>NC_090652.1:230788856-231398889 GCF_040937935.1 Hyperolius riggenbachi | reverse complement strand
TCAAGCCACATATATTTGCATAATCCTGCACCAATTTGGAATTATTCGCATCTCACCGACCATCCTCACTTACTAGCATATACTAACAATAATCTATTAGCAGGAAACATCGCTTCATCACTAGAAACTAGAAAGTTTTTTCCTGGAACTCCTATCAGGAATTGCCTAAGCAGCAGTTTCAAGGTCCTGCATATGCCAGAAAATAAAGTTTCTAGTTTCTACTAATGAAACTTTGTTAGTATATGCCAGTAACAGGGGCGTAACAATAGACCCTGCAAGGGATGCAGCTGCAGGGGGGCCCAGAAGCTGCAGGGGCCCTGTGGGGGGAGAAGTTTATGTCCCTGTCCTTAGAGACTGACAACTAAGGGCATGGAGAGAAAAACATTTCTGCTCTCTGCACAATTTTTCTAATGGCTGCATCTGCTCAGCCACTGATAAGGAATCATACAGAGTTTTGCAGACAAAGATTTATAGACAGTCCATATTCAGTGTTCAGCAGGGTCAAGGGTGGGGGGGCCCCATCCAAAGTTTCGCAGGGGGCCCAGTGAGTTCTAGTTAAGCCACTGGCCAGTAAGTGAGGGTGGTCAATGAGATGCATATGACCCTGATGGCGCACTCTGCCACAGGGTCATTTGAATCGATTTTTTGGCTTTGCGGTCTGATGCAAGGGGGCGGAGCAGCACACCCCAATGCTCTGGCCAGGTTTAAAACTGGCCTCAATGATTACATCATTCTTCCACAATGCTCCATACGGGAGCAGAAAAAAATGCTTGTGCTAGAATTTCAAAAAGTTTTGTACTAGGAGCTTTATTCTACTAGGCACACATGGCCCAGTCTGATGCCCTGCAGGGACCCTATATGAGGGTCCAAGAAACCCCTGGACAATCCAAAGGCTTTAAAGGGAACCTTAACTGAGAGGGATATGGATGTTTCCTTTTAAACAATACCAGTTGCTTATCAGTCCTGCTGATCTCTATGGGCTGCAGTAGTGACTGAATAACAGACCCGAAACAAGCATGCAGCTAATCCAGTCTGACTTCAGTCAGAGCACCTAATCTGCATGCTTGTTCAGGGGCTGTGGCTGAAAGCATTAGAAACACAGGATCAGCAGGAGAGTCAGGCAACTAGTATAATTTTAAAAGGAAAAATCCATATCCGTCTCAGTTTAGGCTCCCTTTAATCTACTAAGGTAAGTATATTTTTCAACTTTCCCCACTCCAGGTGTGTTTTACGCAATATGTGATTTTTAGTGTTTGAATACAAACCGCAGTTTCACCAGCAGCTGATTGGTCCTTAGGATAACGAGTATAATATTTTGTAATCGTCAACATAAAAAACTTTATTCCTTGTTCGGACAACAAAAACAAAGATATAGATTTTTAAAGGGAACCAGAGAGGAACGGGGGGTGGAAAAAGAAAAAGATTTTATACATACCTGGGGCTTCTTCCAGCCCCATAAGCCTGAATCGCTCCCACGCCGCCGTCCTCAGCTTCCTGGATCCGCCGGTACCGGGCCCGTCACTTCCGGCGGACGCGGCCAATTGTCCGCATCACAGGGGTTCCCTCCATACATGTACGCATGCGGCTGCGCAGTAAGCAGCCACATGCGTATCTGTATGGGGAGAGCACCCTGTGATGCGGAGAATTGGCCGCGTCCGCCGGCCGACTTGCCGACTCGCGGCAATGACGGGACCCGGTGGCGGCTGATGCAGGCAGCGGAGGAGTGCGACGTGGGAGCGATCCGTGCGTATGGGGCTGGAGGAAGCCCCAGGTATGTATATCTCATCCTCTCTGGTTCCCTTTAAATGATACCTGATAACAAATGTAAAGCCTGTGATTCCATTATATTCCTGATCGTGAGCACTCATTCGCTGTTCATTAGGTCTTCCATTCGGCAACGCACAATATGGATTCTCTGCTGCTCATTGTATGTTTGCTCTGTAGCTGCCATCCTCTCCCTTCGCTCTTTGTGAGAAAATTATAGTGTTCTGCGTTCCCCATTGAGTGAGCGCCCGTGAGGTTTGTAAAGAACTAGACTTGTCATTTGTTAAACCACTGCGGTGTTATTAGCTGCGTGTGCATAATTACATTCCATAATATGGTTTAGAAAACGCTTAAAAAGGAGGGAAAAAACGCCTTTTAATTGGGGTGACAGTAAGTAATGGAAAGGTTGTTTTTTTTATGTCATGCTTAAAAGGAGTTCTGCGCAATCAATGAAACATTCTACTAGCTGTAAATGGGATTAAGCGTCCCAGTGAGGTGCATATAGCCTGCATCTCTCCCGGCTTTATGCTGTGCTGATATCTGCTCAAAAGATGCTATAATAACATTGGCTATGGCGATGGCTATTTACTCACTCTTGAGCGCAGCAAGATATGCTACTAACATTTCTGCACGGTTTCCGAAGATTCACTCAGAGGTTCACTGCTGGTGAAAGCGCAGCGGGATTTTGCTCGGTGCATGAAAGGAAGTGTCAAGCTGTAATAGCCATCTCTAATGTTTTAATGCACCCAATAGGATGTATTTAGACTTAGAGACGTATGCATAAACAGTCTGTTTTTGCTTTGATGAATCAGTTCACTAGCTCCTACTTTCCTTCCATGGGTTGAGGGTGAATGCCTTTGATATTTCAAATATGCTATTTGCAACTCTTTTTTTTTTCCCATCGGGTCCAGTTTATGCAGAAGTGAAGTTAAAGGGAAACCCTACTCTGTATGGATGGGAATGGATTTGTTCTGCTTCTGTTTAAAGAGGAACTTTAACCAAGGAATGAACTTCATCCCAATCAGTAGCTGATAAACCCTTTCCCATGAGAAATCTTTACCTTTTCTCAAATGGATCATCAGGGGGCTGTGTATGGCTGATACTGTGGTGAAACCCCTCCCACAGTGTGATGTTATGACCATGGTCCTGACAGTCTGCTGTTTGTGATCCTCATTGCATTGTGGGAAATAAAGGCTTTTTCCAACCGCCAAGCAAGCAGTTTCTCCCTCTATACCTGGAACTCTCACTAACGAACATTCCGTACAGATAACCTGGCAGAACTTAAGATGTCACCACCTGTGATAGATATGAAAATGTAAATCAGGGAGAGGAAAAAATTTACAATGTGCAAACAATGACTAAATAATCTATACAGTACGTGAATAATGAAAACTAAAAGGGGACACTGAGAGCCCAATTTGATGTAGTATGTTCTTTTGCAGAAAAGGTTAAATAAGTACACAGTAAGATGGTATACTCACAAACGTGGGTTACCTCAAAGGCAACCACTGTATATGCAGGTCGGGAGAATTAGGACCTGACCCCACTCAGGTTAAGAAGTTGCTCTCTGTAGATAGGAAACAAAAGGGGTAACACCTCTCCACCAAAGGTGGACTTCACAATGCGATAGAGGTTGGAACAGAGGAGCCAAAGCAGGGTAAACATGTTTTAAATCCATTTAAAAAGGATGTAGTGGTGGATTTACCTCCACAATAAGTAGACACAAGATCTGTTAATAAGTCAACAATTGGTGATTAAATCCCACCAAAACCTGCCGACTTTAGTGGTTAATAGCAAAGCCCCCGTACATGCTATAAACACCAAATTTACAGGATACGTTAAGTAGAACAGTGGAAACAAGGAGAAGAAAATGTTCATTGGAAACTTTAAATTAGATTTTTTCAAAAACTATAAGGTCTTTTTGAAAAAAAAATTCTAAGTTGTAGCCACGTATCACCTTTATAATCCATGCAATTATGGGGATTAGGGCATGTATGGTGGCTTTGCTATTAACGTTAAAGTCAAATCCGGATCACAATTACGGTTTATCCGAATTTTGGGACTGCCGTGGCCGTATTTATTCAAATCCGTGATCGGGGGTATCTGAGCAACACTGTTAAAGGGACATAAATATGGCAGCCTCCATATCCCTCATACTTCAGGTGTCCTTTAAATGCACCATTGACATTTATTCTGAGCATTTGAATTATATACTTCATGTTTGGGCTTATAGACTAAATATTTTCACAGAGCAGAGCTGATATCCAGATGGAGCCCCTGTAACAACTATACTTATTATTATTGTGTAATGACAGCAGAGGGTGCAGGCCTGTCCTCTGCTGTTTTCCAGGGCTAGGTTTACTTCACACTTGAAGTGGTTATTTGACAGTGACACTAATCGGGTGTACTTTATCAGCAGACACATAACTGCCGGTGTGTTTTCCAGTGACATGCAGATAGATTAATAAATAATTTAGCAGAGGAATCTGTGAATTGCCCTACTTGCTAATGAATGTGTTTCAGTCAAATTAAATGTTTTACAGTCATTAAATCCTTCTTTACATGATGTGTGAATAAACACTTTGCACACAGTGCTACAATGATGATTACAGAGCTTATGTTAAACTTATGTACAATATGTGATATATGAACTGGATAAAAATGGGGGCGCCCTTTTGGCTTCTATATGATAAAAGAGAAATCCACTTTTGTGGATTTAAAAAACAGTATTCTTTCAGTTTTATGATATATATTACAATAATTAATTGCAGTGCTTGTTTAAGATTATTTACCGGTACTTTTTACGTACAGAAAAACACAGCTATTCCACAAAGTTTGTCAATTTTGTTGCCAATTGATTAGCGCAGGTGCTGAAAATGAGCAGCAATTGCTAATGCGCTTAGCAGTGGTCCCACAAGGCTCAGTACTTGGTCCCATTCTTTTTCATTTATTTATGAATAATTTAGTAGACAGAATACAGAGTAATGTAACCATCTTCGCAGATGATTCAAAATGATGCAGAATTGTCAACATTAAGCAGCTTAGTAACATATTACAACAGGATCTTGACAACATGGCCATATGGGCAGGCATATGGCAGATGAAATTTAATGTTGATTAATGTAAAGTCATGCACCTTGAACATGCCGATGGTAGAGCACAATATTAATTGAATGGCAAACAGCTAGGAACATAGGACTTGGAGAAGAACTTAGGAATACTAGTTGATAACAAGTTAAGTGACCATGTACAATACCAAAACAATACCAAAACAGTAGCAGCTGAAGCAAATAAGATCCTAGGTTGCATAAAACAAGGAAATAAAATCATGAGATGCTAGTATACTACAACCTCTGTCTAAATCACTTGTTAGACCACATCTGGAATATGGATACAGTTTTAGGCACTACACTATAGAAAGGAGATTGACCGAACAGGTATGTCAAACCGATCCTACGAGGGCCGAGATCCTCACACATTTTTGATACAGCTCAAATGAATTGATGGGTCTGAATCAGGAAAGGTGTGGTCCATCAGGTAGAACACATTCCTTTCTTTCTCAGTCCATCCTAAACACTGGCATGGATCTGGCCCTCCAGGCCTGGAGTTTGACACATGTGTTCTAGAACAAGTACAACGACGAGCGATGGAAGATCTCACCTACCAAGACAGGTTGGACACACTGGGCTTACTTAGCTTGGAAAAAAGATGACTGAGATGTGACCTTATTAACATGTATAAATACATTAGAGGGCAATACAAAAGCTTGGCAGACAAGCTATTTTGTCCAGGAGCCTACCTCAAATCGCTGCATTAGTTATTCATTTGTGCTGCAGTGGTAATGATCACCTTTATATGCTTTGTATAATGATTATCATTTGCAAACAATTCCTTTTAGGGTGCACACACACCAAACTACTGATGTTGCCGATCTGGGATCAGAACCAGATCCACTTGGGCAATATCACTGGGCTCAACTGTACCCACATGTGTCAGCTGTTAAGCTAACAAGCACTGTATTGCTATGTGGGGGGTCGAAGGAACAATGGAGCTGTGCATGATATCATGGGGTGGACAGGGGAGTGGCGCAAAAAATTAAGCTGGCTGTAACTTGTCCGCAGCGCATCAGGGATGGGGCGCCTCTGTACACATGCCTGATTCTGGGCTGAGGCGGTTGTTATTGGCCGTCTCAGCCGACTTGAGTCAGGTGTGTGTATGGGCTTTTAGTCTTCTTACACTTCTTTCACACAGTGGTTTTCCTGAGAAAGCAGGGCTTGGTGGTCTGCATCATGCGTGCTAGGGAAGGCCAGTGTAAAATTAGCAGTAGGACCCATGGTGCCGTAGCTACACCCATGGTGCCAATATGCAAAGTGATTTTAGTAGTCATCATTTTCGAACAGCATATATCATTTAATTAGAGCGACACACTTCTTTAGCTGTAAATAACTAGGCCAGGAGTAAAACAACTGACAAAAATGGAACAATCTATTCTTCTTAACGGAAAGCTTTTTGAAACATCACAAAGCAGTTGACTTTGCAGTGTGAGAGCGACCCTGTCATTAGTATGATCGTTGTAAGGACAAATGTGACCATTTCTGGAAGACTGCTGACTACTCCCTCCTCATGGAGGGAAGGCCAATGGGGCACATCTGATGTATGATCAGCTTCACACATTCATTAGAGAGCATTTGACTCCACAGAAAGCCTCACAGTACTACAGGGCAATGCATGGAAAGAAGTTCTTCTGCTGTACTGTTACACGTCTTGTACAGTATTAACTAATAGCATGTTATAATTCCGCATACATCCCTACGCGCCTTGTAATTCCAATCTTACTGATGAATTTCACATAGAATATCCTGGTAAATTGACACCATGAAACAGAAATGTAACGTATGAAAAATGACTTGGCTAAAGTTGTTTTCAGTCATTTCTTTCAGTTTTCTTCTACATTAACCACTTCAGGACCATAGGCTTACACCCCCCTAGTGACCAGCCTATTTTTTACAATTCAGGCCACTGCAGCTTTAAGGGCTCACTGCAGGCCGTACAACTCAGCACACAAGTGATCCCCACCCCCTTTTGCCCACCAACAGTGCTTTCTGTTGGTGGACTCTGATCGCTCATGCAGTGTTTGTTTTTTATTTAATTACTAGGTGGCCTAAGCCCGTTTAAAAACGGGCTCTAGGTCTGTGTGAATCCCCTCCCACCTCTCCTCCCACTCTCTGCCGCATTTTCACAGCGAGCGCATGCGCCCGCCCACCGCGCGAGCCCGCCGCGCCTGCCGCCCGTCCACCGCGCAGGCACGCCGCCCGCCACGCGCGTCACCCGCCCGCCACAGACTCGGCCGACCGCTGACCCGCCGCACACTCCGCTCCCTGGTCCCACGCTATCCCTGTGTAGCGTTGTCCGTGGTGCGCACATGCGCACAACGGTTCAGCACGGACAACGCTGCACAGGGACAGCGCACAGACACTTAGGTTTTATTATAGAGGATTTATACAGTATATGTTTTTTAAATACATTTGCTGATTTATTTATTTTCCTACCCTCCCCCCGCCAGCCATCAGCTGTCATAGGCATCAGCCTATGAGAGCCGATCGCTTTTGTGCCTCCCCAGGGGACAGCTGAGTGACATGGCTGTCCCCAGTACAGCGCTACCGTAGATCGCAGCGCTGTACAATGTAAACAGATGGCAGTTTCGCTGTCTAACAGTCTCCTAGCGGCGATCGCCCGTCCTTCAAGCTCCGCTCCGTCATTGAATCGGGGATGCGCGCCCCTCGGCGCGCAATCCACTGCAATCTCCGCCCCCAGGACTTAACGCCAATTGGCGTGGTGCGGTTGTATAGGGGTTAATATATTGTAAGGGCCATTTCACACTAGGATGGTATGGTGAGGTATTTTTACCTCACCACACCGCAGGGTAATCTATGGGGACTTTAAAGTGGTCCTGAACTCTAAGCTCATTTGAAAGCACAGGCTGTTAACAAGATGTCTGCTTCCATGAATCAGGAAATAGACACACTGCAGATTTATTTCAGGATTTGTATCAGCTGTAACAAAGAAATGTTTTTTGTTTTAAAGTTATTATGCCGTTGTGTATCTTTTAGAGCAGAGAGGACGTTCTGAGTTCAGGTCCGCTTTAATACCAATGTGACGGAAGTGCTGTTTTCGCTGCATTCCCGCCACTGACCTGCTGTATTAGCTCTTCATTTTCATTGGTGCTATGCCGGTAATGATACACTCTAGGGGCTCGATTCACAAAGCGGTCGCTCTCCGCTGCTGTGTCCGCCCGCCCTGCCCACCCCGTGTGCGGCGTTCGGGCGGGCGGGGCTATGGCGGACGCGGCGGCTGGTTGCCATGGCGGCCGGCCGTCGCGTCTGCCCGCCCCGCCCGCTCGCCCGGCATTGGCCGCTGGTGGGGGTGGGCGGGGCCGGCCCATCTGTGACGTCGGGCTGGCGGAAGCTTAAGATCCCCACACGGAGGACTCTGGGTGTGACACATACCTCCAGTGGAAGCCGGAAGTCCGGCGAAACCGGTCGAGGACGCATGTGCTGCGTCTCGGCCTCCATCACCCTCCCGCACAAGGACCCAGCCTCGCCCTGCATGGTCTCCAGCGACACATTGGCATACCAGCGCTCTGGCCAGGACACAACAAGTAATCAGCTGCTGCTCTGTCCGGATGGTACTTGGAAACACGTAAGCTTGCCTGCCACTTGGTCATTGCTGACCTTTCCTTATGGACAAGGAACTGTTTGAATCCATACACATTGGAATTGTGTTTATGCCAATTGCTTGCATCTGTATTGCTTGCTTCTGAACTTGCTTTATGTGGCTGCTGCTTTCTACTGCCTCTCAACAGCAAAGTAAGGCGTCTGTTTCCATTAAAGCTGGAGCTGGAGCTATGTTTGTTTGCAACTGAATGCCTGCTTACTAACTCTGCTATATCTGGTCAATGTGCTGGTGTGCCTTTAAGAACTGAATTTTGTTGGGCAACTCAACTGGGCTGCATCACAATCCTATCCTACATGGTTATATTGCCTTTATGCTGACTTGTTGGCAAAATGGACCAATTGAACTAAGATGGATGCTCTGCTCCTGGTCATTTGATATATAATATACGATTGTCTGGAGATTCTATGATACAAGCGCTTAGATCTCATTCATGCGGAGGGATTAGTGGCCTCAGTGGCTCAATTGATGCATGCACCCCAACCATTCATATCCTTATTGGGGTATTGGTGTTCCTGATTTATCGGTGGGGATATTGTGGGGTTTGGGGGAGTTGGGCTGTGTAGGTGGGTTTTTTGGGGGTGCGGGCGGGCACATTTTTAACTGTGTGTTTTAGAATATACATTTTCTATGATTAATAAAGTATTTTTTGAAAGAATTTATTTTGTGATTTGTGCATAGTCGGACCATACCTACTTTTCTTTCCATCTCATATTTTTTGCGGTGATAACTCAGTTATCACGCCTAAAAGACTTTAGGCGTGATAACCTTTGCACTAGCAAAGTTATCACCGCTTTGTGCTCTAACCCGCGCGAAGCTACCGCGCGTACGCGCCAACGCGCCCGCGCAAAGTCCCATAGGGCTTAATGGAAACTTCGCGCGAAGTGCCGGGTGCAAAAATTTGCGCGCGGAAAATTCGCGCGAGTTTCTTCTTATCATGCCTAAACTGAGTTTAGGCGTGATAAAGGGTTTTTCACTCGCGTGCAAACACTTTGCACCGCTTTGTGAATCAGGCCCTATATGTGCTTTTAATAGTGGTAATTAATTCCACGCCTTCTTGTACCTCTTTTACACTTTTGCTGTCCTTAGCAGGTCTTGGTGCTCCATTTTAGCTGTTATGCATAAAGTTCTTGAACTATATTGTAGGATTGTTACGTTGACATGGTGGCTTCCTTAAGTGGGATCATACTCAAAATTACTTTTTTGCTTTAAAACAATTTAGTAAAAAAAAACGAATAAAACACTATATGAATGCTCTTATGTCATTTGAATGCATATTTACACCTGACTAAAGCTGACTGATATCATTGTGGGCTGCAGGACAAATTATCAAAATTAAAGGACAACTAAACTTAGAGGTTTATGGGGGCTGCCATATTAATTTCCTTTTAAACAACACCAGTTGCCTGGCATCCTGCTGATTGTTCTGGCATCTGTAATGCCTGAGTCACACATCTGAAACTAGAAAGTAGCTAATCCAGTCAGACTTTACCTGCATGCTTGTTCAGGTTCTATGGCTAAAAGTATTATGGCCCACACTCACGGGCTACAATTGTCGCCGCAACACGCGCCGCGCGCGTGTTGCGGCGACAGGTCGCCCGTGAGTTTGAGGCGTTGCACTGGTGCACACCCCCAACCGTCGCTCGTCGCTGCTGTCGCCAGGTGATTGGCGCGGTCAATCGCCCGGCGACAGTTGCCACTGCAACTCCGCCGCAACTGTCGCTAGTCCGCGTGAGTATGCGGACTAGCGACAGCAACCAGCAGGGAATACCCTGAGCTTCCGGCGGGGGGAGGAACTTAGCGACCGCTTCCTTCGCGTCAGTTGCCAGGTCCCTCCGCCGTGTGTATGCGGAGGGACCTGGCGACGAGCTGTCGCCGGCCTGTCGCGCACACGCTCCCGTTTGCTAGCGACAGGCCAGAAATGTTGCCCGTGAGTATGGGGCATTAGAAGCAGAAAATCAGCAGGACTGCAAGGAAACTGGTGTTTAAAAGGAAAAAAAAATATGGCAGCCTCAATATACCTCTCAGTTTAGGTGGCCTTTAAGGAATTAGCAAATAAAGAAAAGAAAGTTATCTGCCTCCTGCCTAGATACAGCAGAGACGTTTCTACCTTGTTCACACAGGGTAGTACACTTCAAACACATCCTGATAATGCTGACCAACAATGGCAAGCTTAAGAATTAGCAGCTAAATAAAGTGAAAAGCTTGAATGTTATGTTAACCCTTCTAACACCTCTTAAAGCTGTTCATTTTATGCTATGCCTTTTTTTAGCCCATAGATGAAATTTGAGTGTTATCCCAATGGAATTCTAGGTAATCAGTAAGCTGTTTTCTCATACCTTGCCCCCTATTTGTACTCTCTCTGCATCTGGAGTGCTGTCTCGTGCTTTGCTTGGATTATTATTTCATGCAGCTACTTGAAGAGTTTTATAAACAGAGGAGTCAGCACACGCCACTGTCCTGCAGCTCAGCAGGTCTTGTGATTAGGAACAGATTAATGGAAGTGTGAGAAGAGGTCAGAATTAATTTTGACAGCTAAAACTCTCAAAGCTCTCTGGCCATCGATCACAGCCTAATGTCTGGACACTGACTCCAAGGAAGGTATACTGCGGCCATACTGCTGCCCGCTACAAAAAAGCAGTTGCGGATGTCAGCTGATTACATGCATACTATTAAATTACTTTTCAAAGATGATTTCTGCCATTTCACTGTACTGAGCTTATGTTACATAAAAAAATAAATTTTATTGGGTGAAGTACAGCAGCATTAGATTTATCTGCAGTCCTATATGCATCTCATACTATTAAGAGACCCTTGGGCTATCTTTCTGACCATGGGAGTATGTAATATGGGACAAAGCAGTAAAATGGGCGTTGGCAGCATCATGGTAAAAATTCACCACTGAAGGCAGCAATGTTAATAACCTTGATTAGTGCCTTGATGTTAGAAAGTAAAAATAGGCGCCGGAGGCATCATGGTGAAAAGGCACCACCATAGGCAGCAATTTTTATAACCGTGATAAGTGTCTCTTAGACATCGGGGGTGGGTGTTTCAACTAGTTACACACTGCTTGTACGTATATATAAGCCTCTGTGTACTTCACTTGCGGATCAGGCGCATATATATACGCATTGTATACTTACCACCACCGTTCGGGATTGTCGCATCGCTTCCATTTGTTTTCGCCGCTATGCTGTTTTTCTGTGATCAGGGAATGGGAAACAGCTGTTCCCAAACCCGATCACCATGCCTGTGGTGAATAAGAGCTACATCCGCGAGACGCAGCCTCTCATTCACCAAAACTGAAAATAAACAGATGCACACACTAGTTTCCATCTACTGTTCACAATAATTGGGAACTATGTGTAGTGCCATCTTGTGGCCAAAAAGTAAAATACATCCAAATACACCATTATACACATTTACCATTTAAATTACCTGTTTTAAGAAGGCGAGAAGGAGAAACGGGCACTGCTGCATAAAAGTCCCTTTATTGTGGTTGGGTTACAGAGTGGTTAGCAGTAGGGGGAAGGGGGTTGCCGGACAGCTGTTTCGCAGGTATGTGACCTGCTTCTTCAGAGGCAGGTCACATACCTGCGAAACAGCTGTCAGGCAGCCCCCTTCCCCCCACTGCTAACCACTCTGTAACCCAGCCACAATAAAGGGACTTTTATGCCGCAGTGCCCATTTCTCCTTCTCTTTAAGATTCTGTGACACACCGGAGCACACTGCAGGTAAGCCCACCAGTGGTCATTCCATCCCTGCCGCATACTGGTGCCAACATTTTTTTCTGCCTTTTCTTCTCCACATATTGTGTTTTAAGAAGGCAAATCACACCAAGCATTGCTTTTTAGTAGGAGGGCTTTTCGGTCTCTTTTAGTCCCCTATACTTTTCTAGTGGTTTGGGTCACCCCAAGCTGCTTGATTACTCTGTTATAACACGACCAATCATGTATTTACTTACTGTATATCAAATGTGTTCCCTTAAATATAATAACATAAGTCAGACTATGCATACACTAGGGATGATCAATGAGATGCTAATTTGATGCAACATTTATGCAAATTGTGTGCAATCCAAATCAACAGAAAGGACATTTGTTTAATCCAGTTTATACTGCATACAATCTGCCTTATATTGGCATGCATACTGGAAAAAAGGCAAATAGAATGCTATATGTCATTAACTTATTGCAAGTTTATCAAAAGATTGGGGGGGGGGGGATAAATCAATACATTTCAAAGTGAGAAGTTAAAAGTAGAAGATAAATCAAGAGACAATTGTTGTACGCAATGTAATGTTTTCTCATTGTGGGGCCTGCAGGCTGTACTACTGGCAGGCAAGAAAGAACTAAAAAAGCAGACAGCACGAACTGCCATCCTACCTAATAAAACCTAACTGTGCCTGTGTACTTCTGTCTCTGTGTCCTTTGGGTCCGTGCTTTTTGCTGCTGCACATGTGTGCAGCACGGGCCGTTAGGACAGGAAGACGGGGCCAGTGGCATGTGCGCGGGTGGACAGGTGAGTGCGTGCGGCTGTTGGGTGCGCGTTGCGCACATGCGCACTGACATGCAGCAGTGGCAGCGTTGAGAGACAGACCTAGAGTCCGTTTTTAATCGGGCTTAGGTCTACTAGTTATCTATAACATGCCAACTGGAGATTACTGCTTGCTTTGCAGTTGGAACAGCTGTTTTTTTTTTACACAATAGAATGAGGGTCAGACAGGAAATTCTCAGGACCATGGCACGTGGGAGGGGCTTCATAACAATATCAGCCATACAGATGACTCTGATGATTTATTCCAGAAATGAAAAAGATTTCTCGTGGGAAAAGGATACTGATTGAGGTTCAATCCTGTGTTGAAGTTTCTCTTTAAAGTGAACCTCCAGACTAAAAATTGACTTAGCAGCACTGAAAAGGCTTGGTGTTTCTTTAACAGTTTCACAGCATCAGAACTTTGTTTCTCTTATACAAGCCTCATTTTTAGCTGCACAGAAGAAAACTTTTTTGAATTTGACATTTGAAGCCCAGCACGTGCAGCTGGGAGGGATTGTCAGGACACAGGACAGTTGGAACTGCGTCTCATGCTCCCTGTCACCTCCTTTCAACTAAAAAGATGGCTGCCCCCATGAATCACAAACATTTGCCTGTTCTTTTAAAACAGGGTGGGTAAAAGATTATAATACCTATCTATTCTAATTAACATAACTAATGTAACTTAAAGAGAACCTGTACTGAGTAAAAAATATTTAAAATAAACACATGAGGTAACTTCAAATGAACATTACATAGTCACCTTTCCATCAGTTCTTCTCAGAAGCTCACCATTTTCTTCTGACAATAATCCCTTCCAGTTCTGACAATATTTTGTCAGATCTGAAATATATCAGTTGCTGTCAGTTATATATCAGTTGCTGTCAGTTATAGCTGAGAGGAAAACTGATGTACCAGGTAATTTCCATGTTTCCCTATGGCTCAAGTGGGCGTAGTTACAGTTTAACTGTGTGCTGACCAGAAAGCTGTTATGGGCAATGGCCATTTTCAAAATGGAGGATGGAAAATTCCCTTGATCACATTGAACAAACAGGACGCGGGACAGGAGAGAGACACTGAGGAGTAGACTACATGGAAGGTAAGTATGACTTGTGTATGCTGATTTTGACTTTTAATTTTCACTTCAGGTTTTCTTTAATGACAGTATGTTTGTTTAGGCTGAAATTCCCCTGTAAGCTTCATGCCACTTCAGGTGCATTTTATATGTTTTCTTGCATTCTACCTTCTCTGGCATATTATGTATATATTTTGTATTGGCTAATCATAATCCTTCATGCCTCCAGTCCACCATCTTTAATAGTTCTGTGATTTCCTTTACCCGCCATTAGGGTATGCTATCAAATGATTTTGAGTAAATCATTTTCCAGGCTAAACAAAATGAGTGCATTTGAACGGATGCTTGCCTGAAGGCGTATTCGCACACCTGGCTTATTAACCTCCTGAGCGGTCTGGACGAGCTCAGCTCGTCCATCACCGCCGGAGGCTGCCGCTCAGGCCCTGCTGGGCCGATTTTTATCAAATAAAGTGCAGCACACGCAGCCGGCACTTTGCCAGCCGCGTGTGCTGCCTGATCGCCGCCGCTCTGCGGCGATTCGCCGCGAGCAGCGGCGAAAGAGGGCCCCCCTAGCCGCCTGAGCCCTGCGCAGCCGGAACAAAAAGTTCCGGCCAGCGCTAAGGGCTGGATCGGAGGCGGCTGACGTCAGGACGTCGGCTGACGTCGATGACGTCACTCCGCTCGTCGCTATGGCGACGATATAAGCAAAACAAGGAAGGCCGCTCATTGCGGCCTTCCTTGTTTATTCTGGGCACCGGAGGCGATCGGAAGATCGCCTCCGGAGCGCCCTCTAGTGGGCTTTCATGCAGCCAACTTTCAGTTGGCTGCATGAAATAGTTTTTTTTTTATTTAAAAAAAACCCTCCCGCAGCCACCCTGGCAATTTAATCAGAACGCCAGGGTGGTTAAGCGTTAGCAGCACATTCACATGCACAGCGTATTGGGTGGATATGATATAGCACAACACATTCTCTTCCTGCCAGCCTGTGCTATGTCACACCATTTGTCTCCTACAACTCTATTGAGAAAGAGATAACCTTTAGCTTAGCCCTGTTATATCAGGAACAAATGAGACCGCCGCAATGTCAGCATCCAGCGAGATTCCATGCTGATTTCATTTCTGCAGCTTAGAAGCTGGATGTACTTAAAAAGTAAAACTGACTTTTAAAATATATCGTATTTTGAATGTTTGCAGCGCTCAGTATAATTGTGGCTGCTATGGTAAGTGATTTATTTTTGCAGGGATTTTATTACGAAGGGAGATGTAGTGGGAGGAAAATTTACATTGTTTTATTTATTGTTCAAAACAATTCTAGTCCAATGGCTCCGCTTGCAATTTATATAGTAAGTCATAAAATATTTTGGTCAAACTCATTTTATTTAGATAACTCCAACCCAAGGAGAAAATGTATTTTAGTTTTCTATAGTTGCGAAAAGAGGCTAGAAACTCAGGTGTGTTTCCATTGCCTACAATGCCCCTTGCTATGTAAATATTTCCAACAGTGACCGATGCAAATAATGCCTTTTGTTTGTAGAGCATGTTGAAACATATATAGGCAACAGCTTTCATGCTTAAACTGCATGTATGCTTAATGGCAACAAGACTGCAATGTATATTTTGTTGATGTGAATGCTCAGCATTATGCGCTCTTCTGTTGCTCTAATCTATTCAGTAGCAGTTTCTAGTTTATTTTTTTCATGAGATCAGATGCTTGCTGAGTTCTCTCTCTGTTACTCCTGTTGTATGCATAAGTACAGCCTTGCCTTTAATATTACTGAGTTGCGTGACGCCTGTGTGATCATCTGTGTCTACAGAGTATGGAGGAGATTCAAGTGTTTTTCACTGTTTTATTAATTATTTTTTGTCTCTGGGATGACCAGGGTGACCCCATTTTTTTTTACTGCTTTAACCTATTGGTGACCACATCACGCTGTTGGGCGTAGCCGCGGAGGCAGCCCCAGGACTGCCTAACGCAGAACGGCTTAAGGTCCTTGGGGCTTGCTTTGCAGGAGATCGTGCGCGCTGATGCGCACGCATCTCCACTAAGTAGGTGGAGCTCCGCTCCGCCTTCAGCCTCCCAGCGGCGATCGCCGCTAGGAGACTGTTAGACGGCAAATCCGCTGTCTAATTACCTTGTACAGTGCTGCGATCCACAGCAGCGCTGTACTGGGGACAGCTGTGTAACACGGCTGTCCCCCTGGGAGACCTGACAGTGATCGGCTGTCATAGGCTGAAGCCTATGACAGCCGATCACGCTGATTGGTTGGCGGGGGGAGGGAGGGGGGAATAAATAGAAAATAAAAAACACAGGGAAATGTATAAAAAATATATACATAAATATTTATAAACAAACAAACAAACAAACATCCGGGGGGGGGGGGGGGGCGATCTGACCCCACCAACAGAAATCTCTGTTGGTGGGGAGAAAATGGGGGGGGGGAGGGGGAATCACTTGTGTGCTGAGTTGTGCGGCCCTGCAGCGAGGCCTTAAAGCTGCAGTGACCGATTTATAAAGAAATGGCCTGGTCTTTAGAGGGGTTTAACACTGTGGTCCTCAAGAGGTTAAGGAAAGGAAACATTGTTGAGGTCATGACATGCCACGTGTATATTTTATGTTTCGTTAGGCCAATCATAATTGCCTTTATGAAAAAAAGCGTACATTTCTGCTATCAAGCGATGGTTACTAAAGATATAGCCGACACATCTCTTAAACAGACGCAGCAAAAAGTTGTCTCATTTCACCGAATGACACCATTAACTGGTAAAAGCAGAATAACATTAATAAAATGCTCATACTCAGAAATGTCATTTCCTCTTGATGCCACAAGGTCCAATATAAATGTAATGTAAATAGGCATTACTATCCATCCCAAATGTTTGTATGCAGACGGTTTCAGTAGGCAGACATACTAATTTCCAATAAAAAATTCAAAGCTCCATCTTATATGGTCAGAAAGTAAATTAGTCTGCAGTGGTTAAAAATATCCTGAGAACTAATACTAAGGGTGTAACTGGAGTAATGGGACCCTAAGAAGATTGTTAGAGCTCTTGGGTGTACAGTGTTCATTTTACAAATAATTGGTCACTGGAATTCTTCAGATACTGGAATTTGGATAGCAGTGTGGTTCTTGAATCTTAAACCCCCTACAGCCTATTCCTAATTTTACCTGTACTGTATGTAACATTGGCCACTAATGGCCCAATTTCTCGAGGGATCAACCGGATGGTCAGATAAATGCAATCAGTTGGAAACAATCAATTAGGTCCATTAACGGGAATGGGATATGGTATTGGTACAGGTCTCTGGAAGTCACTTTACAATATGAGTGGAGATCCTTAGGCCTGTAGAGAGGGGGAGTCCGGGAGCCCAATTGTGCAGTATCGTAAGACAGGTAATGACTGTGGGTTTGTGGGTAAGTTATACTCACAAGAATGGGTTGCAGTCCTGCAACCACCTCATAAACCTGCCGAAAATAATTGTTCCCGCTCGGTATCTCAGAACCTTCTGGAACAGGGTGGTCGCTCTTTTCCTGTGGGCCTTTCCACTGGTGAGCTAAGTGTATGAGTGGAAAGTGCTAGCACCCCTTTTGGGGATGTGGGTAACAACTGTTTTGGAGGTTTGGGGAGGCGCCCGGACTTCTATACTAGTGGGTCTGAGTGTGGTTACTGCACAGTAATTTAAAAAGAGATATCTTACCTCCAATGAAGACTCACTCGGATGGAATTAGGGAATCTTTATTATAAAGTGGTTATATTGTAGACAATGCGTTTCACGGGTCTCAGCCCGCTTCCTCAGGTCAATACAAACAAATAACCTTATAAAGGAGTTGTGTGGGGCACGGACACCTTTTAGATCCTATGCACTCGATCCAATCAATGGAATAGAACCACTTGGCTTTGGATATGTTTTCCTTTACTGTTAGTGGACCCAAGTGAGCGTTTCCGACTGATCGCATTTATTGAAACTGCCTACCATTGATCGTTAAAGAAATTGGACCATTAGTTGCTCCTTACCTCTAGCCTCCTCTCTTTTGTGTAAAACTAACTGAAATTCATTCTTTCTTAATGGGCGCCCCAAATTTCTTCTCAATGCTAATATTTCAATGTGCACCTATGTCGGCGGCCCAAAAAATGTTGCTTTTTTTTAAAGTAGTAAATAAATGAGTTGTTAATCTCATTGGTATAACAGACAGTCTTCTTGGGTTTCAGTGGACTTTCAGAAGGTGTTGTTTACCTCCACCTGTGTTAACAATTATAAGTAGTTTCTTCCAAGGAACACCCAATCAAATCATTCCTTTGTCTTTATATAGAACTTTGTACTTGCAGATGTTAGGGCAGCGTCACACTGTAAATAATAATAAAAACGTAGTGTTGTATGGTGCTTTAGCGGGCGATTCTTGGCACTGCACTTGCATTTTCAGCAATTGCCAGATGCTTTTAGCAGGTGCTGATTAGCACTTTCAGCAGGCCTTGCCTGCCATTTACAGGCACTTTAGGCACATATTGACTGGCACTGGCTGGAACTTGCTCTTGCTAAAATTTCAATTAGCTCTGGAATGCATTTTTCATTGACTATTTTTTAGCTCAAGGAGTTCCACCAAAATGCCTGCAGGATTTTTTTACAGCTTCTGCTGAGCTTGCAGTGTGAACTGGTTTGTTTGAGAACAATAGAGTTTATGTTGTCCTAAAAACAAAACCAAACAGGAAATCACTTGCAGAGCAGCTGTCACAATCTCACCTCCATTTCGTTCCAGCAGTGAATCTGTTACCTCCGGGAACCGACGTGGACAATGGGTGGACAGCGATGTGTAGATGGCTTCTCTGAAGCTCCCACAAGCCTGCGCGGACAGGCCTCCTCCAATGTTACCAAGCGATGAGAGCATGTTAGATGCTTGGCATACACTCTGCAGCGCCATCGCTAACCAGGAAGCGTTTGGCTCAGGGCTCAGAGTTAATCACTATTTGGTTGAAATTATGTTCCATTGGGTGGCTGTGTGGGTCGCTCCTTCTCATTGGCTGATGTCAGTTAAAAATCCATGCTGACAACTTTGCCAGTTGCCCATGATAGCATTGGTCATTTAAGCTACCTGCTGGGTGTTATCCCTTTGTCTTTTGCCTATTACCTTGCATGTATAGGTATAAGGGATAACACCCAGCAGGTAGCTTGAATGATTGCTGTCAAGACTGGATTTATACTTTTTGTGCCCCTAGGCCAAGTATGTTGTGACTCTCCTTTCTTGTGCTGCAGCACCCCTCCCATTCCATGTGCAGCCCCCTCTTCCATGTGTATCAATTATGTAGTGTAGCCCCTTTCTTTCATGAACAGTTCCCCCGATCATCATTTTCATTTTTCATGTGTTGCTCCCCATTTTCACCCCTTGTACCTGGTATTGTCTGTTAGTATATGACCTTCGGGTTGTTGACTACGATTGTGGATACTCCTCTGCTTGACAGCCATCTGATCATTGTGTATGACTCTGGACTGTTTGGCTACGCTATTTGCCTGTATCACTGCCTAGAGACTCTTGGTGGTACCATTGTCTTACGCCCATCAGTTTCTATACCTTAAAAAAAGTTCAGCACGTGACTTCTTATTGTACTAAGACATATCATGGAGGAAGTAGAAACTAAAACACCCCGCCCTTATTCAATTCACTTTTTCTCCTAAGTTTTCTTCTAGGTGTTATATTCACCCCTTATCAATAGAATGCATTTTGCAGAATTATAGCTATTATCATTATAGTATAGCATTTTATGAATTACAGGTACACAACAGACATGTTTAGAAGTTATGATAGTTCTTTTAAAGTGAACCTTAAGTCTCCTAAAAAAAGGAGTTTTACTCACCTGGGGCTTCCCTCAACCCCCTGAGGGAAGCCCCAGGTGAGTAAAACTCATATTTTTTTTAGGAGACTTAAGTGCCTCTTTAAGTGCCAACCTTCCCAGGTATTTTCTTACATAGTGATTTTTCTGCAGTGTGGTCTGCTTCTGAACAAACAAACACTGGGGCCCTTATTCAATTCACTTTTTCTACTACGTTTTGTTCTTAGTGATATTTTTACACTAAATCAATGCCTTTTAAGCCACCAGCAAGCAATAAAATACTGAAAATCATTTTAACAGTAGCCTTTTCAATTGCAGAGTGCTGAAAAGTTATTTAAAACAGAAGATGGGAAATTATCTTCTAGGAGAAAACTTAAAGGGAAGGTCCAAGCAAAATAAAAAAATACCAGCCCCATGCAGCCATCCTGTGCCCTCGTAGTCACTCACTGCTGCTCCAGTCCCCCGCTGGCAGCTTTCCGACCTCGCGTACATTTTTAAGCATTCTCGCTAGTGCAGGAACATTAACACATACATTTTTACGCGCTAGTGTTGCAACGCGTACAAATTTACGCATGACACCACTAATGCGTAAAATGTATGTGTTAATGTTCCTGCACTAGCGGGAATGCGTAAAAATGTACGCAATGCGGCCCGCCGACCTCCGAGGTCGGCAAGCGGCCAGCGGGGGACTGGAACAGCAGTGAGTGACTACGAGGGCACAAGATGGCTGCATGGGGCTGGTAGAAGCTCCAGGTGAGTCAAACTCATTTTTTTATTTTGCTTGGACCTTCCCTTTAAGAGAAAAATTGATTTGAATAAGGGATTTCTTCTCATGGCAAAATATCATTACTTTTTTACTGCAAAAAATTACATAACTAAGAAATTGTGACATATACCCTATTGTTTAAGTGGTATTTGATTGATTGGTCGCTTTAGGGGAGTGTTGAATGATATGAGCTTTAGAGTGGCAAACTGAGAAGGGCATTTGATGTAGCCCTGCTAAGAAAAAAAAAACAGCAGCTACCAGATTTTTTGGTAATAGTGGCTGATTTGTAAAATAAGACTGCGCTACATTCTAAAGACACTGCAAGATAAATAACCCCTTATGTTAAAGAAAACAGTATCATCTTTCATGTTGACAGTGCTAAAGCCAGGTACACGTGTAAGAGCTGGAAAAAGATTGCTTTGGGATACAGTTCATGAGTGATCACTGAAGGGGCACGCTGCCCGATTCCTGCATAGTTTGTGAAAAGAGGAGTAGTAAAGACAAGGAAGAGGTGCTCTGCACTATGGGCACTGCTTTATCAAATGGAAAAGATTTTCCAACTCAGAGGAACAGACTAACGTTGGGAGACACACTGTACACTCTGGAGACTGTCAACTGAGATCACATCTCTTAAAGAAGAACGGAACCCAAAAAAGTCACTAAATTGAGCCTCCTTATCCCCTTGAAATGAATGATTAGACACAAAATACTTGTGAAGGGCAAAGAAAAGTAGATATATTTGTGCAATACAACTATGAATAAAAGAGAATGGCAGGCTCCATCTTGCAACTCTCTCCCTCCATTTTGCAGCTCTCACTCCATGGGAGGTGCAGAGTCTGATTCTGTGGGCAGTGTTACAGTTGGAGTTAGACATGCCCATTCACGCCCACAGAATGAGATTTGCAGCCCAGTGTCATGAGGTCATCATCAGTCGCCCGGTTACAGGAAAGTGACAGCTGTGGCTTCTGCTGCTGCCCTGCACTGTACTGGCACATGCCTTGATAAAGTATTATTTTTTCTCTAACTATGCCTCCTGCAGCGTGAGATCATCTGCTTGTCATCCTGTAGCTCTCCCCTTTCGTTTTGTGCCAGATCCCATATCATGTCCTGTAGTCATGCAGCTCTCCCCTTTCGTATCCTGTCCGGCAGAGGTAGGGGGTAACACTGCAGAGGGAATCCGCTCTTATGTCAAACACCCCCACCCCCCTTCTCCTCCTTGTAGGTATTACGCAGGGGGAATCCCCTCTTACATCATCCAGCCGCCCTTGTCCTCCCCTGTAGGTAGCTTGACAGAGGGAATCCCGCTCTTATGTCACCACCCGTGATTACTTAGGATTCAGGTCGGTGATCATCCCAGCTCTCATACACACTAAGAGAGGTTTGGCACTTCACAGTGTAAAAAAGACTGAACAGGTTTTTCCCAAAAATCATAAATATATATGCTTCACTGTTAATGCTTCACTCTTTATAAAACTGACCAAATGTCCACTAAAAAAATATGACAGGCATGCATATGCTTCACTGATATTACTTCACTCTAGTTAATTTCAGGAAAAACTTTTTTTTTTTGCCAAAAAGCAACCCACAATCTCCCCCTCTCGCTATCAGTTCACATACACACCAATAGAGGTTTGGCGCTTCACAGTGTAAAAAGGACTGTTATATTTTTTATTGGATATTTGTTTAGTTTTATATAGAGTGAAGCATTAACAGTGAAGCATATATATGTCAAGTAGATGTACAGAGGCGCCAAAAGGATAAAATATGCTAAAATGTTTAAAATATTCGGGTGGCGGCGGTGGACCGGCCACTCAGAAATAGACTCGATGCTGTCGCTTAAGATAAAGACAATTTATTCACATACTCCATGAACAGAACCGCAACGCGTTTCACGGGTATATTCCTGCTTCCTCAGGCAATAAACAGATAGGAGTACACAGTACAGTCTCAAGGTCACGAATAGCGCCTCTGTGCCTCACAGAGGCGCTATTCGTGACCTTGAGAGTGTACTGTGTACTCCTATCTGTTTATTGCCTGAGGAAGCGGGAATATACCCGTGAAACGCGTTGCGGTTCTGTTCATGGAGTATGTGAATAAATTGTCTTTATCTTAAAGGGAAGGTTCAGGGACACCTTGAAAAAAATAAAAATCGATATCCACTTACCTGGGGCTTCCTCCAGCCCGTGGCAGGCAGGAGGTGCCCTCGCCGTCGTTCCAGAGGCTTCCGGTCGTCTTCGGTGGCCGACCCGACCTGGCCAGGCCGGCTGCAAGGTCGGGCTCTTCTGCGCTCCAAGGCCCGGCACTTCTGCGTCCCACGCCGGCGCGCTGACGTCATCGGACGTCCGCCGGGCTGTACTGCGCAGGCGCAGTAGTTCTGCGCCTGCGCAGTACAGCCCGGCGGACGTCCGATGACGTCAGCGCGCCCGCGTGGGACGCAGAAGAGCCCGTCCTTGGAGCGCAGAAGAGCCCGACCTGGCAGCCGGCCTGGCCAGGTCGGGTTGGCCACCGAAGACGACCGGAAGCCTCTGGAGCGGCGGCGAGGGCACCTCCTGCCTGCCACGGGCTGGAGGAAGCACCAGGTAAGTGGATATGGATTTTTATTTTTTTCAAGGTGTCCCTGAACCTTCCCTTTAAGCGACAGCATCGAGTCTATTTCTGAGTGGCCGGTCCACCGCTGCCACCCGAATATTTCAAACATTTTAGCATATTTTATCCTTTTGGCGCCTCTGTACATCTACTTGTCAAGATATCCACCCTTGGTGGTTGGAAGGGTGACAAACCCTCCTTTCCTTCTTCAGAGAGCGACATCTTAATCCTGAGTGGGGACAGGTCTAATCTCCCCACCTGCCTATATAGTGGTTGCCTAAAAGGTAACCCATGTTTGTAAGTATAATACTTACTCCACACTAATTCTCCCTGATCCAATACATACTACACTATATTGGGCTCTCGGTTTCTCTGTTTTATCTTCCTTACAAGTTCGCTTGGCCTCTTTGTTCGACACACAGAGGCGCTATTCGTGACCTTGAGACTGTACTGTGTACTCCTATCTGTTTATTGCCTGAGGAAGCGGGAATATACCCGTGAAACGCGTTGCGGTTCTGTTCATGGAGTATGTGAATAAATTGTCTTTATCTTAAGCGACAGCATCGAGTCTATTTCTGAGTGGCCGGTCCCAGTGATGCTCGGTAGAGTTGGGCGAACTGTTAGCGCAACTGCAGCCGAACTGTTCGGCTGCCCAACCTGTCATGTGGCTGTGGCTCTTACTACTTCCGGGTCGCAATGACCCGGAGTAGTACGTCTGCGCTGGCCCGGCGGAGCGCGTCCTAGATCGCGCTCCCGTTGCCGGGCACTCTCTGCGCATGTGTGTGACGTCATGAGTGACGTCACACACATGCGCAGAGAGTGCCCGGCAACGGGAGCGCGATCTAGGACGCGCTCCGCCGGGCCAGCGCAGACGTACTACTCTGGGTCATTGCGACCCAGAAGTAGTAAGAGCCACAGCCACATGGCAGGTTAGGCAGCCGAACAGTTCGGCTGCAGTTGCGCTAACAGTTCGCCCAACTCTAATGCTCGGATACCCCTTTTCATTATTCGAGTTTGGTCGAATTCGAATAGTAAATTATTCGAATTCGGTCGAATATTCGAGTCGAATATTTTTTACTATTCGATTCGACCTCGGACTTCGAGCTCACTATTCGAGTCGGTATTCGAGCTCATTATTCGAGCGGACTATTCGAATTGGCCTTAAATAGCTTCCAACACTTGTTTTGAGGGTGAATGATGCAAGAAACATCTTTTTTTCCAAGTAACAACAGCAAGTGATTATGTGGGGATGTTCCTTTAAAAAAAAAAAGGTGGAAAGAGAAGAGAAGTTGTGTCCAAAATTCTGTTCAGTAGTGTATATACTTCTTCTTCTTCTTCTTCTTCTTCTTCTTCTTTATCTTCTATATCTTCTTCTTCTATATCTTCTTCTTCTTCTATATCTTCTTCTTCTATATCTTCTTCTTCTTCTTCTTCTTCTTCTTCTTCTTCTTCTTCTTCTTCTTCTTCTTCTTCTTCTTCTTCTTCTTCTTCTACTTCTTCTTCTTCTTCTTCTTCTTCTTCTTCTTCTTCTTCTTCTTCTTCTTCTTCTTCTTCTTCTTCTTCTTCTTCTTCTTCTTCTTCTTCTTCTTCTTTATCTTCTTCTTCTCCATCTTCTTCTTCTTCTTCATCTTCTTCTTCTTCTTCTTCATCTTCTTCATCTTCTTCATCTTCATCTTCTTCATCTTCTTTTTCATCTTCTTTTTCTTCATCTTCTTCTTCTATATCTTCTTTTTCTATATCCTCTTCTTATTATTATTTTTCTATTTCGTCTTCTTCTTTTTCTATATCTTCTTCTTCTCCTTCTTCTTCTTCTTTTTCTATATCTTCTTCTTCTTCTATATCGTCTTCTTCTTCTTCACTTATTTCTCTTTTATATATATTTTTTTTAAAGAAATGCAGCTATTTTTGAGCGTAATAAATAGCTGGTGGCGCACGCATGTTGGAAGCACCATTGTATGTGCTCCCTGGCAGTGGAAACACACAGACAGCAGGAGGTAAATTCAGCAGCAGCAGCAGGAGGAGGAGGATGATTGTGTGGCAGCAGGCAGTCAATGAGGCAGGCAGTGAGACATAATAGGCTGTGTGGTACCTAGCGGTGGTACCAGGCCGTAAATACACAGCATGAGGTTCCAGACAGCGGTCGTGAAGCCCACATCATGTCCAATACACAACTGGGACAACACAGTTTTCAACCCGGACACCTCTAAAAATAATATCACAAAGTATTAATAAAAAGAATATATATTTTTTGTGTTTTTTTTTTTAAAGAAATGCAGCTATTTTTGAGCGTAACAAATCGCTGGTGGCGCATGGTGGAAGCGCCATTGTATGTGCTCCCTGGCAGTGGAAACACACAGACAGCAGGGGGTAAATTCAGCAGCAGGAGGAGTAGGATGAGTGTGTGGCAGCAGGCAGTCAATGAGGCAGGCAGCGTGACATAATAGCCCTGGTACCTAGCGGTGATACCAGGGCTGTAAATAAACACAACAGGAGGTCCCAGACAGCGGTCGTGCAGCCCACATCGTGTCCAATACACAACTTGTGTACAAGTGTACAAAATTAAACCTTTTTTTTTTTAATGGTTTTTTTTTTTTTTTCACAGCAAATTACACAGATATAGCTATTGTTTGACGTAATAGCTGGTGGCAGAGTGGCAGCAGAAGGTAATTCTGTGTACCCTGGCAGTGGGAAACACAGACAGACAGCAGCAGCAGCAGGAGGAATGGAGGAGTAATGAGAGTAGCTATTGTTTGACGTAATAGCTGGTGGCAGAGTGGCAGCAGAAGGTAATTCTGTGTACCCTGGCAGTGGGAAACACAGACAGACAGCAGCAGCAGCAGGAGGAATGGAGGAGTAATGAGAGTAACTATTGTTGGACGTAATAGCTGGTGGCAGAGTGGCAGCTCAACTGGGACAACACAGTTTTCAACCCGGGCACCTCAGAAAAATTAAACCTTTTTTTTTTTTTTTTAATGGTTTACTTTTTTTTTTTTTTTACAGCAAATTACACAGATATAGTTATTGTTTGACGTAATAGCTGGTGGCAGAGTGGCAGCAGAAGGTAAAATCTGTGTACCCTTGGCAGTGGGAAACACAGACAGGCAGCAGCAGCAGCAAGAGGAATGGAGGAGTAGTGTGAGTGTGGCAGCAGGTAGGTAGGCAGCGTGACATAATAGCCCTGGTACCTAGCGTTGATACCAGGGCTGTAAATAAACACAACAGGAGGTCCCAGACAGCGGTCGTGCAGCCTACATCGTGTCCAATACACAACTGGGACAACACAGTTTTCAACCCGGGCACCTCAGAAAAATTAAACCTTTTTTTTTTTTTTTAATGGTTTACTTTTTTTTTTTTACAGCAAATTACACAGATATAGCTATTGTTTGACATAATAGCTGGTGGCAGAGTGGCAGCAGAAGTTAAAATCTGTGTACCCTTGGCAGTGGGAAACACAGACAGGCAGCAGCAGCAGCAGGAGGAATGGAGTAGTGTGAGTGTGGCAGCAGGTAGGTAGGCAGCGTGACATAATAGCCCTGGTACCTAGCGTTGATACCAGGGCTGTAAATAAACACAACAGGAGGTCCCAGACAGCGGTCGTGCAGCCCACATCGTGTCCAATACACAACTGGGACAACACAGTTTTCAACCCGGGCACCTCAGAAAAATTAAACCTTTTTTTTTTTTTAATGGTTTACTTTTTTTTTTTTTTTTACAGCAAATTACACAGATATAGCTATTGTTTGACGTAATAGCTGGTGGCAGAGTGGCAGCAGAAGGTAAAATCTGTGTACCCTTGGCAGTGGGAAACACAGACAGACAGGCAGCAGCAGGAGGAATGGAGGAGTAGTGTGAGTGTGGCAGCAGGTAGGTAGGCAGCGTGACATAATAGCCCTGGTACCTAGCATTGATACCAGGGCTGTAAATAAACACAACAGGAGGTCCCAGACAGCGGTCGTGCAGCCCATATTGTGTCCAGTACACAACTGGGACAACACAGTTTTCAACTCGGGCACCTCAGAAAAATTAAACCTTTTTTTTTTTTTTTAATGGTTTACTTTTTTTTTTTTACAGCAAATTACACAGATATAGCTATTGTTTGACGTAATAGCTGGTGGCAGAGTGGCAGCAGAAGGTAAAATCTGTGTACCCTTGGCAGTGGGAAACACAGACAGACAGGCAGCAGCAGCAGCAGGAGGAATGGAGGAGTAGTGTGAGTGTGGCAGCAGGTAGGTAGGCAGCGTGACATAATAGCCCTGGTACCTAGCATTGATACCAGGGCTGTAAATAAACACAACAGGAGGTCCCAGACAGCGGTCGTGCAGCCCACATCGTGTTCAATACACAACTGGGACAACACAGTTTTCAACCCGGGCACCTCAGAAAAATTAAACCTTTTTTTTTTTTTAAATGGTTTACTTTTTTTTTTGTTTACAGCAAATTACACAGATATAGCTATTGTTTGACGTAATAGCTGGTGGCAGAGTGGCAGCAGAAGGTAAATCTGTTTACCCTGGCAGTGGGAAACACAGACAGACAGACAGCAGAAGGGCAGTACACAGCAGCCCACTGTAGATGTAAAATGTGTGGCTGCAGGCGACGTAATAGTCAAAGTGAACCAGGCTGGCTTAGTGAGCAGGAGCCAGGAGGTGGTAAAGGGTGGTAAGGCACATTAACGATGGTTCTTCCGGCAGCCAGTTCATGTCACCCTCTCGCCGACAACAGGGGCCAGGAACTCGCCTTCCACCCACGCCTGGTTCATCTTGAGAAACGTCAGTCTGTCCACAGACTTGTGAAACAGACATGAGCGTTTCTCGGTGACCACGCCACCAGCTGCACTGAAGCAGCGCTCGGACAGCACGCTGGAAGGGGGGCAGGACAGCACTTCCAGGGCATACTGCGCCAGCTCGCTCCAGATCTCCAGGCGCTTGACCCAATACTCCATGGGATCAGCAGTGGCATCGCTGTCAAGCCCGCTGTAGGACCCCATGTAGTCAGCCACCATGCGGGTCAGGCGCTGGCTGTGACCGGAGGAGGATGCTGCTGCATGCACCTCCTCTCTAGTCACTGCTGCCGGAGCCTCTACAGTCCTGTAGAGCTCGTTGCTGAGAGACAGCAGGTCTGTGGGGTGCTTGCTGCTGGATGCAGGCACCTGCTGCTGCCTCTGTGCTGGCTGGACAGTGGGGGTGGAAGGCTAGGGGAAGGCTTCCTCCAAGCGCTCAACAAGGGCCTGCTGCAAGCTCCTTATTTGTTGCGCTGGGTCTCCTCCTGCAGGCGGCAGGAACTGGCTCAACTTCCCCTTGAGGCGTGGGTCCAACATCATGCTGATCCAGATGTCCTCCCTCTGCTTCATCTGGATCACCCTGGGGTCCTTGCGCAGGCACGTCAGCATGTGCGCTGCCATTGGGAAGAGGCGGGCCACGTGTGCTGGCACATCGACGGCAGTGCTGTCCTCATCCTCCTCCTCTGACTCCTCAGCCTCATCCTCTCTCCACCCCCGCACCAACTCAGCTGCGTTGTGCTGATCCCCCTCATCAGCAGCAAGGTCAGGGACCTCCACCAAGTCCTCCTACTCCTCCCCCTCAGAGGTGGACTGTGCAGCTGCTTGCCGCTCCTGCTGGTCCAAGGCTGCCGCTCCCTGTTTCAGCAAAGCATCGAGGGCCCTGTTCAGCAGACAAACCAGGGGCACCCACTCGCAGACCATAGCATGGTCCCTGCTCACCATGTTAGTGGCCTGCAGAAAGGGAGCCAGCACTAAGCACACCTGCTGCATGTGCCTCCAGTCGTCATCGGGGACGATGGACGGGATGTTGCTGGTCTTGTCCCTTTTCTGAGCGGCGGAAACAGTGGCTAGGGCAAGGTACTGGTTGACAGCATGCTTCTGTTCAACCAGACGCTCCAACATCGCCAGGGTGGAGTTCCAGCGAGTTGGAACGTCAGGGATCAGCCGATGGAGTGGCAGCTCCAGCTCCTTTTGCACGTCTTCCAGGCTCGCACAGGCTGCAGCCGAGCGCCGGAAGTGACGCACAACGTTCCTTGCCGTTTCCAGCAGTTCGCCCATCCCCTGGTAGGTGCGCAAGAACTTCTGCACCACCAGGTTCAGCACGTGGGCAAGACAGGGGATGTGGGTCAGGTTTCCCCTGTCAATTGCGGCACCCAGATTGGCCCCATTGTCGGCCACCACCTCTCCGACTCTGAGGCCTCTGGGGGTCAGCCAAATCCTCTCCTGCTCCTGGAGTTTGGCCAACACATGAGTTGCCGTCAGTTTGGTCTTCCCAAGGCTGACCAACTGCAGCAGCGCTTGGCAGTGGCAGGCCTTCACGCTGCTGCTGAGGCGGGGGGTTTGGCCAGGTGTGCCGGAGGATGGCAGAGGATCGGAGGAACCTGCTGCAGTTCCCCTGACCCTGCGGGGTGGCACCACCCACTGTGTTGCTGCTGCTGCTGTGCCCGCTGCTGCTCTCCCATCCTCACCCCCTTCCACCAAGCTGACCCAGTGGACAGTGAAGGACAGGTAGCGGCCTGTCCCGAAGCGGCTGCTCCAGGAGTCCATGGTGACGTGGACCCTTTCACCAACCGCGTGCTCCAGCCCTCGCTCCAAATTGGCCATCACAAAGCGGTGCAGTGCAGGAATGGCCTTGCGAGCAAAGAAGTGTCTGCTGGGGAGCTGCCAGTCTGGGGCTGCACAACCAAGCAGCGCACGCATGTCGCTCCCCTCCTGCACGAGCGTGTACGGCAGGAGTTGGGAGCACATGGCCCGTGCCAGCAAGCCGTTCAGCTGACGCACGCAACGGCTGCTGGGAGGCAGAGCCCTAACCACCCCCTGGAAGGACTCGCTCAAAAGGCTCTGGCGTGGCCTTTTGCTAGCACGGGAATCAGCGGACACAGCAGAAGAGGCCACTGAGGACTGGCTGCCAGAACAGGCCTCAGTGTCGGCGCCAGGAGTTGCAGAGGGGGGAGGAGCAGTGCATTTCCGCACTCCTGCTGGTGCTGCTGGAGGAGCAGGAGGGCGGGTGGCTGCTGTTGCTGCTGCTGCTGCTGAAGGCTGTGCAGTGATGGGTGTGGTGCCACTGCCAGCACCAGATGCCTTCAGCCTCTGGAACTCCTCATGCTGGTGGAAATGTTTAGCAGCAAGGTGGTTGATGAGCGAGCTGGTGCTGAACTTTAAGGGGTCTGCACCTCGGCTCAACTTCCGCTGACAGTGGTTGCAAGTGGCGTACTTGCTGTACACTGTGGGCATTGTGAAAAATCGCCAGATTGGTGACAAGAACAACCCCCTATGGCCTGGAGCCGCTGCTGCCTGTCTCCCTGTGGTGGTTGGGGGGGGGGCTTGGGTGCGGCTGGTGGTGGTACTGGCAGATGCTGCTGCTGCTGCTGCTGAGCCTGAGACACCAGCAGGCTGTGGGACCTGCCTACTGCTGCCAATGCTTGCAATGATGCGCCTCCTTGCAAGGCCCACAAGCGCATCCTCCTCCTCAGAGCTGCTGACGACGACATCCCCTGGTGCTGGTGGTGGCGGCACCCAGTCTTTGTCACCACATCATCATCATCATCATCCTCCCCCTCCTGAAACATGTCCTGCTGGGATGATGACCCCCCAAACTCCTCTCCTGATGCATGGATGGGCTGCTTGTCTGTCGCCACAGTCTTGCTGTCCAATCCCTCATCCCCCAAAGTGCCCATCAGCATCTCCTCCTCCAAATCGCCAACAACAGCAGACAATTGACTCATCATGCCTGGGGTCAAAAGACTGCTGAATGACAGGTCGGCGACTGACAGTGAACTGGCCTCCCCCCCAGGCCCTGCTGGGCGGCTGCTGCGAACAGGGGTGGTGGTGGTGGTGGTGAGGGTGGAGGCCTCGGATGCAGAGCTGATGGCGGGCTGCTCATCCTCGGTCATCAGATGCACCACAGTGGCTGCATCCTTTTCCTCAATGGGACGTTTCCGACCCGGCTGGAGGAAAATAGGAGCAGGTACTACACGCTGCTGCTACTGCTGTGTCTCTGCAGCGTGAGTTGCAGATGCTCCTGCTGGGCTGCGCCCAAGGCGTCCACGGCCAGTGGCTAGAGGCGGAATGTTAGCCACTGACGCAGCTGCTGCGGAACTGTGCATGGTGGCGCGGCCGTGGCTTGCCACAATGCTGCTCCCTCTCCTCCTGATTCCCTTGCTGCCCTTCCCCTTGCCCAAACCGCGCTGGCTGCCACTTCCAGACATCTTTGATGTTTTGGGTGTAAACAAAAAAGTTTTTTAAAAGGGCGGGTGAAAAAGTGGGGTACTTTAATGGAGTGGGTTGGTGGGTGAGGTGACACTAATCACTAAGTGATTAGATCGCTAAGTGATTACTAGTACAGTACTAATACAAAATACAATAATTCAGTAATCAGTAAGTGTGAAAAGTAAACAGTGAGTGTGTCCCCTAGTACACTAACTAGAAAATACAATAATCAGTAGAAATCAGATTCAGTAGAAGGAAATAGAGTGTGTGTAGTACACTACAGACAGTGCACGCACACACACACGCAGGAGCTAGCCTATGAACAGGGACTGAGTGTCCCTAGTACAGTAAGTAGTAACAGTAAGTACAACTAGAAATTACAATATTCAGTAGTAATCAGAAGGAAATAGAGTGTGTGTACTGTACAGACAGTGCACGCACGCACACACGCAGGAGCTAGCCTATGAACAGTGACTGAGTGTCCCTAGTACAGTAAGTAGTAACAGTAAGTACAACTAGAAATTACAATAATCAGTAGTAATCAGAAGGAAATAGAGTGTGTGTACTGTACAGACAGTGCACGCACGCACACACGCAGGAGCTAGCCTATGAACAGTGACTGAGTGTCCCTAGTACAGTAAGTAGTAACTGTAAGTACAACTAGAAATTACAATAATCAGTAGTAATCAGAAGGAAATAGAGTGTGTGTACTGTACAGACAGTGCACGCACACACGCAGGAGCTATGAACGAACAAACAGTGACAGTGAGTGTCCTAGTACAGTTACAGTATACTACAAAATACAATCACTCAGTAGTAAAAGACAGCAGAAACACTGGTATAGATGAGAAATAAACTAATAGAGGACAGGAGGACCGCTGTGCCCACACAGGCAAGGCCCTGAGGCCTAAAGCTGTGTAAGCTTGCCTGCAGCAGCTGTCTGTCTCTATGTAACACACAAGCTACTAACTAAAATACAATGTCTATCTAACTAACAACAATATAGGTGTATATAGGAGGTGTATGTGAGCAAAAACGCTAGGTGATTGACCACAATAAAGCTCTTGCTAAGCCAAAGCACAAAGAAGCAGATCTCTCTCTGTACAAAGTCAGGCAAGGACGGAAAAAACGGAACATGGCGGCCGCTATTTATAGGGTAGGGGCTGGCCAGAGTCCCCCTCTGTGATTGGCTGCCGTCAGAGGGCCTGGGAGCCCTCTGATTGGCTCTAAGGACATCAATCTGGGCTATGACGCTATTCGAGCTCGGTATTCGAGCTCGAATAGTGCTGTTTGCTCAAATAGCGTGAATAGTGAATGGGCTATTCGAATTAACTCGAATAGCCCATTCGAATAGCTGCAGCTATTCGAGCTCGGTATTCGAGCTCGAATAGCTGAAAAAGAGCTCGAATATTCGAGCTACTCGAATATTCGAGCTCTGCTGAGCACCACTGGCCGGTCCACCGCCGCCACCCGAATATTTTAAACATTTTAGCATATTTTATCCTTTTGGCGCCTCTGTACATCTACTTGTCAAGATATCCACCCTTGGTGGTTGGAAGGGTGACAAACCCTCCTTTCCTTCTTCAGAGAGCGACATCTTAATCCTGAGTGGGGACAGGTCTAATCTCCCCACCTGCCTATATAGTGGTTGCCTAAAAGGTAACCCATGTTTGTAAGTATAATACTTACTCCACACTAATTCTCCCTGATCCAATACATACTACACTATATTGGGCTCTCGGTTTCTCTGTTTTAAGCATATATATGTATTCATGTTTTTTCTGGGAAAAACTTGTTCAGTCCTTTTTACACTGTGAAGCGCTTCACTGATATTACTTCACTCTTGCTAATTTCAAGAAAAACTTTTTTTGCCAAAAAGCAACCCTCTTAGATACACATTGGGCTTGATTCACAAAGCCGTGCTAACTGTTTAGCACAGGCGTGCTAAACAGTTAGCACGTGAAGTGCCGCTCGCGGACTTTTGCGCGCGCAAGGTGCCGCGATCGCAGACATTTGTGTGCGATAATGTGGACTTTTGCGTGCGCAAAAGTCAACGATAGCGGAACTTCACGTGCTAACTGTTTAGCACGCCCGTGCTAAACAGTTAGCACGGCTTTGTGAATCAAGCCCAATGTCCCCCTCTCGTTATCAGTTCACATACACACTAAGAGAGGTTTGGTGCTTCACAGTGTAAGAAGGACTGTTATATGTTTTTAGTGGACATTTGTTTAGTTTTATATAGAGTGAAGCATTAACAGTGAAGCATATATATGTATTCATGTTTTTTCAGGGAAAAACTTGTTCAGTCCTTTTTACACTGTGAGCACTGTTTAGCCAGACTTACATTAAAATCGCGATTGCGGTAAAATCGCTCAGTAAAAAGCGCTTATAGTGTGTCTGATCCCTTATACAGAGAAGGGGAGAAATGGTGAGGAGAGAAAAGCTGAAAGAGAAGGAAAAAGATAGTTAAGTGACAAGACAATATGCTCTGTACAGCACTGCGAAAGATGGCGCTATATAAATCCTATATAATAATAGGCAACTGTCCCTGCATACAGCAGGGACAGTTGTCTCTGTGTAGCTGGGTCCGTGTTTTTAGCTACTGCGCATGTGCGCAGCACGGACCCAGCCTCTCACACACAGGAGGCCCGGGGCCAGGGAGCTGAGCGGGCGGCGTGTGAGCGGACGGCCGGATGTGCGGCGGGTGAGCGGGTGGCCGTGTGAGCGGGCGATAGACGCGTGTGGCCGGGTAAGTGGGCGGCGGACACGCGCGGCGAAAAACAGACCTAGAGCCCGTTTTTAAACCAAGAGTACTTCTGAGCGTTTTTCAAATCAACAGTGATTTGAAAAGCGCTTGGCTAATGTTACCCTATGACTGTGTTCTCACAGCAGCGTAGTGATTTTTTCAAAAATGCAAAAACCCTGCATGTAGCATTTTTTGGAGCAATTCATTCAGAAATCGCTCTAAAAATCGCGAATTGCTAGCGATTGCTATTGTGATTTTGGCGTGCACTAGTCCAGAAAGAAGAGGTATAGGGAGAAATTGAGAATAGCCTGAGATGGAGCAGAGATCTTATCTGTATTGCAGACACACATCACACAGAGGCTACTTGTTTGTAATGTGACTCCTGTCCCTGCCAGTCTCATACAAGTCTGATAGAAGTCAGAAAGCAGCCCTCCTGGAGTCTAGGGACTGTCAAAAACTTTTCAATTTGTTTAACACCTTATCCAAACATACAGTCATTATAACAATGGGGAGAGACCAGACAGAGTTTTGCCCATGGACCCTCCATGCATAGCTCTGCATCATGCTGCCCTCTAATTGCACTTTTATCAGCTAGCCCAGTGTTTCCCATTGCCTTATAACAAAGTTAAGTTTCTACAGTCTCTCAGCTGGCTGTCAGGATTCTCTTTTCAGGGGTGCCTCCTGATGACTCACTGTGTCAACAAACAAAGCTGCAGGGGATTTACATAAGCAGGAGAAAGTCTCCCATTGATCTCTGGGAGACTTGCCATGGCAGAGTAAGTCACAGAGGGTGTGGCTTATCAATATAATTGTATATTATAGTTTATTCACATATTTTTGTACTTATATTGTACTGTTTTTGCCTACAATTTTTAACATGGATTGCAATGCTCTGTTTTCATCTTCTGAGTTCAGTTCCTCTTTAAAGGAGGTCATTAATGATACAATCCCATGGACGATCAATCATTTCCAGTCACCACAGTAATCGATCGGAAACGATCAGTTGTGCCCATTAATGAGCAAAAACCCACTGACCAATCCAATCAGATTGATAGGATAATCCGAAAAATGGATCGATTCCATTAGTCTGATCAGATTGCCGTCTTAATTTTAGATTACTTGTGATGGGGTTAGAACAGGCATGGGCAAACTTGGCCCTCCAGCTGTTAAGGAACTACAAGCCCCACAATGCATTGCAGAAGTCTTAAAGCCACAGTCATGACTCATAAAGGCAAATGCATTGTGGGACTTGTAGTTCCTTAACAGCTGGAGGGCCAAGTTTGCCCATGCCTGGGCTAGAACATCTCTTAGATTTTACTGTTGTCTTTCCTGTCTCCGACCAGGGGCGTAGCAATAGGGGGTGCAGAGGTTGCGACCGCATCAGGGCCCTTGGGCCAGAGGGGTCCCGTAGGGCCCTCCCTGAACTTCAGTATTAGCTCTCTATTGGCCCTGTGCTCACATGACTTCTGTAGATACTTTGCATAGTAGTAATCGTTAACAAACTGCTCCCCATCCCCTTCTTGCACCTCTGACACTGTAGTTGTCATTGGCAGGTTTTGGTGTGACTTATCAATTCTTATGTATAGAGTGCATGGGGGGCCCTAATGTAAAACTTGCATCGGGGCCCACAGCTCCTAAGCTACCCCACTGTCTCTGACACCCATTGACAAAGAAAGTAATGTGTGCTGAAAACTGCTGCAAAAATGCTGTGTATATGTTTGAATGTTACCGGTACTTACACAGGTTATGTAGTGCAAGGTGTGCAAAAAGTGCAACCTATTCTATGTACCCAACACATGCATTACGACTATAGCATACATTACGCCATCTGCATAACAACCTTACTGCAATTCAGTAAATATGACTTCCGTCACGTGTTAGCTCAGGTACCCTTTAAGGGGAACCCGAGGTGAGAGAGATATGGAAGCTGCCATATTTATTTATTTTTAAACTATTCCAGTTGCTTGGCTGTCCTCCTGATCCTGTGTCTCTAATACTTTTAGCCATAGACCCTGAACAAGCATGTAGTAGATCAGATATTCTGACTCAGGTTTTACCGTATTAGCCATATGCTTGTTTCCGGGTTTTGACTCAGACACTGCTTATTCAAAAGATCAACAGGGCTGTCTGGCAACTGGCATTCTTTACAAGGAAATAAATACGGCAGCCTTGATATAATTCTCACCTCGGGTTCCCTTTAAGGACAAATATTCCAATGACACCTGTACAGTGACGATTTCCCCACTCTTTCTGGTGTATGTTTTTGTCACTGAATTTTCAGCGCATCAAGTTGCTGTATTTTCCTTTTTCTACCACTGGGAACCGAAAGGAGTAATCTCTCCAATGCAAACAGTCGCTAAAAGTCTGAAGAGGGGTTCTAACCCTTCCCTGTGCTATCAAAACCTAAAAAAATGATTGCCTTGACTTCCACTTTAAGTACTATTCATTGCTGCCTACAGCTTATCGCACTCAGCTTTTATTCACTGCACCTGCCTGTCTTTTTATTTGACAATAGATGTTCTCTTTTTCATATAGTAACAGCGGAAATGTGAAGTGCCCAGGTGACTCTTCCTGGCTTGTTGCTGCTGGCAATATTTTTTGCCCTCCGGCTGCCTTCGACTTTGATCATTTGTTTCAATAACTAGACGGCAGAAAGGAAGAACAGCATCGATTTTATTTGTATTCCTCCTGCTATTTATACTGAGTGGTGCCATGTGCTGTTCTGTGTGGATTAGTAGACACTTTGAGCAAACAATAACATTGGCACTTGTCTCCGTCTGCCTGGCAACTAGCTAGACTCACGTTTATGCTAAACCAAGCATACCAAGAGCACCTTTTCCATGCGTGAAAATCCCATTCTGAGCCGCTGTGTATTCTGCATGTATCTAGCTTGGATTTCATAGGCAAATATTTAGAGTAAAACACTGACTTCAAATAGAGGACAAAAAGCTTTAGATTTATAATAATTCCTTCTTACGGGCTTCATGACTAACCCATTGTATGAATAATGAATACAATAACAGCTGCAATGTCACAGGGTTTCAGCACATTGGCTATATGATTCATTCACCCAAGCTTAGCTATTTTCTTATAGATCACCTTAAATAAATACAATTTAAATAAAGGCAAAGATTTAATAAAAAAAAATCAAATATGCATCAGTTAAAATAAATCACAATAGGCCAGCAGCTTCCAGGAGCAGCACATCAACTGATGTATCCTTCCTTGACCTGCCCTCTTGACGCGATTCTATTCCTTATTCAAGACAAGATGCAGAACATTTATATCACGCTTTTCTCCTGGAGGACTCAAAATGGCTGCAGACGTTTAGGGTGCGCTCCAGGGGTGGCCAGGATGATCATTAAGTAGCCTTGCCCAAAGACTTCTTTTTGTTCCTCGCACTGGCTTGAGCTGGGTTTCAAACCTTGGTCAGGGGCTCAAATTCTACATAAAAAGGAACAGCCTTACCAGCACACTATCCAGCCATGCACACTGAACTATTAAAGTTCTCCCTCTTCACTGATGTCTACCCTTATGCAGTCACACTTTGTTCTGATGAAACCTTTTATCCAGTCCCCCTTTCCAAATTACCAGAGTCCTTGTCTTTAAGAGCTCTTTTCTAGCTCGTTATTTTAACGTCTTCAGCCAGACTGCCCTTACTAATATCACCATTGAGCCACCTAGAGCCAGATCTCAAGGTGACCTTTACTTGCATTACATGCTTAATGGACTACTGTAGGGGAGTAGGGGGAAAAAGAGTTGAACTTAACTGGGGCTTCTAATGACCCCCCACAGACATTCTGTGCCCTCGCAGCTACTTGTTGATGCTCCGGTCCCTGCCTCTAGTTCACTTCCAGAATTTGCGACTTTAAAATTGGAAAACCACTGCGCCGCGTCCTCGCTACCGCTACTGTCCCTGGGAGTGTACTGCGCAGGCGGAGATAGTACTGGGCCTGCGCAGTACACTCCCAGTGATTTCAGCAGGAGCGAGGATGCGGCCACGCAGGCTTAGTAGTTTTCCAACTTTAAAGTTGCTAATTCTGGAAGTGAACTGGAGGCGGGGAGGGGAGCATCTGTGAGTGGCTACGAGGGCGCAGAATGTCTGCGGGGGACCATTAGAAGCCCCAGGTAAGTTCAACTCTTTTCCCCCCTACTCCCCTACAGTAATCCTTTAATCTGCTTTGATGCCATTTTATGCTACTGCAAAACCCTGCACTCTTTCTGCCTTGTCAGTGTCACGCACTACCCTCTGATGGTTCCTCATATACATTAGTGCTTCCAGTTTATGTTACAATTGTGCCTCTTCTCCTTCCTAAACTTTCTTATTGTAGGTTCCCAAAGAAGTTATCCTTGGCACAGATTTCTTCTTTCTTTATACTGCTTTGCTTTGGTAAACTTCAACAATGAAACCCTATGGGGGGTGGTTTCACTTTCACACAGTATACCTAAACTCATGCTTGAAGAGGAGCATGCGCAATCAGATTTGTTGTCAGAAATCTTTGTAGGATCTATGAGCCACAATGGGGGACTGGCGGGCGCTGTTGGAGGACTCCTCTCTAGGATCCAAAGTCTTCTCTCTTCTTAGGTATGTATGCGCTTTCATACCCGAGGTTTAAGGTAGCCATACACTGGTCGATTTGCCATTAGATCGACCAACTGACAGATCCCTATCTGATCGAATCTGATCAGAGAGGGATCGTATGGCTGCCTTTACTGCAAACAGTTTGTGAATCGATTTCAGCCTGAAACCGATCACAATCTGTTGAGCTGCTCCTGCCGCCTGACCCCCCCCCCCCCCCTGTATACATTACCTGAAGCTGGCTCCGGGTCCTCTTCTCCGCGCTGCACGCATTCCAGCGTACACTGTGTCACTCCGTGACCAGGAAGTTCAAATAGAGCGCCCTCTATCTGAACTTCCTGGTCACTGGAGTGACACAGAAAGTTAATGTACGCTGGGATGGAAGCAGGAACAGAGCGGTGTAGCGCGGAGAAGATGCCCGGGAGCCAGCACAGGTAATGTATAACTGTATCGGATCGGCCGCCGCTAGCGACGCGCTCCCTACCCGCGGGCGATCGACGGTAATTTCCCGCATGGCGCGATTGACGGACCGATCCAATTTCGGGAGGAAATCGGATCGGCGGGTGCGTTTAGCGCGAACGATTGGCAGCAGATTCGATCCCAGTGATCGAATCTGCTGTCGAAACAGCGGCAAATCGGGCCAGTGTATGGCCAGCTTTACACTTTAACCTAATCTTTTGATCTATCACTATCTATCACCTTTCCTCACATTCTACCTTTGCCTAACCCTTACTGATAAACTAAAGGTGTGTACACACCTCTTGGGAGCCAAACCCCTAGGGCGACATCTCTGGCAGGTGGGAGGCCTGTACAGACGCATATTAGCTATGTGGCTGACGATGCATTCTGTTGCTATGCGGGGTGATGGCAGAGGGATGACGGAGTGGCGCATGCTTGACGTCACACGGCGCGGGGGAGCGGAGAAGACAATGGGATCGGCTGTCCCAAGGGATGAGTTGATCTGCTGGGTGGATCGGTCGTGTGTCCGTGGCCGCTGTACACACACCTGACTATCAGCTCAGGCAGTGGTTATCAGCCACTTTAGTCGTGTATACGGGCCTTAAGCCTTCACTAATGACCAAGATTTAGACTACTTTTTTATTGACGTAACCAGGGCAACTATACTGCCAGTGAAAGCTACAAGGCCTACACCAAAGTGACAGGTGGTGAAAGGAACTATTTCTTAAACACCCCCAGTGTTATTTTAATACTAGATTCATAAATATAATTGTTACAGTGAATGTATATAACACTAACATATTCTGCAGTGCTTTTACCTAGTTATGTCAGTCATAGTTTTATGTTCCTGTTGAAGTTGAACATCATTTTTTGGTGAACGCATTGCAAACATGGGTAGAACATACAGTACAAACATTATGCAAATAGTGTCCTGGCCCAGATTTTAACTGGGGGCCTAGTAATGCAAGGCAAGTGTGCTATCCACTACACCACTGTACTGCTTGGGCCACGTATGGCATCCAGTTAAATCCCTTGTGTGATGTTTTAGTTCATATACTATAAACCATACTGAGTGCATAAGCAACCGATCTTCTTCTTGTTCCTTTTTATATACATAAATGTAAGCCAGACCTGGATCACGAAAAAGGCAACCAAAGCAGTTGCCTAGGGCCTGGTGGTGTCCAGGAACCTGGCTGACACCATTCCCATTTCACTTTTCCAGAATGGCCTGGTGCCCACTTGCAATTGTAAATCACTCTCAAAATACTGAGAGCAATTTTGCAACTTAAAAGTGCATGGATTTGTGGGCCCTGTTTTACCCTATTTATTTATTTATTGTATTTTTAAAGCGCCAACATATTACACAGCGCTGTACATTAGTTTAGGTTACAGACAAAATTTAGGGGTGACATACAGCAATAAGACAATACAGGAATACATGCAAACCAGATCACGCAGCACAGTATGAGTACAAGGTAATGCTTAGTCAGTCACTGGATAGGAGCATGGAGATTAGGCAAGTGGAGTTCACTCAAGAGTTCACTCAGATTCATATGATGGGTCTACGGTGATGGAGGTGTGTGAACAGGTAGGAGACATAAGGAGGAGTGCCCTGCCCGAAGGCTTACAATCTAGAGGGAGTAGTGGGGACACAAAAGGTAGGGGCCTATAGTTAAGCTGTGAGTTTAGAGCACTAGTGGGGGGGGGCTAGGCCAGAGTGAAAAGGTGGGTTTTGAGGGCCTTCTTGAAGATGTTGAAGGAGGGGGAAACACTAATGGGGGGAGGTATGGAGTTCCATAGTGTTGGAGCAGGTCTTGAGAAGTCCTGGAGTCATGCATGGGACTGGGTGATGCTGGGGGCAGTCAGGTGAAGTTCATTGGAGGAGTGGAGTGAGCGGCTAGGAGTGTACCTCTGGGTAAAGATTGGAAATGTAGGTTGGGCAGGTTTTGTACCCTACTAAATTGCTCAAAAAATGCTTTCGGCAAATCGCAATTGCTCCTGTAGAATCACCTCCCTTAACTTCCATTAGCCTAGCATTTCAGAATTGCTGGCGACTCCGAAACATGGTTTAGTCTGGGAGCACACATAACATAACATGAAAGGCTGTGTTTTATGTCATGTTTTCATCTTATATTGTGTGTGTGTTTTGTGTGTTTTCGCTGCGTTTTTACTGTGTTTTTGGTGCGTTAGCATTTTTTTTTACCACAGATGCATTTTTCAAGCGTTTTGTGTGCATCTTAATGCATTTGCGGTTCGCATATACAAAACGCATATGCGTTTTGTATGTGTTTTTCGTGCGTTTTTATATTTCCATTGATGTAAATTACTAGGAAGACAACAGGAAGTAAAAATACATCACAAAACAAATTTTTGGGAAGTAAAAAAACGCATATAAAAACGCATGAAAAAAGCATACCATTCGTTCCCATTGACTTTCATTATGTGCTTTTTTTTCATGTGTTTTTTAATATTATGCAGCAAAACCTAAGTTTTCAAAAATGCACGCATACAAAACGCATATGCGATTTATATATGCGTTTTTTTCTTGCGACTCATAGGCTCCATTAGCGGCAAAAACGCAGGGTTTTACGCAACACTGGAGTTTCTGCTATGTGTGCACCTAGCCTAAAAGCGCTTTAGTGGATGGCAAATAGGTGGTCCTACAGCTGCTCCCTTAGGACCACCGCCTAAGACCTTATTTTGTCTTCATTCATTCCTAGTTGAACCACAAAGGGATGTGTGCAAGCAAAAATGATTTAAAAGCAATAAGAAACAGTATGCAGTAAGATTCCACCCTTTCCTGTACCGCTGTATGTTTTTAGTTAAAAAGAAAACAGTATAATTTCCACTTGGATTAAACTTAAATGCACAGGAGGTTTGATGTTGCGTTTTTAAAGATTTGTGTGAACTTTTTGAACGCTGTAGCAACCACAAATAAATGATGCGTCCGGTAGGTGAAACCCCTGCGTGGGCTGTTAGCTGAGACAGCGTATTGCCAGAAAATGGGTCTTTCATTATTAAGACAGGTAGTCTCAGCCTGATGTGACCCCTCCAAAACGCACTCATTGAGCAGGGAGCAGAGGTGAGGAAATAGGAGCCGCTGCTGAAGAATGCATTTCTTTCTACTGTCACTATCCATTTCCATAATGCTTGTCATGTTTTGTAAAATGAGCTGTCTCCCAAACACATGGCTGTAGAGCACTCGGTGCATGGATGCATGCAAAGCTTTCGCTAGACAGAGAACTAATCTCAACTGCTCTGCAAACCCAAGATAAAAAAACACCATGAAAATAAATCACTTCTTGGTAGATTCAACTTGAAATTTATTTTGAAAGTATTTTTTTCCCTAAATGGTTTCTTGCAGCACAATGTCTGCTTTTCTATTAAAATAGCTATTTCTGTTTGATGCATAAATCTGATCTTTCACGGTTGGGAAGATCCAGAAATTTTAATTGGTGTTCAGAGGTCTAAGCTGTTTTTTTTATAATGTCATTGGGCTGCCCTCTTTTCTTCTCCTCATTGGCAGAAAAAAAATAAAACAGACTGGGAAATTCGGGCACAAGCTGTGCCCAGGAAATGTGGGCGTGTCATTGGCATGTATGAAAACACCAGCTACTTTGGAAATTTGGGCACGGGAAAGTCGCTCAAAAAATAATGGAGGCAGAGTTCTGCTACATTCTTCACTGAACTCTGGTGCAAAATAACGGCGAAGGGGGGTTGGTTAGTGTTTGAAGTAGGAGGCCGGTGGTTAGTGTTAAGGCCGTACAAACGGATGGATTGATGTCGTCCGCTGGCGACATTTCTGGACCAACACTGTACAGTTGCAAAGTCAGCTGTACAGCTGACGGTTCATTCTTTTGCAATACAGGGGGTAAAAGGGGAAGGTGGGATGATGGAGCCGTGTAGATGTGATGTCACACAGCTAACAGGCAAGCAACAGCACATTGCTTGGCCAAGTTGATCAGCCTGGTGGATCGCTTGTAGGTTGGCGGTTGAGGGTTTGGGGCTACTGTATGCACATTGTATTATTGGCTGCCTCAGCCAACTTTAATCAAGCATGTGTGGGGCTTTAGGCCACACATCTCCTCCATCGCGCACCCCTGGCACAGTTAGTCAAGGCTTGTAACTGCGCAGGAGCAGAGTGCTCCCAAACATGGGCGTGCGACCAAGGAGGCGCATGGCCAGGACTGTGCATGTGCGGTATTCCTTGACTGCCTCAGTTGGGACTTTGTGGAGGCTGACTGCGGAAGAACAGAGGGGACTGGATGGACAGTGAGGAGCTGACGAATTACAGGGGGCTGGATAAAGTCCCAGGTAAGTTAAAATCCTTTACCTCCACTCAGGTACACTTTAAAACGTATGTTTTGTGCAAACTGAAAAACACTAAGTACATTTTTTTTATTTTCATCTCTTATTATGCATACTTTTTCTTTTTTATCTTCTTCTTTCATCTTCTTTTCCTCCATTCTTTAAGTTCTTTTTTTTCCTTATCTTTTCTAGGTTTCTTTTTTTCTATTCTTGTACAACCTTGCCTGCAGCTTTTGGCACACAGCACAGGCTTACTGTCAGGAGTGACATAGTTGGCCATTGCACTGCCTGGCCTCATTTATATGATAAAATGAACAGATGGTCTGCCATTTAGCCACTGTGATGGCCAGCGAAGTATAGGGAAGCATGCACTGTATCCGCCTTCAGCTCAGTAGGGCTGCACTTGCAGCTGCCCAAGGTCCCAAAATTGTGATGGCTCGCACTTTTGGCTTGACCAATCTATGCTTAGGCAATAGCGGCAGTACTGATGTGCAATCCCTCACTTTAGTAAATCACCCTCTAAAGGTGCCTGTTAATGGTACAATTTTTCACTAAATGTGATCTTTCGATGCAATTTTAATTATTGTAACTAATCGGAAGGCAATTATCGATTGTTCACACTTATTGAACGATTCTTTCTTCAAATTTGATCATAAAATTCAACTTTCGGGTCATTTTAACCCTATTTAGCAACTGGCCAAAGAATCGTTTCTCATTGATTGCCTTCATAAACGGCAAATTTTCTACACAATTTGATCATAAAAATTGCATTAAAAGATTGCATTTGGTGAAAAAATGGTACCGTTAAAAAGCACCGTAAGACCTGGAACCCACTACAAATCACAACGAGCTATTGCAATCGCTAGCGATTTTAATTAGGGTTTGTAAGCAATTTCATGAGCGTTTTCCAACGATTTTAATAGCGATTTTAAAAAATGTAAGCTTTATGCCAGCGATTGTGATAGCGATTTGACATTAGCAATTTTAATTGTGATTAGTCCTTTCAAATTATAATTTTTTTTTTACAGTTTGCAGTTATTTAAAATCACACGCAAATTGCTATGTGTAGCGATTCATGAGCGATTTGCCAGCGCTTATATACTTTACATTGAAGCGCAAACGCTCCCAACATGCTGCATGTCCTGCGATTGCGATTTTGCAAATCACTACTGTGGAATTTGTTACATTTATTTACATTAGCTGAGCATTTAGGGAAATCGCTAGCGATTTAAAGGCGCTCCCAAAACGCTCCAAAAAAGCGCTCTAGTGGGTTCCAGTCCTCAGAGTGATAACACAATACTGAGCTTAGAATATAGTCTTTAACCTGATGTTGGACTTATCAGTTAACACTCTTGTGCTATAAAATATATCAGAATCCTTTTTCTCTTAGCTAACCGTGTCCAGAGACATAAAATGACCCCCTTCTTCCCCAAAGAATTTATTTGTTTTTAATGCATCAGGCAATAGGGATGGTCGGAAATGCCCATTTCCGAATTCTGCGGAAATTCCGTTTCCCGACAATTTCCGTTTTTCCGATTTCTGCTTTTCCGATTTCTGATTGTCCGTTTTCTGATTTTCCAATTTCCAAGGACTATTTTATATCTCACTTTTTTACACCAGAGAACGCCAACAATGACAAAAAAATAGGAAGTCGGAAAAATGAAATCTTGTGAATGATCTAAAATATTGAAAAATCTGATCTGGTCCAGTGCTTCCGAGTTCTGTCATGGGGCTAAAATTACTGAGTTGTGGTAAATTGGATTTCTGTGGAATTCTGGGATTCATTTTTTGATTTCCGATCTGAAATGCTGATTTCTGATCGGAAATCACAAAATTTCAATTCCACAGAATCCGACTGAGCATCCCTATTAGGCAATAATCTTGGTTATCTATATTTAATTCACCTCAACTCAATTACTTACGCTGCAAATTGCAAAATGCAATTGCAATTTTAATGCAATTTCATTGCAGTTTTACAGTGCGATTTTGATGGCATTTTCACTGGATGCTAGAAAAACAAACAGAAAACACAGAAAAAAATGCAACATGCAGGACTTCTGCGATCAGGCAAACTCACATCGCACTAGTATAAAAGGGTTCCTGTGACTTTCATTATTCTACTGATGTCTTTGTGGTTTGCAATTTGCTTGTGATTGGAAAATGCAGCAGAATTGTGTGTAGTGGAAAACAGCCCTAACCTTCACTTTAGGATTCGTCCGCTTTATCCATTTCCATAATTTCCATCTACTTTCCATCTACCATTCAGCTCCAAACTTTGCTCTTCATGTTAAACTGCCTTTTCCTTTACCAAGCTCCTTTTCTCACACTCCTGCATCCATAAATTAGCAATACGATCAGCTCTCATTTGGCACTCTCTTTTCTTACTTCAGCACCATCAAGCACCCTAAAGATGCACTTCTTCAGACAAGCATATAATCTTTCCTAGATACTCTTCAGTAAGTTATTTAACTATGACACATTGTTCATGAACTATTAAAGAATGTGCTGCCCAAGGCCTGATTTATAATTTACCGTAGTGCCCCTAAGCCAATTTCTTTGTTGCTTCCCTTTCATGAGCAGTAGTCCCCCCTCCCCCCATTCCATATGCAGCCCCTTTTCCATGTGTAGCATCCATGTCCAGCAGCCTCTCTCTCTCATGTATAGCTGTCTTGAGCAGCAGCATTCCTTGTCCTTGTGTTGCTTTGCATTTGCTGCTTCCTTTTGAATCCAGAAACCCTTCTTCAATGTCCAGCTGCCCCTTTTACATGTCCATCCGCCCCCTTGGGCTGCAACCTCCCAAATCCCTGCCAGGCCTTTGTGATCTTTCCAGAAATCTGGCCCTGGCGCTACCTTCTCAGCTCATCTACAGGTATTTGATTACCCTACCTAGTGTTTCCACTACACTTTTCTTGAGATAGTAAGCTGATAAGGGCAGGCTAGGTAGTCAGGTTAATAGATATCCATCCATCTTCAAGCACCAGCCAGGTCTAAAAAGAGCATAGTAGGCTGCCTCACTGTTCAGACTCCTGTGATGCACCATAGGATCACATTGATTTTTTTTCTAGCGTAAGTTGAGCCGTAAGTTCCACCACAAATATCACAGACCTCCTGGACATTGGAGTTGTGCAACAATACCCAGGGCAGCATGGTAAGATTGTCATAGCTGGGCTATAATTACATTATGGGGAGCTGGTACTGAATACTTTTGGCTCTTTAAGAAAAGTAACTAAAACACAAAACTAACGCTACACTTTGGAGTAATGATTGTATCTGAAATCATGCATGCATCCGAGCTGGAGCTGCAGTGCTCCTGAATACATTTCAGTGATATATCAGTTGCTAACACAGCCATCTCCCATTTGCTATTGAATACAGTGTGGCAGAAAAATAACTATTTTCACTGTCCCAGTTTTGACTTTTTTTTTCTATTTGTTGTGGACATTTTAAGCCAATTCACATAATACATAATACCAATCAGTCCAGCAATGGTCCATAGCCCAGTTCTGCAGATTACAATTGCAATTGTTTACATGTGTTTGGTGGTTTTTTTTTTTAAGACACTTAATTGACAACTGAAGTGCAAAGAATATGGAGGCTGACATATTTATTTTATTTTAAACCGTACCAGTTGCCTGGCAGTTTTGCTGGTCTATTTGACTACAGTAGTGTCTGAATAACACCAGAAACAAGCATGCAGCTGATCTTGTCATATTTGACAATAATGTTAGAAACACCTGATCAGCTGCATGCTTGTTCAGGGTTTAAGGCTAAAAGTATTAGAGGCAGAGGATCAGCAGGGCTGCCAGGCAACTGGTATTGCTTAAAAGGAAATACATATGACAACCTCCTTATCCCTTTTGCTACAGTTGTCCTTTCAGCTGGTCATACAGTATCTGATGTGGCCTCTCAAATCATAATCTGATTAGAGAGGAATCTATCTGATCGAATTCTTTCACATACTGCACATAGATTTTAAATAGATTTTTGCCTGAAATCGCTTTTAAAAAATCATTCTAAGCACAGCATCGCACTGTTCAATGCAGTGCAACACTATGAGTTATCAATCTGCATCTAAAGCACCACAATCAGTCAAAATCTTCCATCTGGTTTGATTGATTCAAACGATTTGGGATGAAAATCGATCGATTAATAGGTTGATCGGGCTAGCATCTTGGGGCATCAGTCTCTAGCAGAGTCGATCAAATAATCGAATCAGCCATATATGAAGTAGTAGTATGTAGTAGTAGTATGTGAGCCAACAGGTTTTATATACTTGAAATACACTGTGTAGGTAAACTCTTATGCTACATGGAAGTGGTAAATTTGGCCAATCAAGATTGAAAGTGCATATGCCCCTTTAGAGTTAAGCTAGGCTTACGATTTCTTAATAGATCTGATCAGATCTTATTATTTATTATAAAGATAATGCATGTTAACTCTTTTTTAAATAGTTTTCAGAATAAAAAGATTTTTCTACCCAAACTCTTTTTTTTTTTTTTTTTAATAATACCTACATTGTGTATGTCAGATAGACCATGAATGAGCTCCAGTAGAAAAGCATCACACTTAGGGCCCGTTTCCACTTGTGCGGCGCGATTTCGACAGGAAAATCGCCGCAACGAATCCGCATGCGGTTGTGGTTTCGTTGCTGTTTCTATGTGGATTTTCACGTGGAATCGCTCGCAGTTTGTGCAACGCGATTTTAACCATGTAAATGCCGGCAAGCATTGACATGGGTTTTTAAGCGGAAACGCACGCGGATTGCCAGGAAAACCGCAAGACTAAAATGCTTGCGGTTTTCCTATTTAGTTACATTACCGACGAATCGTGTGTGGGTGTGCGGCGTGCGAATTCTGCGGGGTCTACCGTGCAGATTTTTTCTGCACAGAAAAACGCTCAGAAATCCTCACAATTGGAAACAGTCCCATCGACTTGTATTGTCTATGCGAATCTGCATGCAGGAAACGCATGCAGATTCGCTCTAATGGAAACAGGCCCTAACTAAAGTATGACACTAAAAAAGGACAAAAAGTCCTGAGAGGTGGTGTACTGGTGGTAGGGAAGTGGTTGACAAAACAAACTTTTTACCCTTGTCTTGTGTCGAAATATGGATTTTTGGGGAGGAGTAAGCAAATTCATAGTATTTACTAAACTGACACAAATTGAGTCTCATAATACAAAAGAAAATTATTTTAAATGAATGGTCAGTTCTTTCAATATGTCTCTGGGTGTGTATTTCAGTAGTAAAATACATTAAAAAAATGATGACATATCGAGCAAACCATACGCTGCCAATGTATGTACTCCCAGTAATGGGCCTTATTCATCCTGTAACAACATGCCCAGAATTAGGACACCACACAACTGTTCAATAAAAAAATGTTTTTTCCCATGTTGCCCATAAAATGACATGAAATAGCCCCTCCAAAAGCATCTATGCAAAAACTGCACCAGGAAATTTGGGCACAGGGTGAAGCTGAAAAAGTATTTTGGGCTTCGTCTTTTGACGGCACTCAATTTACTGTCTGAACGCTTCTATGGCTGTAATTCGCATTACCGCCTATGTTGGCACCTGATGTGCCCAAATTTCCTCGGCGCCGTTTTGGTCTGTTTCGCTCCATAAGGCTGAACAGACTTTACACTTGTTTTTTAATATATCGGTGTTACTCAGATGTGGTTGCCTTGATGATTTATTGCACTCAGAATAAATACTAGAATTTTCCCCATTGATTTTAGTGGTTAGTTTTCGGTATTCTCAAATCACAGATGTCCCTGAACTAAATATTTGGGCAACACTATTGACAGGACAAAAGAGATGTGAACTCATATTAGCTGTGAATTTAACTGCTTGGTTGATGTACCTGATTAATAGTGAGGCAGTAATAGAAAGCAATAGTATCTGTCTTTTTACAAGGTTTCAGAGGTTACCATCTGGTTTGATTGAGCATTTGATATGTGATTAGTTTCTCCCTTGTATAGCTCAGTTAACTGCACGCCTCACAGTAACAGCAGCATCTAACATGCAGATGAGCAATGTCAATCTAAATCAAAACACAATGTCCCCATCACTGTCAGAGGAAGGGATAGATGGCCATCGCTTGCCGCTGTGCTAATATCTTTTACTTCTTTGACACCTTAATAGAGGAAACATTACACTGCACTAAACAGGCCTCTCCTGGAATCCTATGCAGACTCTGTGCCAAGGTTAATGCGGCTTAAGTCCTGAGAGAAATACAGCCGTGAATGCTGCTTGTTAACAAAAGGCATATACGGTGACACTTGGCCTTTTACTGCTAACAGATATAACCTGCCTTAGGCCTGTTTCATATGGAAGGCTGAAGGCAGAGAATTTACCGCCTGTCAGGTGCTCCTGTGCATTGCCTGGGTACATGCTAGCATTCAGCATGGGCAGGGGAGAGGCAGCCCCCCACTGAGTCATATCTGAGCATTGCTGTGCATTGGCTGGGTGCTTGCTAGCATTCAGCATGGGCAGGAGAGAGGCAACCCCCCATTGAGTCACATCTAAGCATTGCTGTGCATTGGCTCGATGCTTGCTAACATTCACCATGGGCAGGGGAGAGGCAGCATACCACTGAGTCACATCTGAGCGTTGCTGTGCATTGGCTAGGGGCTTGGTAGCATTCAGCATGGACAGGGGAGAGGCAACTCCCCATTGAGTCACATCTGGGCAGTGCTGTGCATTGGCTGGGTACATGCTAGCATTCAGCTTGGGCAGGGGAGAAGCAACCTCCCATTGAGTCACATCTGGGCGTTGCTGTGCATTGGCTGGGGGCTTGCTAGCATTCAGCATGGGCAGGGGAAAGGCAACTCCCCATTGAGTCACATCTGGGCAGTGCTGTGCATTGGCTGGGGGCTTGCTAGCATTCAGCATGGGCAGGGGAGAGGCAGCCCCCATTGAGTCACATCTGAGCGTTGCTGTGCATTGGCTGGGTGCTTGCTAGCATTCAGCATGGGCAGGGGAGAGGGGAGAGGCAGCCCCCCATTGAGTCACATCTGAGCATTGCTATGCATTGGCTGGGGGCTTGCTAGCATTCAGCATGAGCAGGGGAGAGGCAGCCCCCCATTGAGTCACATCTGAGCATTGCTGTGCATTGGCTGGGGGCTTGCTAGCATTCAGCATGAGCAGGGGAGAGGCAGCCCACCATTGAGTAACATCTGAGCATTGCTGTGCATTGGCTGGGTACATGCTAGCATTCAGCATGGGCAGGGGAGAGGCAACCCCCCATTGAGTCACATCTGAGCATTGCTGTGCATTGGCTGGGTACATGCTAGCATTCAGCATGAGCAGGGGAGAGGCAGCCCCCCATTGAGTCACATCTGAAGCATTGCTGTGCATTAGCTGGGGGCTTGCTAGCATTCAGCATGGGCAGGGGAGAGGCAACCCCCCATTGAGTCACATCTGAGCATTGCTGTGCATTGGCTGGGTACATGCTAGCATTTAGCATGGGCAGGGGAGAGGCAGCCCCCCATTGAGTCACATCTGAGCATTTCTGTGCATTGGCTGGGTGCTTGCTAGCATTCAGCATGAGCAGGGGAGAGGCAGCCCCCCATTGAGTCACATCTGAGCATTGCTGTGCATTGGCTGGGTACATGCTAGCATTCAGCATGGGCAGGGGAGAGGCAGCCCCCCATTGAGTCACATCTGAGCATTGCTGTGCATTGGCTCGGTGCTTGCTAACATTCACCATGGGCAGGGGAGAGGCAGCATACCACTGAGTCACATCTGAGCATTGCTGTGCATTGGCTGGGTACATGCTAGCATTCAGCATGGGCAGGGGAGAGACAGCCCCCCATTGAGTCACATCTGAGCATTGCTGTGCATTGGCTGGGTACATGCTAGCATTCAGCATGGGCAGGGGAGAGGCAGCCCCCCATTGAGTCACATCTGAGCATTGCTGTGCATTGGCTGGGTGCTTGCTAGCATTCAGCATGGGCAGGGGAGAGGCAGCCCCCCACTGAGTCACATCTGGGCGTTGCTGTGCATTGGCTGGGGGTTTGCTAGCATTCAGCATGGGCAGGGGGGTAGGGGGGGAGGCATTGAGTCACATCAAATGCAGCATGTTGCAATTTTTTGCTGCTGGGTAACACACATGCAGGTCAAATGATGTCACGCATGGGGTTATAAATGCTGCCATTCGGCTGCATGAAACTGCAGCCAGAAGGTGTTCTTGGCCAGCACCTGCGAGTATGACACAGTTCAGTGTCTCGTGTGGAAGAGGCCTTAACCCATTACCTAAGAATGGATTTAATACAAACATCAGCATACACTTTACAATCGGTGTTGGATCATATAAACTAGTGATATTTTTGAGACATCAATCATTTTTCTAAGCTGCCTACAATCTGCACTGGGACAGCCGCAAAGGGGTGCTTGCAGGGTGTATAGCACCCCTGTGCAATAGAATAGCATCTACAAAGCACCCCTATGAGCTGCCAGTGATATATTGCAACCAATTTTATCTATTTACTTCTTTCCCTCCTGTCCTGGCAGCAGGCAGGTGAAAAGGACAATTTCTACACCTGTCCACCGATGTTGTGCCTTAAAGAGAATCTGTATTGTTAAAATCGCACAAAAGTAAACATACCAGTGCGTTAGGGGACATCTCCTATTACCCTCTGTCACAATTTCGCCGCTCCTCGCCGCATTAAAAGTGGTTAAAAACAGTTTTAAAAAGTTTGTTTATAAACAAACAAAATGGCCACCAAAACAGGAAGTAGATTGATGTACAGTATGTCCACACATAGAAAATACATTCATACACAAGCAGGCTGTATACAGCCTTCCTTTTGACTCTCAAGAGATCATTTGTGTGTTTCTTTCCCCCTGCAGCTATCTTCCACTGAAGTGTCAGGCTGTTTCTTCCTGCAGAGTGCAGACAGCTCTGCCTGTATGTAATTCCTCAGTATGTGAAAGCCCAGCCAGCTCAGTGGAGGATTTATCCAGCTTGTAAAAGATAAGAGAGAAGAGAGAAGCTGCTCTAGTCTAAATAATACACAGGCAGTGTGCAGAGAGGGGCCTGGATGGGGGAGATGCATCACAGAACCACAACACTGAAGAACTTGGCAGCCTTCCAGACAAGCCTGACAAGTCTGACAAGAGAGAGATAAGTTGATTTATTACAGAGATGGTGATAGTAGAACGTGCTGCAGTAAGCCAGAACACATTAGAATAGCTTTTGGAACTTGTAGGATGATAAAAAACAGGATGCAATTTTTGTTACGGAGTCTCTTTAATATGCTCCCTTTGTCCCCAAAATTAATAGTTCCAGACCGCTGTAAAATGAGAGGGGAGGGACTGTCAGCTTGTGAGAAGCACAGGGGTGGGGCAGAATGCAGAGCTGGAGGGGTGGAAATAAAGGTGGGGTCATGTGTCACAGAGTGGAAGGAACCATTGACAGTGAAGGAGCCAATGACATTGCTGCATGGAATTTCTGTATACTGTTGTATGCATTCATGTAGTACTCAGTTTTGTTTGACTAATAAGACGAGCCAGCTACCCTGCCAGTGGAAGCAGCACCTGCACAGCACCCCACTAAAAAAATCCTGGAGCCACCTCTGATCCGCACTAGTAGAAGTTAGACAAGATTTCATCTTTTCTTATTCCAGTTACTTTTCCCCAGCCTGCAGTTTTGTACTGCCTCATGGTATCTGCAAGACTGATTTATACATTGTGTGCCCCTAGGCCAAGTATGTGGTGGTTCCCATTCCATGTGCAGCAGAGCCCCTCCCATTCCATGTGCAGCCCCCTCTTCTATGTGTATCATTCATGTATGCAGCCCCTCCCTTCATGAACAGCATCAGTTTCCCCTTTCCATGTGTTGCTCCCTATTTTCAGCCTCCTCTTTCATATGTAGCAACCCCTTTATCATGTCCAGGTGCTCCCTTGGGCTGCAGCCACCCAAGGCCAGTGCCTTTGTGGCCTTTCCAGAAATCATTCCCTGGGTATCTGTTTGTAAATGCCATATTTACCAGTCCTCTTTTGCAATATGGTTTGGTTTTCCAGAGCTGACAGATGTTATCCAGGGAGTTTTATGACTCATCCTAGACTTCAGGATCATGCAGCAGCTTCAGCCGCAGTTACCGCACCCATCAACCTTGTTATTCACTCCTTCAGTTGGACCACCCCAAGCCATGTGACCAAACTTAAAAACTTCTCAGGGGTGAAAAATGAAATATTCGGACATTCCTTTAGCTTGTCCTTTCTGACATATATGAAGCACTCACTCCAGAAACTGCTCTGCAGTAAAATGTTGCTGCTCACCAAGTTCAGTTAATTGGGCACCACGACACTACATTACATACAATAATGGCATTTGTGTTACAGAAGTCTGCATGGAGATGAAGCAGCTAAACCAATATTCATCAGGGAGCCACATACTGTTTGATTAGTCTCTGGGTTCCGGGGTTTTTGAAAGAATTGTGTAATGAGGCTCCAGCACCTCGGGGGGCATCCTGCAATGCATTCAGCTCTGTGAATGTGCCAGTTTTCAGTCTTTTTCACTTTTGTGAATTTATTGTTTTCATCTAGAAACCCACAGTAACTGTTTACAGGATTATGTTTTGTTTAGAAGGCATGAAATAATGACCGGATTAGCTTGAAAATGTGCTAATATGGATGCTAAATGGCTTATTGTCACTGGGAAACAGAACATTCCTTCCACGTTGTAAAGCAACACAATGCTTTAGAAAGTTAACATTTTCATTTTATTCCGTTTTAAAACAACTGAATAATATGGTCTACTGGCAGCACTTTTCATGTAATGTGAACGCTCTTTGCTTTATTTACTAATGCCCATCAACCAGGCATAAAGCTAAAGATCCCATTTGGTAGCACGATAAGAGGGGTGCCTATAAGTTCTCCTTTCGTTGTCAATAGCAGTCTCTGCATTTCTGGGTGGGGCTTCTGCTTCTCGACTTGCATCATCAGTAACAATTTATTCTGCAAAGGGCGTGGCAGAGACTAAACAATGAAAAAATTCCACCGGTGACTATGTAGGTCTATAAGGCTGGTGATTGGAAAAATGGCTCCTGAAGATTAGGTGAGAAAACTCTTCAAACTTCAAACAGCATTAAGTTCCGGTTCTGCTGTTCACATTTTTATCTGATTTTTGGATTACACATGGATAGCCCATTGCCGTTTTTTCAATCTGATTCTTTGGCTAAACACAGGGAGCATTTTTCCTGCATATGTGACTGATGAAAGAAATTGTAAACCCAATTGCTTGGTGTAAATGTTGCATCTTCAGTGAGTATGCATGCACACAATGGTATGTACAGTAAAACAATTAAAACCTGTTTAAAAGAAAGGTAACTAATTATTATTATTTTATTATTTAGTATTTATATAGCGCCGACATATTATGCAGCGCTGTACAGTGTATGTGTATATATATATATATATATATATATATATATATATATATATATATATTTGTCTTGTCACTAACTGTCCCTCAAAGGAGCTCACAATCTAATCCCTACCATTGCCATATGTCTATATTATGTAGTGTAAGTACTGTAGTCTAGGGCCAATTTTTAGGGGGAGCCAATTAACTTATCTGTATGTTTTTGGAATGTGGGAGAAAACCGGAGTGCCCGGAGGAAACCCACACAGACACGGAGAGAACATACAAACTCTTTGCATATACTGCCCTAGCTGGGATTCGAACCAGGGACCCAGTGCTGCAAGGCGAGAGAGCTAACCACAACGCCACCGTGCTGCCCAAACTAATGGCCATCAGATGCCTTCTACCGATTGCATTCACCCCTACCATCCTAGTGAGTGTGTAGTTCCCTGGTATTTTTTCTTTATGAGAGCAACAAAGTCCAGAAAGAGGCTCATGCACCCGAGTGGAAAAGGGTGATCTCCTCATGTGGTGAGGGTGGGTGCTCTTCACAGCAATCTGGATTTATGAGTATTTTTAAGAGAAACTTTAGTGAAAAGGGGAAAAAATAAATCAATACATTGCAAGGTGAGAAGTTAAAAAAATCAAGAGAAGAGAAATCTAGAAATTATTGATATTATTGTAATTTGTTCATGTTGTTTGATCCACAATGAGCCTGCACGTAATCATCTTTACTACTGGCAGACATGAAAAAAACAGACAGCACCACCTGTTTTTTTATACACATACCCATGCACAGAGGGAGATACTGGTTGCTTGGCAGTTGGAAACAGCTGTTATTTCCTACAATGCAACAAGATCCACAGACAGGAAACTGTCAGACTCAGGACCTAGGTCCTGACATCACACTGTGGGAGGGTTTTTACCACAATATCAGCCATACAGACCCCCCTGATGATCTATTCGTGAAAAGGTAAAGATTTCTCATGGGAAAGTAGGTATCAGCTACTGATGGGGATGAAGTTCTGACTTACTACACTACACGCAGCTCCTGGTGTTGCTGTTGCTGTGTTTATTTGTCAAGCTTTCTCTGATCTCGTCTTTACATTCATCAATGAGTATGTCAATTCCGCAATACTCACCTCTGCCCATGATATTGTGTCGGGAGGTGGGGGCGATGGAAGTTCATCTGTAACAACTTAAATTCAGCTTTTCCTTGTGGTATTTGCCCTTGAGTTGACAAGTTTAACCAGTTCACCCCCAAGGGTTTTTATCCTAACGGACCAGAGCAATTTTCAGTTGTCAGTGCCCCTCCCTTTTATTCCCTAATAACTTTATTACTACTTATCACAATACAATGATCGATACCTCGTTTTTTCCGCCACCAATTAGGCTTTCTGTGTATAGTACATTTTGCTAAGAATTTTTTTATTCTAAATGCATTTTAAAGAGAAAAACAGAAAAAAAAGGAAAAAAAAATCATTATTTCTCAGTTTTCGGCCATTATAGTTTTAAAATTAAACATTCTCCTGTGGATAAAACAAACACTACCATGGCGCTAGTAAACACGTTATAGGAAGTGTTCACTTTTTTTTTTTTCTACACTTTATTTAATTGTTACATTTCCTGTTTTTGTGAATGGACGTAGCCGCTGTTCTCAGTCACGTCCATTCACTCCAGGCACTGCGATTGGGTAGAGGACCGTTCGGTCTTCTTCCCCAATCACCCAGCACGGGATCCCGATGGGAACAGCGGCGGTAGCGGCGCGCACACGGCGGAAGCAGCGACGGGAATGCGCGACGTATTAAAACATCATGTTGCCATTAAGAGCGGTAAGCATGATGTTTTAATACGATAGGATGCCGTTAAATGGTTAATTGTTTTGCTGACAATTACATTTTCCATTGTGCCTTTCTGAGACCATCAATTAGATCAACGTTTGTCCCTATTTCCAAAGTGTTTACAATTAATAAAACTTCTTAAATGTAAATTTATATCAGCTATGATTAAAGACAAGACTGTCCGAAAACATGTAAGCTGTGTGATTCCTGTGGATACTGAATATGTCCAGAAATAAAGAAGGATTTGTGGACATGTGCGGACCGTTCCTCTTGTTGTCCGCTGTTAGGTTTTGCTGACCTGGTCGAGCATTACCCAAGGATTTCATGGAAGAAGCGATATTTCCTTTTCCACTTCCAAATTTATATTAGATATAAAAGAGTTACATTAAAAAAAAATAAAAAAAAAATCATCTCATCATTTATTATTATTTAGTATTTATAAAGCGTCGACATCTTACAGAATATATATTGTTTTGTCACTTAAAGTGACACTGAAGTGAAAAAAAAACCTCTTGCTATAATGAATTGGTTGTGTAATACGGGTACTTAAAGGATACCACAACTGAAATGTGACATAATGAGATAGACATGTGTATGTACAGTGCCTAGCACACAGATAACTATGCTGTGTTCCTTTTTTTCTTTCTCTGCCTGAAAGAGTTAAATATCAGGTATGTAAGTGGCTGACTCAGTCCTGACTCAGACAGGAAGTGACTACAGTGTGACCCTCACTGATAAGAAATTCCAACTATAAAACACTTTCCTAGCAGAAAATGGCTTCTGAGAGCAAGAAAGAGGTAAAAAAGGGGAATTTCTTATCAGTGAGGGTCACACTGTAGTCACTTCCTGTCTGAGTCAGGACTGAGTCAGCCACTTACATACCTGATATTTAACTCTTTCAGGCAGAGGAAGAAAAAAAGGAACACAGCATAGTTATCTGTGTGCTAGGCACTGTACATACACATGTCTATCTCATTATGTCACATTTCAGTTGTATTTAATGTATGTATTTAATGTATTTAATCATTAGTAGCAAAGAAAATAAAGTCATATTTTTATTTTCAGGTATATAGCTGTTTTTAAAAACATTGCGTCATTCTCTAATAACTGCAGTTTCCTCAATACACTCAGCATTTTAAATGCTTTCATAGTGCAGGCTGGTGACCCTTTGAACTTTTCTCTGCAGGAAAAAAAACATAAACAGAGAAGAAACAATGAGAGACAGTTGAGATAAGAGCTTCAAAAGACAGTGCTGTCCACGACTTTATAAAGTCGCAGAGCTCACAGAAGCTCTTTTGCATAGATAACAACTGAAGTTTCTTAACTCTTCCTGTACTGGAAACAATATGAGGCTCATATGATGTTCTATTTCTTAGCTGTACAACGCATACAAATCATTATATCATAAGTTTATTTTCACTTTAGATTCCCTTTATCTGTCCCTCAGAGAGGCTTACAATCGAATCCTTACCATAGTCTTATGTCTATATTGTGTAGTGTATGTATCGTAGTGTAAGGACAATTTAGGGGGAAGCCAATTAACTTATCTGTATGTTTTTTGGATGTGGGAGGAAACTAAAGTGCCCAGAGGAAACCCACGCAGACATATGGAGAACACACAAACTCCTTATAGATGTTGCCCTGGCTGGGATTTGAACCGGGAATCCAGCGCTGCAAGGCGAGAGCGCTAACCACTTCACCACTGTGCTGCCCATGCGTATTAATTATTTTATGAGTGCATTTCTTACCAGCAACCCTTTGCAAAAATCACTCCTCAATCATTTTAGGTATTGGTATAACCCAACACTCCATGTAACTCCTCATCATGGCTTACAAATGTAAACAGTTTGTGGGCTGCTGATGTATAATCTGTAATATACAGTATACTATACATATACATCACTGCTTGCTGTTTTCAAGGACAGACGCAGAGTTTTGATGAGACTCAAGTGTGATTTTGCTTTGCCTCTTTCTCATTTTCAGTTTTTCTCAGCTCAGTTACAGACATACAGATAGCTCTGTAATGGAAGCTGATGGATGGCTATGATAAAGCGCACGGAAACCAGCCAGGTGTCTCGGTTAGATAGCTCCCGTCAGCCGGAGATACTTCCAAGGCATCGTCGCACGATTCCCAACTCTGATATCTCTGTTGGAAATGTAGAGGCAAAGCAATTTGCAACAGGGGAATGGATCCGTTTTACTGCTCGGAGTCAGAGGAGCATTGAGTTCCGAAGTTATTGTTGTCGTGGGTAGAAACCTAAGGGAGCAAAATGATGAGAGCATTCAGTCAATCATTTGTGTTATGGACATACCGGGGAGGAATTGACTGGAAGGAACACAATTCACAATACTTTCAATAAGAGCTCATGCCTAACAGCAGGAAATTGTGAAAATTACAGTGATTATGACTTATTTGAACAGAAGGAAAGTTTTCAGTGTCTTCCTTAAAGGACATCTTTCACAGAAAAAAAAATTAAATATTGCATGTTATTATCATCAATGTCACTTCTATAGGAAACTGCTTGCTTTTAAAATATCTGTCTCTCTTCGCCAAAGTTTCCCTATCAATTTTTTTTTCTGTGGAAATAATAACTCAGACTTTAACAGGACTAAACCACTAGAAGCAGGAGCTCTTTATCTATACAAGAAGTAGATCTACTAATTAGATGGATATAATTAAAGCAGCATTATACACATGGAGGTAGATAAAACACATATTGTTATTGAAGAGGTGTATTACTGATATTTTTCTTCTTTCTGAGACTGAATGCACACTGCCATTGTTTTATATTGTAAGAAACATCACTTGTCTGGCTCGTTCTTTGATTTCAAGGCTTTGAATCTCAAAATAGACATCAACAACACATCCAGTTTAGTTTATCACTAGTAATGTTATGTAAGTAGCTTCTGACACAACACCATACTAGATAGCTCTGGCAGAGCTGTGGGGGCAGGTCCTTGACCACCTAGTCAACTGTTGATAGAGACAGATCAGGCTACAGAGGGCACAGACTAAGCAGACAAATTCTTCTTCTTCTTTTTTTTTTTTTTTTATTACCTATCGATCAGTAATGAGTGGGGTTTAAGGGTTCTTAGAATTCTTGAATTCACATTTAATACATTCTTTCAAACACACTTGGAACTAGCATGCATTTAGAAGTCAAGTCAGAGCAAAGACATACTGCTTGACATGCCTATTCATTTTGCAAAAGTCATCCACACAGTATTAAAACCCAACTCAACCCAATTTGAACAAAGCAAATTGCTGGCTTTTGAGCTGTATCTACAAAACAAACTGGATGGGCCTCCTCTTCAGCCCTGAGGCTGCTATGCCAATGATGGTGGACCCAAAAAAATGTAAATTTGATTTATCAGAACACAAGATAGTTTTCCACTTTGTCTCAGTCCATTTCTAATGAGTTCAGGCCCAGACTAGGCAGTAGTATTTCTGGATCATATACAGTGGTGTGAAAAACGATTTGCCCCCTTCCTGATTTCTTATTCTTTTGCATGTTTGTCACACTTAAATGTTTCTGCTCATCAAAAACCGTTAACTATTAGTCAAATATAACATAATTGAACACAAAATGCAGTTTTAAATGATGGTTTTTATTATTTAGTGAGAAAAAAACCTCAAAACCTACATGGCCCTGTGTGAAAAAGAAATTGCCCCCTGAACCTAATAACTGGTTGGGCCACTCTTAGCAGCAATAACTGCAATCAAGCGTTTGCGATAACTTGCAACAAGTCTTTTACAGCGCTCTGGAGGAATTTTGGCCCACTCATCTTTGCAGAATTGTTGTAATTCAGCTTTATTTGAGGGTTTTCTAGCATGAACTGCCTTTTTAAGGTCATGCCACAACATCTCAATAGGATTCAGGTCAGGGCTTTGACTAGGCCACGCCAAAGTCTTCATTTTGTTTTTCTTCAGCCATTCAGAGGTGGATTTGCTGGTGTCTGTTAGGTCATTGTCCTGCTGCAGCACCCAAGATCGCTTCAGCTTGAGTTGACGAACAGATGGCCGGACATTCTCCTTCAGGATTTTTTGGTAGACAGTAGAATTCATGGATCCATCTATCACAGCAAGCCTTCCAGGTCCTGAAGCAGCAAAACAACCCCAGACCATCACACTACCACCACCATATTTTACTGTTGGTATGATGTTCTTTTGCTAAAATGCTGTGTTACTTCTACGACAGATTTAACAGGACACGCACCTTCCAAAAAGTTCAACTTTTGTCTCGGCGGTCCACAAGGTATTTTCCCACAAGTCTTGGCAATCATTGAGATGTTTTTTTTTAGCAAAATTGAGACGAGCCTTAATGTTCTTTTTGCTTAAAAGTGGTTTGCGCCTTGGATATCTGCCATGCAGGCCGTTTTCGCCCAGTCTTTTTCTTATGGTGGAGTTGTGAACACTGACCTTAATTGAGGCAAGTGAGGCCTGCAGTTCTTTAGATGTTGTCCTGGGGCCTTTTGTGGCCTCTCGAATGAGTTTTCTCTGCGCTCTTGGGGTAATTTTGGTCGGTCAGCCATTCCTGGGAAGGTTCATCACTGTTCCATGTTTTTGCCATTTGTGGATAATGGCTCTCACTGTGGTTCGCTGGAGTCCCAAAGCTTTAGAAATGGCTTTATAACCTTTACCAGACTGATAGATCTCAATTACAGTACTTTTGTTCTCATTTGTTCCTGAATTTCTTTGGATCTTGGCATGATGTCTAGCTTTTGAGGTGCTTTCGGTCTACTTCTCTGTGTCAGATAGCTCCTATTTAAGTGATTTCTTGATTGAAACAGGTGTGGCAGTAATCAGGCCTGTGGGTGACTACAGAAATTGAACTCAGGTGTGATAAACCACAGTTAAGTTATTTTTTAACAAGGGGGGGGCAATCACTTTTTCACACAGGGCCATGTAGGTTTTGAGTTTTTTTTCCTCACTAAATAATAAAAACCATCATTTAAAACTGCATTTTGTGTTCAATTATGTTATCTTTGACTAATAGTTAACGGTTTTTGATGAGCAGAAACATTTAAGTGTGACAAACATGCAAAAGAATAAGAAATCAGGAAGGGGGCAAATAGTTTTTCACACCACTGTATATAGTTTTTTCTTTGCGTGCATTTTTGGATAGAACAACAAACTGTTCTTTCAGACATTGGCTATTTGAACGGGTACTGAACACATGCAGGGATTTTTATAATGGCCATTCAATATTGGGTTATGATCCTTGTTTCTTGTATTAATAGATTTGTTAAGATTCTCTAAATATTTCTTGGAAATTATGTATTATGATGAAATGGTCAAACTTTGTAGTGAGGAAAGTAATATTTAAATTGTTGCACTATTTGCATGTGAAGTTTTTCACAGAGTGGTGTATCTCTCCACATCTTTACTTTTGAGAGATTAAGCCTTTATGTATAACCAGTCATGTTACTGACAAGTTATTCTAATTAGCCAAAAAGAGCATATATTTTTCTTAACACTTTCTTAGTTTCAGCAAATATATTTGTTTCATTATACTATTTTCAGTTATAAACACAGTATATGGTGTATATGATTTACAAACCATCCTTTTCTGATTCTTACACTTTAAACCTTTTCAGAAATGGGATTATGCATTACACCTTAAAGGGATACTGTAGGGGGGTCGGGGGAAAATGAATTGAAGTTACCCGGGGCTTCTAATGGTCCCCACAGACATCCTGTGCCTGCGCAGCCACTCATCGATGCTCCGCCCCGCCTCCGGTTCAGTTCTGGAATTTCAGACTTTAAAGTCTGAAAACCACTGCGCCTACGTTGCTGTGTCCTCGCTCCCCCTAATGTCACCAGGAGCGTACGATGCAGGCACAGACCATACTGGGCCTGTGCAGTACGCTCCTGGTGACATCAGCGGGAACGAGGACATGGCAATGCAGGCGCAGTGGCTTTCAGACTTTAAAGTTTGAAATTCCAGAAGTGAACCAGAGGCGGGGCCGGAGCATTGGGGAGTGGCTGCGCAGGCACAGGATGTCTGTGGGGGACCATTAGAAGCCCCGGGTAACTTCAACTCATTTTCCCCTGACCCCCCCCCCCCCCCCTCTACAGTATCCCTTTAAAGCTCACTTGAAGTGTGCCAAAACGTTAAAATTAAATTAAAATTAAAGTTTTGGTGAGTACTACCCCCAGAAACTTTTCCTGCTGCATGTTGTCTTTGATGTTCCTCCCATTCTATCAAGTGTTTTGTTCACAGCTGAAGTTCACTGGGCTGCGAAAAAGTGCATCTGAACTGGGCACGCCTGAGTGCCAAACTGTCCATGCCTAGTGAAAGAAAGTGCTTTTTTCCTTAATTCATGAGTGCTTCCTTTCACTGTACATGCACAGTTCAGAACTCGCCCATGGCCAATTCAGATGTGCTCCTGCAAAGCGTTGGGTGCTTCCAGCAGAGAGGATTTGACAGTTGATCAGTAAAAAATTACCAGAACATAGAATGGGAGTGACCCCAAACGCAAAGAGCAGCAGGGATAGATTGTGCATTAAGTGCTTTAGCCTATTATGTATTTACCGTTACATTTTTTGATTTGCTTCATATATACTTTTACATATACACTTTTGGTAAGAAAGAAAAGTAGTGTTAATGTAATCTTGATAACCAATCAGATTAGCACAATCTTGGCTGGAATGTGTACTGGTTAAGGGACCAGGATTCTGATTTTGGCTCTTCCTGTTCAGTAAACCAGCACCTATTCATTAGGGGACTTTGGGCAAGATTTCTAACACTGCTAATGCCCCATCCTAGTGGCTGCAGCTCTGGTGCTTTGAGTCCACCAGGACAAAAGTGCAATATAAATGTTCTGTGTCTGTGTCTTGGTTGATATGGGTTACAATTCTTTCTTCGCAGGACACATTATGTATAGTTGGTATTTGGGTGTTATATGAAAAATAATGTTTGCAATATTATTTATGTGTAATTTTATGTGTTTGTATCTTGTAGTGTGGCCTTGCATCCTCGTAAGGAAATCATAGTGACAGCCAGCGATGATCGTCTCTGGAAGATGTGGTCCATGCCCAGTGGAGAGATCATCATGACTGGGGAAGGACACACTGACTGGCTTTCTGGCTGCTCTTTCCATCCAAAGTAAGCAAAAATATTCTTCATAATGTAGACTGAAGCATAGAGTGATGTATTCTGGTAAGGGTATACTACAGATCTGAAATGGTCAAGAGAAAGACAAATATAAGTAGGTAGGTAAGGAGGCACCAACAATATAAAATACTTAAAGACATGTAAAATGGAAGAAAGCGTAGACTTACCTCCAAAGAACCACAATAGCAAAAATAAGGCAAAAAGTGTATTGTTTATGTAAAGCTATTATATATGGGAGTAACATCTTTTGAATTACACAAGGCATTGGTTGAAGATTATCAACGGATATTAATCGTTCATACCCTACACAAAATTCATAAGAGCCTTTTAAAGCCACCTGGAAGGTCCATTGTGTCTGCAGTCAATTTGCTTGTTGAACCATTTTTGATATTTATCTTCCCGTATTGCTGTCATGGTCTGTTTTTTTTTTTTTTTTTTTCTTTGAGGGGGGGGGGGGGGGGGGTTGTGGAAGAGCGCAACCTGAGGGATGTGCAGTCTTTGACAACCTTAATGTATGTATTGCTTTACACTATATACTAGCATAGAGCTTTATTATACATTGAGGAGTGTTCATAAGAAGCTTTTGGACTTTGTTTCTCTGTTGCCATAAACACTATGAATCTATGAACATAATTATAATTAGCCCTGATTATGAAAATGAAATTAAGAAAGTCCAAAACACAAGAAAAAAGCATTCATCACTGCAATGTATATTTTGGAATTCTCTCTCATGAATTTGGTTTCGTTTCGGGGATTACTATCTAGCAACTACAAATATGCAGAGTTACATAGTAGAACAGTGGGAAAATGGCAATTCTCAATGTAAAAACGTGAGGAATTCACCATCTGCAATACATAATAAACACTACTGTAAATGAATCTCTAGAAATCTGTCTATGCCAGTGACAAGGCCAAAACTCAATATTGGATGGCTATAACCTGTAGGCCACCAAGCAACACTGCATTAAAAATCAGCGATGATTCTGTAAAGGAAATTACTGCATTGGTCTAGGACTAAAGTGGTCTGCCTGCAGTCAGTGGCGTAGCTAAGGAGCTGTGGGCCCTGATGCAAGTTTTACAATGGGGCCCCCCTAGTGCTCTATACATAACAATTGATACGGCGCACCAAAACCTGCCAATGGCAACTACAGTGTCAGAGGTGCAGGAAGGAGATGGGGAACAGTTTGTTAATGATTACCACTATTCAAAGCATGTATAGAAGTGATTATTATGAGCACAGGACCAAAATAGAGCTAATACTGTAGTTGAGGGAGGGCCCTTTGGGGCCCCCCTGACCCAAGGGCCCCGATGCGGTCGCTACCTCTGCACCCCCTATTGCTACGCCCCTGCCTGCAGTCCAGACCTGTCACTCACAGAAAACGTGGTGCATTTTGAAATGGGAAGTATGACAAATAAGTCCCCAAACTGGTGAATAGCTGAAATCCTGCATTAGGCAAAATTGGGACAACATTTCACTTTTACAACTACAGTAAATAGATTTCTCATTTCCCAAAAATGTACTAGGAATCCTAAGATAAGACATGATGCAACAAAGTGGTTTACCTGCCCCAGCTTTTTTGAAAGATACTGCTGTCACTAAATTAAAAAAATAAATAAATTAAAAATGTGTTTTTTTTTTAATACAGTATATATTATATTCCTCTTTTAAAATACATGTTTGTTTGTTTATTCAATATAGTGTGTTAAATTAAAGCTGTTTATTAAAATTGAAAAGAGGAGTTAAACATCCAGTTCATCTGGTTACTCATGAACAATCCTACAAGTCTAAGGCCTCGTTCAGACTATACGCGCTGCCGTCCGCATTTTGGCAGCGCGTATAGTGTGCGACACGCAAGAACGGTAGAAGGGCATAGACAGCCCTTCTACCGTTCCCATCATATGCGCTGCGTGGCAGCGCGATTGCGCTATCGCGTGCTGCACGCATTTTTGGGAATCGCAGCGCAGATCCCATTCATTGTAATGAATGGGATCTGCAGCGCAGCGCATAGGAGCGCAGATGGCGTGCGATCGGACGCGTTGCGTTCCAATCGCACAGCCATCTGCGCTAAATGATGTGAACGAGGCCTTAAGGGGTTTTCTGAATGAACATGTGTGTGAGTCACCTTTTCAAAAGCCACCCTCAATCTGTCCGAGCCTTTCGGAGCATTACACAGACCCAGTGATGTAGCTACAGTGCCATGGGCTCCAGTGTACAAATCAAACTGCCACCACCCCCCTCAGCACTGTAAGTTTAATAATGGCATGGTACAGGCCACCAAAACCGGCATTCCAAGGATAGCCACTGTATGATGGAGCTGCAAGGAAAATAGATGGAGTGTTTATGATCACTACCATTCAATGCACATACAGAGGGGATCATTAACACTACAGCAACAATAAAGGACTGATGCACTCACTGGAGAAGGGCCCCGCATGGACTCCTCAAGTCCAGGGGTCCTTGTTTGATTGCAACCTTTGCACCCCCTATTGCTATGCCAATACATGGACCCAGCCATTATATGGTAGAGAGACAAAGACAAACTCCAATGGACCTACTGGGGTTGGACAAAATAATGAAAACACCTAACATTTTGGCATCATAATCTTCGAACATGTTTTAAACAATCAAAACTTGACATATGTTAATTTTTTTGTTTATTATTTTTATTTGATATGTTTAATTAAAATAATTGTTTTTTTACAGATATTTAAACAAAAGTTGGTTATAATTTATAAAAATGGCAGATCTCTCAGACTTTCAAGGAGGCCAAATTGTTGGTGCTCGTATGGCAGACGCTACTATAACAGAAACTGCCCGAATGCTTGGCATTTCAAAAGGTACTGTCTCAAAAGTAATGACTGCCTTTGAAAGAGAAGGAAAAACGCCCTCAGCAAAGCACAGTTGTGGCCAAAAGTCGAAGTAGTCTGAGAGAGACCGTCGGACTCTAAATCGAATTGTTAGAAAAGCTCGCAAGACCACAGCTCCTAAAATCACTGCAGAGGTGAATGAACACCTACAGAACCCAGTTTCCACAAAAACTGTTCGTCGGGGGCTGCACAAATGTGGATTCCACGGAAGAACTGCAATTAGAAAAACTCTGCTCTCAAAGACAAATGTTTCAAAGCGTTTAAAGTGGTGTAGAAACCACCAGTATTGGTCCTCGAGCAGTGGGAAAATGTGATTTTCTCCGACAAATCATCGTTTACCTTATTTCCGACCTCCGGCCGAGTGTTACGTTTGGAAACAGCTGAAAGAAGCATTTCATTCAGACTGCCTTCTCCCAACAGTAAAACATGTTCTGTGATGATCTGGGGTGCTATTTCTTGGAAATCCGCTGAGCCAATGATTTCCCTTCATGGAAGAATTAACAGCCGAGACTGTTTAGGAATTTTGGGTGACCAAGTTCATCCTATGGTTCAAGAACGGTTTCCGAAGGGGAATGCCATCTTTCAAGATGATAATGCCCCAATCCATACAGCTAGAATTGTTAAAGAATGGCACGAGGAACATTCTAATGAAGTTGAGCATCTCATCTGGCCACCACAATCCCCTGACCTCAACATTATTGAGCATTTATGGTCGTTATTAGAGATTCAAGTAAGAAGTCGATTTCCGCTGCCATCGTCTCTAAAAAAAAAAACTGGAGGGGGTTTTAACTGAAGAATGGGCTAAAAAATTCCTTTGGAAACAATTCACAATTTGTATGAATCACTACCTCGGGGAATTGAGGCTGTAATTGCCGCAAAAGGTGGACCTACACCATGTTAAAATATATTTTGCTGATTTTCAAGGTGTTTCCATTATTTTGTCCAAACCCTGTACATTGTTTATATTTGTGTACTGCACTGCCTGCACACAATATCCAATGCCATGAGTTGTATATATACTGTACATAGTGATAAGCTGGTAAGCATACTCATGGGTCATAGTCTATGAGCTATGCAATTGATTCAGGTAAACCCACACTTTGTATAACTCCTCATACTGCTATATGAAGTTAATATTTTGATGCAGCATATATGTGAAATTGATTTACTGCTATATACTATGCATTGAATGGCCCATTGTATACATACTGTATAGGAATCTTTCATGGAATGGAACTACTCCTACCATGCATGATGGAATGGAACTACAACTACCATGCATGATATTATTTTTCATACTCCAGTCAATCAGCTATGCCTTTGGTTGTGACATTTAATTACTATGGTGTTTTGTACTGCCTCTCTCCTATAGGTGTAATCTTACTCCTGTTTATTAAACTACATGCATACTATTTATTATATTTATCATTATTTCAGATGAGGCTGCTGTACCGCTTTTTACATAGGCATACATTTTTACTATGCTATATACATCCACATTGATGGAATAGTTTAACATTTAAACTGCCAGCAATTTTTCTGAACAAAAAAAAGAAAGCTACATGCCAGTGCTAGCTATGTTTTCTTGTGTTTATTCAATTTCTTGCCCAAATCTACATTAGTCCACATTAGTCACTATGGATTGCCACTGAAGTGCAAATAAGGTTGAGATGATTAAGAAGTACAGTATGTTAATTGTTATGATACAGAATTATGCTAAATATTGTGAACATTTAAACTGTAAATGAACTAATAAAATCTTGCAGTAAAGGTGTTTGATTGGTCCATTTTCAAGCTGCATAGATTTGCAGTAACATTTGCATAATTTTGCATCAACTAAGAATTATTTGCATATTTTATGTCAAGAAGAAAGATGTCACTGACCGAAAACTTTGTACCAAAAAGTAGGGCTGGTCGGAATTGCCAATTTCCGTTTCCGAGGAAAATCCCCATTGCGCCATTGCCGATTACCGCTACCGATTCCGCTTTCTGTGAAAATTTCAGCGAAAATCCGCCTAACACACTTGTATTAACAATTTCCAAATTCCGATGCGGAAATGCAATTTCCGATCGAAAATGCGGAAATTGCATTTCCTCTGAATCTGTACGAGCATCCCTACTAAAAAGCCACAGTAATGCCTATAGACTTCCACGACAGTCTAAAGTTTAATAAATGAAAATCATGTTCTCCTTTTATTTATTAACTATGCAGTGTTTTTGCATATTAGATTGTATAAATCAAAAAAATAAAAGAGAATTAGAATAGACATATACATATCTCTGTAAAGTGCACTAAGCATCTATTTGCCAAAATATATGAAACTGACCTCCTACTAAGGGAGGTTCATAATTCGGGTGTGCCGTGGGAAAGAAAGGAAGGGCGATGTTGGCGTTACTTACCTTCGTAACGATCGTGTTACCTAGGTAACCCGAATCATGCTAATTGTGCAACGTGCGCTACTTTGTCACTGTAGTTAATGGTAGAATTCCTGTGCGCTCCCTGTGCATGGCAACTTTGCTGTACTTTGTCCATATGCCCCTATATCTGTTGTTTATGAATTCTTAGTGCTTGGTGTAACTAGGGATGTGGCGGCAGCATGGTTAGAGGTGTGGAAGGGGCATGGCTTAAAGGGTACTGAAAGTGAAAAAAATCTGGGTGTTTTAACTTACCTGGGGCTTCTTCCAGTCACCCCCCCCCCCCCCCCCCCGAATTCTCCTTGGTTCCATTATTCTACTCTGCTCCATTCATCCATTGTCCCCCTCAGAACACTGCTTGAGTCAGGTTCCCATTGTCAGGAGCCTCCTGCTCTTGAGCGATATGTAAAAATTGCTGTTGCATTGAGGAGGAGTATGGCCGGTGCTGTGCATGCATAGAAGCCCACGACTGATCGAGTCTGCCAGCTTATGGAGGGGGAGAGATCAGGATGATTTCAGTTTGCTGAAAGACGTTGCAGGTAAGTTAAACTGCCCAGGTTTTCTTCACTTTAGGTTCCCTTTAAAGGTGTCCCTCTTTCTTATTTCAAAAAGTTTAATAGGAATGCAGGGGCCTATTAAAAAAGTGACAGTCAGAGCTTAAGTGACATTAAAGGAGACTCAAGCAATGTAAAATGAGCATATGATGGCAAAGTGTGTAAATGCCTCCATTTACACACATTACACAGCCTAACTGGGTACCCTGTGTCTTCACCACACACCAGCATCAAGCTAAACAGTCACTGCAGAGGGACAGAACTCAGGATACTGTTAGTAAAATCGAGTTATTGCTAAATTACAGGTCCATTAAACACCCCAGCAGGGCTATTGGAGGCCAGTAATCGAGTTTTTGCTGGGACCCGTTTTCCCACGGGTGCCAGAATCTCTCGTCTAGACTCTAACAGCCTGGATTCAATTGGTTTCTGTGGGACAATATAGACAGATGTTATTCCAAAAGCTTTGATTAATGATGCTCAGCGTGGCTTTTGGATTTAAATATTCAGAACATTAGTAAGTGACTCACAGGACAGGCAGGGTATGATATATAAGCAAATAGCTGAAATCTATTTACAGATGCATTCCGTTAGCAATGGTCCAGAAAAAGGCAGTAAATCTCGCCTGCTTAGTTCATGGTTTCCGTACAATGTCTCAGACGTCTCATTTACGTTCTGCCGCTTTCAAGGTTAGCTTTCGCTGTACGCCTGATGACACGCTAGCGCTCAGCTTGAAGCATTTAAAAAAAGATGAAAGTGTTACAAAGACCAAATAACTTGTTTGCCGGATAACCCTAAAACTCCGGATTACATTATAATGATGAGATTCACCAGCAACACCAATTATTTGTTTCCTGGGTTTTATTTCCTGTCTTCCAAACAACCAGGCGCTGGGATGTTAATTGTGTTTTCTTGCAGAAGATATAGCTGAAGATCAGCAGAGACATGATCCATTAGCAGCCAGTCACAATGCTCGAAGTCTTTTCTGCCCTCAATAATTCCTGGTAACCTGCACGCCATATAGTCTTTCAGTTTCCCTGCAAAGGTATTTACCATTGATATTGGCTCAGGATACAATATACTAAGACTGAGAACAATTTATGGCTCGTTCTTGTATAAACACATCCGCGCCACCCACCCGGGCTTTTATTAGCAGGATAAAATACTGTGTTTGAGAACAGCTGGAAAATAAAGCAGGGCCCGTCACAGGGAATGTTAATCAGATTTTGATAATATATTGTTACCATGGCTTCCAGGGACTCAGACGCAGAGAGGATTTTTTCATTAGTGGACGGTGTGTAACCCTTTCAATATTCACACTCTACTTTGTTTAATTATCCATTTCACTCAAACATCCCTGTTTCACGAGCATATTGTTCAAGAGGAACTGTCATCAAAATAACATTATAAATAAAATTGCTGATTTTTTTTTTTTTACAATATTCATTTATAAATTCTCTAGTCAGTGTTTGCAATATGTAGCTGTAGGAAGTGTTTCTGATGTTGAAACCAGGGTTTTTAATGTACAAGGGAGATCACTGCATTTGCCGCCAAAGCTTCTATACATCACAGGGGAGTAGTGTGTCTTTAACTTATTCACTGCACCTCATTTTTTGTGTTTTCTCCATCCCCTGACCAACACATACCTGTACTTAAGGAAGGCTTATAGGATGGGTGCTAGAGTGAGATTGGGGATAACAATTTGACTTTTTTTTTTATGAAAAACACATTAGGTACAGAAATTAAATAAAAAAAAAATACACAATGGCCCAACAGTTTACTACCCTGTAAAAAAAGACAGCGCTGTCTTCTTAAAGAGAGTCTGAAGACTAAAAAAAACCCTCTTTTTACAAGGCAGTCCTGTTCAGCAATAAGGCCATAGCTGGAACGCTGCATTCCCGCAGCAGAACCAGGGCTGTTTCTTGGGCAGTGTGGGCAGGGCGGCCGCCCTGGGGGCAGACCGGCAAGTAGAAGAAGAGTGGCACAGGCAGAAGGACATAACCGATATGGAGCTGGTGACCAGGGCCGGATTTGTTCTCTTTACCGCCCACGGCCACTGTCACCAGCTGCCCCCCTTCAGTATAGGTAGCGAGATGATCCCTTCTCTCCAGAATAGAATAGGTAGCCACATGACCCCTCCCCCCCTTCCCTTTAGTATAGGTAGCCAGGTGACCCCTTCTCCATTTCCCTCTAGTATAGGTGGCCTGAGGACCCCTACCCCTCCAGTATAGATAGCCAGATGACTCCCTTAGTCCCTGCCTTTCCCACTCCCCTCCCTTTCAGTATAGGTAGCCAGCTCACCTTCACACCACAGCAGCCATCAGTGTCACTCACTTCTTCGATCATCTCCAGTGCAGAAGCTTCGTCTTTCTCATTGTCTCCAATTCTGCCCAAGTCCGTAGCCGCCCATCACAACGCCAACGTGTACAGAGAGCAAGGTGGCCGCTGCACAGATGGCTGTCAGCAGGGTATCGCGGTCAGGTGCTCGTCTGATCTCCCTGCATTGCAGGCAGCATTTGCAAGCTTGCAAATGCTGCACGAGTTTAGCCTGCTGCTTTGGTGCCCTTGCTCCTGTGGTGCCCTAGGTCATGGCCTAGGTGGCCATGCCCTAAATCTGGCCCTGCTGGTGATGTGTGGTGCAGCCAAGGAAGAAGAAAGAAGATTACCAGTACGATCACCTTCCTTGACTCCTCCTGGGCAGCCTGCGTCCAACGTCAAGTCATCATCATGTCACCACCGTGTGATTTCACCTGATGTCCTGTAGCGGTACGGCAGGCTGTCAGTGCATGTCACCCATGGAGGAGTCGGCTTTCCGGGCTCTCTTCACCTGTGTATTTTCCTGGTCCCTGCTTCCTCCTGAATGAGGGGCTGGTCACTAGTAAGTTAGCAGATCTACTTGTGCCCTTTGGCTGTGTGACTGTCCCTAAAGAGTAAGGGTTCGCAAGTCCACAGGGTTTTTACAGCCTCACCCTGGGTGCAATTCAGCGTATAAACTGCTCTGGGCAGAACGATCAATTAATACCCCCGAAATCCCTGGTGCAAAATTCGGGGCTCCTTCCGGGTAGAGGCAGAGCTCTGTGCAATAGCTCTGCCTCTGCTCGCATCAATCTCTGCAGATCTCTGCCTCCTCCCACCCTTCTCAGTCTTCTTTTACTGAGAGGGGCGGGGAGAGGTGGAGATCCGCAGAGATTGACGCGACTGGAGGCAGAGCTGCAGCACAAAACTCTGCATCCCCGGGCATCAAAATCCACGACCTGGAAAGTCGTGGAATTTTGCCCCTGAATTTTGGGGGCATTAATTGATCATTCTGCCTTGGGGATGAGGGGCTTCAGCTGTGACCTTATTGCTGAACAGGACTGCCTAGTAAAAAGAGGTATTTATTTAGGCTTCAGACTCTCTGTAAAACCCGTAATGCCTCAGTTACACATGGCAACTGTAGATGTAACCCAAGGTGGTGTACAAAATTGTCAGTACTTTCTTATTAAACTCCCATGGCAAGGGTTTTTAAATGGTGCCCCCCCCCCCCCCCCCCCCAAACACAGGTACACTATTACAATGCAGTAGCCAGAGGTGCCTTTCAGTATTAGGTAGCACCCAATATAGCCAGCCAGAGGCCCCCAGTATTAGTTAGCCAGACATAGCCCCCCTGCCTTCCTGTGTAGGTAGCCAGACGAGCCCCACTATTAGCCAGATGCAGCCCTCCAGTAAAGGTAGCCACAAGGGCCCCCAGTATTAGGTAGCCACATGCAGCCCCCCGTTTAGGTAGCTAGAGAGCTCCGCTGTAGGCAGCTAAAGAGCCCCCATTTAGATATCCAGAGAGCCCCCCATTTAGGTAGCCAGAGAGCATCTCCACCACATTTTTGTAGCCAGAGACCCATCCTCCGTTTTTGTAGCCAGAGACCCATCCTCCGTTTTTTTGTATCCAGAGACCCCCACCCCTCTGATTTTGTAGCCAGAGACTCCCCCCATGTTTTTGTAGCCAAAGACCCCCCCCCCCCCCCCATTTGTGTAGCCAGAGAACACTCAGGTTTAGTAGCCAGAGTGTGGGGGGGAGGAGGGGAGTATGCAAGGAGTAGGACTTGGGAGTGATAGAGAAGGGATGCAGGAAATAAAAAAAGTAAATGCAATGCATAGATCCAGGCAGGTGAGTTAATGTGAATACTTCCAAGTCCTGCTGCATCACCCCCTGTTACCCGGGCAAAACTCCACGCTGCCACCCCTAGAAATGGGTATGCATTTCCCTATAACCATTAATCCACCAACAAGGCTGCAAAGCCAGTGAATGCTGAGACACACTGCAGAGTAATTTTCAATCTGTTTTCATTTTTAAAAACACGCTCCAATCAACTTGCAGTAAATTTAATGTAAGATCTGACGCAATCACGATTTTCTAAAATTTGCGATCGCTGCAATTTTGATGTGGTTTTACATGCTAGTCAATGGGATTGAAAAGCAGTGTGACTCAGCCATACGTGATCATTTTAATAAGATAAGCAAAATACTCAATAAGCATCTGTGCATCCCTTTTTCAAGGTCAGTACAACAACAACCGGAATATAAGCCGGGACTGCAGTAAGCACTCGCCAACAGACAATGTTGCTTGTTGGCGACTGCTTACTGCAATAGAGATGGCCCAAACGCTTCGCCGGTGAAATTCAGCAGGTACGCATTCGCGGCGAAATGCAAACCTTTACCAAGTTTGTCCCGCCCCCTATACCACATCATTGGGCTAAACTTTGACCCTCTACATCACAGTCAGCAGACACATGGCAGCCAATCAGGCTGCACTCCCTCCTGGAGCCCCCCCACCTTATAAAAGGCAGCAGCGTCGGCCATGTTCTCACTCTGTGTGCTGCTCTTTTAGTGAGAGAAGGGAGAGAGGTTGCTGCAGAGATAGAGAAAGTGTATTTAGGCTCTTGTCAGCTTACTAGTTGCTGATATTTGCTGCAGAAAAGCACCACCAAAACGGCTCTTTTGAGAGCTAATGTTCTTGTGATGTGTTTTTTTTTTGTTTGGCCCACTGACACTGCATATACAGCCCTGTCTGTCACAGCTGGCCCTTGCTAATTGCTATACTGTGCCAGGCCCAGCACATTCAGCACACCTTTTCACTGCACCTGTGTGACTGCACATTGTATTATATGCCAGCAGTCACTGCATACCTTTTCACTGCACCTTTGTGACTGCACATTGTATCATACCACCAGCAGTCGCTGCATACCTGTTCACTGCATCTGTGTGACTGCACATTGTATTATAGCAGCAGTCAGTGCATACCTTTCACTGCACCTGTGTGACTGCACGTTGCATTATACCAGCAGTCAGTGCATACCTTTCACTGCACCTGTGTGACTGCACATTGTAGTATACCACCAGCAGTCACTGCATACCTTTTCACTGCACCTGTGTGACTGCAGTACTGCACATTGTATTATACGAGCAGTCACTGCATACCTTTTCACTGCATCCGTGTGACTGCACATTGTATTATAGCAGCAGTCAGTGCATACTTTTCACTGCACCTGTGTGACTGCACATTGTATTATACCAGTAGTCAGTGCATACCTCTCACTGCACCTGTGTGACTGCACATTGTATCATACCACCAGTAGTCACTGCATACCTTTTCACTGCACCTGTGTGACTGCACATTGTATTATAGCAGCAGTCAGTGCATACCTTTCACTGCACCTGTGTGACCGCAGTACTGCACATTGTATTATACCAGTACTCACTGCATACCTTTTTACTACACCTGTGTGACTGCACATTGTATTATAGCAGCACTGCTATTCTGGCTGCACTGCGGCTGCAACAACAAAACAAAAGTAATGTACATGTGTAAATTCTCCTTCATGATCTTTACCTTGCCACGGTGAAGGGGCTTGTGTATCGCAATGAAGCAATGACGTATATAAATGTGTTGGGGGCACACCCAAGAAAACAAGGTTGTTGCTTCATTGTAGACAGACCAAATTCGATCAGCTGGATAGTCACTGTTGTTCTGTCATTGAGCTTGCCATCCAGACACATAATGGTTACATCTACAGTGCAGTAACATCAAATATTTTGCTCAAGTTTCTGTTTATTTACTTTTACGTCTTCGTGCTAGTATTGGGTCAGTCACAGAGATAAAGTTGTATGAAAGAATTACTGAAAACTTTCAGTTTGAAAATAGTTGGCCAATAGTTGTTTTGGGATTTGTCTTTTCTGAATCCAGGCCTTGTCCCAAACCATCCACCTGAGAACAATAACTAAAACCTTTCTGGTCAGAGATTTACTTTGAAACCTTTTGATGTCATTCAGGATTATGTAGTCCAAAGTTGATGGACAGTCAGACTCCATAAAGACTCCATAATAAGAATGTGGGAAAAAAGCTTATTTCTACGGATTGGAAGCTCATGGGGTCACAAGAGCCACTATGAAAATAATGACTTCACACTGCAAAATGTCAGTTTAAAGCTATGTTTCTTTAGTCCAGGTTAAACCAAGAAGCATTTTGCTGCATCTAAACTCTGAAAGAGGATCGGAGTGTCGTGACCTTACTATTTTGAAGGTCTATTTCATCTATAGAAGAGCTAAGGACAAGAAGCTTTAGCCTTGGTGAACTTCACAATATATGGAGACTGCTGTTAAAACCCAAGCCCTTTGTGTTAGGAGCTGCTAAGAGAGGCTTGTCTTTGAAGACATTGGCTAATTAGCAGGAAAATGGAAGGACAGCGCTGTGTAGAAGGCATCTGAAACATTTACAATGAGAAGCAATGAACTTGGAAGAATAACTCAGGTCTAATTAAAGGCTAGGCTACTGTCATAGAAGGAGGGTCCATTGAAAAAATGGTATCTAAATACCAAGTACCTTTTGAACAATCCAGTGCCTAACACTCTGAAGAATAAAATATATACACACCCAGCCCTCTAATAAGTCTGTTATAGACATTAGAAGAACCTCAGCAGCAATATCTGTCATCTCTTTATTGAATAGTGATTGCTGAACATACATGTATGCTAAGCCAGGGCAAGCACATGTTTTTCCTGGGGAGTTTGGGGCAGAAGAAGAAGGTTAACTTAAAAAGGAACTGTAGCGGGAAAAGAAAAAAATCAATGCATTGCAATGTGAGATGTTAAAAAAAAGAGATCGATAAATCATTGATATTCACCAATCACCATGATATTCACCAATCGCCATGTAAATTTAACAGACAGCACCAACTGCTATTATCTATAACCACACCCCCTAACAATGCGATAGGCTAAAAGGTTGTTTTTTTTACATCCTGAGCATTACGCAGCTCAGGAGGTTTTGTTACTTTTTGCCCGATAAATAATTGTCCCAAATGACTGTAAACCATTTAGCTAGCGCTAGGCTAGCTAGTAGAAGTGTCTGGCACTCTCCAATCCCCGCCGCTCCCCCATTTATATATTACCCAGCCTGGATCCAGCGATCGGCGCAGCCTCCCCAGACATCTCCAGTCTTCACTATGGGGAGGATCGCACATGACGTCATGCACAAACCCGATCCTCCCCATAGAGAGACCGGAGCTGTGCAGAGATGCTGCTCGATCGCTGGATCCAGGGGGGTAATGTATAAACGGGGGGATCGGGGGGGATCGCAGGGGAGCGGCGGGTGCCCGACACTTTTACTAGTTAGCCTAGTGTTAGCTAAAGGATTTACAGTCATTTGGGACAATTATTTAATTATGGGGGACTCCTGGGGCCACAGATTGGTATGCCCGACACAGTGTCGGGCATACCGCTAAGGAGGTTGAAGATCTACCGTATATTCTGGCGTATAAGATGACTGGGTGTATAAGACGACCCCTCAACTTTTTCAGTTAAAATATAGAGTTTGTGATATACTCACCGTATAAGACTACCCCTCTTCCAACGTACACCAAATTAAAAAAAAAAAATCATATACTGGTGCTGTACTGTATGTGGTACCCAGTATATAACAGTAAATAGTCAATTGACTGGTTGGATTGGTGAACTCTCCCTCTCCCTAAGTGAATTGGTCAGCTCTCCCTGTCTCCCTGTTTATCAGAGCAGTATGGAAGAATAGATGTGCCCATAAAATACGCCTCTTTCACCCCTCTGGCCCACCCTTGTATCCTATTTACCTCCCTCTCTGCCTCTCAGAACTCACACATATGCACCTGTGCCGCTTCACTACAGTCCTCAGCGGCAAGATCTGAGAGACGGTAACAGGATAGGGGGTATCACCCGGCATCAATGATACCCGGCATATAAGACGACCCCCAACTTTTCAGACATTTTTCAAGGGTTAAAAAGTAGTCTTATATGCAGGAATATACAGTACATACCTTATTTTCCGCAATGCAACAAGGCTCCCACAGTGTGATGTCATCAGGACCTAGGTACTGACATCACACTGTGGCAGGGGTTATACCACAATATTAGCCAAACAGACCTCCCTGATGATCTATTTGAGAAAAGGTAAAGGTTTCACATGGGAAATGGAGTATCAGCTACTGATTGGAATGAAATGTAATCCTTGGTTACAGTTCCTCTTTAAGCTGTGTGAGAATAGTGAGAATAATATATCAGTCATCTGATAAAATTCCAGACTGGATGTTCTCTAGAACAGGGTTTCTCAGCTTAGTCCTCAAGTACCCCCAACAGTGCATTTTATACAGAAAACCCACAAACATTCCCAGGTGAGGTAATTCGAGTCTCAGCAGAGCTCATTAACTACCTCCATGGATTTCCACAAAATTTGCACTGTTGGGGAAACTTGAGGACTGATTTGAGAAAACCTGCTCTAGAAGATGTATGGAAATGTATGTACAGATATAAAATCATTGCTTGATATTGATAGGAACATGAACAATTAAATAATTAACAGTGGCCTGGAGAGTTAGAACTTCAGGATTTTGATTTGCTATGAAAATAACTTAGGGAGCTTGTAAATGATTATTAATTAGTATTTATATAGTGCCAACTTCTTCCGCAGGGCTTTACAGATTATACAAACACTTCCCCTGAAATCCATTAAATAACAGATTCCAGAGAACTTCCTCTCAGTGCATGTGCCCCGGGCCCATCCATGGCCCTCCTGCTTGTGCTTGTCCATGCTTGTTGCCCTGTGCCCAGCCACAGTCACGTGCCACACATGGGTGGCAGGCAACTGACACGGACATAGGGAGGCAGGGACACAGGCAAACTCAGCATCGGAGGGGGGGGGGGTTAACAGGATTATATGTCACTAACTTTCCCTTCAAGGAACTCACAATGTAATGCCTACTATATCCATATTTTCATCGTAGTTTAGAGTACATTTTTTAGGTGGGTTGTGTGAGGAAATTGGAGTGCCCCGAGGAAGCCCATGCAGAAATCATAAAAGCTATGTGCCCTGGCTGGGATTTGAAACAGGGACCCAGCGCTCTCATACATTCCTGTTGTAATTGGCTTTCACACAACAGGGGGAGCACATTTTAATTCCAACATCCCATGCTGAAACTTTCTGAAATAACAGCACCAACCCAAAGACATGAACTCTCCTGCTCCTCGATGCTGTATCTACATCGATGGGACCTGTTTGCACGGTACATTAGGGGACGGGGGACGGGGGGCAGCAACAATTTCACTTGCCTATGTTTCTCCATTCTACTACTGCTGTTCTGGCTGCAACATCTGCTTTGATAGTTGTCTTTTAAATATTGTAATAACCAGTACAAATCATCAAATACAATAGGTGAATGTTTCCCCATTGTTTGGGCTGTGTTCACTTTAAGTCGTATGTGTATCTAGGAAGGAGTCCAGGGATTATTTGGCGGCAATGCAAGTTGCTGTATTTCTTTAGAATTTTCAGAGCCAGACTGGAATGGAAGGGAAGAAAAGTTGGGCCTTCCCGTTCCACCCAGGTAAACATCTGGCTTTCGCTGCAGCAGAAGGAAAATAATAGACACAGGTCATAGGCAAATGCAGAGGGGGATTACAGCTGCCCAAAATCCCCCATCAGGCCAGGGCCGGTGCAGTGTCTGGGGACAGGCACAAGTTGAAACACCAGAATATCTGGAGGTATCCTGCAGCTCACACAGCCCCGCCCCCTTCCTTTCCCTGCTACAGTTGACTTTGGATATAGCAGCAGCAGCGTGTGTACAGAGCATGGAGCAGCTCTGGGGAGCTTAACAGTCAGGTATGAGCACAGCCCTGTTCCCTGCTGTGTGAATGCTTCACTTTCCCCTTCATTACCAATGTCAGCTGTCCTCATTATTATCTGTATCCAAACTGCTCCTGATCGATCCCGTTGACGGTCGGTTAGAAAATTGCATTGTGTACCCAGCATGATGTCCTACCATGTTATTATACTGTATTGTCCGTGGCTGAGGGAGACCTTTCAGGAATCCCCCCATTGGAAGTCCTGGGTTTAACCCTGCAGGTGTATTGTGGGAGGAGGATTTGTGCATGGAGCAGTTGTTCTGCTGAACTCCTTGGAAGTGTGTTTGAAAGCACTGTGTAAGGCCAAGCCACACTGTGGAGTGCTGGTTTGGTGGTTGGCCTAAAAATACTAGGAACTCTTCTGAAGTACACTGGTTGTTTTTTTTTTTTCAATGTATGCTGAAGAGAAGCTATACTGAAACCAGGCATGAAGTAATAATAATATAGCAACCAGTATTACGTTTCAGTGATTTGCTTTACTTCATAGGATTTGTACAGTGTTTCGCTTTAAAGAGATTATCTGCAGTTAAAATCGAACGGTTTTGTTCTGTATTTCTACTGTGTTCAAAGTTCTGCTACTTTCTTGTTTGTTTTCTTGTATTTAGCACATCCAAAATCACACCAAGGCCATTATGCATGAAATATCGTTTTCATGTTTTCTGTAGTTTATAAGCAAATGCATATAATGCGTAAATATCATTTAGAAGTCTATCTTTATTCCTTTACAGCTTAATTGCTTATTCCAGCAACAATAAAGAGTTGAATATCTCTTCTTTGGAGAACATATTCTAATTATGTTTTCATCTCCTAGGGAACATCACAATATAAAAAAAAGTTTTATTAAAACATGCAGCTTTGTTGCTTAACCCATCTGATAGAATTGCAAGGGCAGGCCTAACATATTTTGATGAATCAAAGTGAATGTTTTGATGCTGGGGACTAAAACTACAAACACCTCACTTGTCATCATGAGCGGATGGAGTGGGTTAATAAACTGTTCTCATATACACATTCCATGACAAGACAACTATGTTGATTACAAGAAAAAAAATTATGAATTGATTAAACGTAATCAAGCATATTTTTATATATTGCTAATACAATATAGATAAGGTAGTGGGTAGAAAAACTGATACTAGTGAACTGTGGGTGTGGAGAAAGCTACCGAGAGTTTCCTTGACTGCCAGAAGGTCTAACCAGTTAATACTTAAAGGATACATGGGGTGAGTAAAAAAACCAAACTATTTTTAATTACCTGGGGCTTCTTCCAACCCCTACAGGTCACGTGTGTCCCTTGGCGCACCTTTGGTCTTCTCCGATCTCCTGCTGGCGGCCTCTAAAGATCGCCAACCCCTGGATGGGTCGGCGTTTCCTGTACATGTGAAGGCTTGCGCCTGCGCAGTACACTCCCAATGATGCAGGCATGTACATGAATGGGCGCACACCAGGGCATGCGCAGAAGACAATGACCCATCTGGGGGTCGGCAATCTTCAGAGGCTGCCAGCGGCAGACCGGAGCTGCGACGAAGAACACACGTGACTTGTAGGGGTTGGAAGAAGCGTGCATCAAAAAAGGGCACCTGGAAAAAAGGGCACGGATATAGCCTAGATTATAAGTTGTAATGTAAAACAATATTTTTCGTTTATTGCTTATAAACAAAAATCTAGTGCTAAATAGGTTGAATAAATGAAAATGAAATGGCAAAATACCATCTATAACAAAAAACGAATTCAGAAATGAAACATCAAATAGTGTCTTTAACAAAAAACGATATTTACACTTGTATTAAGCATAGTAATACAATGGTAGATTTTACAGGTATTTTACTGCAATTATACCTAACTGTAGGCTCACACAGATCTCTCGCTATCCATATCCCTAACCACTAGACCCCCCTTTGTGTAAATATACATACTTGAATACATTGTATATTTTACAAATATTGTACTGTAACTATACCTCACCCTACTCTCACACAGAACCCTTCCTGTACCTATCCCTAACCCCTAGACCCCCCTGGTAGTGCCTAACCACCCCCCTGGTGGTACCTAACCCTAAACCCCCCTGGTGGTGCCTAACCCTAACCACCCCCCTAGTGGTGCCTAACCTTAAGACACCCTGGTGGTGCCTAACCCTAACCAACCCCCTGGTGGTGCCTAACCCTAACCACCACCCTGGTGGTGCCTAACCCTAAGACCTCCCTGGTGGTGCCTAACCCTAAGACCTCCCTGGTGGTGCCTAACCCTAAATCTCCCCTGGTGGTGCCTAAACCTAACCACCCCCTGGTGGTGCCTAACCCTAAGACTTCCCTGGGGGTGCCTAACCCTACATCTCCCCAGGTGGTGCCTAAACCTAACCACCCCCCTGGTGGTGCCTAACCCTAAGACCTCCCTGGTGGTGCCTAACCCTAAATTTCGCCTGGTGGTGCCTAACACCAACCACCCACCTGGTGGTGCCTAACCCTAACCATCCCCCTGGTGGTGCCTAACCCTAACCATCCCCCTGGTGGTGCCTAACCCTAACCATCCCCACTGTACAAAACACCCTTACACACATACAGGTAGTGCAGAATTATTAAGCAAATGAGTATTTTGACCACATCATCCTCTTTATGCATGTTGTCTTACTCCAAGCTGTATAGGCTCGAAAGCCTACTACCAATTCAGCATATTAGGTTATGTGCATCTCTGTAATGAGAAGGGGTGTGGTCTAATGACATCAACAGCCTATATCAGGTGTGCATAATTATTAGGCAACTTCCTTTCCTTTGGCAAAATGGGTCAAAAGAAGGACTTGACAGGCTCAGAAAAGTCAAAAATAGTGAGAAATCTTGCAGAGGGATGCCGCACTCTTAAAATTGCAAAGCTTCTGAGGCGTGATCATCGAACAATCAAGCGTTTCATTCAAAATAGTCAACAGGGTCGCAAGAAGCGTGTGGAAAAACCAACAAAATAACTGCCCATGAAATGAGAAAAGTCAAGCGTGCAGCTGCCAAGATGCCACTTGCCACCAGTTTGGCCATATTTCAGAGCTGCAACATCACTGGAGTGCCCAAAAGCACAAGGTGTGCAATACTCAGAGACATGGCCAAGGTAAGAAAGGCTGAAAGACGACCACCACTGAACAAGACACACAAGCTGAAACGTCAAGACTGGGCCAAGAAATATCTCAAGACTGATTTTTCTAAGGTTGTATGGACTGATGAAATGAGAGTGAGTCTTGATGGGCCAGATGGATGGGCCTGTGGCTGGATTGATAAAGGGCAGAGAGCCCCAGTCCGACTCAGACGCCAGCAAGGTGGAGGTGGAGTACTGGTTTGGGCTGGTATCATCAAAGATGAGCTTGTGGGGCCTTTTCAGGTTGAGGATGGAGTCAAGCTCAACTCCCAGTCCTACTGCCAGTTTCTGGAAGACACCTTCTTCAAGCAGTGGTACAGGAAGAAGTCTGCATCCTTCAAGAAAAACATGATTTTCATGCAGGACAATGCTCCATCACACGCGTCCAAGTACTCCACAGCGTGGCTGGCAAGAAAAGGTATAAAAGAGGAAAAACTAATGACATGGCCTCCTTGTTCACCTGATCTGAACCCCATTGAGAACCTGTGGTCCATTATAAAATGTGAGATTTACAAGGAGGGAAAACAGTACACCTCTCTGAACAGTGTCTGTGAGGGTGTGGCTGCTGCTGCACGCAATGTTGATGGTGAACAGATCAAAACACTGACAAAATCCATGGATGGCAGGCTTTTGAGTGTCCTTGCAAAGAAAGGTGGCTATATTGGTCACCGATTTGTTTTTGTTTTGTTTTTGAATGTCAGAAATGTATATTTGTGAATGTTGAGATGTTATATTGGTTTCACTGGTAAAAATAAATAATTGATATGGGTATATATTTGTTTTTTGTTAAGTTGCCTAATAATTATGCACAGTAATAGTCACCTGCACACACAGATATCCCCCTAAAATAGCTAAAACTAAAAACAAACTAAAAACTACTTTCAAAAATATTCAGCTTTGATATTAAAGCGGAATATAACCCTGCATTTCAACTTTGCTCTAAAACATTATTTACAGTATATTATATGCAACCAGCATTTTTTTTTTACTAGACCAGCATTGGAAGGGTTACACAGAGCTTTAAAGTTCCTGGAGATTTCTGCAGACGCATCCGAAGCTGACATAGATACATTTTGTTTACATAAATGTATCTAAGTGTTGAATGTGACTCACTCTCTCTGACTGAGAAGGAGCTGGAGGACAGCCAAAGAGTGTGTACCATTTCTCAATAGATGCATTTAACTAAATAGAATGTAAAAATCTGAACTTCTGCATATCTCTCCACGGAACTTTAAACCTCTGTGTTTAACCCTTCCAATGCTGGTCTAGTAAAAAAAAATGCTTTTTGCATATAATATGCTGTAAATAATGTTTTAGAGCACAGTTTAAATGCAGGGTTATATTCCGCTTTAATGAGTTTTTTGGGTTCATTGAGAACATGGTTGTTGTTCAATAATAAAATTATTCCTCAAAAATACAACTTGCCTAATAATTCTGTACTCCCTGTAATATTAAAAGACTATAATGCAATCTTGTAGTACAAAAAATATTGAAAACTTTATTGACACATATTGCAGAAAAAAGACCTTAAAAACTGTTCTTCAAATTGAAAAAGTCAGTCTTCATATAAACAATCGCAAGACAAAATCTGGTATCAGGAACTGACAAATATTGTAGTTTGGCTTGACTTGATGAATGGTTGTAACTTTTACAGGCATACGTTTAGAGGCAACGACACATGCTTCTTTCGGGCTTTTTTAGTATAAACACCCTTCATCAGGCCGAGTTACAGAGTTCTAGGGAACAAGCAATAAAGGGTACATTAAAATCACCAATTGAATCAAACATAATAAAAACTTCCAAGCCGAAATAGAAAAAAGGTGGAAGAGCCGTCAAGAGTGATAAGATTGTGGTATGCACATAACCAGGTTGTGAGGATCCGCGCAGCTGCCTGCGCAGGCAGGCAGCCTTTTGACCACTGTTCAGGTCTGCATTCTGCAGGTCTCTGGAAGAGAGACCTTTTGTCAGTTGTGCAGCTTGCTGCTGAGGAATTTGCATACGTTTGTCATGCAGATTGCCTAGCCACATCCTTTGTAGGCTTGCTCTATAAAGAGCTATGTTTCCCAGAGTCCTTTGCTGGTCATAAGGGTTAGTCCTGTGAAACATTCCTGGGAGTGTCAGCCTTGCTCATTGTTTGAAGATTAGCTTAGAGTAATTCCTGGGACTGCACTAGGCAGATTCCTTAGTGCAGTTAGGATTGCATATCTGTTTTGTTTGTCTGTTGCGATTGTCCTGTCCCAGCGGTGGTCGACAGGAAGTCGTTCTGATCTTTGTTCTTGGAGTATAGCTGGAGCGGCGGTTGCTACCAGCTATCTCCTCTATCTGTCTTACCAGGATCGCACTCGCCTTGCGCTAGTGCTGTGGATCCGTCTGATCTCCATCTCTCTTTCTATACATGGATCGCACTCGCCTTGCGCTAGTGCTGTGGATCCTATCTCTTACTTATTCCTGTTTTCGTGTATCTGTCTTGTCTGCTACGAACGCTTGCTGGAGGCTCGGTGAGGTAACCGTTAAGCAAGCGCTCGCGTCCTCTGTTTCATGTTTGTCTGTCGGTGGTTAGTTAGGCGTGCTTGTCTCTGTTGTGCTTATCACGTGGAGACCGCGCATAAACGCGTGCACTGTTGCGAATGAGTGCGGTGTTTGCGTTTAGTTAGCGTTTGTTATTTTCCTTATCTCCTCATTGTATGATTTGCTGTGCCTTTGCTACTCTCGTGCTCTGCCTTGCTGTAGCCTTGTGTCACCTCTGGCAATCGCCTCTCTTGCGATTGCGTTCCTACTTCATATCTGCTGTTGTGTATGCACCGTCGCGGGTTGGCGACTAGTTTGGTGCACACACATACAATCTGTCCCTGTGCTCATTCTCTTCCGCAATCGCTTCTCTTGCGATTGCGTTCTCACTTGGTTTCTTCTGTTGTGTGTCCGCCGTCGCAGGTTGGCGGCTAGATTGGTGGACATACATACATTCCTCATCTGTGCTTATTCGGTCTTGTGTCGATGTTAGCAATCGCCATCTCCGGCGATTGCTTTCTCGCTTTGTCTTCCTGGTTGCGTGTTCATCGTCGCAGGGTGGCGACTAGTTTGGTGAACACACATACCCTCTGTCGCTTTGATCTCTCTCTTTCAGGGTTATCTTGCCCTGCGTTTCTTCCCTTCGTACAATTCCTGTCTGGCGTCTGTGGCAGGGCAGAGGAGTTGTTCCTCTGCACTCCACAGCTCCACCTGTCGACAGGAATTTCCCTCTACAGGTGCATTGCACCTTTTGCTGGGTTCCCTCAAATTACACGCTTGTGGAGGATTTCCGCAGTGTCAGCGCACGTCTTGTGACTGCGCTGATCACGGAGAGAATTCCACAATCGTTACACAGGTTCAATACATTTTACAACCTACATACCATTGGAAAGCTGTGTACAGATGAAGATCAAAACACCAAGGTAAAGAAACCAGAAGTAGTACTAATCACATATCCTCCACAAAGGATTAAAAAGGTAGAAAAAGGGAGAAAACATCTTTCACCAGCCAAGAAGAAGTCAAGAAAAACACCAGGAGAAATGGAGCATAGAGCATAAAGATATATAAGTTGGTTGCCCATCAAACGCAAGATGGAAAGTATAAAAAATATGAAAAAAATATGAAAAAAATGACAATATGTGGCAATAGAAATGGCACATGTCAAAAATTATTAAAGAATCTATATAACAAGGGTCACGGTGTAGACAAGACCAATAGTGCAACACACACCGTAACACAATGGACGTACTTGCCGATGCCAAAATATAAGAAAGGTATAGCGTGATGGGGAACCAAAGCCATATCAAGATAGGTTATTAGCATTGAAAAACTACCTATCAAACAATTGCAAATTGTATATATAAATTATAAAGATGCATTAGCACCAACCTGCACGGTTCAACCAGTAGCAAAGAGCCCAAAAAGATACAACAGCACAGGAGCAATATACGGCATCTGAACCAACCAGACGCACAAAGGTGGCCTTAGTATAGAAAAAATAACAGATTGTCAAATAAAAGATCGCCATATAGTGCCCAGACACATATTGCCATGGCCACTGCCATATAGTGCCCAGACACATATTGCCATGGCCACTGTCCCCATATGCGTACAATGACAGCAAGGACCCCATCAGAGCTACTAAATACAGTATATACAAACTGTAGCAAAAAATTGCGTAGTCAGATATTAAAGAAATATTATGATGGGTCCCGCACATCGCCACACAAACATGAGGACAGGATGGAATATTAGGCAATAGTGTACCATCTGCCTGCATGCCCCATAATCTATAAAGATACTTACTTTCCCAATGGCCTCCAGGAAAAGACAAGCTGCTATCATGGGAATCCAATCCCTATTCCCTAATGGCATCCACTACAGTTTAAATAGTCCGCAGAGCGTCTCAGGGAAGGAGGTGCGCCTGCGCTAGGCGTCAATCCTCCAATAGGACCAAGCCGCAACATTTTCCAGGTTGTGTAACCATGCTGGAGCGCAGTTGCCAAACCGGAAACGACGTAGGTACAACGGTGCGCCGTTAAGGTCCCACCCATTCAGGGCAGTCACACCGTAACCACGCTGACACGCAATCGCCCAAGCCTGAAGTGACATAGATACTATGGTGCGACGATAAGGTTGCACCCATCAAAAACTGTCACAACATCTGGGTCGGGAAGTCAGTGCAACCATGCTGAAACGCAGTTCCCCGACTCGGATGCTACTCCAACACTGCCATACGTCAATAAAGGCGCATCTGTTTAAATAGAAAGGGCGGTGTATCAAAGGGAGCTACGTAGGTAAATGATGAAGATTATTATTATTTATATCTAACACAACAAAAATGTGAAACACAAAACATTATATTACGCCAATGGCAAATAATTATTCAAAAATCAAGTACAGCAAGCCTCTGCACGTGCCACAAAACAGGGCATGTGCACACAGTCAAAAACAGACATATGTATATAAATGTAATCCCTGCCATCAGTTTCAATGAGTCCTAATGACACTATCATAAACCTACTGAGTTTAAATATCGAATATTATATTTTTGTATTTTCTATGGGCCTTATTCACAAAGCGGTGCAAACTGTTTAGCACGGGAGTGCTAAACGGTTAGCACGTGAAGTGCCGTTCGCGGACTTTTGCGCGCGCAAAGGGCCGCAATTCACGCGATTGCAGACTTTTGCACGTGCAAAAGTCCGCGATTGTGCGATTCGCGGCACTTTGCGCGCAAAAGTCCGCGAACGGCACTTCACGTGCTAACTGTTTAGCACACCCGTGCTAAACAGTTTGCACCGCTTTGTGAATCAGGCCCTATGTTTCCTAAGGGCATATACATTTTATTATTCACAAATACACATTCCCCTACAATTGGGTAGGTCAAATTAATTTTAATGAGTACACTTTTCCTACGTCAAAAATAGACCAAGCTGGCATAACACGCCCAAACAGCAGTACATGTCAGGGGTGGACACAAGATGCCCCACATCGCTCTAACGTACTGTCATATACAAAAAGAGGCCAAAAAAGAAGTACAAACCGTACAGTTGCACCAAAGCATCTTCAATCTTGGGGCTATAACCACTAGGCCTCCATCTACAAAGACAAAAAAGGTCACATACAATAAAAATAGAGGATACAACAAATAAGGAGTATTGCACTTATATGTATTTTATTGGGGTCTATATTCAATGTTGAGCCCTGTCAGGAACAATGTTTGTAAAAATCGAATCCAGCGGGCCTCTCTATGCAATAAAATCGATTCCCTATCACCTCCCCGTCTAGGTAGGGGCACTATCTCCAAGACACAGAACCTCAACTGATTTGCAGAGTGACCCATCTCTAAAAAGTGCTGGGCCACAGGAGAATCTACCTGAGAGGGGTCCAGGCCTCGTCTGACAACTACATTAATTTTAGATTTATGTTCGATGATTGGTTCCTTGACCGCTCTTGTAGTTTCACCAATATACATTTTGCCACAAAGGGCACTTAATACCATATACGACAAATTCTGTATCACATGTCACATAATGGGGAAATGTAATTGGAAAACCTTTCATGGGATGGTAAATACATTTTCCCTGTAGCACTAGTTGACAGCATGAGCAATGCAAAGTGCCTCTACGTGATGGTGCCAGCTGCCTCTGTGCATTGATTTTGGCAGACCCAATGTCAGCCTTTATTAGATGGTCACGAATGGATTTTGCCCTCTTGTAAGCTACTATTGGAACTTGTCTAGAGAATGGTACTTCCATGCTGATAGAACGCAGGATAGGCCAGTGTTGTTTAACCACGTTTGAAATTTTGTTTGACAATGTACTGAAGGATGTTGCTAGAATCATCCGTTCCTTATTTTTGTCCCCCAAATTTTCAGTAATTCTATTCTCTCTCATTTCATAATGTCCCTTTTAATCAGTTCAACCTATTTCTTTGGATAGTGTCTATCAACAAACATCAATGCCATACCAGACATGCGTTTTCCTATTTGGTTGTCGTCACTGACTATGCGATGTACTCGCATGAGTTGTGATTTGGGAAGGTACTCCGTAAGGTTCTAGAATGGAAACTATTAAAGTCCAAAAGGGTATTGCGGTCCGTGGGTTTTGAAAAGAGGTCAAACGACAACATCCGGCCTATCCTGCTCACGTTCACATCAAGAAATGCAATTTCCGACCTGGCCCCATCCAGACAAGGAAAATGTCGTCCAGACAAGGAAAATCTATATGTAGCGATGCCACGCGTATCTCCATGGGCGAGGTGAATTGCATAATAAAAGGGCTGTGTTTTGGCCCTTCACTGTTTAAAGGACCCTACCCGATTATATACCCATAGAGGGAAACAGTATAGCAACAGAGGCTGGGCATTATATGCAGACCTAGCCTCTGTGTGCTAATAGGATTCTTAGAACCCACCTCGGGTTCTCTTTAGGGTTAGGCATATGTATTGGGAGGTCTTTGGGTTAGGCATTGGTCGAGGGAGGTCTTAGGACTAGGCAACTGTAGAGGGAGGTCTTTGGGTTAGGCATTTGCAGAGGGAGGTCTTAGGGTTAGGCATCAGTAGAGGGAGGTCTTACAGTTAGGCATTGGTAGAGGGGGGATTTAGGGTTAGGCACCGGTAGAGGGAGGGTTCTGTGTGAGAGTAGGGTTAAAGGACATCTGTTGCAAAAATCTTAAAATTTAAAATATATGTAAACTTATACAATTAAGAAGTATGTTTCTTCCAGAGTAAAGTGAGCCATAAATTACTTTACTACCCGACAGGTTTTGGACTAGCCTATCTCCTCATGGGGGGTTCACAGGGATTTCTTTCTTTTTCAAAATACACTTAGTGAATGGCAGTTGCTCCATCCAACTGCCAAAAAAGTGTACAGTGAGCAGGGAGGCAGGCCAGAATCTTTGTATAAATCTTTTTCAGGGAATGTCTTTATAAAGAATAAAGGCCATGCTGAGAATCCCCTATGGAGAGATGGACTAGTCCAAGACCTGTCAGTAATGTCAGATTTCTACTAGTTACTGTGAATGCCTGCAACACAGGAGAGACGTACCGGTAATTTATGGCTCATTTTACTCAGGAAAAAACGTACTTCTTATTTGTATGTGTTTTAAATTTTAAGATTTTCACGACAGTTCCTCTTTAAGACAAGTAGCATATCGGCAAAAATGACCAATATTTTACTACTGGAATTACTGATAAGTAGTGGAATATCGTTAATTGTAACAATATTTTACTAGCAGCAAACTCTGCATCCTTTTTTTCCCAGGTGCTTTTTACATGTACGCCATTGTTTAGGCCCTGTTTCTTCTTGTGTCGGCATCTGTCTCTGAGACAGATGCAATGCAATGATGATAGTAAGTTGTTTCATCACTCATTTTCAATGTGATGAGACAAATACAGTGCAACATTAGAGATGGCTCGAACGGTTCGCCGGCGAACTTCTAGGGTTCGTTATCGCGGAGAACCCACAAACTTTTCCGGAAGTTCGATTCGCCCCATAGTACATCATTAGGGTCAACTTTGACCCTCTTCATCACAGTCAGCAGACACATTGTAGCCAATCAGGTTACACTCCCTCCTGGAGCCCCACCCCCCTTATAAAAGGCAGGCAGCGTCAGGCTTTTCACTTACTTGTGTGCCTGCAGTAATTAGAGAAGGGAGAGCTGTTGCAGAGAGAGATATAGGGAAAGCTTAGTTAGGCTCTTGTAGGCTTGTTAGCTTGCTCTTTGCTGATTCTTATTGCTAAAAAAGCACCCCTCAACAGCTCTTTTGAGAGCTAATCTTGTTCTTGTGATCTATTTTTGTTGTTGTTGTTTTGTGTGACCCACTTGCATTATATACAGTCAGTCACAGGTGGCCTTTGGCCCCTTGGTGGTAATTCCTACTTTGCCACTGCCAGGCCCAGCACATTCAGTGACTACCTGTGTGTGTGACAGGCAGCTGCACATTTGTAATCCCAATCACTGCACCTGTTCACTTTTCAGTGAACCTACCTACTTACCTACGTGAGTGCACGCATTGTTAATATCACCAGTCATTGCACCACTTCACGGGACCTGTGTGTGTGACAGCTGTACATTTGTATTTCCAATCACTGCAGTTCATACCTGTAACCTGTTCAGTGCACCTACCTGAGCGCAAGCAGTGTAATATACCACCAGTCATTGCACCTGTTCACGGTACCTGTGTGTGACAGCTGCACATTTGTAATTCCAATCACTGCAGTGCATATCTGTAACCTGTTCAGTGCACCTATGTGAGTGCAAGCAGTGTAATATACCAGCAGTCATTGCACCTGTTCATGGTACCTGTGTGTGACAGTTGCACATTTGTAATTCCAATCACTGCAGTGCATACCTGTAACCTGTTCAGTGCACCTACGTGAGTGCAAGCCACTTAGTGCCCGAAATGTAGCTTTGCGTGCATTAATAGCAGCGCAAAGCTACATCGCCCACAAGACCACCCACAATGCGCGCAGCGTGGCTGGACAGTAATAGTGCACGGTGCGACGATAACGTCGCACCCGGTGCCCTGTAAACAAAAATGGTGCATCGGGTGCCCCATAAAACGGCGCCGTTTTCGGCTCACCGGGTGCGACGTTTACAGGGCAGCGGGTGCGACGTTATCGTTGCACCAAGCACTATTACTGTCCAGCCGCGCTGCGAGCAAAGTGGGTGGTCCTGTGGGTGCAAACCACCTAATGCTAACAAACTGCTAAGACTTCCTAACCAGCTTAGCGCCGGTCAGTGAATCGAGGCCCATATGGGAAAGATAGCTGAGCGAATTGTGTTCCCCCTCCTGCACTGAGCCCTGTGGATGGAGCCTCTCTTGCCTCTGCCTCGGCCCGGCCCTGCTGTTTAACCAGTAGTTGCATTTTATTAATAAGTTATTTGCTAGCCCTGATTTCCACCTTCTGGGTAAAACTAATGACCGTGTTATGATATTTTGTTGTTAATCACACAAGGCCGTTTACAGCAGGAAAACCACCACACACATTTAAAGCAGACCTGAACTCAGAACTTCCTCTCTGCTCTAAAAGATAAGCAAGAGTATAATAACCTTTAAAGAAAAAAAAATATTTGTTACAGCTTACAGAACTCCTACAATAAATCTGCAGTGTGTCTACTTCCTGCTTTCATGGAAACAAACAAAGGGTTAACATCCTGTGTTTATATATTAGCTGTGTCTGCCAAAGTCTGTCAAAGTTCTATGCTGACACAGCTGAGAAATCAAATTACCCTTTTGATTGCTTGAAGATGCAGGGAAATTAGACAGGCTCTCCTCTCTAAAAACACACAAGAAGCCTGATTCACTAACCAGAGCTAAGCCGGTTAGTGAGCCTTATCTCTTTGTGGGCACAAATCAGGGCGTTAGGTGGTTTGCACCCACACATCGCGCAAAACAACGTGCAATGCGGTGTACCAATAATAGTGCACGGTGTGACGATAACGTCACACCCACTATGCTGTAAATGGTGCGCTGCTTAGGGTGCACCCGATGCACTGTTTTCGGTGCACTATTTACAGTATAGCGTGTGCGACATTATCGTCGCTCCGCACACTATTATCGGCGCACTGCACTGTGCGCATTGCTGTGCGCGATGTAGCTTTGCGTGTCTGTTAGTGCAGCCAAAGCTACTTATGGGGCACTAAGTGGCATTTCACTCCGACCGGTTAGTGAATCAAGCCCAAGATGCGTTTTTCCCTGTTTTCCTTGTGTCCTGTGCAAGAGTTCAGGTCCACTTTAATAAATATACTTTGTATACCCTTGTTGGTAAGAATTTTGTATAGTACTCTGGTTTTCTCTTTGATATGCATGAATATAGTACAGTAACCCTCAGCCAAACTGACTAGTTTTACCAAATATTCCATTCTGCTAATCTACGGCACTCTGGCTGCTGTAGCTGAATCCATTACGCTTCCATGCTTATTTTTTGGCTTAGACAGCAATGATGGCCATTAATAATGGATCAGCTGCATCTTATAACGTGTGCACTTAGATCCTATGTTTGTCTTCCTTAATTTCAGAACAAAATTGAATGCACTCATTTATCTATCGTGGACTAAAATGATTCTGCCTTGGCTGCTTTAGATAAATGAATGTGTACAATCAATGAGACTAGCAGCAATCCCACACAATTTATTACAAACCAGCAATAGCTAGGAACTAATTGTGATTAATATTAGTACTACTTCAGGGACTACATTTGGCTACTATGCACTAATTAGTTTGAAATACATGCTAAACAGATTGTGTGGATAACAGACTTGGTTTCTGATATGGACAAAATGGAATAAAGTAACTGAATTAGAAATATGGTCATTACTTCTGCAGGTCTGCACAAATTTAATTTCCTCTTTGGTTGTGTTGCTCATGTCTGCTCGTCTTCTTACCACGGGTTTATATATTTAATTCTGGATGCACAGTTTGAACACAGAAGTGTAAAGTAATTGGCTCTAGTCTAGTTTAGAAGATCCAGCAGGAAACCTCATAAGGAAATTCTGTTAACGTGAGTGGGTGGATGGTACCTTCTCGAACTTCTGTATTTCAGAAAGGTTGTAGTAAACTATGCCCACACTATTTGGCCAATCACAACGCTTTGTGCTGTAGAGGGTGATGTGTAGGGATGGTCGGAAATGCCGATTTCCAAATCCACAGAAAATTGGATTTCTGCGAATGCCAGTTACCGATTCCAGGGATTTCCGATTACCTATTGATTTCCAGGTTTAGATTTCTGAGGTTTTTTTTGGTTATTTTTTGCATTCTCTGACTGACCAAATACTTCCAATTTGACTCTGCATTCTCTGCGTTCGAATTTCTGAGTTCTGATCAGAATCCGATCGAAAATATGGTTTTCCAATCAGAAATGTGGAAATTTAAATTCTGCAAAATCTGAGTAAGCCTTCCTAGTGCTGTGATTGGAGAACTTTTCCCTATGACTAGACTACTAGACTAGCACCAATTAATTATAACTTTTATAATAAGTACTATTATGAATTTTTATAGCACTGACGTCTTCACAACTTTCAGGGTCACTCATTGTCCCTCAGAGGAGCTAACAGTTCAAACCCTGCTATAGTCGTAGTCTAATGTCCCTACCCAGGCATAAGGCTAATTTTAGGGGGAGAACCCCCTTTGCATTTTTGGAATGTTGGAGTAAGTACTTAATTTGTTTGGCTGACACAGTACAGACAATGAAAAATATGTAAGGGTAGATGAAGGAAAGAGTACACTCCAAATAATCAGAAATAGTTCAATATATTATAAAAGTACAAATTTTATTGACATCCTTAATAAAAATTCCATAAAAGGTGTACACCCACGAGGTAGTCGTCCCGACCCTATGCTCAATGGTATCCCTCTCACTCATCCATGCACACAACGTATACAACAAACAAGATTTAGTTGCAGTGATCACTGAATGGGTTAATGCCTAGATGTCCATGAAAAATTCGCGTCATGCTTAACTGTTCATGTTTAATGGCTTCTCATTTGAACGGAAGTGTAGTCACCAGACTGTTAGTATCAGCAAAGCACACAGAACAAGAGAGCAAAGCCTTATTGCACTATGCAGGAGCCAGTTTAAGAGTCATAGGCTATAAAAGCGGCACAGATAGCATGCAGTGTATCCACACGTTAATTTCCAGCTCAATCTGTATACTCTACCAGCTCCACGGTACAGAAACTTTTTTGCTACTATGGAATGTTGGAGGAAACCAGACAATATACAAACTGCCTACAGATAGTGTCCTTGCCTAAATTACTACAATATTTTGCCTACTCCCCTTATATTCCTTAACCACTTGTGTACCAGCTCTGTGAGCCAGCCAGGACCTGATTTCATTGGCTCCTTACCCTGTCATCAATGTGAGCCAATGGGATTGGCTAACAGTGATCATGGGGTCAGGAGCCAATGAAATCAGCTCCTGACCAGCTCACAGAGCTTTGCCATCATATCGACGGCAGAGTGAGGGGCCTGCAGCGAGGAAGAGATCGGCAGGAGCGGCAGGTCCGTGTGAGCGTGGTATTTGAAAACTACGCCCTGGCAGGAATAAGCAGCCACAAACAGGACATAGATTGCAATGACCGCGGACTAGAAGGGGTTAAAGTGTTGCTATACTTTCATTTAAAAAAAAATGAAAAATAAATAAAAATTGCCCCATCTGGGGTAACTTTATATCTAGTAAAGATTTTAGCAAACACTAGTAAATACTATATACCATATATCACCTCACATTTCCCCTTCAGCTTCATAGCTCACTGGGGAAGCTTTAGGCTCACTGTGTTGTGACAGCAGTGAAGTCCCAGAGCCCTCAGGGAGGGTAACAAAGCTGCAGGGGGCGTGTGAGGACTGGGGCTGTAGTGAAGACTAGTAGCTATGGGTACTTGGAGCTTGCGTTACATGCTCTTCGTAGGGAGGCCCCGTACATTGGTCGCAGCTAACACCCACTTTTAGCCAAAAATGTTGTACAAAAAGATCGACTTACCCTGCTTTGCTTTGATTTATGTGTCTGACTTGACAGTGCAAGTATACTGAAAGGACATCCGAGGTAAAAAAAATTGTATCTAATCTCCTTCTCCTAAAAATGGTGTTGCATGCATTTCTGTGCATTGCGCTGTGAAGCGCACACACAGCAATGAAAGAGAATGGGTGCGCTTTTTTAGCATAGAAGCACATAGGAATGTGCATTGGAGATGCGTTTTTACCACTATTTAAAAAAAAAAAAAAAAAAAACATTTTCTAATGAAAACAAATCTTTATTGACAACTGCTGCTTCAAATAAGCAAAACAAGCTGCTCAAAAACGCATTCAAGCGCAAGTAAAACACAGTCAAAAGTGCGCTGCAATGCACTGATACACGTTATGAAATGTGCATGAATGCATGCATTTATCATGCACTTAAAGAGAGTCTGAAGCGAGAATAAATCTCGCTTCAGACCTCATAAATAGCAGGGGCATGTGTGCGGGGGGTGGGTTGGGGGTGAAGGGACCCCCGTTTAGCCGCGGGATAGCGGCGTTTTAGCAGGGGCACGCGTGCCCCTGCTATTTATGAGCTCTGAAGCGAGATTTATTCTCGCTTCAGAGTCTCTTTAAATACCTTTCTGATCCCAACCAATGGGAACAAGGCCTTGCCGCATGATGAGTGGAGCAGAATGCAACACATGTACATGCAAGTGCATCGTGCTGTAAGACTTTACGCACGTAATTCTGCTTAAGGGCTGGTGCACACCAGAGCGGTTCATGAGCCTTTTTAAAAATGCTAGCGGTTTGAAAACTGCTTGGGTAATGTATTTCTGTGGGTTGGTGCACACCAGAGCAGTTCGTTTTTTCACAGAAGCAAACTCGGGGGCTGCAGCATTTTTTAGATTTCTGAGGCATTTCTGCCTCAATGTTAAAGTATAGGAAAGTGGAAAACCGCTCGGAAAAACGCTAGATCAGAGTGGTTTTCCAGGCGTTTTTGTTACAGAAGTTGTTCAGTAACAGCTTCACTGTAACAATATATGAAATCTGCTACACAAAAACGCTCCAAAAAACGCTAGGCATGTTTAGAAAATCTCTCTAAACATGCCTAGGAATCGCTCTGAAAATCTGCTTCAAAAACCTCTAGCGTTTTGCAGATCTGCTAGAGGTTTTTGGTGTGCACTGGCCCTAACGCACTTAATTGCAAACACCCCAGTGGGTCTCGAAAATCTATACTTAGCTGCAGACTGAGCTTTGAACATATATTTAAATTTTAAAAGAATTTGTGAAACTTTGTGATGATATTGATAATGTGACTGCCTTCTGACAGAGGCAATTTGAAGGTTCAGTGCAGGGAAAATAATGAATGCCATTTTTGTTCTCCAGGGCCCATTTGCCATAAACTTTTTCTCCTGAATTTTCTCCTAGGTGATATTTTCACAACTTGAAAATAAAATACATTTTAAGCTGCCAGCAAGCAAGAAAATAATCAAAGTCATTGTGATGGCACTTTTTTTGCCTTCTTTTTGGTACTCTCAACTTTCAATTGCAAAGTGCTGAAAAGTTAATGTAAAAAGATGAAAAATTATCTTAGTAGAAAACTGGGCCCAATTGTTCATCACCACCAAAGTATGGCTAGTAGTTGAGGAATTAGGCCCAGTGCACACCGAGCGGTTTTTGGAGCGATCCGCCGGCCGCATCCGCCTCTAAAAACGCTTGTCTAATGTATTGCAATGGGATGGTGCACACCGGCGGTATGCGGTTTTTGCCAAGCCGCAAACGCGCCTCCTGCTGCGCGTTTGCGGTTTTCGGAAGCGTTTCGTCCTCAATGTAAAGTATAGGAAAAACACAAACCGCTCTGAAAAACGCTAGTTCAGAGTTTGCCAGGCTTTGTAGTTATGGCAAATTCTATATCTGCATTTAAAGGGGGCTTAGATTCTTTCCTTGCGTTGAAAGACATCCATGGCTGTAATTATTAAGTCTAATTAATGGTGTTGATCCAGGGATTTTATCTGATTGCCATCTGGAGTCGGGAAGGAATTTTTTCCCTTTTGGGGCTAATTGGACCATGCCTTGTAAGGGTTTTTTCGCCTTCCTCTGGATCAACAGGGATATGTGAGGGAGCAGGCTGGTGTTGTATTTTGTTTTCTGGTTGAACTCGATGGACGTATGTCTTTTTTCAACCAAAATAACTATGTAACTATGGAATCCCGACCAGATCAGCATCCAAGACCGTGAGGATATTCATGCAAGCCAGGTCCATAGGAGGGACACAAGCATGACAACTGGAAAACCTATATAGGTTTCTCCAGTCTTGACAACCAGATGAGACCTTTCCTATAGGGCCTAGAGCCCTCTCCTACTAGTATCACAGTGTGCGCTTTTTCTCCTTTCTGTCTCCATATCCAGCAACTGTTCTATACAGGTAGCAGCACCTGTGATACAAGGGGACACACAGATAGCCTCTAATGGTAAACTTTACTACCAGAATCCACAGATTATATATCCTTGGGCACCTATTACCCCCTTTCCTCCTACTCTGCTGGCAGCTCAATATTGTGAAGTATTGTTTCATGCTACACAGCTTGGTGAGGGGTGTTATTTGTCTCAGGTGGTGTTGCCACACGTAGTACCAGTTTATTTTCTAAGAAAGCCACCACGTCCAGTACCTTCTGGACACCCAAGCTGAGCTGGGTTGTTGCATCTCGGCCTCCATATTCCTCTCACTTCAGGTGTGCAAGAAAAATTACCTCTCCAACAGCTCGATCCCGCTCTAGGCTGGTCAGCATCTTCTGTCGCAGAACCGTTTGGTATTTCTCATGCAGTTGTCTGAGTAGTGGTTCATAAGATGCATAATGAGCTTTCAGCCTAGAAGAAAGTATGAATGGTATTAGATATGAAGTTATATGGTCTAGCATCATACAAAATAAATGGGATACAGATGGGGACATCAAACTTGGAGAAGGACTTGAGATGCTAACATAATATTGCCCCTGTTACCTCTCTAGTAAGGCCACATCTGAAATATGGAATTCAGTTCTGGGCACCACATTACAGGAAATATATTGCAGTTTTAGAGCAGGTGCAGAGACGAGCAACAAAATTGATATGAGGGATGGAAGGTCTCACTTACCAAGAAAGGTTAGATAAACTGGGTTTATTTAGTCTGGAGAAAAGATGCCTTAGAGGGGATCTAATTAACATGTATGAATACATCACAGGGCAATATAAACGCTTGGCGGATGAGCTTTCTGTCCCTAGGCTTTCACAAAGGACTAGAGGACATGATCTGCACATGGAGGAAAAATGTTTTAGACATTTATTTAGGAAAGGGTTCTTTACAGTAAGAGTGATTAAGATGTTGAATGCATTGCCACAGGAAGTAGTTATGGCAAATTCTATATCTGCATTTAAAGGGGGCTTAGATTCTTTCCTTGCGTTGAAAGACATCCATGGCTGTAATTATTAAGTAATGCCCAATGGTGTTGATCCAGGGATTTTATCTGATTGCCATCTGGAGTCAGGAAGGATTTTTTTCCCTTTTGGGGCTAATTGGACCGTGCCTTATAAGGGTTTTTCACTTTCCTCTGGATCAACAGGGATATGTAAGGGAGCACTGCAGGCTGGGGTTGTACTTTATTTTCTGGTTGAACTCGATAAACGAATGTCTTTTTTCAAATCACGTAACTATGTAACTGTGTATATACAGTACATACTGTACTAGCACATGCAAGATGTTATGAATGTGGCCACTGTTTGACAGGAGATGTACATTATGAATCAATTACAACTGGGCAAAGCAAGCCATTACACAGTCCTGCGGATATCCAGAATAAGAGGAAGTGCTGACCTTTGTGGTTCGGCTTTCAATATGACTTTACACATGGGTGCATGCAACAGAATACGGAAAAGCTCTAATTGTCTCTAAACTCATTATTGCATAGACATTTGTGAACATATACAGTAAATTGATTTTCACAATATATAAAATGTAATGAAAATGAGAATGTTATTCAACATTTTTTGTTAAGCCTATTGACCTCAATGCTTTTTGTGAACATTATTTTTTTTCATATTTTTTCACATTCTCATTGATGCAATTACTTTTCTCATGCCATTAACTGCAATGCAATTGGTAAGAATGTGTGTTTGCATCCCCATATATTTTTGTGCAAAAATGTGTTTTCCCACGTCCAAATGTTTTCAAAAATGGGCCATTATGAAAATTCTGGTGAAAAGGAAACAGCCGTATTTGCTCCCCACTACAATATACATGACAGTTCAATTGTGCATCTGAGGATGATAGGATATCTGTAAAGTGCAATTACAGATAGTTTGCTTTTGACTTTGCAACGGGATTTTTATGACTGTCCCTTAATGATCACTTTTTTCTTCCTAGCCCTCTATCCTCAGCTTCCTCCTTAATGTAAACCCCATCATGATCATGATCCTGAAGTTCAGAAACTTAGGAGGCACCCAAACGTAGTAAAACAATTAAAAACTGTTTAAAAATGAAGTTGTATCTTGGCCTACCCCAACACGAGAAGTCCACAGCACCACGTCAGTAATCTATAGCTCTTTTATTGTTTTAAAAAGACAAAGAGATAGCCATAACAGCGGCAGACGCTGTTTCGGACAAGGTCCTTCCTCAAGCTGTATCAGGCTCTCTCTGAAATACAACACATTTACCACTCTTATATATACAAGTCTTCAACCAATCGGGACGCAGAGAGGACATGAAGGACCTGATGGGGAACTGCGAGGCAGCCTATAAAGTTACACCCATCTTGGCCTACCTTCATAAAGAGGACTTGTATTCAGCCCAGAGTGCGATGCGTTTTGCAGCTACAAGGCTGCTTCATCAGGTCAGTACTGTGCAGGATCTGCAGAGTAAGATCTTGATACCTAACCCTAACTTCCCTCTGTAATATTTAGTCCTTCCTGATGCCCAGCCCTAACCACTTCCCAAACATAAATCCCTTCTGAACACTTAACCTTCCTCAGTGGCCTAAATTTACAAAAAGTAAAGTTAATGTTAATGAGTGCACGCTATGCGCAGTCCTGGCAGTTTAGCATGCGCTCTTTAGTTATGGTAAATGCTTGTAAATACCACGCTAGTGACGTAGCACAACCACAATACTTCATTAGCGCGTCCGCTACTACCTACTATGTTAATTAACAGCCGCGCTGGTAAAGTACTGCGTTCCATCTAAGTCACTATTGCACGGCATTTACAAGCATCTAACTAAAGAGCACACGATACGCTGCCAGGATCGTGCATAGCATGCGCTTGTTGACATCAACTGGTGATCATTAAAATGAATTTGCGCTGACGGGCGTGTTACTTTTTGGGAATCAAGGCCATCTTAGGCTGTTATTGATTGGTGCATCAATAACACACTTTTTCCATGATCTGTTTTAGTAAAGTAGAATACTTTACAATGAATTCTGCAATGACACATATGGGCACCCAGCAAAGTATGTAACGTCTTTTGCGCAGCATGAAACTTAAAGTATGTTGCATCCATTTATTGACCCTGAAGCCTATGTTCTTTCAATACCACCCCTTTATAACCTATTTGCTGAGGTTAATGATCAGTGTTGACATTCTTTATGCTGTGGAGACCAGCTAGGAAATTTAGAGTCATGAACTCTGAACCCTAGTTTGGTGTCCCTGCCTGTATGATTTACAGTTCTTCGTCATGATGAGTTTTTGAGTCTCTAGTTTTCTTTTATATCATTGCCCTCTCTTTCATATAATATAACCCATTAAGATGCAGTAATTTATGTAGTCAGCTTTAAATAACCAAGATTAATTAGTGCTATCTAGAACACATTGGCTTAATGATTTATGTACCCACAGCAAATTATTCAGTCCATTTGGGAACCGCTCCCTCTTTTCTTTGTAAGCACAAAGTGCAGTAACTTAAGTCAGCGTTTGCTCCAATAAAAGACGGATAATGGGAAACTTGACAATTATCAATAAAACAAGCTTTGCTGACACCAAAACTTGAGATCCTATTTAACAGTTGAGAAGTGAGTGCTGTTCTTTGCTTAGCGACAGCCTTGGTTTTAGGAAAAGTGTATGGAAGTCCAATTCTTGTTTTATTGCAAGCATTGAAAGATGACTGTCGTCAGTAGGAAAGTATGAACCTCTCTGCACGGCCAATCGCCTCTTTGATTATGAAAGGAATTCTATTTACTGAACTGTAAACAAAGTTTGTTTTTCATTAAAAAGCAACAGTTTCTGTAATTTGTTTTGCCTAAAAATGGTGGAAATTTACATAAATTAAAGGAAAGAATTCCATATTAGGAACTTCAGAGAAGAGATGGCTTGCTGCTAACTAATTACCCACAGATGGCATATGAAGATTGTCTATTTGCTTCTGTTGTTGCAGAATTTTCTATTCATTTGGCTCTCTCTCACGATGATTGACGCCATCATGAATATGGATGTCAACTGACTGATTCGGGCTCAGCATTCTTGTGCACGGTAACTTAGTTAGTGTTGGGATGGTTCCCAAAAAGATCTGCTGAATGCCACAGGAGTTATGGATTCATAATTTGGTCAGTCTCGAAAATATCTATTGAGATAAACCAATGTATGTACAGCGCCAAACTCACAAATAACTATGCTGCGTTCCTTATTTTCTTTCTCTTCCTGGAAGAGTTAACATTCAGGTATGCAAGTGACAGTTTCTCGCCACGTCGGACAATAGCAAAACCCACACTCATAAGGATTTACAGCCATAAAGCGCTTTCCTTGCAGAGAACAGCTTCTGAGACCAGGGAAGAGATGAAAGGGGTCAATAGTTCATAGATTTTAGCTCAGGGATAGTTCAAAGACTGTGTCATTGAGCACAGACAATGAAACATTATAAACTTAAAAAGTAGATTTAAGCTGGGAACACACTAAGCAGAAACGCAACTTTAACACGTATAATGTTGTCAATGGGACGCATGAAAATGCGCATGTGTATGCATTTTTTAATATGCCTTTTTGTTGCATATTTTTCAAAAACGCATACAAAATGCACATAATGAAAGTCAATGGTGACACAATGTATTGCGTTTTGTATGCGTTTTTATATGCGTTTTTTTTTAAAACAACTGTGTTTTCTGATGTATTTCCGCTTCCTGTTGACTTCATAGTGATTTGCATAAAATGCATATAATAACGCATACAAAACGCACGAAAAATGCATGTATGGGAGGAAACCGCAAACGCACAGAAACCTGTAAAACACAATAAAAATGCGCATGACAGAAAACACAACCTTTCACGCACTGCCAAGTGTGCACCCAGCCTCAACTATGAAATACAACTGTGGGATATTTCAAAAAGTCATTGTTAGTAGGAGGATAGATACAAATGTTTATGGCATCAGTTTATTTTCACCATAGTATTCCTAGTTTTCCAATAGTTTGGTTAAAGATGACATATAGTATGGGGGCAGCACGGTGGCGTAGTGGTTAGCTCTCTCGCCTTGCAGCACTGGGTCCCTGGTTCGAATCCCAGCCAGGGCACTATCTGCAAAGAGTTTGTATGTTCTCTCCGTGTCTGCATGGGTTTCCTCCGGGCACTCCGGTTTCCTCCAACATTCCAAAAACATACGGATAAGTTAATTGGCTCCCCCTAAAAAAAATTGGCCCTAGACTACAGTACTTACACTACTACATAATATATTCTTCCATGTTTCTACGACTTGGAGAAGGAATAGTATTTAACGCCGTCCAGTATTTCAGCAGCAGCAGCAAGGTGAGCCTTCATTTGGCTTACCCTGCACCCAACTACGAGGATGCCACGTACTGATGTTGTGTCATTCCTCCTGTATCAATTATCTCTCTTAGTCATTGATTCAGTGAAGATTCAGATTTCTACAAATGCTGTGATTGGTCGTTTTTATATATATACTGTATATATATATGCAACACTTTCAGTTTTGCTCCCAATTTGTCACCCATTGAGTAATATATATTATATATATATATATATATATATATATATATATATATATATATATATATATATATATATATATATATATATATATATATATATATATACATTTATACAGTATATATATGGAGAGGCCCAATCAACAACCTGCTGATCAACTCTGTGCGACAGATCTGTGTAAGGCCCCGTTCACACTTGCGTTTTGGCAAATAAATGGACCGGATCCTGATCGTATCCTGATCGGATCCTGACCTGATCCTGATCAGAACCGTACGGTTCCGATCCGGATCCGGTCCGTTTGTATCAGGCATGCATCAGGCTGGGCCTGCCATCAGGAACCGTGGGCAAAAAATAGCGAAATTTAAAGGGACTCCGAGCTCATCTAAAAAATAAAAGTTGTACTCACCAGGGGCTTTCTCCAGCCCAGTGCTGGTCGGGAGGTCCCACGCCGGCGTGCTGGCTCCTCTCCTTCTCCCCGCTCCGGAATGGCTGACAGGCCGCAGCCCGGGCGACACTCTCCCGAGTGTCGGGCTGCTTCTTCCGCACATGACGCGGATTACGTCACACGCCGGCCGCCGTGTGACGTAATCCGCGTCATGTGCGGAAGAAGCAGCCCGACACTCGGGAGAGTGTCGCCCGGGCTGCGGCCTGTCAGCCATTCCGGAGCGGGGAGAAGGAGAGGAGCCAGCACGCCGGCGTGGGACCTCCCGACCAGCACTGGGCTGGAGAAAGCCCCTGGTGAGTACAACTTTTATTTTTTAGATGAGCTCGGAGTCCCTTTAAAAAAAAAATGTTGGGGTCAGCAGAAGGTGCACCTGGTGCACGTGTAGAATCAGGTTAACTCCGCTGTAGGCCTCACCTCCACCTCCGACATTCTGCCAAACAGCTCCAGCACTTCTGTCACTGCTGCTCCACTCCAGACATGCTTGGCCCATGTGTCCCCATCCAAAATGGCCGCTTGCATATGCATAGGAAGTGGGGTAGAACGTCAGGTTTTTGTAGGCAGTGTGTTCTGTGCCTTCCGTTCTCCATTGGTTTCTGTGTTCCTGATGGTGCTGCCAGGCTCAGGTCCGGCTCCGGTCCGGGTGCGTGGGCCGGAGATCCGGACCCAAAAAATAGCGCATGTTGGAAAAGAGTCCGGAGTCCGGATCCGATCCGGCTCCGTACTGTACGGAACGGACACGTGTGAACGTCCGCATAGACTTTACATTGCTATGCGGAACGTACGTTCCGTTTGTACAGTATGTGGTCCGGATCAGATCCGGAAAATCCGGATAGCGAACGCTAATGTGAACCGGGCCTAAGTGCCACACTGAACAGATTTACACATCTCCAGGGATGGAACTGTTAATCTTTTAATAATGAAGAGGGGGAGGTGTTCCATAGGGCAGGTGCGGCATGAGAGGAAACTAGTTCCATAGGTTTTGCAGATTTAGATCTTACTGGTTTAAAGTTGTGGGAGAAGCAAGGCAGCTACTACAAATCCTTCAAACAGAAAATACATTACTTTGAGGAGGTGCAATGACTGTATCAGCTGTCAGCTGATTTTATTCTTTTTATTAGGGATGCTCACCACTTTCCGCGGAATTAATTTTTCCGCGATTCCGGACAGAATTTGGTGGTTCCGCTCCGTCGCATCGGAACTGAATAGCCATAGCGCTATAGCGTAAATTCTGCTGAACGATGCGTAATTCCGGCGGAATGCGGATTTTTGTAAGCCAATCACAAGGAAGCCCCTAGAAGAAACGTAAAGTGAGAACAACAGGATTTCTTCATGAAAACAGGAATTTCTGCACAATCAGAGGCTTACAAAAACCACCCAAACGGATTTCTGCATGAAAATCGGAATTATTTCAGCACCAATTACAGTCTTAACAAAAACCAATCAATCCTATGTTAGAAACCAGCTCCCTAGCTATCTCACCTATCCCAACCATTTTGTATAGGTCCCATAGCCTACACGACACCTCCTGCGGCGCCAAAACCAGCGCCATGGAACCACCTCCAGGTCCCAAAGCTTACGTGACACCTCCTGCGGCGCCAAAACCACCGCCATGGAACCAGCGCCAGGTCCCAAACCGTGCGCGACACCTCCTGCGGCACCAAAACCACCGCCATGGGACCACCGAATGTCCCAAGGCTTATCCCGACAACTCCTGCTGCACCAAAACCACCGCCATGGGACCACCGCCAGGTCCCATGGCTTAAGCGACACCTCCTGTGGCGCCAAAATGACCGCCATGGGACCACCGCCAGGTCCCATGGCTTAAGCAACACCCCCTGCAGGGCCAAAACGACCTCCATGGGACCACCACCAGGTCCCATGGCTTAAGCGACACCTCTTGCAGCGCCAAAACGACCGCCATGGGACCACCGCCAGGTTGCATGGCGTAAGCGACACCTCCTGCTGCTGCTGCAAAAAAAAAAAATGACCGGTGGAACAGCCACTAGGTCCCATAGGCTACCATTTAGCAAAAACGAGGTTTCATTTGCGATTACTTTAATTTTTCCGCAGGAATGCGGAATTCCGCGGAGATTCACAAAATTCCATGGAAATGTAATGGCGACGGAATTTAGCGCTGGCGGAATTACGCAATTCCGGCGGAATGGAATTTACTCTTTCCAATCATCCCTACTTTTTTATTATAATATAGAGACTGCTTTTGAAAATGTCAAGTTTTAGCTATGGTAAAATGTGATATTTTCTTCACATCCTTGCTTGTTGTACATTGCTCCCTTGGTATGGAACGTTCCATTTACTGCCAGGGAAGTTGCACGTGTGGCATAGGGCCTGATTTACTAATGGATTGGATGTCTTTAGATCTCCAAGCATCTCCAGCAAGGGTATCATAAGTGGTTGAGAAAACTACACTCGATTTTTTAGGTATTGCCTGCTATAAAGTTTTTAGGGTTTGCCATCCTCAACTTGGTCATATTATTAGAAGATCACAAAGTTGATTGTTAAAGCGGAATATAACCCTGCATTTCAACTTTGCTCTAAAACATTATTTACAGTATTTTTTTTTTTACTAGACCAGCATTGGAAGGGTTACACAGGGCTTTAAAGTCCCTAGAGATTTCTGCAGACGCATCCGAACTTGAGTTAGATACTTTTTGTGTACATGAATGTATCTAAGTGTTTATTGTGACTCATCTCTCTCACTGAGAAGGAGTTGGAGGACAGCCAAAGAGTGTGTAACATTTCTAAATATATACATATAACTAAATAGAATGTAACTATCTGAACGTCTGCATGGAACTTAAAACCTCTGTGTTTAACCCTTCCAATGCTGGTCTAGTAAAAAAAAAAAAATGCTTTTTGCATATAATATGCTGTAAATAATGTTTTAGAGCAAAGTTGAAATGCAGGGTTATATTCCGCTTTAAGACGTTTGAGAATGAATGGCTGGAGCATCCATAGCAGGATTTTATTTGTTGTTGTTATTCTTTTAACACATTATGGACAGCTTGAGTTTATTCAAATACAATATACCGGTAGTTCTCTTTGTGTGTGACTGTATGAGGCTGCAGTCACATGACTACACATGACTACAAATTGTTAATTTTGTTTTACTATTGTATACTATAGCTATTTTACTAAGGCAAATAAGAGATAAGCTCATTATTATATGCAAGGGAAATTATAATATAAGGAAAAACATATGGCAGGCTCCATATCTCTCTCATTACAGTAGTCCTTGAGGGCCGTTTCCACTAGAGTGAATCTGCATGCAAATTTGCATAACCAATATGAACTAATGGGCCTATTTCCAGTTGTCAGAAATTCTGTGTGGTGGACTGTACAGAAAAAATCTGCACAGAGAGCGCAAGGCTAGTGTACGATTTGCCTGTAATGTATTTAATAAGAAATTCGCCTGCGTTTTTGCTATGCAAATTTTCCATGCAAATTCGTGTACGTTTTTGCTTAAAATCAATGTAAAAGCACACAAGCATTGACATGTTTAAATTCGCATACTTACAAACAGATGCGAAGTTTAACATGTTTTCACATTAGAATTTTCATAAAAACACGTACAAATTTGCATCCACATGCAAATTAGTTTTTGCGTTTTCCACAACGGAATCGCACCGCACTAGTGGAAACGGGCCCTTAATAAAGGCGGTGATTATGAGAAGAAATAATCAGAAGACACGGCATGCACAATCCAATTAACTTTTATCCTACATTTTCTCCTATGAAATAATTTTTATGTTTACCCACTTAAAGGAGTTGTCAGGGGAAATATAGTAAAATGAATGGTACTTACCGGGGGCTTCCTCCAGCCCTAAGCTCCCAGGACCTCCCTCGCCGCAGCTCTGCCCGCAGCTGTTTGCCGGAGCTCAGACCCGGTCCCCGGCGATGACGTCAGAGCGACCTGGAGGTCGTTCTGTACTGCGCCTGTGCGATTGGCGCTGTCAATCACCGCCACGTGGGCCAGAGCGGACTGCGCAGGCGCAGAACTACTGCGCCTGCGCAGTCCGCTCCGGCTCTATCTATCTATCTATCTTAGCTAGCTAGCTATCTAAGGCCTGATACACACTATCAAATTTGCTTGGCTAATCACTGACCAATTTTACCACCTTCTTGATTTTGTATACTGTACTATGAACAGTTTGTGCAGGTAAGCTCTCTGCATAGATGTGGTAAAATTGGTCAGTGATTGGCCAATGAAAGTTGAAGATGTGTACTAGGCTTAGCTATCTATCTATCTATCTATCTATCTATCTATCTATCTATCTATCTATCTATCTATCTATCTATCTATCTATCTATCTATGTACACTGTATGTATGTATATATACTGTATATGTTATATCTTGGGGGAGGTTGTTTTTATTGTGGATTGTGTACTCTTGAAATGTTCCTTATTTGTAGTGCTTTGCTAATTTTTAATAATGTAAAAGATTTCTTGAAAACAGAATACATTTTTGAGACTCACAAAATGTGCGGTTTAAACCAGATGCTCATATCTGATGCTGAAACTATTTTCTTATAAGACACTTTCTAGACCGCTCCTCTTTATCTTAATATGCACACTAACAATGACATTGTGGAAAAGCTATACACTTATGTTCAGTGAGTAAGTAATTGGATGGTGTGACAATATCTACATACTGTAACAAGCGGGCTGTACCCCAAACATGACCTTAGCGAAATTGATCTTTGACTGTGGAAATTCACCAGGCTGGAACTGTATGTTATGTAACCGAGATATTTATTTAAAAAAAAAAAACCCAATGTGCAGCCATTAAGTACAAACTCAATAAAATTGTCCATTACATTGACCTCAGCAAAGCTTTTCCAGGCTTGAAATTGCTTAATTGGTTCAAGGGACGTCAATTTCAAGATGATTGTGATTCTCTGAACTTTAATCCATTCCACAAGCACTCTCTAAAACAATTACTTGATGGTAGCTTCAGCCTGCTTTAAAATCCATGCAGGAAGTAGAACTATAGTCAAGAAAGGTTGCAGAAAGCTCTTTTTAAATTGTTTTCGAGTTGTTTTCCATGTATTTATCATCCTGTGCTCCCCCCCCCCCAGTTTTTTTTTTTGAGAAGCAGGTGGCTAGATTACAGTGGTGTGATCTCAGTACTCTTCATTTCCTCACTAAGTAGTTTCAGTGCAGGTCTTGATTGATCGTGTTGCTGGGGATTTGGGGAATGGGCCTCTTAAACTGAACGTATTTTGGATTTTTTTTTTTTAAATTTAAAAGTTGTGGAAAGTTATTCAATTGATTTTTTTTCCTGTGTTTTCTCCTATGAGGTAATTTTTCATCCAGTGCTTAAAATAGCTTTTCGGCACTTTGCAACTGAAAGGAATACCAAAAAGTAGATGAAAATGGTACTGTCAGGATTATTTCTTGCTTACCGGTGGCTTAAAAGCATGTTACTCATAAGATGTGAAAATATAACCTAGAAGAAAACTTAGGAAAAGAATAGAATCGAATATTGGCCACGGAGGGCAACATTTTTTCCAAGTTGGTAGATTGTGTTGGAGGGAGCGGGTTTGGTTAGGCGTTCTGTTAGGATTGAAAGGGAAATAGGTTTTTTTTAAACTTTATTATTGCGGTGCATTTTAGGAAATTGAATGATGAATATTATTTTATGTTGTAGTAGGTTTTTGTTGGTTGGAGTGGGATTTTATGTTGGGGTTTAACATGGCTGGGAATAAGAACAAAAAAAAATTGCTCTTTTGCATTCAGTTCATTACACTACACTGCACTGCAGTGTGCTGAGAGATACTGCATCGAAAGCTAAAGGCGATGAGCTGTGAAACCAAGAATACATATATGTCTGTCTAAAAACTGCCCTTAAACCATTTTATTGTGTTTTTTTTTACAGAGCACTACTTTGTCCCTTAATAAAGCATTAGTTAGACCATATCTTGAATATGTTGTTCAAGTAAGCTTTCATTTGAATTGATATAGAGAACTGCCAATAAGTAGATAAGTTTCATGAATGATCATAGATAGAAGGAAGAGTTGCATGCTTGAGCTCGAGAAGGTGAGAATTAGAGTGGACATCATGACCATGTATAAATATATAAATGGTCCATGTAGTAAAGTTATGTACTTTCAGGACACTCCACACAATTAAAGGGTATCCTTTGAGGTCAGGTCAGGGTAAAAATATTTATAATCTGCACGTACTGTACTGTATGGACTGAGAGCTTGAAAATGTGAAATGTTACTTCATAAGGTAGGTTGGTCCAATAGCTCTCTCTGTTCGATTCACTGGCCATTCTATCCAACAGGTCCAAATTCTTCTGTTTGGCGAAATGTCGAATCCAAACACCATTAAAGTCAACTGCGAAAAATTTGGGATTAGTTTTCTGGACTACATAGAGCTTTTACAGCCTTCAAATACACTTGAAAATAAATGGCAAGACTCCCACAGCTCTGCACAACACGGTACAAGCCACCAAAAAAGAGGAGGGGATCTGTTTTATGCTGCTAGCAAGTCCATTACATGGGGCTGTCAAAGGAACATGCAAGCTTTTTTACAGCATGGGGATCTGTCTACAAAAAGAATTATCCTGGTTTTACAGCTCCGTTACAAGTTACTATATACACAACATCGCTCAGAGTAGAGGTTTTTGCCACCTCATGCTGGACTCGTGATTACCACTAAGGAGGTTAATAAGACCTGTGCTTTGTGGCCTAGTTGCTTTTAATAATAATAATAATATTTATATTAACAGCTTCCGGCCCTTGCTAAATAAAATCTACAGGTCAAGTGAATGCCAGCAGAACCTGGAAGGGTGATGTATTTGTGATCTTTACATCTGTATCATCAGTTTGTTTCATGCTCCTGGAATAAATGTAAGCTTCCTTAACTGGTGCCCATGAATTGTTTTGTACTTGGATTGTAAAATCTAAACCCTGTTTGGTGCTCCAATCTCTGCCAGGGCATATATTTCAATCAGCCATGACGTGTAGTCTAGTTGCTCTCTGCGTTCGTGCTGTACCTGCTTGGCTTTCAAAGCAGCAGTGCTCCTGTATCACAGTCAGGAACCAATTTCATTGTCTCCCAACCCCATGATTACTGTAAGCCAATCACAGTTATTACATTGTAAAATAGGGAACGGAACGGCTCTGGTCCTTAAGGTTCCAAAACCATTTGTTCCGGATGCAGTTAACAATAAATGTTGGCATGACATTGTAGAAAGCAGGAGAAGAAGTGGGTAAAATTATGTTTTCTATTACAAACTGACAGGCTTTGCAGCAGTTTCCAACCAATCAGTGCACTGTGCAGAAGGGGTGCAGAAGTCCAGGCAGATCTAAGCTTTGTTCATGTTAATGAAAGTAAGGCGGTGGATGTTGTCTGCAGAAAGGCAATTTCCAAGATTTCCTTGAATCTTCTAGCTATAACCAGCTAAAATGAGTTGAAGTGAAGCTGTATTTTTGTTTAGTTTTTTGGAATGCAGACAGAATTATCTCTGTTTGGTTTATGCATGTCATAGCAAACCACAGTGCCCAATTTACTTTTAATAAATAACAAGGTCGCCGGGAGCACCATTGGCTATCAGCTGAAATCACTATTATTCAGTATACACTCTACTTCCAGGCCTCCCGCCCCAAACATCACTCCCCAAGTACCCAGTGTCCAGCCTCCTCTCCTCTTTCCCATCATTGCCCCCCCCCTGCTCCACCCCTGAATCCACTCCCACATGTATATGGGCTATAAGGCCAAAGTTTTTTCCGCTCTGCTCAGCTTTTAATTTCACCGCCTCCACCCCCCTTCCCAGCAGGGCAAAGAGAAGGTTTGTTCCTGAGCCTCTAACACCCCCATTATTCCCCCCATCAAGAGTGCACATTGATGCCGGTGACTTCCGACTTTTGGGAGTAAACAGATGTGGCAGAGAGGAGAAGCAGCAACTGGAACAGCACAATATATTCAGATAATAATAATCCAAACATTTGTATAGCGCTTTTCTCCTGTCAGACTCAAAGCGCTCAAGAGCTGCAGCCACAGGGACGCACTCAAGAGGCCACCCTGCAGTGTTAGGGAGTCTTGCCTTGAACTCCTTACTGAATAGGTACTGACTCTAGCCAAAATTCGAACCCTGGTCTCTCAGGCACATCAGAGACTGCATAGTTTGTGAAATAGAGTGCAGCAGGGCTGTCACGGACGGTTGCGGGGCCGCAGGCGCGTCCTGGAACCGCCTGTGAAGAAAAAGCGATCGCACTCGATTCCCTGCAGCGATTGCGCTTCGAATCGATACAATCTGGGTTGAGTGTGTAGGGGCAGCTGAAGTCCTTTTCTTAGCAGAGAGAGAGCACCATCCTAAAGGCTGGATGGCTCTTTTGATATGCTAATGAGCCTGAGCCTAATCTGCCCCGGAGAGTCCCTGGCTTCAAGCTGTGCTGATGGCCCATCCATCAGGTATAAGGTGACAAGCACCATGGCAGAAGCAATCTAGTTGGGCTAAAAGCCAGACCCGCTGGCTCCCTCCCAGCAGGGGAGGTGACACCTAGCTGGCTGCCCCAAACTTCAAAGAGCCTCTGCCTGGGAATAACCTGAGTCTCATAGCATATCCATAACTTCCCAGATCTGTCATATTTCTGGGGTTCCTGAGATGGCAGCTTCGCCAAACGTGGGGGAAGTGTAGCATGAGCCCCGGTGCTGGTTCTGAGGAAGTTTCAGAACATTCTGAGGTAAGGACTGCCAGTTAGGCAGTTTGAAAGTGCCTGATGATACCACAGGGGTCCCACCCCTCATGTCTGGTATCAGGGCGCTGGGTAAATCGAGAAAGACCTGAAAATGTTAATAAATCTGCCCTGACCTGTACGGTTCTGTGAGATAGAGCCCATATATGGGTAGTTATGATTTCTAGTCCCCAGGACAAGGGGAGGGCTCATCTCATCTTCTAAGGGGGTGTCTGGCTCCCCGCCCTCACTCCCTCCTACTGAATCAGGGGCATAAGAATGGCAGAGGACCCAAACTCAGTGTCCTCCACCCTGGAACATCTTGAACTCATCAGGTGCCAGCTTGAGGATATGCTGGCATCCACCTGGTCTGAACTCTGATTGAAACCCAGAACTCTGATTTTTCCCACAAAAAGGACATCTTTCCAGGAACTAAGTATTTTTCTCCCTTCTTTTATTTTTTTATACTGGCTATTACTGTCTTAATAATTGTGATTTTAATAATTGTCTGTATATATTAATTAATTATATTGCGTGAATAAACGACTTTCTCCAAGTCATTCACTGTCCGCTACCCTGCTTATCAGCACACACAGAACTGATCCCGGGTCACTGAAGATACGCTACTGTTTGTTTGTTGTTGGCTAGACAGAATATCGTGTGTTTAACCGTTTTATTCGCAGGATTAGTCAGTCAGTTAGTGGGCTCCACGGTCCCATGATAACCGCGGTGGTGGCAGTTTACTCTGAACCAGTGGGTGAAGTTGTAATCACCCGTGTCTCACAGGCTCCCTTCTGAGTTGTCTGCGGCTAATTCTTAACGGTTCCTGCGCATTGACTGCAACCAGAGTTCGCACGATCTGTGCGCTGGCACCGTTTAGAAGGCTAAGTGCGGTCAGCCACTAGGGCTCCTGTGACAGTGTTAGGCAGCGGTTGGGACCTGTGTTGTGCTGAAAGTATCTACGATAGCGCCAGCGCTATCGAGAAACGAACTAATTCGTTGGTGTAGCTGGAAGGCAATATATTTTTTATATATACAGAGAGACTGTGTAGCCAGTACCCTTCCCCAAAAGTTTTATTTTATTTGGCATGGAAATGTCCGGGAAGTACAAGAAAATGTGCCTGGCGGACCTGCAAAATCTTTGCCAAGAGAGAGGCATTGATGTCGGCCGCAAGACACAACGGGACCTGGTAACGGAATTGTTTCAATGGGATACCCAGCAACTGCGGGAGCCGGGGGTGTCCGCTGAAGTGGATACCAGCCCATCTGACCCAAGTCAAGGGGAACCAGAGACTGAAGATTCTGCGCATACGGAGGTTGAGCATCCTGCGGGCCCTGCTGCAACAGTTACGCAGGAGAATGTCAGTGTGGACCCCAATCCCAGAGTTTCTGAAAGTACTCGCCTGGAACCGGCCAGTACTGGACTGTCCGTTTGTACTGATCCGCTAATGCAGCAGGCATTACAAAAGCTGATGGACACTGACCTGGACAAGTACCTGCAGTACATGCGTGAGGAGCGCCAAATGCGGGAGGAACGGGAGCGGCAAGCCGCTGCTGCTGCAGCCGCAGAACGCCACGCAGAGAGGGATGCCGCTGAGCGAGAACGGGAGCGCCAATCTGCAGAGGCGCGGGAGAGACGACAGCATGAGCTCAACATGGCAAAGGTTCAACAGGCCAGCCGGAGTTCACCGCCCAGCCTCCCTGCTGAAGGAGCTGCACCACCCGTAAGTGCAAAATTTTAATTTGCTAATATTGAAAAAGACACAGACATTGACTTGTTTTTGCGGTCTTTTGAAAAAGCATGCCGTCAGTATCGTCTGTCCCAAGACCAGTGGGCCAGACATCTGACACCTTTGCTGCGCTACAAAGCGCTTGATGCCTTCGCAGAATTGCCTGCGGAGAAGGATAATGATTATGCTGCTATAAAAGACGCTATCATTACTAAGTACCAGCTGACGCCAGAAGCCTATCGGAAAAAGTTCAGGGCCTGGCAGAAAAAGTCTTCTGATTCGTACCGAGATGTGGCCAGCAGCTTGCTCACCACACTACGCCAGTGGACTCTAGGCCTCACCAAAGGGTCTTATGGCGTCCTGGAGGACTTGATAGTCCTCGAACAATTTCTGAACATTTGCCCTGCTGATGTACGACAGTTTGTGTTAGAACGCAGGCCGGCTTCAGCCACTGTCGCTGCAGACCTTGCTGAGACTTTTGCAACTACCCGGGTGGCTGATACCCGCAGAACTGTCCCATCCAGCTGGAGAGGAGGTCAGCCCAATACCTCGGCAGACACTCCTGCCCCTGTGAGCCGTCAGCCACAGAGGCCACCCAGCACAGCTGCTGCACCCAGGTCTGCAGCCCCTGGAGAGGTCACCTGTCACTACTGCCACAAGATGGGACACATGAAGTTCACCTGTCCGGAGCGGAGGCAGACCACCCCAGCACCTGGACCACCCGCACCTCGCCCGCGGCAGACACCCCCCGCCAGTGTACCCCAACCAGGAGCCGCATCCAACCTGATGTTTGCCAAGGGGGCAGGGAACTCCCCCATCACAAGCAATCACCAGCTGGTTACGGTGAATGACCAGCTTGTCACTGGTTTCCGTGACACTAGAGCAGATGTCACTCTGGTGCGTGCACACCTTGTCCCCGCAGAGGCCATCATTCCTGACCAGTACCTCACCCTCACTGGAGTGGGGGGCACTCTTTCTCACATTCCCCAAGCCCGGGTGTCCATCGACTGGGGGGTGGGGGTCCACGAGAAGGTCGTTGGGATCCTGGACCAACTGCCGGTCCCTGTTTTGCTGGGGACCGACTTGGGCACGCTGGTGTCGTACTATGAACCTGCACCAAGCCCTGTGGAATGCCAGGACGGAGACGGACTCTCTGCCCACACCCAGGTACTTTGCACCCAGGGGCAAGAACAGGGGGGAGGTGGGTTGAACGTGCCCAGTTCACGGGTACCTGTGGTTGATGTACAAACTGTCTGTGATGAAAATGTTCATGTTACTGTTATTAATGCTTGTGACAATGATGTAGGTAATGCCAATATGTGCCATTCTGAAGGGATACCTGTGCTAGCGGTAACACGCAGCCATACTGCTCAGACCCTGAGCTCAGAACAGGTAGAGGAGGTCCCGGCCTCCTCCCCCTCCTCTGACCACAGGGATGGTACCCTTCAGCCACTAACCTCATACGCCACGGGCCAGCTGGCTGAGAGTGCTGCCTTTGTGCAAGCACTCCAGACTGACCCTAACCTCGAGGCCCTCAGAAAACAGGCTTCTGAGCCCCTCACAGACGAGGCTACGTTCAAGGTATACTGGGAAGGTGGGAAGTTGTACAGTAAGCCTGTACACCCCACCGAAGGTGAAATGGGGATGGGTACCAAGTTGCTTGTGGTACCTAGTGCCTTCCGGGGGCATGTGCTGAAGTCCGCACATGACATTCCCCTGGCCGGGCACTTGGGGATTCACAGGACCCTTGATCGTATCCGGGGACATTTCTACTGGCCTCAAATGCAGATAGATGTGACGAATTACTGCCGCTCATGTACCATTAGCCAAAAGGTAAAAAGGGCTGGGAATCCCCACAAAGCTCCCTTGTGTCCACTGCCAATCATAGGTGAGCCCTTTCACAGAGTGGCAGTCGACATAATTGGACCGTTGCCCACTCCCAGCAGCAGTGGCAAAAGGTACATCCTGACGGTGGTGGATTACGCCACCCGCTATCCTGAGGCCATGGCACTTTCCTCCCTGAGAGCGGACAAGGTAGCCGACGCGCTACTTAACATTTTCTCCCGAGTCGGGTTCCCTGCAGAGATGCTCTCCGATCAGGGAACCCAGTTTATGTCCGGACTCATGGAGGCCCTGTGCAAAAAGATACAGATGACGCACATTGTCTCCAGTCCCTACCACCCGCAGACCAATGGACTGTGTGAAAGGTTCAACGGGTCGCTGAAGCAAATGCTGACCACGTTTGTTGAGTCGCAAGGTGGGGACTGGGAACGATACCTGCCTCATCTGTTGTTTGCATACCGGGAGGTGCCGCAGGAATCTACCGGGTTCTCCCCGTTCGAGCTCCTGTATGGTAGGAATGTCCGAGGACCCCTACAATTGATGCGGGAGATGTGGGAGGGCAAGGGGGACCCCACAGATGTCTCTGTAGTTGATTATGTCCTCAAGTTCAGGGACAAGATGGAGTCCCTCACAGAAATGGTAACGGAAAACATGGCCCAGGCTCAGGCCAAACAAAAACTCTGGTATGACCGCACTGCTGGAGAGAGGTCATTTGAAGTAGGTGACAAAGTGTATGCCCTTCTTCCAGTGAGGCAGAACAAGCTGCAAGCGGCCTGGGAGGGACCCTACACTATAGTGCAACGGTTAAACCCTCTGACATACCTGGTGAACATGGGAGGCAGGAAACAGAAAAGCTTTCATGTCAACATGCTGAAGGCCCACCATGACAGGACCAAGTATATGCTGCCAGTGTGCAGCCGGTTAGAGCAAGGAGAGGCAGACCCCCTGTTAGACCTGCTGGCTGACATACGAGACGTGGACAGCGACCTAAGCGTCAATCCACAACTCTCCTCGTCCCAGCAAGAGCAGTTGCAGGAGGTGCTGGGTCCGTACCAGCACACCTTCTCCTGTGCCCCGGGGCGGACCAGTCTGGCAGTGCATAGGGTATATACGGGCACCCATCCCCCCATCAGGCAATCCGCTTACCGCGTCTCCCCAGAGGTGCAAGCGGACATGCAGAAAGAGGTGAGGGAGATGCTGGAGCTAGGGGTGGTTCAAAAGTCCTGTAGTGCCTGGGCAGCCCCTGTTGTCCTGGTCCCCAAGAAGGACCAGACAACTCGGTTCTGCGTGGACTACAGGAAGTTGAACGCCATCACCACTACAGACGCCTACCCCATGCCTCGCATCGATGAGTTGTTGGATACGCTGGCGTCCGCCAGGTACCTATCAATCATGGATCTGAGCCGGGGGTACTGGCAGATACCACTTGCACCTGACGCGAGGCAGAAGTCGGCCTTCATCACCCCTTTTGGCCTCTTCGAGTTCACGATGATGCCCTTTGGGATGAAGAACGCTCTTGTCACGTTTCAGCGGGCCGTAAACGAGCTGCTGGGGGAACTGCAAGGGTTCGCTGTAGCGTACTTGGATGACATTGCGGTGTTCAGCCCCACCTGGGAGGAACACCTCAAACACCTGTCCCAGGTACTAGAGAGGCTGGCCGCAGCCAATCTGACAGTTAAGCCGAGTAAGTGTCAGATTGGTATGACCGAGGTGCAGTACTTAGGTCACCGGGTGGGGGGTAACACCCTGAAACCTGACACGGGAAAGGTTGACGCCATGCTGGCATGGCCTCGGCCTATCACGAAAAAGCAGGTCCAGGCGTTCCTGGGGACCGCCGGCTACTATAGGAAATTTGTTCCAGCCTATAGTACCTTAGCGAAACCCCTGACCGATGCCACTAGCAATAAACACCCCAAGGTTGTTAGCTGGACCCCCGCTTGCGAGAACGCCTTCCAAGCCTTGAAGCAGGCGCTCGCAAGCGCCCCGGTGCTTCAAGCCCCAGACTTCAGTCGTCGGTTTGTTGTACAAACCGATGCCTCTGACTACGGTCTCGGCGCAGTCCTCAGCCAGGTGAATGGAAAAGGAGATGAACACCCTATCCTCTACCTGAGCCGGAAGCTCCTGCCCCGAGAGGTAGCCTACTGCACAACTGAAAAGGAGTGCCTAGCGATCGTGTGGGCCCTACAGAAACTACAATCTTATCTGTACGGCCGCTCCTTCACGATCATTACCGACCATAATCCCCTGAGTTGGCTGAACCGCACTGCTGGGACCAATGGCAAGCTCTTACGTTGGAGCCTGTCATTACAGCAGTATGACTTCACGATTCAACACAAGGCAGGCAGCCGACACCAGAACGCCGACGGGCTATCCCGTTGCAACGGGGAACTAGATCAGATATCGCAGGTTAGCGGCAACGACACACATCTTGCTGATGCATGTCTATCTGCCTTCTCCCCAGGGAGGGCTGTCACGGACGGTTGCGGGGCCGCAGGCGCGTCCTGGAACCGCCCGTGAAGAAAAAGCGATCGCACTCGATTCCCTGCATCGATTGCGCTTCAAATCGATACAATCTGGGTTGAGTGTGTAGGGGCAGATGAAGTCCTTTTCTTAGCAGAGAGAGAGCACCATCCTAAAGGCTGGATGGCTCTTTTGATATGCTAATGAGCCTGAGCCTAATCTGCCCTGGAGAGTCCCTGGCTTCAAGATGTGCTGATGGCCCATCCATCAGGTATAAGGTGACAAGCACCATGGCAGAAGCAATCTAGTTGGGCTAAAAGCCAGACCCGCTGGCTCCCTCCCAGCAGGTGACACCTAGCTGGCTGCCCCAAACTTCAAAGAGCCTCTGCCTGGGAATAACCTGAGTCTCATAGCATATCCATAACTTCCCAGATCTGTCATATTTCTGGGGTTCCTGAGATGGCAGCTTCGCCAAACGTGGGGGAAGTGTAGCATGAGCCCCGGTGCTGGTTCTGAGGAAGTTTCAGAACATTCTGAGGTAAGGACTGCCAGTTAGGCAGTTTGAAAGTGCCTGATGATACCACAGGGGTCCCACCCCTCATGTCTGGTATCAGGGCGCTGGGTAAATCGAGACAGACCTGAAAATGTTAATAAATCTGCCCTGACCTGTACGGTTCTGTGAGATAGAGCCCATATATGGGTAGTTATGATTTCTAGTCCCCAGGACAAGGGGAGGGCTCATCTCATCTTCTAAGGGGGTGTAAGGCTTGGTGGTGTATTCTCCACAGTCAGCATGCAACGCATGAGCTGGCGTGGAGGAGGTACACACACCAGCACAAGGAAACAGGCTATCCCTAGTATAGTGGAGGGGAGGACTGACTCCAAAAGGAGATTGTGGCGCACAGAGCCGGTGCAGATCCGACAGCCACAAACAATACTTTTGCGATAATGTCTCAGCGCAAGGTAGCGCTGAGCGCATAAACCAGAACTGAGGAGATCAGGACAGGTAGACAGAATGAACGCTTGCTAGCTAGCCGCTACTTAGTGACAGCAAGCGTCCACAACAAGACAGACTGGAATGAGGCAGCCAATGCGTTTGCAGCGATGGCGTGCCTCACAAAGACAGGACAGGATAGTCAGGAAATAGCAGGATCAAGATAGATGAACGTAACACAGACAAATATACAATAAGTATGTTTTCCTAGCGTATTACAATTACAGCTATCAATGAAACTATTTGTAACGTCTGACTAACATATGTATATATCGGCAATGAACCGATATATGACATAAGCAGGAACACTGACTTAGACTGGAGCAATACAGGGAACAGGACTCAGAAGGATTCGCTATCTCTTCGCAGAGATGAACGCAATCCACAAATGGTAACAGAACAGGATTCAGAAGGATTCGTTATCTCTTTGCAGAGATGAACGCAATCCACAAACGGTAACAGAACAGGATTCAGAAGGATTCGTTATCTCTTCGCAGAGATGAACGCAATCCACAAACAGAACCAGGAGCAGGGTAACTACCTCAGCACGGGTGATCACGGTACGCGCAACCTACCAAAACGTGCTGGAAAGCTGACTAACTGCACACAGGATATAAACAGTTCGTGTACGTATACATCAGCGACACTGATGTATCAACGTAACACGAATACAAGGAAAATAATAAACGTGCTGGTATGCATATATATTGGCAATGAACCAATATATGATGCAAAGACCAGCAAAGTATCTTTAGAACAAGAAACACGATCGGGGGCTGAAGCGACAGCAAGACAGGCTTAAACTGAAGCTATGAAAACCCGAGGAGTCCTGCAGGAAGCAGATCTTTATACTGAGGTCATCCAATGGGAGCAGACATGCAGATTCCCACACAGGTGAATGATAATCAGTCACAAGCTGACAGCAGGGAAAGGCAGACAAAGCTATGCAGCTTGCATGGAAAGAGATCAGAACTGCCTGAGCTGCAGCACTAATACTTCCAGCAATACCGGCTGCAGCAGCGATCATGACAGTACCCCCGCCCTTAAAAGCGGATTCCAGACGCTTTTCAAAACTGAAATTCCCAACAAAACAGTCTGACTGATAATTCATGATGACCGGGACAGCCCGGCAAGACCAAATTCCAGAATCAGTCCCCACAAGACTGGACCCATCAGAACCAGAACCTACAGAACCATGCCCATCAGTACTACAAGCCCCAGTGTGACACCCATCAGAACCATGATTTCCAGAAGAAAGCCCTCCGAAACTCCCTGAGCGATACCCACCGCCTTCCAGGAACCGTTCAAAAACGCCAAAGCCTTTGCAATGCCCACCGGGACTGTCTTTACCAACACAAAACCCACTGTTGAACCAGTCCAAGGCACCAGGACAAGTTTTCTCAGAGACCTCCCAGAACACCTTGAAGCTCCAAAGAGATCCCCATAGGTCAGAACGCCCCTTAGGCTCACATGGAGAACTATCAAGAACCCCTATGGAACCTAGGGCAATTCCCGAGTCAGGGCCACAAGGACAAACATCAAGATCAGGGCTTTCAGGGACCAGAACCATCTCTGGGCATGCAGGCAGACTGGCAACATCAGAACATGTTCCCACTAAGGAAGCATCAGAGCACGCTAACACCTTAGACACACTTGGGCATTCTGGCACACAAAGAACATCTGGGCACACTGGCACAAGAGAAACCTCTGGGCATGTCAAGGAACTGTGAGCCTCAGGGTCAGCCAAGACAGGACCAAAACCAGGACTGGCCAAAAAAAAATCATCATGACTAGACTTCGCAACTACTGGACTTTTACACGAGAATGCAGGATCAGACTTAGATGTCGCTGATTCCAGCAAAGTCAGTAACAAATCAGATTCAGGGGCACTAACAAGACAGGACAAATCTTCTGATGTATGTGTTACGGCCAAAACCAGAAATCGGCCAATTCTAGAATTGGCCGGCCGTTTCTAGAACTGGCCGATTTGACGTCGGCCAAAGTCCAAAATGCTGGGAATTTCTGACATTGGCCGGCCAGTTCTAGAAGCGGCCAAAGTCAGTTGGCCAAAGTCCAAAACGCACAGATCCCAGAACATCCTGGGTCCTGTCCAGCACCATGAATGGCACTCGGAACCTCCTCTCTGCTCTGAAAGATACACAACAGCATAATACCCTTCACAGGAAAAAAAAAAACGTTCTTTGTCACAGCGAATACACAATCCTGCAACAAATCAGCAGCGTGTCTACTTCTTGACGAAAGCAGACAAATTTATCATCCTGCGCTTTAAAATTAGCTGCTCTGCCGCGGCAGTCGAGTGACAGAGGGGAGAGATCAAATTACAGTGGTGATTAGTGATGGCTGGGTGCGCTTCTCTGGGCGCTTTGCATGGCTGGGGGCTTTTCTGGGTGCTTTGCATGGCTGGGGGGGGGGCTTCGCTGGGCGCGTTGCATGGTGGGGGCTTCACTGGGCACTTTGCATTGCTGGGGGTGCTTTGCATGGCTGGGGGGGGCTTCGCTGGGTGCGTTGCATGGCGGGGGGGGGGGCTTCAATGCACACTTTGCATGGCTGGGGTGCTTCACTGAGCACTTTGCTGCTGCATTGCTGGGGGTGATTTGCATGTAGGGGGGGGGGGGCTGCGCACTTTGCATGGCTGGGGTGCTTCACTAGGTGCTTTGCATGGCAGGAGGGGGGGGGGCTTCACTGCGCACTTTGCATGGCTGCGGGTGCTTTGTATGGGGGGGGGGGCTGCGCACTTTGCATGGCTGGGGGTGCTTTGCATGGCTGGAGGGGGGGGCTCTTTTTGGCTGAGAGGGGGGGGGCTTTCGTGTGCGCTGGGAGAGTTGCCTGCACTACTCACAGACCTCAGATCACGGCGACCGAAGAGGCGGGGAGAAGCGGAGAGAGGGAGAGAGGCAGAGCAGCGCGCACGCTACCCGCCCGGACCTATACACTTCACATGCGGAAGTGCCAAATGACTGGCGCTTCCACACTGAAGTGTTCACGTCCTGCGGGTAACTTGTGTGCTTTGCCTCTCTCCGCCTCTCCGGTCCGGTCGCCCTGATCTGAGGTTTGATTAGTGCAGGCAGCGGGGGAGAGCCGAGGGAGCAGGACTTCGGGACTTGGCCGGCCACATACAGCCACAACGAGTTCTGGCCGGCCAAAGTCCGAAATGAGGGGACATTTCTCACATTGGCCGCATCAGCCGGCCACTTCTCGTTTTGACCGGCCAGAACCCGAAGTGGCCAGACTTCGGGTTCTGGCCGTAACATATGCACTGAACCAGATAGGGACTCCACAACTACCTCTGGACTGGACAGAGACTCATCTAATACACTGGATTGGAGCTCATGAGGCGCTGCAGAACAAGTCAGTATTGCAGCAGCCCCCACTGGACTAGGCAAAACTGAGGAATTCCCTGGACAGGAAGGGGACTCTGGAACCTCTGCCACAGCGGCCAGAGAACCAGAATCTTTCAGGATACAGGGCTGGGTTTCAGGAACACTCATCAGACCGGACTGAAATTCTGAGATTTCTATTATTTTGACCAGAGAATCAGAATTATCCATGTTACAGGGCAAGACTTCTGAAACATTCAGAGGACAAGGCTGGAGTTCCTCGGCTGTTACAACACTGGAGAGGGACTCAACAACATGGCAAGGTATCTAGCACACTTGCTGACGAGGACAATATTTCAATGGCTTCTGCTTTGCTGGGCAGAAATTCATCAAGTTTTATTAGAGCAGACTGTAATTCCAAAACAGCTGCTAGACAAGTGAATATTACTGCAACACCAACTGAGGTAAGCAGTGCCTCAGACTCCTCTGCTAGAGGGTTTGAAGTATCCAAAGTACTGGGTGAAGCATAAGACTCTGCGACCACAGCTTCACTGGACAGGATCACTGAACAGTCCATATTGCAGGGCAAAACCATGGAAGCACCTGCTGGACAGCATAATGATTCTGTGACCTGAGTTTCATTGGAGAGATGTACTGCACAATTCATGGTACAGGGCAATTTTACTGGAACATTTTCTGAACAAGGTAATAATTCTGCGATTTCAGGTTCACATAGCAGATGCTCTGAGCTATTCACGATACAGGGCAAATTTACTGGAATATTTTCTGAACAAGGTAATAATTCTGCGATTTCAGGTTCACATAGCAGATGCTCTGAGCTATTCACGAAACTAGAGCGAGGTGTAGAAACAGGAAGATCAAGACACAATGTTTGCGCATCTGAATCACCATTCATTTGTAAAATTGGAAAATTCAGATGCTGGGGTTCTGAGGTTTCTAGACAGGATTGCTGGGACTCGGAAACTGATGTAGTGCATCTATTGGCATCTGCTGGATCAGACAGGAGTTGAACTTTATTAACACAGGTAATTTCTGCAGAAGTGTTTGCAGAGGCAGGCAAGATTTTTCTGGTGTCTGTTTCACTGAACAAAGAGTCATGAGTACTGGCTAGGCTGGACTCGGAAGTCAGCAGGACCTCTGGATTCTCTGCTGAGAAATTTGCGCAGGGCAATGTTAAGAATGTATCAGTGGCTTCTGTTTTACTGGTAAGTAACACTGAGTTATCCATGGTACAGGGTGGAATTGCAGGAACTTCAATTTCACACAAAAAGAACTCCGAATCACCTGCTGAATCAGCCAAAGGTGCTGAAGCAGGCGGGTCAGAACGCCAAATTTGCGAATTCGGAGTCACATAAAAATCATCCAAAATCAGTTCCCACACATCAATCAATGGAGCCACAAAGTCATACCCACACACACCAGTTTTTATTAGGTTATAGGCAGACTTAATGCATGCATTCAATACTAATTCACTTTTTGCACTGTAAAATTGACAAAATGAACTTGAATCATTCTTCCATTCATTGACCAGAGCTTCCATCTCTCCTTTCTCAAATGGAGGATTCCAAGCATACATAACAGGCAGATCATGGTTTGCAGATATGATTGTAGCAGGGACATATATTGGGTTAATTAGCAGGTGATTGGCAGATTCCTTATTCCTAAGAATCTCCAATACCTGTAGCAAGTGCTGAACTGTAGTGTATGCAAACTTTCCTTGCTTCACAAATAAGTTGATTTGTTCAATACTCTGTAATATCTCCTCATAATCATACTCAGATAATTCTTTTAAACAAAAATCTTTATTTTCCCTAGCCAGGGAGGAAAGTTCATTAGTAGTTTCATAAGTCCATTTAACTCCCCTGAAAGACAATTGCATTTCATTATCTGTTAATGGCAGAATCTCATTATAGGTCTCAGTCGCTAAGGATAACGACTCTGCAGATCGGACACGTTTCTTAGAACGTTTGCGTTTTGCCTTAGACCCTGCTGTTTTTGGTGATTTATTCAAGGCTGCAGGAAAATTATCAGTAACACTTTCTGCTTGCTGAACATTTTTGCAAGCAATTGAAGGAGTAGCTGATTGGCCTGCTGCCAGGAGTTCATTAAGAGGAAAAGGCAATGGATCTATGCGCAACCAGTTATGGATCACAAACGCTAGAAATTCCAGCGGTCTCTCTTTCAAATCGGAATGATTGAGAACATCAAATGCCCACTGGAATAATTCCCCTTTAAACAAAATATAACTTAGTTGGAGTGCCCAGGTTGAAACAGGAGTCGCTTGGAGATCAGGATTGGCCAGGAACCTGGCACATTCAGAGAAAAACTCATTTTCTGTTTCAGAGCTAAGTTCTTCAAATTTCTTAAAGGAACAGGAACCATAATTAACAGTGTCATACTTTCTGGGAATCCCCCCCACAATGGGGATTGGTAATGGGGTTTTCATAATGTAAGGCTTGGTGGTGTATTCTCCACAGTCGGCATGCAACGCATGAGCTGGCGTGGAGGAGGTACACACACCAGCACAAGGAAACAGGCTATCCCTAGTATAGTGGAGGGGAGGACTGACTCCAAAAGGAGATTGTGGCGCACAGAGCCGGTGCAGATCCGACAGCCACAAACAATACTTTTGCGATAATGTCTCAGCGCAAGGTAGCGCTGAGCGCATAAACCAGAACTGAGGAGATCAGGACAGGTAGACAGAATGAACGCTTGCTAGCTAGCCGCTACTTAGTGACAGCAAGCGTCCACAACAAGACAGACTGGAATGAGGCAGCCAATGCGTTTGCAGCGATGGCGTGCCTCACAAAGACAGGACAGGATAGTCAGGAAATAGCAGGATCAAGATAGATGAACGTAACACAGACAAACATACAATAAGTATGTTTTCCTAGCGTATTACAATTACAGCTATCAATGAAACTATTTGTAACGTCTGACTAACATATGTATATATCGGCAATGAACCGATATATGACATAAGCAGGAACACTGACTTAGACTGGAGCAATACAGGGAACAGGACTCAGAAGGATTCGCTATCTCTTCGCAGAGATGAACGCAATCCACAAATGGTAACAGAACAGGATTCAGAAGGATTCGTTATCTCTTTGCAGAGATGAACGCAATCCACAAACGGTAACAGAACAGGATTCAGAAGGATTCGTTATCTCTTCGCAGAGATGAACGCAATCCACAAACAGAACCAGGAGCAGGGTAACTACCTCAGCACGGGTGATCACGGTACGCGCAACCTACCAAAACGTGCTGGAAAGCTGACTAACTGCACACAGGATATAAACAGTTCGTGTACGTATACATCAGCGACACTGATGTATCAACGTAACACGAATACAAGGAAAATAATAAACGTGCTGGTATGCATATATATTGGCAATGAACCAATATATGATGCAAAGACCAGCAAAGTATCTTTAGAACAAGAAACACGATCGGGGGCTGAAGCGACAGCAAGACAGGCTTAAACTGAAGCTATGAAAACCCGAGGAGTCCTGCAGGAAGCAGATCTTTATACTGAGGTCATCCAATGGGAGCAGACATGCAGATTCCCACACAGGTGAATGATAATCAGTCACAAGCTGACAGCAGGGAAAGGCAGACAAAGCTATGCAGCTTGCATGGAAAGAGATCAGAACTGCCTGAGCTGCAGCACTACTACTTCCAGCAATACCGGCTGCAGCAGCGATCATGACAGGGGGTGTGTGGCTCCCCGCCCTCACTCCCTCCTACTGAATCAGGGGCATAAGAATGGCAGAGGACCCAAACTCAGTGTCCTCCACCCTGGAACATCTTGAACTCATCAGGTGCCAGCTTGAGGATATGCTGGCATCCACCTGGTCTGAACTCTGAACTCTGAAACCCAGAACTCTGATTTTTCCCACAAAAAGGACATCTTTCCAGGAACTAAGTATTTTTCTCCCTTCTTTTATTGTTTTATACTGGCTATTACTGTCTTAATAATTGTGATTTTAATAATTGTCTGTATATATTAATTATTTATATTGCGTGAATAAACGACTTTCTCCAAGTCATTCACTGTCCGCTACCCTGCTTATCAGCACACACAGAACTGATCCCGGGTCTCTGAAGATACGCTACTGTTTGTTTGTTGTTGGCTAGACAGAATATCGTGTGTTTAACCGTTTTATTCGCAGGATTAGTCAGTCAGTTAGTGGGCTCCACGGTCCCATGATAACCGCGGTGGTGGCAGTTTACTCTGAACCAGTGGGTGAAGTTGTAATCACCCGTGTCTCACAGGCTCCCTTCTGAGTTGTCTGCGGCTAATTCTTAACGGTTCCTGCGCATTGACTGCGACCAGAGTTCGCACGATCTGTGCGCTGGCACCATTTAGAAGGCTAAGTGCGGTCAGCCACTAGGGCTCCTGTGACAAGGGCCAAATCAAGGTTGCCATAGGTAAAAAGAACAAAAAAAAACAGTTCAAGCAACTTTTAATAAAGTTGCAAAAATGCTAGTAATCTGTATTTGTGTAACGATTGTGGAATCGTCTCCGTGGTCAGCGCACCAGACGTGCGCTGACGCGGCGGATTTCCTCCACAACCGTATAATTGAGGACACCCAGGCTAGGTGCTATGCACCCGCAGATGGCAATTCCCACCGGCAGATGGCGCTGTGAACCAATGTGTGCCCACCAAACTAGTCGCCACCCAGCAACGGCGAACACACAACGGCGGAAATGAAGTAGGAAACGCAATCGCAAGAATGGCGATTGCCAATAGCGACACAAGACTGAGCAGGACAGAGCACCAGGGTAGCAAAGGCACAGCAAATCATACAAAGAGAAAGATAAGGAAAATAACAAACGCTAGCTGAACGCGAACACCACACTCATTCGCAACAGTGCACGCGTTCGTGCGCGGTCTCCGTGTGTTACGCACAAAAGAGACAAGCACGCCTAACTAACCAAAGACAGACAAACACGAAACAGAGAACGCGAGCGCTTGCTTAACGGTTACCTCACCGAGCCTACAGCAAGCGTTCGTATCAGACAAGACAGACAAACGTGAAACAGGAACTAGGCAGAAAGGATCCACCGCTCTTCCGTCAGAGCAAGTGTGATCCAAGCAGAAACACAGATCAGAAAGATCCACAGCCGCTACCACTAGCGGTTAGTGCGATCCAGGAAGACAGATCAGAAGGATCCACAGCACCAGCTCCAGAGACTAGTGCAATCCAAGAAGACAGATCAGAAGGATCCACAGCACTAGCTCAAGGCGAGTGCGATCCAGGTAGACAGAACAGAAGGATCCACAGCACCAGCTCCACAGACTAGTGCGATCCAGGTAGACAGAACAGAAGGATCCACAGCACTAGCGCAAGGCGAGTGCGATCCAGGGAAGACAGATCAGAAGGGGCTACCAGTAACAACCGCTGTTCCGGTTAGCACCCAGACACACAGAACGACTTCCTATCGACCACCGCTGGGACAGGACAGTCGCAACAGACAAACAAACAGATAAGCAATCCTAACGGCACTAAAGAAACTGCCTAGTGCAGTCCCCAGAATTACTCTAAGATAACTTCAACAAGAAGTAGCATGGCTGACACTCTCTAGGAGTGTCTAGTGTTTACTACAACCCTGAAGGAATGACCAGCAAAGGACTGTGGGTAATCCCAACCTTTATACTGCCAGTCATCACCGGAGGCAGGTAGGGGATTTGCATAACGAATGTATGCAAATTCCTCAGCAGCAAGCTGCAATACTGACAAAAAGTCTCTCTTAAAGAGACCTGCAGAATGCAGACCTGAACAGTGGTCAAAAAAGCTGCCTGTCTGCACAGGCAGCTGAGCAGATTCTCACAGTACCCCCCCCCCCTTTCTAGGGTCAAATTCCAGACGACCCTCAAAACTGATATCTTCAAACAACTCTAACAGAAGACTCATGAAGGTCAGGACAGCCCGACAAGGTCCAATTCCAGAGTCAGTCCACCCGAAACCGACCTCATCGGAAACAGAAGCCACCGAAACATGCCCATCAGCACTACAAGTCTCAGCGTAACACCCATCAGGACTGTGGATCCCAGAGAAGAAGCCATCGACACCCTCCAGACAATACCCACCACCTTCCAAGGAGCGTCCGAAAATACCAAATCTGCCACAAAACCTGTTTGAAATGTCTCTTTCAAAACAAAAGCCGCTGTTGATCGTATTCAGGGTACCAAGCAAAACTTCTCTCGGAATCTCCCAGAATGCCTTGAAGCTCCGCAGAGATTCCAAGAAGCCAGAACGATAACCACCAGGCTCACATGGAGAGCTACCAAGCACCCCCATGGAACCTATGACAGTTCCAGATTCAGAATTAGCAGGACACCCATCAAGATCAGGACTTTCAGGGACCACTTCTGGGCATGCAAGCAGGCAGGCTAAATCAGAACATGTCTCCACCGAGGAAGCATCTGAGTACGCTGGTAACCGAGGCACACTTGGGCTTTCTGGGTCACAGAGCACACTGGGGTACAACAGCACAGGAGAAACCTCAGGACATGTCGGGGAACTGCCAACCTCAGAGTCCGGCACGACAAGACCAAAACCAGTACCGGGCAGAGAATCATCATGAGTGGAGGTCACAGGTACTGGTCTTTCAAATGAAGACTCGGACATAAATTCAGAATTTTCTGTGACTGTAATATCATCATTGACTACATATGAGTGAAGCTCCACCAGACCTGCAAAGGTAGTCAGCACAACAGCAATGCCTACTGAAGTGGGCAACACCTCAGAAGGACTTGGGGGGCAGGAGACATCTCCTACAAGTTCTGCTCCCTTTGGGAGGAACTCGGAGACCTCCAGAACATCAAACAAGACCTCAGGAACATCATTTTCCAGGTTTTCTAAGAAGGATTCTGAACTATCCAAGTTACAGGGCAAAACTGGAACTTTATTTTGTGGACAGGGCAGATGTCCCAGGGAAGGTTCCACCATAAACTGAGACTGAACTTCATCATAATTAGCGGGATGTACAGGAATATTTACTGGAACACACACTGACTCCCTAACTTCATTCTCACTGTACCCAGAATTCTGCGTAGCAGTCAAACTAGCTTGAAATTCCAAAAGTGCAGAAAAACAGGTGAAAATAGCAGCAATACCTAGACGAGCCTCTAGGGGCACTGCAGGAGATATTGTACAAGGCAATATTGACTCATCCAGAGTACAGGGTGGAGAGTCAGAACTTTCTTCAAAGCAAGAAAGGGGTTCCCAAATGTCAGTGTGATTGGACATCATTTTGTTATTCATGGTACAGGGCAGGCTCAGAGAAACCTTCTCTGGACCCAGCAAAGATGCTTCAGAGTCACATTCGTAAAACCAAAGTGCTGTCTCACTCTTAGACTCGGCTAACGATGTCCAATCTGAGGAGACAGAACGCAAAATTTGCGGATCCAAGATCGCTTTAGGTTGCGAAATTCATGCTTCCATAGCGCAAACCTCCGCGATCTGCGGAGCAGACTGCAAGGCATCTAGGACAGAAACACTGGAGCAACTGTGATTAGGCAACAGGCCTTCACAGGTGTGAACAGAATAAGACATAGATTCATTTGCAAAAGAAGTGGCGACAACAGCAGAAGAAACTTTATTAGACACATCAATAATTTTCTTAAAGGAGTTCTGTTACGGGTTATTAAGGAGGAAAACAGACACTTACCTTGGGCGTCTATCAGCCCCCTGCAGCGGTAATGTCCCACGGCGGCGTCCTCCCATCTGCCGTTCTCCGCCGCCGGCCCCGGTCTAGCGCGGCATGGAATCCAACTGCGGCTGCGCTACAGTGGCCGCGCACCCGCTCGCTTCCGCCTGCGTCATCGGAAGCTTACTGCGCAAGCGCAGTACAAGGCTCCGTTGTACTGCGCCTGCGCAGTAAGCCTCAGATGACGCGAGCGGAGGCGCGGCAACGCGCATTATTCGTCTGTGTGACAGCCGAATAATAGCCCGGTGCCGGCTGCGGGGAACGGCGGATGGGAGGAGGACGGCGTGGGACATTACCACTGCAGGTGGCTGATAGAAGCCCCAAGTAAGTGGCAGTTTTTCTCCTCCGGAACCCCCACAGAAGAACCCCTTTAAAGTTGCATAACTTAGGAATTTTCCCCATAGCAGGCTCATAAATAGACGATCTCAGAGAACCTGAGGGAAAATATCTGTCTTTCTTAGACAAAGGACCACACAGACCTTTTGCAGCCATACGTGCGGTGGCGACATCAGACCGCACTGGTTCAACTTCCACACAAGCAACTGCTCTGAACGACTTGCACTCAGGCTTCAAACACTCAGTAGCTTTGGGAAAGGAAATGCATTCAAAACTCACTTTCTTTAAATCCAGAGGATTGGAACAATCGTCCGTTGACAATGTGTTTTTACAAGAATTAGCAGATTGAAGCGCATGTAGTTCATCCAAAATCATTCTCCACACGTCAAACAGCGGAGTCACAAAGTCAGAGATACATTCACCAGTCTTGATTAAAGTGCACGCAGACTCAATGCACGCATACAAAACTGCTTCATTTTTAAAAAAGGTAATGATTGCAAAACGATCTCCAATCACCTTCCAATTCATAGACCAGGAGCTCGGTCTCCCATTTCTCAAACGGGGGCTCCCATGCACACTTAACAAAGGATGAACAATCATAGCGCGCACAGTCTACAGATGGAACTGGAGCAGGAACAGAACGGGAAACCTTTACCTCTTTATTGGGATCAATTGATTGGTGTGTGTGTAATTCATCCAAAATCATCTTCCATACACACATCACCAGATCCACAACACACTCGTCACATTCATCAGAATCAATCAAAAGGTACATAGAGTCAAGACAATCATTCAAGACATCTTCGCATTTTGCGATGTAAAAATCGCAAAAGGTTTTCCAATCAAAATCAAATTCTTCCACCAAGGCCCCAATTTCCCATGAGGCGAATGGTGGTTCAAACAACCCGGTATCTAGATAATCTCCATATGGGTGGGGATCAGGAACGAGTACAGATTTTTTAACTGCTTTAGTATAGCGTGCGATCCTACCTATAATAGGATCCACATACGCTTTTGTCTCAGGCAATGACATCTGAAGCAAATCAAAGGTTCCCTCTGCCCTGGGAATTTTGGTTTGGCTGGTCATTCTGTAACGATTGTGGAATCGTCTCCGTGGTCAGCGCACCAGACATGCGCTGACGTGGCGGATTTCCTCCACAAGCGTATAATTGAGGACACCCAGGCTAGGTGCTATGCACCCGCAGAGGGCAATTCCCACCGGCAGATGGCGCTGTGGAGTGCAGGCGAACACAGCCGCTGCACAGCCACAGATGCCAAATGGGAATTGTACAGATCCAGGACAAGGTACAATCAGGCAGGGCTGGATAGCCCACAGGAAACAGAGCAAAGGGACAGAACCAATGTGGCCCACCAAACTAGTCGCCACCCAGCAACGGCGAACACACAACGGCGGAAACGAAGTAGGAAACGCAATCGCAAGAATGGCGATTGCCAATAGCGACACAAGACTGAGCAAGACAGAGCACCAGGGTAGCAAAGGCACAGCAATTCATACAAAGAGAAAGATAAGGAAAATAACAAACGCTAGCTGAACGCGAACACCGCACTCATTCGCAACAGTGCACGCGTTCGTGCGCAGTCTTCGCGTGTTACGCACAACAGAGACAAGCACGCCTAACTAACCAAAGACAGACAAACACGAAACAGAGAACGCGAGCGCTTGCTTAACGGTTACCTCACCGAGCCTACAGCAAGCATTCGTATCAGACAAGACAGACAAACGTGAAACAGGAATTAGGCAGAAAGGATCCACCGCTCTTCTGTCAGAGCAAGTGTGATCCAAGCAGAAACTCAGATCAGAAAGATCCACAGCCACTACCGCTAGCGGTTAGTGCGATCCAGGAAGACAGATCAGAAGGATCCACAGCACCAGCTCCAGAGACTAGTGCAATCCAAGAAGACAGATCAGAAGGATCCACAGCACTAGCTCAAGGCGAGTGCGATCCAGGTAGACAGAACAGAAGGATCCACAGCACCAGCTCCAGAGACTAGTGCGGTCCAAGAAGACAGATCAGAAGGATCCACAGCACTAGCTCAGGGCGAGTGCGATCCATGTAGACAGAACAGGAGGATCCACAGCACCAGCTCCAGAGACTAGTGCGATCCAAGAAGACAGATCAGAAGGATTCACAGCACTAGCTCAAGGCGAGTGCGATCCAGGTAGACAGAACAGAAGGATCCACAGCACTAGCGCAAGGCGAGTGCGATCCAGGGAAGACAGATCAGAAGCGGCTACCAGTAACAACCGCTGTTCCGGTTAGCACCCAGACACACAGAACGACTTCCTATCAACCACCGCTGGGACAGGACAGTCGCAACAGACAAACAAACAGATAAGCAATCCTAACGGCACTAAAGAAACTGCCTAGTGCAGTCCCCAGAATTACTCTAAGATAACTTCAACAAGAAGTAGCATGACTGACACTCTCTAGGAGTGTTTACTACAAACCCTGAAGGAATGACCAGCAAAGGACTGTGGGTAATCCCAACCTTTATACTGCCAGTCATCACAGGAGGCAGGTAGGGGATTTGCATAACGAATGTATGCAAATTCCTCAGCAGCAAGCTGCAATACTGACAAAAAGTCTCTCTTAAAGAGACCTGCAGAATGCAGACCTGAACAGTGGTCAAAAAAGCTGCCTGCCTGCACAGGCAGCTGAGCAGATTCTCACAATTTGTTTCTGAGGTTCACAGCCAGGTGAATCCCATTACAACTATGCATCTACCATCCATGGTTGTGCTATGCCTAACTTAATGGAAACAGTCTACCGAAGGGCTGGTTCACACTGCAAGTGCTTTTCTAAGCGCTAGCAATTTGAAAAGCTCTCTGTCGCATTGATGAAAGAGGAGATGTGAGGTTGGACATCACAGCGCTGAGGGAAGCCTCAATAGGATCCTGAGGCTATCCAGGCAACTGGTATTGTTTAAAAGGAAATAAATATGGCAGCCTCCATATACTGTATTTTTCAAACCATAAGATGCTCCGGAACATAAGATAAACCTAGGTTTAGAGAACAAAAAACAGGGTTAAAACAAAATATACTTAACCTGGTACATCAATGGTGCAGGGGCATCCTGTGGATCTTCTCCCCTCAATCCCCCCAATTATTATGTCCCCCTTGTATCCATCTTGTGCCTTCTTTTGTTCCTCCCTGGCAAACGGACAAAAATGGCCATTATCAGCTCAAGTGGGAACACAACTGAGAGTCCTGTAAGTCAGACAGAACAATACCTGGTCTCCACGGGTGCTTCCCTGTGGCCCTTCTACCCTTCCTAGTAAGAGGCCCCTTCCCCCAGAATAATAGGTAGCCAAAGGTGTCTCTTCAAAATAGGTAGCTCTCCATTATAGGTAGCCACCCTCAGTACAGGTAGCCAAGGCGTTCTCCCAGTATAGGTAGCCACCCTCAGTATAGGTAGCCAGGGTACCCCCCCCCATGCCCATTATCGGTGAGCATGGGATGTTTCAGCTTTGCTACCTTTACAGGGTGGTGGTCAATCTATACTTGGGGGGCACTTTGGCTACCTGAATAATACTCCCCCAGTATTGGTAGCCCCCCCGGTATAGATAGCCAAACTGCCCCCTCATGCCCTTTATGATTGAGCATGGGATGTTACACCTTTGCTACCTATACAGGGGGTGGACAATCTATACTGGGTTGGCCTCTGTAGTGGGTGAGGCTACAAGTGGCTGCTTGGTTTGCCTGGGCCAAGCTGGTCTTCCAGAATGCTCTAGTAGGAAAATTCCACATAGATAAACAGCCAAGGCTGTGACATCACTGGGGGGGCATGGCTACATACCAATATACAGCAATATATTGATGTAGGAAGTGTTTCTGATGCTGAAACCAGGATACTTGATGTAAAAGTGGGTAGCCTGATTCATTTAATGCACTCTATTATGTGGCACTACAGTGCCTCTTTAAAACAAAATTAGAACTTCAACTTAACCGACAGCAGCAAAAGTAGCAGAGAAATCAGCAAGATAAGAATGGAGTATCATAACTGTGTTGCTGTAGAAGAATTGCAGGCAAGAGACCGCACTGGGAGTGTATGGATTAATATTGCAAAGATAGGAAGTGCAGAGAGATCACACATTGCTCTCCACGGGCATTCTCTGCTACACATAAAAAAGGAGATTAAAAATGCAGGTAAAGTGATGCTTTTTTCATCTGTTTCTCTACATTTAGGTTTACTTTTGGTGCTTTTTTTTTTACATTGTGAATTGATACACTGGAGGAAAACGAAACATTGGAAAAATAATCATAAATACTGCATAAACTTTTATTTCGATATGCAAGGCAGAAAAACACACGTAAACACGTCTGTGGAAGTGTTACTTGTTTTTTTTAATCTTCTAATGCATGTTTTTAAAAAATAAATTCTTAAAGTATTACTGGTGGTTGGAGGCGCCGAAAAAATAAAATCCGTAAAATAAATGAATTAGGAGAGAATTGGTAGTGCCCGTACCTCTCCTGTAGATAAAATAGCCAATACAGCTCAATGTATCTTTTGAATATTTATTGCACAGAAATAGGGTTTAGACAATGCATTTGGGGGATATTACTCGCTTCCTCAGGTCAATAAAAACAGCAAAAGTGCCCTTGGCTGTGGTGATAGAGACTCGAAAACCTCTGACATCTAAAGAGGAACTCCAGTGAAAATAATGTAATAAAAAAGTGCTTCATTTTTACAATAATTATTTATAAATGATTTAGTCGATGTTTGCCCATTGTAAAATCTTTCCTCTCCCTGATTTACATTCTGACATTTATCACGTGGCAACATTTTTACTACTGGCAGTTGATGTCTGTGGAAAGAGATGATGTATGTTTGGCAGTGTGATGTCAGCACCCTGGTGCTGACATCATACTGTGGGAGGGGTTTCACCACATTATTAGCCATATAGAGCCCCCTGATGATCAGTTTGAAAAAAGGAAAAGATTTCTTATAGGAAAGGGGGTATCAGCTACTGATTGGGATGAAGTTCAATCCTTGGTTACATTTTCTCTTTAAAGTATAAGCCTCAAGTTAAAGTTAAGCTATCTGCAGGATCAGATCTAACAAATGGGTGTGGGCACAGTGATCATGACCAGTGTGCACTTGGAACCAGATGGCAACGAGCTTTCAGATGTAGACTACGATAGAAAAGTGGGGCAGATTGACTATGTTTGGAAATTACTAGATTTGCCTCCTCCTATCTTAAAATGCCTATTACAGCAATCTGTGATTCAGTTTCCTTTCTCTCCTTGCATTCAAAATGTGTTCACAAGGTATTCTTTTATCTTTAAAAGTTTGGAAGTTGAGTCCTTACTTGGGAATTCATAAAGGAAAACATTTCAAAAAGCTAATCTTTCAAGAAACTACTGTGAGTGCAGATAAAAAGAGTATCACATACAGGACTCAACCTCTTTTTGATGCATAACCCCGTAAGGCGTACTCTTTTTTTTCTTCTTAAATAAATCCATGCAGCTCTGGGCTTATTAAGCATAACATCTTAATGTGGCACCTGAAAGTGACTGCAGTAGAATGAACTGTAGTTCCCTAACCTTTCAGCAATGTTCTTGCTAGACCCAGGCAAGGGTTTCAAATTTTTCAAATAATTGAAAAAAAAACCAACCCAGGTTTGCTGCAGCACTTACTGTATGCTCTCCAGTGTTTCCAATTGTTCTTTAACCTTTTTTTAAGGGTCATATATAAACCAGACATTTGGTTTTAAAGACAACTGAAGTGAAAGTTATATGGAGGCTACTATGTTTATTTATTTTCAAACTGAACCGGAGGAGAGGCTCAGGTAAAAAAACAGGCACCTAAGAAGCGGGAAGCCTCTGGACCTTGTATCCAGGAGATATCCTAGGAGATACTTTTTCATCTTCTGTTTAAAATAACTTTTCAGCACTGTCTCGAATTGAAAAGATACTAAAAGTATGTGACAAAGTACTGTCAAAATTATTCTGAGTACTTTCTTGCTTGCTGGTGGCTCAAAATGCATTTTAATAATACGGTGTGAAAATATCACCTAGGAGAAAACTCAGAGGAAAAAGTTAATCCCCTATGAGCCCTGTTCTCCTGAAGTGCACTGGGACAGAAGGCTGCATAACTAAATAGCGTAGGCTAAACATAATTGAGACAGTGGGATTACATACCAATATACAGCGATATATACATAAAGCAATCGTTTCGGATGCTGAAACCAGGATAGTTAACATCAAATTGGGTGTCCTAATCAAACACAGTGAATCCAGTGCAGGAGACTTGGGCACAGCCGGCGCCACCATAGGCCGTAATAGGAATTACGGCTATAGCAGTGCACAGGTAGTAACTTTGGTGCCGTCAGAAGACGGAGCTGAAGTTACTTTTAAAACACAATAATTCGGCATCCAGCAATTGCTGAAAGCCAAATTGTTTCATTCCCCACCCTCTATGGCGGCCTGGAGGGGGAATAGTATTTAACACGTTCGGGAACTTGTGCAGACGCCAGATCAGCCATATACCGGTTGTATCCTGCGCCCAAGTCTCCCGCGCCGATTCCTCTCGTACGCATCCTAATAATGTATTTTATTGTACTTTGTCATTGCGGTACCTCTTTAAACAGTCCATTTTGTTATTCTTTCATGTTTACTTCAAAAAGAGAGGAGCTAATGAAGTGGAACAGATGCCCAGCCACCAGGTTTTACCTTTTTAAATGAAAAAAAGAAAATTTAATTGGTTGCTCTTTCTTTCAGAAGTGATTTGCATGTTGTTTGCAGCAATTTTGGTTACCCGCATCTGCTATAAATGTCTGTAAATATTGGTGTAATCATCGTAGTAATAAGCATCACACTCTCAATTACGTGGCCTCTTGAAAATCCTATTTCGTTAGACCTGCAATTTTTGTACAGAAATAGCATCCGAGCAGACTTCCTGATAGAGAGACGAGCTTCTGCGCAGGAGTACGTGCGCCGCTGCACATTTATTGGGCAGCTCGGCTTTGCCAGAAGAATGAGGCAGAACAATCACATTACCGCTAAAATAAATGTTGCAGAGATGCTTGGCTTCCATGGCCATCTGCTTCACTGTAAATGAAATAAATCAACATTTCTTTTTTTGCTATAAAACAAGTCAAATAGAAACAGAAATAGTTTGATATAAAATCAAGTTCACCAGCAACAGGAAAGGAACACAGATTTATAGTCTTATTTCATTTTCTGCTGCACTTAAATTAATATGACGCTGTACTCGTTGTACTGTGTTTCATCCTAATGCGGCTGAAAACAAACCTTAATTTGAATTAAATCTGTTCCTCTATTACTCCCTGTACTGCAAGCGGAAGAGATACTGTTGTTTTGAAAAGTTTAACTGATTCAGCATTAAGGCTCACATCCAGGACATATATTTTCGTTGTGATGTCATTTAGTGACAGAGTTTGATGTCCGTATGTGTATAACCTCAAAGCTAGTTACGCCAGGTGCTCAAATATACCACAATATTAAAGAGAAACCGAGCTAAATAAGTTTAAAAAACAAATACAGTAAAACCTTGGATTGAAGCTGCTTTCACAGTGGGACGTTACAGGCGCACGTTAGAGCAGCCTGTAACGCAGCCCAACTCATAGTAATGAAAAATCAATGAGCTGTTCACAGTGCCCACGTTGCGTTACAGTGTAACGCTGGACGTTCAAAGAAAGTGCAGCATGCTGTGCGTTACAGGTGGTTTTAGTTGTGTTAGACTGTTTGCACATGCTCAGTAAGGGGAGAGTCCGCTATTGTTCCTAGCCACATGGCTAATTAATATTCACTGCACTGTAGTGTTGTCCAGATCATAAACAATTCTGATTTTTTTTGTGAGTGGAATCATCCGGATCATCACAATGAAGGATTCGGTTCACAGTGGATGTCTGGAAGAAACAGGAACCGCAGCTTCTGTGCACAAGCACAATCTTCCTGCTGCATCTCTCCCTTCCCCATTAGCACCCTCAATGTGCCTTCATTCTCCTGCACCTCTCACTCTTCTGCACCCCTGCTTCCTGCTTCCCTAGTAAAATCATCCAAAGATTTGGTTCAAAGATCCGGATCTTTTCAATGATCCGATTCGAATCATCTGAATCATTGAAAAGATCCGGACTTCCCAGGATAGCACCAAGAGCCTCATAACGCGGCTCAATCTGACGTCCAACTTCAACACCACCATGCGTTGCGTTAGGGGCACGTTATGCAACCTTAATGTCCCCTGAAACGCAACGTCTTGGTGTGAAAGAGGCTTGAGAGCAACTTGGTTTAAGAGCGCTTTGCAACACAAGCAAAAATTTTGTTAAATTTTGACTTGATATACATGCAACGTCTTGATATACAAGCAAAAAACAAAAAACAGTATACATGTGACACATCATCACAACTGAGCTTCTCCCTTTGGCGCCGCAGGATTGTACTTAATTATACTTAATCTGAGTGTAGAGACTGCAAAGTCACATTTCCATGAAATCCTTAAAAGTAACCGTCTTTGGATAAGTTCCTTGTTAAAGCCACACACAAAAAAAGGCTGGGCTGAGCCAACAGATTGCAATAATTCTGTTAGTTATAGTGAAAGTTTTATTTAAATTTTTATGTTATGCTATTTTACTATTTGGACTGTGGAACGAATCAACAGGGTTTCCATTAATCTTTATGGAGAAATTCACTTTGATATAAGAGTGCTTTGGATTACAAGCATGTCTCCGGAACGAATTATGCTCATAACCCAAGTTTCCGCTGTGCTTAGCTAAGGAGAGGTAAGTCTCTGGATCCTCAAGAGGCTTCTCACCCTGTCCTCCGGTCCCCCACCGCTCAGAGGACCCTCCTTAACATCGGGCTCACTCCTTTCTGGAACGAGTAGACATTAGCTGCAGTACAACCATTCTCGCGTAGATGCAGTACAGCCACACTCGTGCCTGAAGAAGAACGCAGCCCCAATGTGATTACCGACAAGCCCTCTGGAAGTATTTTTAAGCTGGAAAAATATATTCTTCCAGAAATATTTGCAGTACTGGAAATTGGAAATCTCAAAATGCAGTCTGCCAGTCTTGCAAGTCATTCCCTAGTACACCATGGCTGATATTGCCTGAGACTATCAATCTGGACCAGACTATTGTCTGGCTGTGTGTTGCCAGATTTATTAGGATATTTAGTCTTTACTGTTATTGAACAGCCTTGTAGATTCCTTTTATCATAAAACAAGCTTTTTGGCCATCACTTTAGTATTTCTTTAGTTTTGGGTCTTTTTTTAGTTTTGGGGTTTTTATTGTTACTGGTGTTTTTGGGGATATTTTCCTTCCTTCCCTTTCTCTATGACTGTTAACCTGTATACAGAAAGCTAGGTGAATTCCAAATGTATCATCAGCAAAGGAATTGGATATTTATCTTCCATAGCAGTCAACTTTTCTGATGACAAATGTCAATGTTAGCTTGTCTCTCTTTCTAACTTCTGTCATGCATGAACAAAAAGCATAGAAAAATGCATCAATGGAAAAACAGATGGACAGGTGGACAGTTTTCGCTCAGCAAGCAAAACAACACTGAAAGATTATCTGCAGGTTTTTGCACTCTGCACAGACCTGTGGGAACAATTGTGAACTAATTATACAAAAAGCAGGATGAGAGACTTGGCAAATCCAGTCTACAAACAGTACTGTTGACACACTTGTATGGGAGATAAACTTGACAGTTAAAAAAATATATGATTGATTACAGGTTAAAGGGACTATTGAATCATGTGTAAGAGAAAGCTGTGGCCTTGTGCTATAGACCCTGGTTTATGAAAACCTCTTCAGGGCTTGTAATGAGTGGAAAAACTAAGCTGTACCACAAATATGCCTAAATTTGCCACTTACTGCCGGGTCATATGCACATAATTCATTTTTCAATATATTTTTAGAATTCCTTTGCTGTGGTCTTAAAGGATCCAAATCAGGATTTTGCAGGTTTGCCACCTAATGGATGAGTTTGAAAATTCAGTCCTGGTTTTCTAGACCATTTAGGTTCTGCACCGTTCTCCATCATTTTTCATCTTTAGGAAACCTTTGTAAATAAAGCCCATCCTATCTGTCACAATGTGCTATCTATAAATATACAACATTTGTTGGGCTTCTCTCTCCTGCTTTTTTTTGTCACTATCTGTCAGGATCTCTCCTGTAGCATGTTCTGTTGGTTGCAGTGGAACTGCAACCGGGCAGTTCTGACTTATGTGCTTGTATTCGGTTGCACATTCACAATAAGTCTCATTGTCATTTGCAATCAGTCTGCAGTTCAGAGCAGTTGAGGATGCTGTGATGAATCCTCCTATTGCTTGCTGCAGTTGAACTGCAGCCAGATAGCCCTGGATTTCCTACATGCATATTGTTGCATAATATTGCATGAATGTTTGTTATGAGAGTCGTTTTTCACAGTCGGCTGGCGGCTTGTGGTCAAGCTAGCTCACGATTGAGTGATTACCATTCAGCTCTGTGGAAATTTGAATGTCTGCATCCATTGGCTGATGTACACATAAAAGTCTGCCTCCCATTTCAGACTCCGCCCGACATAGCGCACAGCTCCCTGAGTGGTTGCTGGGTCCATGCTGTGAAAGTATTGTGTATTGCCTTGTTTTTTATTTCCATGCCTGCTGGATGTTTGCTGAACCCGGGGGTCAGTGGAGTCCACTATCCTGCTAATTGGAGACTGCCTTCACCACGCTGGTGACTGGTAGTTATCCTTCTTGCCTTGTTCCTGAGGACATAACTAAAGCAGCAGTTGCTATTAGTTACGCTCCTACCTGTTTCTCTTGTCTATGTCAATGTGAATGTTTACCATCGCTGGGGCAGCGACTAGATTGGCAAAGCATTCCGTCTGTCTGACTGTTTGTCTTGTTACTCAGCCTGAGGATTAGTGCGGCATCGCACTAAGCAGCCATTGTATATTAATGCGACTTTCATTACTCAATTAATGTATTGCAATGCGACTGCCAGACTGACTTAGATATGACCTTAGCTTTACTGATCATTCTCTTGCCTAGTCCTTTGTACCGCATCCATCGGATCTAACGCGTTTGACCTTAGTCTACTGACTCTGATTCTGTCTAGTCCACTGTACCACTGCCATCTGATCTATTGTGTATGACCCAAGCCTGTTACCAACCACGTCTGTTGTGTATTGTATCACATAACATCTAGCATGATAGGTGGCCCAGAGCTGCAGTTGCTCTGGGCAATCTTTCTCTCTTGTTCATTGCTCCTGTGGTCACCTATGGAGCCTCTTCCATTACCTAGCTACATAGTCTTAAGCACACACGCTCACTCAGAAAGTATACCCCCCAAGCATTACACTATCAATGAGCAAATATGGGAATAGTAATTAATTTTTCCCCAAAATGTGGGTATTCAAAAACATGTTTTCACTAAATGTACTGGTCAAAGGCAATAGGGCCCATTTCCACTGTGAAACACAATTGCCTTTACATGTTGCAGCAAGCCCACTTCTTCCTGTCTGAGAATTTAACTTTAGCTGAACGTCACATTTTTCTAGGAGTGTTAGAGAATTGTGCTAATTATAATGATGCAGACTTATGTTACTTATTATGAAAATCTATTGTAAAATGAACGAATCAAATCTTGCAGTGAAAGCATTTGATTGTTCCATTTGTAAACTGCATAGATTTGTAGTAGCATTTGGATAATTCTGCATAATCTTAGAATTATTTGCATATTTTAAGCAAAGTACAATGTTGGCACTGAGCCAAAACAATGTACTAAATGCCTTGTAGACATCCGTGGCAAAGAAATGTAGGAACACAAAAAATGCCTATAGGTGTCTGCTGTAGGTGGAGGTACTTTTGTACTAAAATGCCTTTACACGTCCGTGGCTTGTGCATGCAAAAACGCAGAACACCTATAGATGTCCACATATCCGCGGCAGTCTAAGGATTGAAATGTGGCAGGCTGATCTCATGCTTTATTTTGCTTTGATTAATTTTTACATTGATAAAAAGGTCCCAGTAGGCATGTAGAGATTGATATGACTCAAAGTCCTAGATTTCTTAAAGGACCACTACCACAAAAACGTAGGCAGTTAAAATCTGACAGAACCAACAGGTTTTGGGCCAGTCTATCTCCTTATAGGGGATTCTCAGGGTTTTCTTTGTTTTCAACAGCATTTCCTTTAAGGCCATCATTTTCTTTTTTTAAAACATAATTGCATGTGACAGTTATATTGAGCATAGTTTATTTGCAATAATGATTCCCTGAGATTTAGGATAATTCATCAACATGTAAATGTATTCATTTTTCTCTCACACAGTGGCTCCAAGCTGGCAACATCCTCAGGTGATACAACTGTTCGCATCTGGGACTTTGCAAAGTCAGAATGTATCCTGACACTGGAAGGGCATACACATGCCGTGTGGGGCTGCTCCTGGCACACATGTGGGGACTTCATAGCTTCCTGTTCCCTGGATAATAACAGCAAGATATGGGACCTCAACAGGTAGGTTCTAGTCTTCTGTTTTCAGTGACCATTGTATTATAAAAATGTAGACACTAATAAGCTGATCCAGTTCACATTTTTCCTAAGTTTTACCCTGGGTGATATTTTCACGTTATAAATAAAATGTAGTTTAAGCCACCAACAAGCAAGGAACACTCAGAAAAAAAATTGATGGTAATTTTTTCACCTAATTTTTGGTATTTTTTTTAATTGCAAAGTGCCTAAAAGTTTAAATAGAAGAAAATTGATCTCCTAGGAGAAAACTGAGGAGAGAAAGTTAATTGCATAAAGGCCAGTTGACTTTTTCTCCTAAGTTTTCCCCTAGGTGAAAATTTTTCATCTTCTCTTTAAAAAAAACTTTGCAGCATTTCACATTTAAAAAAGTACCAAAAGTAGTAAAAAACAAACAAACAAACGTAATATCAAAATGATTCTATATATTGTATTGCTTTCTAGTGGTTTTAAAGGTGTTGTATTGACAAGGGGTGAAAATATCAACTTGAAGAAAACTAAGGAGAAAAATTGCATACGGGCCAATATGCAATTAACTTTTTCTCCTACGTTTTCTCCAAGATGATCCTTTCAAATGTGTCAGTAATATGCATTTTAAATCACCAGCAAGCAAGAAAATACTGAAAATAATTTAAGAAGTACTTTTTCAAATACATTTTTTGAATTTTTCAATTGCAAATTGCTCAAAATGTTATTGTAAACAGAAGATGAAAGATATTTCCTGGGAAAAAACATAGGAGAAAAAGTTAATTGCATATGGGCCATGCCATAGTGAATTGGATTGGGCCCTAAAGCCCTTATTTAGTAGGATATATAGAAAAGTGTGATAACCTGCTGAGACCAATTAGAAATGATATCACTTTTACCTGTACTCTGAGCAAATGAAAAGCAAAATTTTGATAATATCAAAATCAGCTTTTTTTGGTCTAATAAGACAGTGGCGCATTCGGAATTGTTTTTGGTACTCAAGGCCTTGAACGTTGTTTGTATACAGAAAGAGCATACTTTGGGACAGTACACACCCTTAGGGGACACCTCTATTGGTGAGTCTTACTCGTCAGGGGAATCTGCCAAGCTTAACTAGTTGTGTTCTGCTGGTGAAGAAGACTCCAAGTGGGCTTCAAGTAATCTGATGACTGGACTGTAGATAATGCAGAACACATAGGCATTGGAAACAAACAAAGCATTCACAGAACATCACTTTGATTAAAGAAACAAATCATCCATGCCCGGTTAGTAGTTGACACATATTTATGCAGTTAGGTAATAACAGATATCCCTGGCTTGGTGACCTACTTGTGCTGTTTTAGACTGTGTTTAGTTAACTAGATATCAGTCACTATCTTCACATGTCAACTTTGGGCTCTCTATGTCTGAGTAACATTGTCTGCAAACCTTTTGTCCCCCAATTTTTCTCCCAGTGTTGTGTGCATAAACTTTAATTACCCCTAGAGGAATCGTGGTATTCGGGTGTTGTGGAGGGGACACACGACCTTGTCATTTGTAACAGATGACCTGATATTCCCATAAGCAAGTATCACAGTCCACATCCTGGATACCTGTATTCTGATTCTAGACCCTGACCATTTGGTCCTAGTCCCTGCTTTATCATTTAGCTTTAGCATGTCACTTCCATCACCTTGAACGACTCTTCTTTGCACTCTTTTGGCTGCCCTGTCTACTGTATGGATGCTGTTGATATCTAGTTGGCTTTGCTCTTCCTAGTAAAAAGGACTAGACCCTGTGAAGCTCCTTTTCCACTAGTAAATGCAACTGCATACATAATTGTGCTGTGATCACATATAAAATTGCACTGTGATTGCATACGCAATCACACTGCGATCACATTTCCTTCAATTACCACTACCTTGATTGCTCCATGAACCATCAGGTGTATTCGAACAAAAACAAATAGCAGTAGTGGAAAAACCTCACTGCGATTTACATGCTAATCACGGTGCTGTTGCAATGAACAAAATGGCAGCAATCCGCTTTTTCAAATTTTCCACTTTTGTGCTTTGTCGTTTGCCTAATTAAACTTTGGTTTCCAAGCTTCTATTCTGTACTCTTTGTACGAAACTGACTGTCTAATCTAGACAGTGTTGTCAGTTGATGGACTCCTAAGGATACCCCTATTACCAGTTCTGACACAGAAAAATCACTACTTTGCTACTCATGTATCTTTTTACATTGAAGGATCAAGTCTCCCAGCACTTTATCAAAGCTAGCCAGACATACGCTAGAATGCAACAATTTAGGTATAACCTTTATCTTTATAAAACATTTGTCATGTCTTGTTGGATGATCAGTCATTTTTAATTAGGAAATGGAAATTGTACTTAAAATGCAGTGGTGCCCTGAATATATTTCGGCTGTGGATTCCTTTTCGTTCTTTTATTTTTCTTTCCTATAAAATAAGGCCCTATTTGTACTATGTCTTGATGTATATTTTCCTATTTTCCCTACTATGTTTTAGTCAGAGTTAAAGTCCTGACATGTTTCTTTGTGTTGGATAAAGTTAAGATGAGTTGTTTCTTGGGTTCTTATATATGTCTGTTATCTTATTGAGGGATTTCACTTTTTTCATATCTGAGCCACACCCACTATTGTGCACTAGATTGTGTTTCTCTTCTGTGGAATGCAATCTTAAATATACTTCTGGGCCCATATGCAATCAATTTGTTCACTTGAGTTATCTCCTAGGAAATAATATTCATATTCTCTGTAAACTAAATTTACAAAATCTTACAATTGAAATAGTACCCAAAAGTTGGTAAGAAAGTGCTATCAAATTCATTCTGAGTATTTTCTTGCTTGCTAGTGGGTAAAAGGCATTTTATGACAAGTTGTAAAAATATCACCTAGGAGAAAGCGCAGGAGAAAAAAGTGAGTTGCATATGGGCCCTAGAGAATAAACGTGCAATTAGCAACAATGGTCCATATGCAATTCACTTTTACTCCTAAGTTTTCTCCTAGGAGATAATTTTTCATTTTCTTTTTAAAATAACATTTCCACATTTTGCAATTGAAAAAGCACCTAAAGTAGTAGAAAAAATAGTGTCAAAGTGAGTTTGTGTATTTTCTTACTTGCTGGGGTCTTAAAAGGTGTTTTATTGACAAAGTGTGAAAATATCAACACTTTGGAAAGGTGAATTGCATATGAGTCAATATCTGCCTAAACTTTTTGATTGCATGTCATTGTTATTACTGGCTGTGGCCAATTTTAAAAAAAACTATGGCCCCTATTCAATTATTTTTCCCCTGGGTTTTTCCAATGTGATATTTTCACACCTTGTAAATTAAATGCTTTTTAACCTCTTGAGGACCACAGTGTTAAACCCCCCTAAAGACCAGGCCATTTTTTGTAAAAATAGGCAACTGCAGCTTTAAGGTCAAGCTGCAGGGCGCACAAAACTGCACACAAGTGATTCCCCCCCTTTTCTCCCCACCAACAGAGCTTTCTGTTGGTGGGGTCTAATGACTCCCCAGATGTTTGTTTTTTTAATATAAATATTTGTTTTATTTTCAAATATTTTTCTCTATTTTTATTTATTTTTTAAATCGCCCTCCCTCCCCCTGCCAGCCAATCAGCGTGATTAGCTGTCATAGGCTTCAGCCTATGACAGCTGATCACGTCCCTGCCTACAGAGGGGACAGCCGTGTCACACGGCTGTCCCCAGTACAGCGCTGCCTTAGATTTCAGAGCTGTATATGGTAATTAGACAGCGGTTTCGCCATCTAACAGTCTCCTAGCAGCGATTGCCGCTGAAAGACTGAAGGCGGAGCGAAGCTCCACCTACCAAGCAGGAGATGCACGTGCAGCGTGCACGATCGCCTGCAAAAGCAAGCCCCAGGACTTTACGCTGATCGGGATTAGACGGGCCTGGGGCTGGAGATAATTTTCATAATATTTGTAAAATAACTTTTCAGCATTTTACAATTGAAAAAATATCCAAAAGTTGGTCAAAAGTACTATTAAAATTATTTTGAGTATTTTTTTTTTTTTGCTTGCTGGTGGTTTAAAGGGCATTTTATAACAAGGTGTGAAAATATCACCTAGGAGAAAACTCAGGAGAAAAAGTGAAAGTGAATTGCATATATCCAGGAGGCAAGAAAATATTTGATATTCCTTTTTTCACCTGCTTTTTTGGTCTGTTTCAATTGCAAAATGCTGAAACGTTATTTTAAAAAGAATATGAAAAATAAACTAAGAAGCGAAGTTAATTTAATAAGGGCTATTGTATCCAATATGTGGTAGTTGGGTGTAAAGGCCTGTACCCTTAAAGGAAAAAACACAGAGACAACAGCCCAAATGGTACAGTACATCACGAAAATTCAGAAAGGGATGGGTAGTGTTTGGATGATACTCACAAGGGTGGATTGCAAAAGGGCATCCGACCACAGCAGCTGGAAATGGTCGCACTCTTGCAAAAGGTACACACACTCTGATGACCTATAAGGTAGTGGCACCATCGAATGAGGTCAGATGTGGTGGTACCCCTCCCAAAGGGGGAAGCGGCGGGTTTGGCACAAGACAAAGGGGATGAGGCACCCAGTGGAAATAAAAAATATGTTAAATAGAATTAAAACTGAAAAGTGTGAGGTGGCTTCCCCCAATGAAGACCAGTTCATATATAAGATGAATGGGAAGTTATTATAAAGCACAGGCAACGGGTTTCATGGGAGGCGCTCTATATGCGGCTGACAGGATCTATTGGCAAAGGTGTGCAAAGTTCCACGAAACGCGTTGCCTGTGCTTTATAATAAATTCCCATTCATCTTATATATAAATGGATCTTCATTGGGGTACGCCACCTCACACTTTTCAGTTTTAATTGTTTTTAACGTATTTTATTTCCACTTGGCGTCTTTTCCCCTTTGCCATTGTATCTAATGTTACTGGTGACACTACAGGAAGATGGAAAAATCTTCCAACGAATGCAGATGGCAATACAATTTCTCACTCTTGGATAACTATAAATAACTGTTTCTTTTTTATGCACAATGGAAAGACTCCTTCACAGCCAGTACAAGGTATCAGCAGGAACAACAATGTAATAAGGAATACAAAACAAAATGTACGGCCAAATTAACAACAAAAAATGATCAGCAGCTCAAATTCTACATCATGCAAGAATAGAATAATATCTCACTTTAAAAACTGCAGAAATTGGTGGCCTCAGTTCTAACATAAAGAAGGAGGGTGATTTAGTAAAGAGCCATAAGGGTCTGCAGGTCCGGTAGCAGTACTTCAGTCTTCAGACTATTGGTGACCCGCATTGAAGACACAGGAGAGCGGTGTGTCACTACTTGTGTGTGTATACAGGTAGTGACATCTTACTTCCTGTATGAGCGCTAACATGCAGGGACACCTCTCTCCTGTGTCTTCAGTGCGGGTCCCCTCTGGTCTGAAGTACTGCCACCGCCCCGCCGCGCCAGACAGTGCAGCGGGGATTCAAACTCTGTGGGCTGCGGCCAATCAGAAGAGGTTAGGGGATGGGGAAAGGGGATATTGTCACATTATAAATAAAATGCCTTTAAAGCGGTTTAAAACCCTGACATAATATTCAATAAAAAAAACAGGTTTTTCTACTTTTTATATGCCATACGGTTATCATATTTGCATTTATTATTTAGTTATTTTAGTTATTTAGTATTATTATTCATTTAGAAAGTATAGGTTCCCAAAAGTACAGTTTTTTGCTTTGTGAGCTGACTTTGCATTTTATTAATAACTGGTTTTATTCATTATGTATTGAAGGCAGACATGCTTTCAGTCAGTGTCTTTTTGTCTCCAGCTGCTTCTGCACAGTCAGAGAATGTGTCACATTCCGCACTTGATACATTTAAGTAAACACAAGATAACATTATCTACAACTTTGGATGCATCCAGATTTCAATGCACTGAACTTTCAAGCTCTGTGTTTAATTTTTTGGAGCAAAGAAGAAATGCGGGGTTATATTTACTTTTTTAAGTGCATAAGTTATTTTAAACAAAAGATGAAAAATTATCTCCTAGGAAAAAACTTGGAAGAAGTGAATTGGATCAGGCCCTTTGGCCCTTATTCAATTCACTTTTTGTCCTAGGTTTTCTACTAGGTGATATTGTTTTGGTACTTTTTGGTACTTTTTCAATTTTAAGTGCTGAAAACTTATTTTAAACAGTAGATGAAACATAATCTCCTAGGAGAAAACTTAGGAGAAAAAGTGAATTGAATTATTTTATCTATAAAATAATTAGTCAGCACATTTAAAGCAAAACCAGCACTCAAACTATGATGTTCTTTATTTAATGAACTTTGATATTACGTTTGTCACCTAATTTTTATTGTGTCAGGATCCCTCCTTTAGCGTGTTCTGTTGGTTGCAGTGGAGCTGCAAATGGGCAGTTCTGGCTTATCTACTTGCATTCGGTTGTGCATTCGCAATAAGTCTCATTGTCATTTGCAATCGCTATGCAGTTCAGGGCAGTTCAGGGTGCTGTCATCATTCCACCAATTGCTTTCTGCAGTTGAACTGCAGCCAGATTACTTTGGATTTCCTGCATGCATGTTGTTGCATAATACTGCATGTATTTGTTATGAAAGTCCTGTGCATTCACAGTCAGCTAGCAGATCAGACCAGCTCAGAATTTATTAATTACCATTCAGCTGTGTGGGAGTTTGCATGTCTGCATCCATTGGCTGATGTCCACATAAGTGTCTGCCTCCCATTTCAGACTCTGCCCGACATAGCAGTCAGTACGCTGGTCTGCTGGGCACTTTGTCACTCTGTAATAGATCTGTTATTGTAGTTCAATGCGACCTTATTACTTCTGCTTTAGCTAGCTTCTTGATAAACATATATGAAGACTTGTTAACCTTCTGCCGCCCGCGTCACGCCAGTAGGCGTGGCCGCGGCGGCAGCCCCAGGACCGCCTAACGCCGATTGGCGTAAAGTCCTGGGGCTCTGTTTAGCATGAGATCGCGCGCATGGTGCGCGCGCATCTCATGCTCGGAGGGCGGAGCTCCGCCCCGCCTTCGGTCTCCGAGCGGCTATTGCCGCTCGGGAGACTATTTGCCAGCGATTACGCCATCTATTTACTTGGTGCAGCGCTGCGATGAGCAGCAGCGCTGCACTGGGGACAGCCGTGTGACACGGCTGTCCCCATGGGGGACAAGAGAGCGATCGGCTCTCATAGGCAGAAGCCTATGACAGCCGATCGCCATAATTGGCCGGCTGTGGGGAGGGAGGGAGGGAGGGAATAAATTTAAAGAAACAGGGGGTTTTAGAAAAAACAAAACAATAATATTTATTTTAAAAAAAATGAACATGGGGGGAGCGATCAGACCCCACCAACAGAGAGCTCTGTTGGTGGGGAGAAAAGGGGGGGATCACTTGTGTGCTGAGTTGTGCGGCCCTGCAGCTTGGCCTTAAAGCTGCAGTGGCCAATTTAGCTAAAAATGGCCTGGTCACTAGGGGGGTTTAGCCCTGCAGTCCTCAAGTGGTTAATATATATTTATCCATTAGTTGAGCCGTTTGTTATTTTTCTGTATTATTGTTTATTGCCTTGTTTCCATGCCTGATGGACATTCGCTGCATCCGCAGTGGGTCAATGAAGTCCACTATCCTGATAGCTTGGATTCTGCCATCACCACGCTAGTGACTGGTAGTATTGCTGCTACTCTAGTTTCTGGGAACGTAACTATAGGCTGCGGTTGTAATTAGTTACGTTCCTTCCTGTAGTCTTGCCTGTGTGGATGCTTGCTGGTGACTGGTTGTTAACCTGCTTGCTCTGCTTTTGTGGATGTGACTGTGAGCTGTGGTTGCTATTAGTTACACTCCAATCTATAATCCTGTCTTGTACCAGTCTGAATGCTTACTATCGCTAGGGCAGCACTTAGTCTTGCAAGCGTTCCGTCTGTCTTTCTTGTATCTGTTTTGTTACTTAGCCAGAGGCTCAAACGGCATCTGCCCTGGGCAACAGTCAGTCTGTCTGTTTGTTCTTTGTCTGGTTACTCAGACCATAGGCAGCTCAACATCACACTGTGCTGACATTGTGTCTTATTTGTAGCGATATCGGAAGCCCAGAGCTGCAGTTGCTCTGGGCAACCTGTGTAGCCTCTTCCATTATCCAGCTACTTAGCCTTGTTGCGCTGGGTGGTCAGAAAGTATCAGTAGCTAGGGCTTTCAGCGCCCGGGGACAAAGACTATTAATGAGCCCCCTAAGGTGAAGGGTGCGCCGTGACCCAAAAGGGGTGTGGCCACATATTAAATGTGGGCGTGATTATGGGTGGAGCCAAATGTACAGGTAGTTAGCAGGCTCACGCTCAGCCACCCTCCCTCAGTATGTACTTTCCAGCATGTTCCAAGACAAATTCAGCAATCATGAGCCCCCCACCCCCCTTAAAGACAAATTGAGCAATCATAAGGGCCCTCAACAAGACAAATTTAGCAATCATGAGGCCCTCAACAAGACAAATTCAGCAATCATGAGGCCCCCAACAAGACAAATTCAGCGATCTTGAGGCCCCCAACAAATCATGAGGCCCCCAACAAGACAAATTCAGTAACCATGAGGCCCCCAACAAGACAAATTCAGCAGTCATGAGGCACATAAATAGACAGCATTTCACATAAATAGGCAGATGCCCCCTTAATATGGTAGACACCTCTTACCTGGCAGCAGTTCCCCAAAATACACTCAATCCGACAGCAGTGGTTCCCCAAAAATAGGTAGCCCCAAGTCTATAGGTGTCACCAGAATAGGTGGCCAGCAGTATAGATGTCCCCAGAATAGGTGGCCAGTGGTATAGGTGTCCCCAGAACAGGTAGCCAGGGGTAGAGATGTCCTCAGAACAGGTAGCCAGGAGTATATGTCCCCAGTATATGTAGCCAGAGGTATATGTGCCCAGTATATGTAGCCAGGGGTATATGTGCTCAGTATATGTAGCCAGGGGTATATGTCCCCAGTATATGTAGCCAGAGGTATATGTGCCCAGTATATGTAGCCAGGGGTATATGTGCCCAGTATATGTAGTCAGGGCCAGGGGTATATGTGCCCAGTATATGTAGCCAGGTGTATATGTGCCCAGTATATGTAGCCAGGGGTATATGTCCCCAGTATATGTAGCCAGGGGTATATGTCCCCAGTATATGTAGCCAGAGGTATATGTGCCCACTGCCCAGTATATGTAGCCAGGTGTATATGTGCCCAGTATATGTAGCCAGGGGTATATGTCCCCAGTATATGTAGCCAGAGGTATATGTGCCCAGTATATGTAGCCAGGGGTATATGTGCCCAGTATATGTAGTCAGGGATATATGTGCCCAGTATATGTAGCCAGGGGTATATGTGCCCAGTATATGTAGCCAGGGGTATATGTGCCCAGTATATGTAGCCAGGGGTATATATGCCCAGTATATGTAGCCAGGGGTATATGTGCCCAGTATATGTAGCCAGGGGTATAATATGTGCCCAGTATATATAGTCAGGGCCACCTGACCACCATAACTGTTTAGGCCCCCACCGTCCCCCCCCTAGTCTCACCCACCCTCCCTCAGTAACATATTCCACCACCTGACCTGACCACCATAACTGTTTAGGCCCCCACCGCGCACTTTGGTCCTGGGCTCAGCTTCACCTGGCCTGGGGCTCCACGCACGGCACCTCCACGCTGTCTGCCTGTTTAGTTTAGCCTCTAGAGGGATGGGGCTGGGCTGGGGCTCAGGGGACGGCGGGTTGGGCTGGCTGGCGGCGCCTCTTCTGCTGACTTGCCGCTCTGCATAGCGCTCCACTTCTATATGGACGCTGCGCGGCGGTTCGGCGATCGTGACGTGTGACGTCGGTGACGTCACTCGCTGAGTGGGGATGGGGAGATCTGGCCCGGCGTTGAGCACTGCATAGCAGCGTATCGATAAGATAAATGAATAAAAAAAAACCCACTGCAGCTGAGCTGGGGGCGCCCTTGGGGACCTAGCGCCCGGGGGCACTTGTCCTACCCCAACCTCCCCTAGCTCTGCGTCTGGAAAGTATGCCCCCCCAGCATTACACATTGATTGGTGGAGGTTGAAAAAATATTCTACAGGTATGAGGTCATATGCAATTTGTGAAGATTCAAGAAGGGTAGGAGGCGCCCGTAGACTTATATCAGTGGTAGGTAATCCAGTAGTAATAAAATAATAAAGTAATAATAGAAAGGGTTCTCTTGTTCCTACCTTGTAGTAGTGAAAATCACATGCAAGGTAGTAATAGATACTTCTTAACTTTTATTGAGGCACAAATGACAACGCGTTTCTCGGCCACAGCCGCTTCCTCAGGTCTATAGATGTGCCTTTAAATACAGATGGCAAAATTCAAGATAGACACATAACACTCAACACCGATAGCCATAAATACACAAATAAATAAATAAATAACAATATGACCAATAAAACAGTAATATAATAGGGCATTAGGATATAGTCCATTAATAAAACTAGTACAATAAAAACAAAGGGTCTAATCCATAAGTCCCGGTGGTAATATGTAGACACCGGTGGCTACCCATATAGACAATAAATGTAATTAAAACATGTAATCAAAAAATACTGCTCAAAATCAGGACATACATATATACACATGCATACACATATATTACAATAAGTAATAAGTACATGGGTATCTCTGGATCCCATATATTACTCCATAAAGGAGCTCTTTTAAATAATGTCCAACTCCACTCGTCCACTATTTCCCAGTGTACTTATTACTTATTGGCTCCCTCCTCTATTTGGCCCCCTCGAGAGCTACATTATTTTACATATTATGTTGCACATTTTTACTAGATACATATTTTTTGCGATACAGACTTGGGACAATGTATCATGTATGCAATTTTTATCTGCATTATGTGTGTGTATAGATGTGCATATGTATATATGTGTATATATGTATATATATACATACAATCTGATTCTCATCGCTTATGTATTATATGAGAACTCTATATGATTCTAGTTATATATAGTTATATATATCCTTTAGTTGCAGATTTGCACGTTCCTCTATGGTTACTAGTCCTGATTTTGAGCAGTATTTTTTGATTACATGTTTTAATTATCAAAGGAAAAGGAGAAAGGAAGAAAAAGTCGGCACTACATGCATTACATCCCGCTGGTTGGAAGGGTCTGTGGAATCATGGCAGATGTGGCCCCATTGGTATGGGCAGCGTGCTCTGGCTGAAATGAACAAAGGTCAGTTAAATAAAGAGGATGCAGAGTCGGCACTACTGCTCCTTGTGCATTTATTGCCAATAGGTGTACATCAAATAGCTTGCAGTGTAAATTATTAACACATACCGTGCATTGAAGGCTGAAAGTGGAGAGCTGGTGGTGGGCGCTAGGTGCAGGAATAGGCTATTCCTGCACCTAGCGCCCACCACCAGCTCTCCACTTTCAGCCTTCAATGCACGGTATGTGTTAATAATTTACACTGCAAGCTATTTGATGTACACCTATTGGCAATAAATGCACAAGGAGCAGTAGTGCCGACTCTGCATCTTCTTTATTCAACATGTTTTAATTACATTTATTGTCTATATGGGTAGCCACCGGTGTCTACATATTACCACCGGGACTTATGGATTAGACCCTATTGTTTTTATTGTACTAGTTTTATTAATGGACTATATCCTAATGCCCTATTATATTACTGTTTTATTGGTCATATTGTTATTTATTTATTTATTTGTGTATTTATAGCTATCGGTGTTGAGTGTTATGTGTCTATCTTGAATTTTGCCATCTGTATTTAAAGGCACATCTATAGACCTGAGGAAGCGGCTGTGGCCGAGAAACGCATTGTCATTTGTGCCTTAATAAAAGTTAAGAAGTATCTATTACTACCTTGCGTGTGATTTTCACTACTACAAGGTAGGAACAAGAGAACCCTTTCTATTATTACTTTATTATTTTATTACTACCGGATTACCTACCACTGATATAAGTCTACGGGCACCTCCTACCCTTCTTGATTCTTTGCCACCCCTGTATAGGGGAGTGCACACTTGGAAATTATTCCAAGTGGCCAACGTTTTACCTGGAGCTGCGACCTATATTACTATCAGAAGCAAGGCCGAGTGAGGACGGTACTTCCTCACATGCGAGAAAGGTGGTTGCTTTCTACAGCAACCCAATTTTGTGAGTATATCACTGTTTTACGCATATATTCTGGTGTCTAATTGATAATATACCAGATCGGGCTCCCAGTCTCTTTATCTTTTTTTGTTTTTTCACAAGAATCAGCTCATATGCAATTTGCTTTTTCTCCTGAGTATTTATTTAGTTATTTATTTATATATATTTATATTATTTAGTTTAATTGAATATTTGCGTACAACACAAAATTAAAATTTTGTGTTACCCGTTATTTCATGTAATTTTTTGTAATTACACTAAATTACGGAATTACGAATAAAAACACAAAATTAGGACTTAACATGAAAATACGATTTTGTGTTGTAATTTCATATTTTGTGTTGTAATTGCGAAAACACAGAATTTCGGCATATCACAACCTTTCACAACCAATCCGAACCTGCATTTTATTCTCCCATACTACACAGTGAAAATGCAAAGCAGGATGTGGTTGTGTGGGCGGCGGGAACTGTTTGAGAATTGATGTTTGATGAGTATGAGTATGGCTTTTAAGTTTTGTTTTGTTTTTTTTTTTACATATTTTTGTAGTCTCCATCTAATGGGTGTCCCATAACGTAGGTCGGGGTCTTGGCTAGATCTTTGGCTTTTGTTTTTTTTTAGATATTTTTGTATGTAACAAATTGGAACTGGCAGTAGTCACCTTTGGATTTCAGAGCAACGGGACATTGACATTTGAGGTAGCCAACAATGGATTGCTGTCACATCAGGTGTGAGAATAATTTCTCGCTCACATTTTGTGTGCCAGCTGAAAAGGTGAACACTACTGTACTGAGCTCTGTGTAAAAATAAACAAACCAAGGTCACACATCTCTCACTGTCACTGCTTTACAGTTATTGAAAGGAGTGTTATTGGCCTGTTATTCTCCTACAAGCCTTCCTCTACCACTGTGGGTATTGAATACAGGATGGTACTTTGGCCTTTGAGTTTAATTGGTCATAATGTGTCCGACTTCAAATCCCATCGGCCCTTTTCCTCTAATGTGGATGATACATCTGCTGCCTCAATCATAAGTAGCAAGACTATGTCATGGTTTCTGACAGCAAAGGTTAAAATGGCTCCAATCTGCAATGACCTTTTTCTCTTCTTGCCTCCTTCTTACTAAGACGCTGAGAAGGAAGCTCGTAAGTGTCATCCATCAAAAGCGAGATTGTGGCAAAACATAATAAAACTTTAAAATACCAAAGGTGCATGGCAGCATATCACAGCAATACCAGCAACTGTCTCTCTTGCAACAGGCTGTGATAAACAGTAAATAAGAAATAGCCACTAAATAACTGCTTTAGCGAGTGTAATCTCTCTCCTCAGCAGCTGAAAAGAATGTCGTATTTCATCAAGCAGCTCATTTCGTAGTATGATAACATAGAGCTCCTTCACAACAAATATGCCATTTCTTGCCAGTGCTGCTCCACACCAATAAATATAGTGGCAAAGTTAAATCTCCCATTTAGGATTGATGGGGAAATGCAGGTTGCCCTTGAAGATCAAGAGCATCAGCCCTGTGCAGTGTAGCTACATAGTCTTTTTATAGTTTGGTTGTATGGGGCTGGGAAAGGTTCTTGTTTTGTAAAATAGGGCTAAGTAACTCTTACAAACTCAGCTTTCAGGAGCACTTCCACAATATTTTAAGAATCAGATAGCATTCATCTCAGTAAAAATGTCTGCGGAAGATCTGTGAAGGTGCATACGCGCGCACAATAAGTGATATCCGTAACAACTGTGCCTGATCATTAGGATGACCCAGTGAAGAACTAGCGCTATACAGAAAAGCAGTGTTGCTCATCACGAGCGTGTAATCATGGGTAACCCGTGATCACAAGCAGTATTTCCTGAGCACGAGGTCGGATTCCAAATTCATGATCGCCTCTTGATCACGGATTCAGTTCCGAATGCACCCGTGATCATGGGCTGTGATAATTACCTGATAACCCGCCAACTTTAGTGGTTAATAGCAAAGCCCCCTTACATTCTAGAAACACCAAATATGCAGGACATGTTAAGTAGAACAGTGAGAACAAGGGGAAACATTTTTCAAAAAAACCTTATAGTTTTTTGAGAAAATCTGTATCTGGATTTCGATACTGCCGTGGCCAGATTTACTCGAATTTGTGATCGGGGGTAGCCGAGCAACACTGCAGGAAAGTTTCTTGGGTAGAGCCACGTCAAGTTTACTTTTCAGTGGCGCAAGCAAGAAGGATGATGAGGAAACATACATCAGTGCGGCTTGCAAAGCACTAGAACAATGTACTCATTCATTGGTGCTTGATCTAAGTCTGTGTACACATCATGCAAGATGAAACTTGGCCAAGACGGCTGATAACAACCACCTCTGCCGAGAATCCAGCATGTGTACAGCAGTCCCTAACCCCATCTGCAGTTCATCCAGCAATCAGCCAGGCAGATTGATTTGGCTGTACGCAGACCAAGAGCATTGTTGTAAAATGTTCGGTTGTTAAAGAGGAACTCCAGTGAAAATAATGTAATAAAAAGTGCTTCATTTTTACAATAATTATGTATAAATGATTTAGTCAGTGTTTTCCCATTGTAAAATCTGTCCTCTCCCCGATTTACATTCTGACATTTTACTGCTGGCAAGTGATGTCAGTGTAAGGAGATGCTGCTTGCTTTTTTGGAACTTGGACCCAGCTGTAAACAGCTACCGGGACAAATGGGCAAATAAAATATGTCAGTTTTAATTCCGATAGCTTGTATTATTTTAAAACTATAATGGGCGCAAACTGAGAAATAATATTTTTTCCTGATAAAACATTTTTAGAATAAAATAATTCTTAGCAAAAAGTACCCCCAAAGAAAGCCTAATTGGTGGTGAAAACAACAGGATACAGATTGTTTGGTTATGATATGTAGTAATAAAGTTATAGGCAAATGAATGGAAGGAGCGCTGACAGGTGAAAATTGCTCTTTTTTTTAAGGGGAAAAATTCCTTTGAGGTGAAGTGGTTAATATACATTTCTGAACTTCTTACAACTGCTGCATTACAGTAGCACCAGTGTCTTGAGACAGTTATGTGTTATCCCATGAAATCAGAAACCATATCCCTAATGTTAACGGCTGTCTTCCTTCCTTCAAAGGTGATGAGGTACTGATTTGCTGCAGTAAGGACAATATAAGAGCATTATCTGCTGTGCCTTCATCAAGCTTTAAGTACCTGCTCCCTTGGGTAGCTTTTGATGATGCCATTTACTTGCTGGGCACAATGAACAACAGATTGCTCATTCACATCCAGGCTTCCTTTCTCCTGAAATGATGAGATGTGTTATTTGGCTAAATGCATACCCTTTCTGAAGCCTGAATGTTGAACTTTGATCAAGCAGTGCGACTACCTAGCGGCAGCCTCTTATACTACCCATGAAAACGATAGCATAGTACATTTTAACAAGATGATTGTTATTGAAACGCTTGCTGAGAAAGTACAGTTCAGACACGGCTTCCAGTGGCAGCTGCTGCAGCCGCCTAGAGAAAGGTGTTGAAATATACAGCGTAACCAGAACTAAGCGATAACATGAGCAGAAACTAAATTATCTTGAATTTCTTTTGTTGCTGTATTATAGGTCCCAGCTTGTAGAGTAATGTAGCTCGTATTTAATGGATTTTGATCCTGTGCTAAATTTCTAAAATATCCAGCTGTACAAGGCGGAATAATGTACGGCTACGGTTTTGATAAAAACATATTTAAATAGAGTTAAATTCAGAATGAAACAGCAGTTAGTGTAACACGCAAAATGGGCTTAATGGCAAAAATAAAGATGTGGAGCAAGTTATTGTGTCTTGTGTGTAATACCCTAACTGGTGCACGTAATTAGGTATTATGGTTACCTTATTATTCTCTCTAGTAAGTTGTAATTTAGGATCCCCTGTAATGCTGAGCAAACCGAACGTTTTTAAAAAGTTGTCTTTAAAAAAATAAAAAAAATTATACTAATATTGCTTTATGTTTTCACATCAGGGTGATCATGCATTGTTCAATCTGCTACCAGAATGACCACTGGAACGATACCTCTGTAAGGACCCATTCACACTAGAAGCGTTTTTCTGATTGTTGTGCGATTGATTGGCGGTTTTTAAAATTGCTCCCTTTCACTTTCATTAAAATTGCGGTAAAAATTGCGGAAAAAATCGCTGCGATTTTGCAATCGAGTATGCAAAAATTGTGCAGCTTTTTCCACGATTTTTACCGTGATTTTAATGAAAGTGAATGGGAGTGATTTTTAAAAAAATTCTAATCAATCACAAAATGCTCAGAAAAGCGCTTCTCAAAGGACTAGAGGACATGATCTGCGCATGGAGGAGAAACATTTTAGTCATTTATTTAGGAAAGGGTTCTTTACAGTAAGAGTGATTAAGATGTGGAATGCATTGCCACAGGAAGTCGTTATGGCAAACTCTATACCTGCATTTAAAGGGGGCTTAGATGCTTTCCTTGCGTTGAAGACATCCATGGCTACAATTACTAGGTAATGCCTAATGATGTTGATCCAGGGATTTTATCTGATTGCCATCTGGAGTCGGGAAGGAATTTTTCCCTTTTGGGGCTAATTGGACCATGCCTTGTAAGGGTTTTTTCGCCTTCCTCTGGATCAACAGGGATATGTGAGGGAGAAGGCTGGAGTTGTACTTTGTACTGGTTGAACTCGATGGACGTATGTCTTTTTTCAACCAAAATAACTATGTAACTATGTAACTAGTATGGAAGGGCCCTGAATCTGATCAATGAGAAGCAGTAAATCTGAATCTGAGAGGAATCTATTGCCCGCCAATACACTGTACACCAATTTCCAATAAATTTCAGCATGAAATATATTGGAAATCGCCCTGCAGCTGCCCCCAAGTATATATGTGTACCCCCCCATGCCCGTGTTGAAGGCTCACCTGTCACATGCCAGCATGAATCCTGGCCTCCTCCAGTGTCCATCGTCACTGTAAGCACCTGTACTAAGTGACAACGGCACATGTAGTTCTGTAGAATACATTTTTCTCAAAAACTACAAGATCTTTTTGCAAAAATATTTTTTTGACTTGATCCCAGTATTGCCCTTAATATACATAGCAACTTTGGTGATGAAAGCATGTATGGGGGCTTTGCTATTAACCACCAGTGATGGTCGAAAATATCAATTTCCGATTCCGGGGTAAATTCACATTCCGCCATTGCCAATTACCGATTCCGCTTTCCGCTACCAATTTCCGCATTCCAATGCGGAATTTCCGCCGGAAATCGCGGAAATTCCACCCGACTTTAACATCGATTTTCTCAAAAACTATAATGTCTTTTGGAAAACTTGTTTTTGCATCTTGTTCACAAGATTCTGTTTAACAAACCCTTAAAATTTGGTGTTTCTAGGACTTATGGGGGCTTTGCTATTAACCGCTAAAGTCGGCAGATTTTTACTGTAATGTAAAATGCAGAAAATAGGCAGATCCAGCTTTTCTGCATTTTACATTACAGTAAAAATCCGCCGACTTTAGTGGTTAATAGCAAAGCCCCTGTAAGTCCTAGAAACACCAAATTTTCAGGGTTTATTAAACTGAATCTTGTGAACAAGATGCAAAAAAGTTTTCAAAAAGACCTTATAGTTTTTGAGAAAAGCAATGTTAAAGTGGGCAGAAATTTCCGTGCTTTCCGGCGGAAATCTGCCTACCGCACTTGCATTAGCGATTTCCGCATTCCGATGCGGAAATGCAATTTCCGATCGGAATTTTGGAAATTGCATTTCCACGGAATCCGAATGAGCATCCCTATTAACCACCAAAGTCAGCATGAAATTATGGATTGATTACATTTACATGTAACTGTGGATTAGAGAGCTTTGTAGTGTCGGCACTCTGTGGTGTGCACACGTGGTAGCAAGTTCGGTAGAAAGTAGACGATGCACCATCCACAATGCTTAAAGGTTTATTCGCCCACCATCACCAGCACAAGGAAAGATAAGCAGCATACAAGTGACGGCCTAACAGCCGTTTCGCGATTACTCGCTTCCTCAGAGACCAATGTCACATGACACAATGTCACGTGACATTGGTCTCTGAGGAAGCAAGTAATCGTGAAACGACCGAGATAAAAAATGTTCTCAATATTTAAAGACTTTATACCTGAGGTGGCTTTGTCTTTTCTTTTTTTGTGGTTTATAGATATGATTACAATAGCCACGGGATCATACCCAGGTGTATATAGGTGCACGGATTTATTGGTGCTCAGTTTTTTGTGTATGTTTAAGGTCTTAGAGAAACTGACGGCGATGTAAGTATGTAATATTCATTTGCAGGTACGTCATGTGTTTATTTTATATAATTTGACTTGGTTCAGGTTCACTTTAATTAAATATACATTCCGATGATACACATGGATTTGGCTATTTAATTGACAGTACAGATTTTTAGATTAATGACAGAGAGGATGTGTAAACAAGACCGCAGCCTAGTGAATTAAGTCTTTAAGCTAATTTGCAACAGCTATAGAGTGCCTTCAGTTCTCGACTGAGCAGTGTACAATTAGCACAGAGGGGAGTAGGCTTTGTGCTTTCAATGTCGCCGCCGTACAAACAAAAAAATATATTCAGTGTTCCGAACTGAAATGAAAACCTCTCATGTAAACAGTGCAATAAAAGCCGATGTGTACAACGTGTCCAATGCTTACAATCATAATTTAATACTCCGAATCATTTTCAAACCATCTGGAAGCTGTGACTGAGAGTTGTCATCTCATTATTCCATTAGAGGAATTACTGATGTCTGCAGGCCTCCAGATCAGAGTAAATAATTCTTAGACTTATTAACACAGTCTACACACTAATTATTCCTTTTATAGTGGGAATTCTACTAATGGGTATTTTGTTAAGTAGTGAGAGACAACCTATTAACCCAAGTAGGACCACTCTTGTTTCATTAAATCTTCAGATACTTTTCTTTTGATTAAAGCTGTGTTGGCGACTTGCAAGCAGTGTGACTAATTAAAGAGATTTTTCTCTTTCACCCATATCCATTTCCTTGTCATTTACACCTGTCAATAAAGGGAATCTAAAGATGCCAGTTCAGGAAAGTGTTCTTGTTGCCACTGACTTGGAGGAGAATTCTATGAAGTGATTATTTTATAAACAATGCTTATTTAATAACACTAGGGGCTTGCTTCACTTAGACAAATAGCATGCCTTATCTGAGATAACACATCTTATCAAAGTTAACACACCTTACCAAAGTTAACACGTGTTATCAGAGTAGAATAGCGAGCGCTACGAACCCACAGGGGCTCAGGGCAGGATGAGTGGAGCTAACTTTGATAAGGCGTGTTATGATAAGGCATACTATTTGTCTTAGTGGATCAAGCCCTATATATTTTAATGACAAGACAAGACAAATCACATTTATATTGTTCTTTTCTCCTGACGGACTCAAAGCATCAGAGCTGCAGGCAGCCACTAGGACATGCCCTGTAGGCAGTAGTAATTAGGGAGTGTTGCTCAAGGTCTCCTACTGAATAGGTGCTGGCATACTGAACAGGAAGGACTAAGACTCCTGTGTCAGATGTCTTCTGTGTCAGAGGCAGAGCCCTTAACCAGTACACTATCCAGCCACTACTACACATAGGGCCAGATTTATCAAGAGTGTCTGAGACAAAATATTAGTAGGTTTTTAGAAATCTCAGTCTCAGACATCCTAAGAAATCATTAGATAGTGCAGACTCCTTCTTAAACTGTTAGGAATAGGAGGAGTTAAGAAGGTCTCTCAGACAGTGCAGCGTGTGAGGGGAATTGCTGTTGCTGAGGTAACCAACACACCTGCTGTACTGATAGCAGCAGGCTCTGAGGAGGAATTCAGCAGGTGGAAGGGGCACATCACAAATCATGTATAGCCTGCACTCTGCAATCATGTCTAGCCAGCATTTCTACATCTGTAGAACTGCTTTCAAGCACTTCTTAATCTGCGCAAGTTTAGGGAAGGATTTGCACTTCTCTTAAAGGAATACTGTAGGGGGGTCAGGGGAAAATGAGTTAAACTTACCTGGGGCTTCTAATGGTCCCAGTGGTGCAGTGGTTTTCAGACTTTAAAGTCTGAAATTCCAGAAGTGAACCGGAGGCGGGGCCGGAGCATCGGTGAGTGGCTGCGTGGGCACAGGATGTCTGCGTGGGACCATTAGAAGCCCCGGGTAAGTTCAACTCGTTTTCCCCTGACCCCCCCTACAGTATTCCTTTAACTGTAGTGCAGCTCTAGAAATCCACGCTAAACTGATGCTATTACTAGGATTTAAGAACATTCTTATCATCACACAGAACTGTTCTCCCTGCTGGTTAGAACAGATTAAGAAGAAAAAACTGTCGGTAACGCATTGATAAATCTCCCCCATAGTTTTTGTTTTCCAATACTATTCTTACAATTCTATTTTCCCTTTGGGGGTTATGTGGCACTGTGGCTTGAGGTGCAATGATGCTTCTTTGTGGTTCAGTAATATGTGAGGCTATAATATATAACCTTGCATCACATACTTTTAACCTGTTCCACTCTACTGTACTGTTGGACCTGATCATGTTATTTCGCCTGCTAGTCCTCTCTGTCTCATCAGCCAGCCAGTCCTGTCAGTGTCACCAGTCAGCCAGTCCTCTCTTGAAACCTCCCTTTCAGTCCTTTCTTCCAGACCATCCTTTATGTCTGCCCCGTCAGTCTTCTCTTACTGTTCCCCTTGCTAGTCATTTTTTCCAGTTCTCACTGCCAGGCGCTCCTTACATTCTGCCCATCCAGCCCTCCCTTTTGGCTTATCCTTCTTGTTTGTCCTGCCAGTCCTTTCTGTTTAGTCTGTCCTAATCTTCCAACGCTGCAGGGTTCATCCTCCTTTTCTTCCTGGCACCAATGGGGCAATCCTAAGAGACGGGACCTGGAAGCTACCAGGCAGCAAAGTAATCCGTCACCCACTAGGAGTGGTGATGAAGACCTTTGTTCACCAAGACTTCACACCCTGGGAGCACCCACGTCAACCATCTAGTGTTTACCAGAAAATCATGTTCTACCACCTCATCTTCCCTATATGAGAAAGTGTAAGTTAACAGACAGCATTATCTGAACAAAAACATTACCGGTAATTATTTTTGTCTTTTATTTCTCAGGCTCTGGTGTTTCCTTGCTACTTTGGCTTTATCTTTACCACCCTTTCAGCTTAATCTTTGCTTCCCTAAGATTTTGGCTGTTTTTAGTATGTTCTTGCTGTATTATTTTGTAGCGCCCTTTGGTGTGTAAAGACTGTACCTTGTACATTGACTCCCAAGATCCATTTTTCATTTGCACTGTGTAATACAGAGACTGGGGTTGGCCTCCGCAGTTCTGCACCTTGCTCACACTGTTGCCAAATTGGCTGGTGACATAGAAGGTCCGCCTGTGAGGTCCATAATATGGCCCCATTTATGATTTCCTTATATACTGCTCCAGCAATGGTGCTCCTCCCAAAGCTGTCCTCTTATATTTACCTTCGTTATAGTGTCCCTTTTATAGTGCTTGCAGACATATCCAGTAAAAGTACTAACTATAGTGCCCCCTTATCTGATCTCTAAGTATAGTTCCCAGAGTTACCGCACAGTCTTTAAACCCCCTGTAAAACTGGCAGATAAAGTATGCTGTAAGTATATGTAAATCTCCTCATTCCTGCTTCTGCTTTTACTGCCATTGTTCTGAATCCTGAGTCTGCCATGTGTGGTTTATTCCTTGAGAGTTGCATGACCACCATGGTACTAGGGACCAAGAACAGATGAAATGTGGCTTCGGTCAGGAATGAGTTGTGGTAACTAAACTGTAGGAGTTGGTCAGTAAGATGCTATTTTTGCTAACCTGGGTTAATTAAGTGCAAATTGCACGGGGCTTGAAATTGGGCCAATCAAAGGCTGTTAATATAAATGGGGATTAGCTCAACTTCAAGCTGCATGCAAAACATATTAAATTGGCATCCAAATGGGAAAAGTTATCAAATCATTGATGGCTTCCAGTAAATCTTTATTTATTAGCATGCACCAATGCATGCTCTAGAAAAACCGGGGTCAGAGATGGATTAAGATGTAATGGGGCAATAGGCAAGGTAATGGACCCCCCCCCCGTGGTCTTGGTAAGCTGAAGTGGAGAGAGGTCAGAGAAGGTAGCTGGTGGACCCCTTGACACCCACTAGGCCCCAAGCACCTGCGTAAGTTGCCTAGTGGATGATCCTCCTCTGACCGGGATATCCTTGTCATGGTAACTGCCTAATGAGCAATGCCACTGAGAGATATCACAGAGATGATCCGAAACGTACCAAGGCCAGATGGGGAATCAGTTCAAAAGATCCAACTTATAACTAAAATAACGCTCCTGGACTAGGTGAAAAAGCTAAGCTAAAATGTTACTTTATTTTAAATGTATGCAATACACCACGTAGACCTAACACTTTTTTTAAACTTGATTTTCCTTTGAATGCCAATAGTTAACAGTCATGTGAAGACGAATGTTGTAAAGTGTCAAGAAATGGTAGACTCTCGGAAGTCTTTTAGCATTTTCAAAATTGTCTGTGATTAAAGTGTATGATCCATTCAGAAAAGCTGCATCTAAAATTAGATTCATTTGAGTAAGGAGTGGAACTTGCAGATGCTTCAGGAGTATAACTCTAAACAATCTGGCCCAATAGCAAAATCATTATCCAGGTCCTCCATCAGACGCTGGCATTCCTGTAATGGTATTCTGCAATAAGTAACATGCTTTTTTCTAGCAATCTGAGACATGTTTTTGAATTAAGTTTACATCTACTTGAGGCCAATGAGTGCTGCTAATGGAAGAGACGCCAGAGCATCTAGATGTGCTATGTCCTCTCTCTGCTGGAAGCCATTGCAGTCTCGCAGTCCCCCATAGTCTCATGAATAATTGTAAAATGCAAGGAAGAAGGATAGGCTTGGCACTACTGCAGTTTATCTGCCAGTCAAAAACAGTTCATGCATAAACATTCAATGCAAAGCACTACAAAACATAGTACTTATCATGGCAGGTGCAGGGGTGCTGGGAGGGCAGTGGTTGCCAGTGGTGCATGGGCGGCCTGACGACAGTTTTGCTTTGCTGTGCTTCTAATTAGTGTTGGGCGAACAGTGTTCGCCACTGTTCGGGTTCTGCAGAACATCACCCTGTTCGGGTGATGTTCGAGTTCATATGGCCAAACCGTTCGGCCATATGGCCGAACTAAGAGCGCATGGCCGAACGTTCCCCGAACGTTCGGCTAGCGCTGTGATTGGCCGAACGGTTCACGTGGTTCGGGTAAATAAACACCCGATCCACGTCATTTCTCCGCCATTTGTCTGTGGGTTTAGCTTTGGGTAGGCAGGCAGGGTAGTTCTCTCTCCAGCCAGGCTAGCCAGGGTCCCCCCAGTCATTGTGTCGCTGCTGGGAACAGTAGTACACCGCTCACCCTCCACTGTATAGCATTGTGTTTACTGCCACTCTGTGTCTCTGCTGGAAACAGTAGTACACCGCTCACCCGCCACTGTATAGCATTGTGCTCTGTTTCGCTGCTGGGAATAGTAGTACACCGCTCACCCACCACTGTATAGCATTGTGCTCTGTGTCGCTGCTGGGAACAGTAGTACACCACTCACCCACCACTGTATAGCATTGTGCTCTGTGTCGCTGCTGGGAATAGTAGTACACCGCTCACCCACCACTGTATAGCATTGTGCTCTGTGTCGCTGCTGGGAATAGTAGTACACCGCTCACCCACCACTGTATAGCATTGTGCTCTGTGTCGCTGCTGGGAACAGTAGTACACCGCTCACCCACCACTGTATATCATTGTGCTCTGTGTCGCTGCTGGGAATAGTAGTACACCGCTCACCCACCACTGTATAGCATTGTGCTCTGTGTCGCTGCTGGGAATAGTAGTACACCGCTCACCCACCACTGTATAGCATTGTGCTCTGTGTCGCTGCTGGGAACAGTAGTACACCGCTCACCCACCACTGTATAGCATTGTGCTCTGTGTCGCTGCTGGGAATAGTAGTACACCGCTCACCCACCACTGTATAGCATTGTGCTCTGTGTCGCTGCTGGGAATAGTAGTACACCGCTCACCCACCACTGTATAGCATTGTGCTCTGTGTCGCTGCTGGGAATAGTAGTACACCGCTCACCCACCACTGTATAGCATTGTGCTCTGTGTCGCTGCTGGGAATAGTAGTACACCGCTCACCCACCACTGTATAGCATTGTGCTCTGTGTCGCTGCTGGGAATAGTAGTACACCGCTCACCCACCACTGTATAGCATTGTGCTCTGTGTCGCTGCTGGGAATAGTAGTACACCGCTCACCCACCACTATATAGCATTTCTGTATTGCCACTGTACTGCTGCCAGTCAGCGTGTACTTTAAGGATAAGTGAAATGAAGAAGAAATCCTGTGAAAGAGGGAGGGGCAAGGGAAGAGGTGTTTTCCCTGACGGTTCACATACAGGCCACAGTGGAGCACCGAAGAAAACCCACTCAATACCGCCCATGTTGTCCAGGAAATCTACCCTCACAAATCCAAAAGAACAGGACCAGATAATTAATTGGATGACCTCTCAAGCGTCCAGCAGTGGATTAAGCAGCACCAGCACATCACGCACGAGGTCCGAGTCCTCAGCCAGTTACAGGGAGCCAGTGGGCACAAAGCTGACACAACCGGCAGCGACACCACGCACACAACTGCCTAATAACCAGTCCGAAGAATTTCCTCAGGACACAATGGGGTATTCGCAGGAGCTATTCCCAGCCCAACAAACTTCCACCTTTCAAAGGTCAATGGAACAGCCAGAAATGTTGTGCCCGGATTCACAACCATTTACTGTGGGAAATGCACCGCGCACTGAAATGCAAGGCGAGTCCGAGGACTTTGAAACCCAAATCCCAGAGCAAGTTGGGCAGGAGGGGTTTCAATTGCAGGAGGTCGGCCGAGAAGATCTGGAAGACGACGTTGGAGTGAGCTGCGCAGAGGTTGTTCTGGGGAGCTCTACTCCACGGTGGCGGCCCACAATCACATATGACGAGTTTGAGGAGATGGAAGAGGAGAGTTTGGACAATGTGGACACAGACCCAGATTTTGTATGTGAAGGAGAAAATCGCCGTCGTAGCAGCACAGATGAGTCTGTTGAAGAACCCACTGCTGCACGAGTTCGCCTTGTGCCACAAGGTAGGCGGCGCGAAATTTCAGGCACCACAAGCGTGGAAGTTCAAATGAGATGCAAAAGAGGCGCAAACAGAAATCGCCAGCAAGGCAGGTGCTCCAAAGTCTGGCCTTTCTTTGAAGACTGCAGTGAGGATGGTACCATGGTGATTTGCAAGGTGTGCAAGACCCGCCTGAGCAGGGGGAAAAATATTAACAACCTCTCCACCACCAGCATGACCCGCCACATGGTATCCAAACATCCCACTCTGTGGGCAAATGCGGCAGGACAGGGTACCAGCAACACTGCCTCCCTTGGGGTCACCAGACTCACTACCAGACCCTCCTCAGCAACAGCAGTAACCCAGCCATTGCGTGGTTCACAACAACATTCACAAACATCAGACGACGCTGACACTGTCACTTTCCGGAATAGTGCTCTTGAGGTCTCCCAGTCTTCATCAAACACAACAACCAACAGCCCTTCAGTGTGCAGCCCTACGGTTCAGTTGTCTGTCTCGGAGATGTTTGAGCGCAAGAGGAAATTGCCAGCAAATGACCCCCGGGCCGTGGCACTAACAGCCAGCATAGCCAAGCTTCTGGCCTGCGAAATGCTGCCATATCGAGTGGTGGAGACAAACAGCTTCGAGGGCATGATGTCAGTGGCCATCCCACGTTACGTGGTTCCCAGCCGCTACCACTTTGCGCGCTCTGCAGTGCCTTAGTTGCATGAGCACGTGGTCAGCAAAATAACCCGAAGCTTGAAGAATGCCGTTGCCTGCAAGGTTCACCTCACCACTGACACCTGGACGAGTGCGTTCGGCCAGGGTCGATACATCTCCCTTACCGCGCACTGGGTGAACCTTGTGGAGCCTGGCAGCAATTCCTCACCTGCTACGGCGCGGGTGTTGCCCACGCCGCAAACAGCTGCACCGCCGTCCCTCCCACTGGATAACAGCAGCACCTACCTCTCTGACTCCTTCTCCTCCAACGCATCTCAAACCTGTACCTCATCCGGAAACGCTAACCCAGCAGCAGTAGGATCGTGGAAGCAGTGCAGCACAGCTGTTGGCATGCGTCAGCAAGAGTTGCTGAAGCTGATCTTCCTTGGGGATAAGCAGCACACAGGGGAGGAAATTTGGAGGGGAATGAAGGAACAGAGGGATTTGTGGCTGGCACCGCTGGACCTGAAACCAGGCATGGTTGTGTGTGATAATGGGAGTAATCTCATTCGCGCTTTAAGGTTGGCTAAGCTGACACACATCCCTTGCCTGGCGCACGTGATGAACCTAGTAGTTCAGCGGTTCCTGAGGACATACCCAGGCGTGGCCGATCTTCTGTTGAAGGTGCGACGAGTGGCCAAACATTGTAGAAATTCCAGTACTGCTTCGGGGGCACTCGCCAAGATACAGGAGCGCTTCAATCTCCCCCACCATCGCTTGCTGTGTGATGTCCCTACGCGCTGGAATTCTACGCTGCACATGCTAGCCCGCTTTTGCGAGCAGAAGAGTGCAGTGGTCCAGTACATGACGGTGCAGTACCGAGGTGCATCCGGACAGCTGCCAAGCTTCTGTGGATCCGATTGGGCCAACATGTTGGACCTCTGCCAAGTCCTCCAAAATTTTGAGCAATCCACGTTGCTTATGAGCAGTGACAACACTTCAGTCAGCATTACCATACCACTGCTGTGTTTACTGAAGAAGTCAATGTTGAAAATCAAGGAAACAGCTGTCATGATGCAACTGGGGGAATCTGAAGGAGAAAACGATCAGCGTGATGATACCAACATGAGGCCATCTGCCTCAGGAAACGCTGGCCTCAGCAGCTATGACGAAGAAGAGGAGGAGGAACAGCTGGAGTTGGAGCAGGAATTTCATGCCACCACTGACGAGGGCCAGAGCAGTGCACGTTGGACTTCCACAATTCAGCGCGAATGGTCAGCAGAAGCAGACCAGGAAGAAGGTGACGACTATGATGCATCACAACTATCACAACGCTCACAAGAGGATGATGAGGATTCTGGCAGGACTCTGGCACACATGGCTCAATTCATGCTAGACTGCATTGAACGCGACCCACGCATTGTGCGCATTCTGGACAACACCAATTACTGGGTTTATACCCTTCTGGATCCACGGTACAAACACAATGTTCCAAAACTGCTTGAAGAAAGAGTCAGACAGGCCAAAATGGAAGAATACCAGCAGGCCCTTGTGGAGACTTTAGAGAGGAGATTGACATCCTCCCCCTCCTCTAGCCAGTTGTACGCCAACAGACTGACTTCCGCAAACCCAGGACGACCAGGAGGGCAGCAAACAACACAAGCCGCAGCTAGTGCCCAAAAGGGAATGGTATCGGCAGTGTCCTTGGAGTGGGAAAATTTTCTGACACCCATGCAGCAGCCCACAGAACAGCAAGCGTGCAGATCCACCTCCAACACCGATCGCCTGGAGAAGATGGTCAAGGACTACATGTCAGATGGCGTAGCTGTGTTGAACAATCCATCTGCACCTTTCAACTATTGGGTATCGAAGCTAGACACCTGGCACGAACTGGCAATGTACGCAATAGAGGTGCTGGCTTGCCCGGCAGCCAGCGTTATGTCGGAACGCTGTTTCAGTGATGCCGGAGGCATCGTCACAGATCGGCGTATCCGCCTCTCCACAGAAAATGCAGACCGTCTGACTCAAATTAAAATGAATCAATCCTGGATTGGAAACGACTACGCAACACTCCCGTACCCCAACCAAGTAACATGAACAATGAACATCTGTGATGGGTTAGCGTTTCCGGTCCCTGTTTATTGAACCTCTCATCTGTATTACATTTATGACTGCATGGCGACAAAATGCATTGCTATCCGCACGCTTCTTGTCCTCATGCAAGGCCTGGGTTGCGCCTGAAAGCGTGGCCTTCTCCTCCTGCGCCTCCTCCTGTTCCATCACGTGTGCTGCTGCTGGGTTAGCGTTGCCAGTCCCTTTTTACGGAACCTCTTATCAGTATTACATTTATGACTGCATGGCGACAAAATGCATTGCTATCCGCACGCTTCTTGTCCTCATGCAAGACCTGGGTTGTTGTGTCTCAAAGCGTGGCCTTCTCCTCCTGCGCCGCCCTCCTCCTGTTCCATCACGTGTGCTGCTGCTGGGTTAGCGTTACCGGTCCCTTTTCCTGGAACCTCTTATCTGTATTACATTTATGACTGCATGGCGACAAAAAGCATGTTACCTGTGCAAAGAAAAATGACATTTTCCGCATTTAAAAGACATTTTTTCCTTTGAAACTTTACAATCAATTTTCTCAAAAACTATAAGCTCTTTTTCAAATATTTTTTTCCTCTTGTACCCACTCCCAAGGTGCACATACCCTGCAAATTTGGGGTATGTAGCATGTAAGGAAGCTTTACAAAGCACGAAAGTTCGGGTCCCCATTGACTTCCATTATGTTCGGAGTTCGGCGCGAACACCCGAACATCTCGGCCATGTTCGGCGAACGTTCGCGAACCCGAACATCCAGGTGTTCGCCCAACACTACTTCTAATGAGGCCAAAATGAGCTGTGATCACTGTGATTGGCTCACAGTGCTTACAGTGTCAGGAGCCCCATAAACTAACGGGTGCCAGGGTAACCCACTTTGCTATCTGCAGAAATAAATAGCGGGGGTGAAGCCTATGACGGTACCATTTTTACCAGGGAACCTTTAGCGCCCTTTTTACTTGCTTCAGAAATAAGGTTACTAAAAAGAAAGATTAGAGCAAAAAGTGCACTGTCGTCATAGCAGGAAGAAAATATAGCTTAGCTCGAAATCATAGCTGGCTGCATACTGAACTGGAAAGGTAAATCTTAATAACATGAAATTACAAAGCCGTTTTAAAATCAATGCAGTATGCATTACACACATTTAATGAGAACAGAGCTGCAGTTTATATAGGGATTTCCTTTTCTATGTGCATGTACTTACTGCAATACTAGCAGATTAAAGTGAAGCTGATCCAAGTAAAATTATTTAAAATAAACACAATGTACCTGCAAACGCATATTATACACTTACCTTGCCCTCAGTTGCTCTCAGAAGCTCACCATTTTCTTCTGACAACAATTCCTTCCAGTTCTGACAAGATTTTGTCATAACTGAAATAAATCAGTTGCTTTTAGTTATAGTTCAGTTGCTGTCAATGATAACTGAAAGAACAGGTGATGTGCAAGGAAATGTCCATATTTCTCTATAACTTAAGTAGGCAATATTACAGTTTAACAGTGTGCTGACCCAGAATCTGTTACGGGGTCACCTTGTGTTAAACAGGAACAGTGAAAATAATGTAATAAAAAAAGTGCTTAATTTTTACAATAATTATGTATATGACAGGTATAGCAGTATTACCTCACCAGCGGAGAGTGCTCTCAGACATCTTGCACAGCCCCTGGCAGGACAGGTCTCTCCTCTGCACATCAGATTAGGTCAGCACACTCGCGGGCAGGGCAGCAGGACCTTTATAATCTGAGTAGACTGGTCAGCTGATCTTGCGGTCAGCTGACACCAACCTGCCAATCACACGCTGCTGATTGGTTCAACCCTCTGGGCGGGCGGCTTGAATTTGCTTTCTGTATTAAAGCTGGGAAATGTCATTTGCTCATTGTCTGTTGTTACGAATACTTCGTGTTAGCGCTCAGACCTTTGATAGCTGTAATCAGTAGTGAAAAACATACCAATTGTATTTATCTGTGTATGACTCTTTGTCTGCTCTGACTATTCTTTCTGCCTTGTGATTCTGTACCTCTGCCCATCTGATCTTGTTGCCGACTTTTGCTTGAACTTCACTCTGATTCTGCTTGTCGATTCTGTACCTTATCTGCCCATCTGTTGCCTACCTGATCTGTCTGACTATTCTCTCTCACCCGTGGGCCCTCGCCACTAGTGAGGTTACAGCTGTGGTTCTATCTGTAACCTCCATCGCCACTGGTGAGTTTACCGCTGAGAATCTATCAGAAACGTACTGTTTGCACCAATCACTACACTTTGTGCAATAAAGTTAGTGACTTTTGTCACGTCTTTCACGCCATTTGCTTACTATATCTGTATTGTTGGTGACTCTGCAGATCACCATATAATCAGATATAATATCTGTATTATTGGTGATACTGCAGATCACCACATAATCAGAAATCTGTTTTCCTGCTGACACTATTGTTACAGTATAAATGATTTATTAAATATTTGCCCATCGTAAAACCTTTCCTCTCCCTGATTTACATTCTGACATTTATCATATGGTGACATTTTTACTGCTGGCAGGTGATGCCACTGGAAGTAGCTGCTGCTTGCTTTTTTGGCAGTTGGAAAAAGCTGTAAACAGCTATTTCCCACAATGCAACTAGGTTCACAGACAGGAAACTGCCAGGACCGTGGTCCTCACAGTTTCCTGTGGGAGGGGTTTCACCACAATATCAGCCATACACAGCCCCCTGATGATCCGTTTGTGAAAAGGAATAGATTTCTCATGGGAAAGGGGGTATCAGCTACTGATTGGGATTAAGTTAAATTCTTGGTCATGGAATAGTGGGTACAAATCAAATAAATCATTTTTTTCACAAAGACCTTGCAATTTATGAGAAATTTTGAGAAATGCAAAGAAATATGATTTTTAAATTCAGAAAAATGAGTTTAACAAAAAAAAAAAAACATTTTTCCTTTGCATTTTTAAACTCAATTTTCTCAAAAACTACAAGGTCTTTTTTGTATTGTAACTGCGAATTACAATGGGAAATTATGATTATGCAAAATACACGGGAGGGGAGAAAAAGATTCAAAAGTAGACTACACGGGTAGTAAGTATGACGTGTGCATGTTTATTCTGACTTTTAATTTTCAGTTTAGGTTTGCTTTAGAGGAACACTATCAATTAAAACAACTTTTTTTTAATACTCTGTACAAGGGTACACATTACCACTAGAGATGGACCGAACCTCCAATTTTGTGGCGAAAGTTCGGTTTGCGCAAACTTTTGCTAACTGCAATAGACTTCAATGGGAAGGCGAACTTTGAAAACTAGAAAAATTTAAGCTGGCCACAAAAGTGATGGAAAAGATGTTTCAAGGGGTCTAACACCTGGAGGGGGGCATGGTGGAGTGGGATACACGCTGAAAGTCCCAGGGAAAAATCTGGATTGGACGCAAAGCAGCGTTTTAAGGGCAGAAATCATATTGAATGCTAAATTGGAGGCCTAAAGTGCTTTAAAACATCTTGCGTGTGTATACATGGATCAGGGAGTGTATTTAGAGTACTGCTTCACACTGACACACCAAACTCACTGTGTAACGCACCGCAAACAGCTGTTTGTGTTGTGACGGCCATGCTGGACTGGTGCTCACCATGGCAAGAGTGCAGGCGATAGCGGTTTTCAAGCCCATATGGTGGCCAGGCTGAGGTAGCTCAACGACAGAAAAACAGTGATTGTCCAGCTGATCCAATTTCGTCTGTCCGCAATGAAGCAACGACCTTATTATCTTTGGTGTGCCACCCCCCGAGACACTCATATAGCCGGCAGTCATTGCTTCATTGTGATACGCAAGCCCCTTCACTGCGGCAAGGTAATGTACATGCCTTTGTTTTGTTTTTGCAGTGCAGCCAGAAAAATTAGGCAGGCATGTACACACACCAGAAAAATTAGCAGCGGCCTTAAACATTCAGGAATCCGCCTGGAGTCATGGACCCTGTTGGTGGTGGCAGAGAAGGCAGTCAAGTGGCTTGCGGGCAGAGGTGCTGTGTGTGGGGACTGACTTAGTCTTCGGGTTGGCAGTAGCCCTCCGGGATCCATGCCTCATTCATTTTGATAAAGGTGAGGTACTGAACACTTTTGTGACTTAGGCGACTTCTTTTCTCATGACGATGCCTCCAACTGTGCTGGAGGTTCTTTCTGACAGGACGCTTGAGGCAGGGCAAGACAGACGTTGGATGGCAAATTGGGACAGCTCTGGCCACAGGTCAAGCCTGGCCCAGTAGTCCAAGAGTTCATCGCTGCTCACAGTGTCTACATCCACACTTAAGGCCAGGTAGTCGGCTACCTGCCGGTCCAGGAGTTGGTGGAGGGTGGATCTGGAAGCGCTAAGTCGAGGCGTTGGACTAAAGAATGTCCGCATGTCTGACATCACCATGAGATCGCTGGAGCGTCCTGTCCTTGCCTGCATGGACATGGGAGGAGGATTACTGGCAGTGGTACCTTTATTGCGTTGTGCTGTGACATCACCCTTAAAGCGGAATATAACCCTGCATTTCAACTTTGCTCTAAAACATTATTTACAGCATATTATATGCAACCAGCATTTTTTTTTACTAGACCAGCATTGGAAGGGTTACACGCAGAGCTTTAAAGTTTGTGGAGAGAAATGCAGACGCATCCGAAGTTTAGATCGATACATTTAAGTAAACAAAATGTAACAAGTGAGGAATGTTACACACTCTTTGGCTGTCCTCCAGCTCCTGCACAGTCAGAGAGAGTGAGTTACATTTCACAGTTGTTACATTTTGTTTTGCTTAAATGTATCTATCTAAACTTCGGCTGCGGGGAGCAGTTCTCTCCAGGAACTTTAAAGCTCTGTGTGTAACATTTCCAATGCTGGTCTAGTAAAAAAAAATGCTGGTTGCATATAATATGCTGTAAATAATGTTTTAGAGCAAAGTTAAAATGCAGGGTTATATTCAGCTTTAAACGCATTGTAAAGCATAGTTGCCAGCTTGTTCTGCATGTGCTGCATCCTTTCTGCCTTCAGGCGAGTTGGTAACATGTCCGCCACTTTGTGCCTATACCGAGGGTCTAGTAGCGTGGCCACCCAGTACAGCTCATTCCCCTTGAGTTTTTCTATACGGGGGTCCCTCAGCAGGCTGGACAGCATGAAAGACGCCATCTGCACAAAGTTGGATCCAGACGTACTATCCATCTCCTCTTGCTCTTCCTCGGTGATGTCAGGTGATCTGTTGGTCATTTCAGAAGCAGCCTTTGTGGTATGCGCTGGCCCTTTCCCTGCTGTCCATTAAAATGTAAGTTTTGCTTAGCAGCTCCCAAGGTTATACATATGTTGTTTTTAATTTAGGTTAGACCACTTGCCCGGAGGTCTGCTTCACCGTGGCATAAGTGTCCAGTATATTATACTTTGCATGCAAACTATAGTGGAAGCCAAAGTTCCTCCATAGTATAGTAAATGTAGCATTTGTTTTGGACGCAGGGCATGCATTTTTATTCTCTAATAGAGGTGGTGCATGCCTGAATGATTAACCAGGCAATTGCAGCATGTTTTTAGCGATGCGCAACCTCCCCCCTTTTCATAATTTTGCTCATATGTAACTACCAGGTTAGCTGCTCCCAGCCTGTATTCCTGAGTTTCCCGTTTGCATGGTAAGTAATAGTTATGCATATGATTTGCATCTGAATTGAATTCGAAGTGTGCAGATAGCTTATTATAGGTGCTGCACATGTGAGCTGTTGGTCATTTCAGATGCAGCCTTTGTGGTATGCGCTGGCCCTCTCCTTGCAGTTTGGGAATCGCCTTTTTAGAGAAATAATTGCGGCCTGGTATTTTCCACTGCGGTGTCCCAATGGCCACAAATTTATGGAAGGCCTCAGAGTCCACCAGCTAGTATCGTAACAGCTGGCGAGCTAACAGTTCCGCCACGCCAGCTGTCAGACGCCGTCCAAGGGGGTGACTGGCAGAAATTGGCTTCTTCCGCTCAAAGATTTCCTTCACAGACACCTGACTGCTGCTGTGGGCAGAGGAGCAGGAACCGCTCAAGGACAGAGGCGGAGTGGAGGAGGGTGGCTGTGAAGGTGCAAGGGAGAAAGTGGCTGAACATACTGCACCTGAAGGAGGAAGAGGAGAAGGAGGGTGGCTTTCCTTTTGTGTGCTGCTTTTGCTCCGGTGCTCTTCCCATTGCAGTTTGTGCCTTTTCTCCATGTGCCTTCGTAAGGCACTTGTCCCTGCGTGAGTGTTGGCCTTTCCACAGCTCAATTTTTGGAGGCAGAGAGAACAGATGGCAATCTGAGGCAGACACATTTAAAAATTTCCAAACCGCTGAGCCTCCCTGGGGTGATGGCACTATGGTGGCATCAGCAGCTGACATTGAAGGGCATGTTGGCTGGCTGTACATAAGTGGCGATACATGCCGCCAGACACTGCCACCAGCTGTTTTTGACGACGAGCTCCCCCTGCTTCTTTCAGCTACTCATCTCCTCCTACTCCTCTCTGACTCCCCCTCTGAACTGTCCCCCTGTTCATCTCCTCTATTGGGAACATACGTGGGATCCGTATCATCGTCATCATCATAATCATCTTGCCCAGCTTCGCTTGCCTCAGACACCTCCAAAACTGCACCAACAGCAGGTACTTCATCAGCTTCACACGTTACGTCCATAGTGTCACCGCCTAACTCAGACATATGAGGTGATGTAACTTGCTTAGCGCCTTCACCTGGTTGTAACAATAATGGCTGTGAATCAGTTAATTCCCCACCAATTAACTCCTGTGAAGTGTCCAATGCAATGGATGTGGTGCTTGTAGTAGCGCTGGTGGCTATGTAAGATGAGGTGTTCTGTGTTAAATAGGCAACCACGCCCTGACAATCTTGGGAGTTATTGGGACGTGCCTTATTCTGAGCACTGTATTTTGGGCCAGGGCCGCACAAAGTCACATCAACACGACCTCGCACAGACCTGCCGGGTGGCCTTCCCCTGGGTCTGCCTCTATCTCTTCCTCTACCTATTTTGTCCATTTGTCCATATCGGGGGGGGGGTGAAGTGAAAGGTATGCACTGACTTGACTAATACGATGTGCAGTCACACAGGTGCAGTTGACAGATATGCACGGAGTGGTATATCACACTGCGTGCACTCACGTAGGTAGGTGGGTGCACTGAACACAACAGGTAGGTATATGCAGCGATGAGGTGGGTGCACTGAACACAACAGGTAGGTATAGGCAGTGATGGGTATTACAATGTGCACCTGTCACACTTAGACAGGTAGCGGACAGGCACAATGACACTGCGTGCGCTCAACTGACGTGGGTAGGTGGGTGCACTGTGAACAACAGGTAGGTAGGTATATGCAGTGATGGGTATTACAATGTGCACCTGTCACACACAGACAGGTAGCGGACAGGCACAATGACATTGTGTGCACTCAACTCACGTAGGTAGGTGGGGGTACTGTGAACAACAGGTAGGTAGGTATATGCAGTACAGTGTATTACAATGTGCACCTGTCACACACAAACAGGTAGCGGACAGGCACAGTGACACTGCTTGCGCTCACGTAGGTAGGTGGGTGCACTGTGAACAACAGGTAGGTAGGTATATGCGGTACTGGGTATTACAATGTGCACCTGTCACCCACAGACAGGTAGCGGACAGGCAGAGTGACACTGCATGCACTCAGCTCACGTAGGTAGGTGGGTGCACTGTGAATAACAGGTAGGTAGGTATATGCAGTAATGGGTATTACAATGTGCACCTGTCACTAGTGTTGGGCGAACACCTGGATGTTCGGGTTCGGGCCGAACAGGCCGAACATGGGCCAGATGTTCGGCATGTTCGGCCCGAACCCCAAACTCAATGGAAGTCAATGGGACCCCCGAACATGCCCATTTTGGGGGCCCTATGGGGTCCCAGGCATAAGGGGGGAGCATGCCCCGATCGCAGGGGGGGTTGGAAATTCCCCCCACCCCCTCCGCTAGCGCTCCCCCCTCTGCCTGCTTCCCCATAAAAAAAGTTGAATGCAAGTTAAATAGTACTGGTGGCTGGCAGTGGAGTGAGGAGGAGGAGTCCGAGTAGGAGAGTGACGCGTTGAGGCCGGGCAGCGGGCAGTTCAGCGGTAGTACCCTTGTGGTACTTCCGCCCTTTCTCTGACCTCACGTCCTCTGCATACGAGGGTACGCATCACGCGTACCCTCGTATGCGTCATCACGTAGAGGACGTGAGGTCAGAGAAAGGGCGGAAGTACCACAAGGGTACTACCGCTGAACCGCCCGCTGCCCGGCCCCAACGCGTCACTCTCCTACTCGGACTCCTCCTCCTCACTCCACTGCCAGCCACCGGTACTATTTAACTTGCATTAAACTTTTTTTATGGGGAAGCGGGCAGAGGGGGGAGCGCTGGCGGAGGGGGTGGGGGGAATTTCCGACCCCCCCCCCGTGATCGGGGCATGCTCCCCCCCTTATGCCTGCGACCCCATAGGGGGGCCGTATTCGGCCGAACAGGGGCCCTGTTCGGCCGGCCATTGAGCAGTTCAGGCAAACCCGAACAGTTTGGCCGAACACCATTAGGTGTTCGGCCGAACTCGAACATCACCCGAACAGGGTGATGTTCTGCAGAACCCGAACAGTGGCGAACACTGTTCGCCCAACACTACCTGTCACCCACAGACAGATAGCGGACAGGCAGAGTGACACTGCATGCACTCAGCTCACGTAGGTAGGTTGGTGCACTGTGAACAACACATAGGTAGGTATATGCAGTACTGGGTATTACAATGTGCAGCTGCCTGTCACACACACAGGTAGTCACTGAATGAGCTGGCAGACCAGTAAAGACGACGGCACACAGAAGTCTATTTCAAGTAATCTGTATTGAGTGCATACAGTTACAGAGTGTCAGGACACGACATGTTTCGGGCCATGCCCTTCCTCAGGTGTGCCCCTCCCAGCACACATGACACCCTTATACCCAACCCACAGGAAGTCACCTGTATCAGGTGACCAAATTGAAATTTCACATAAACAATCAATCATCAATACTACAAAATCGACCTAAACAAACAAGGGAACTACACCATAAGGTGTCTACCCCAGATAATCCCGAGGATAGCCTACCCCCTTATTTTAAAGTCCATACATCTTAAATCTTGATCTTCACAAAGTCCATCAATTTAGAATATAATCATGTATGAGTAACAGAGAGCAGCCAACATTCTGTACCTAAAAAGACAGGACAATCAGAGGAAACATTTCAGGCTCAGGCACTCATTTAAACTGTTGGGGTCAACACAGTTAAACCTCCTGATCCATTTAGCCTCACATTGGAGTAAAAACATTTTTTTTTCAGGAAATGACGTGAGACGAATGTCTCATATTTCTTTTTTCCTGCTGCAAAATTAGATATATCCCTTTTGTGTTCCTGGATTCTTTTCTTTACCTCCCGCTCCATTTTTTCCTATGTAGGCATACCCACAGGGACACTTAAGCCCATACACAATGTATGTGCTCAAGCAGGTGTACCTGTCCCTAATGGGTATCCTCTCACCGGTAGACGGATGGGAGATAAAGGGACCTTTAAAAATTGCATTACAGCAATTGCAGCCAAGACAGGGAACAGTTCCCCTCCTCTGCGGAGGAACCCCCCTCCCTGGGCGCGGCTGTATATCAGTTTTACTGACCCAACTGCGTATGGTTCTCCCCCTCCGGTAGGCAAACACCGGCGGATCCCCGAACAGTTTCCCAAACTCCGGATCCTGTTCAAGGATCGGCCAGTATCTCCGCACCACAGAACGGATCCGCCCTGACAAAAAACCAAAGTCACAAACAAAGGGGATTCTACTAGAACCCTGTTTCACTTTTGGCAACATAAGGCTACTCCTGTCTACAGCCCGTACTTCCTCACTGACTCGTCGAAGGACACCCTCATCATAGCCTTTCTCTGTCATTTTTTTGATGAGTCTCTCGACTGCCTCATCGTAGTCCCCGATCCTCGAGGATATCCGATGCGCCCTAAGGAATTGTCCCTTAGAGATACCTTTTTTTCACAGTCGCTGCATGAAAACTATCGGTGCGCAATGGATTATTGCGCTCCGTAGGTTTCTGAAAAAGTTTTGGGTGTAGCCGGCCATCCTCAATAAAGATGGTAACATCCAGGTAATTAATAGCTTCACTGAATGAGCTGGGCCTGGCAGTGGCACACACACAGTATGAATTATCAAGGCTGTCTAAGGCTGTCTATGCAACACAAGTGTCAGTGGGACACACAGAAAAAAAATAGATCACAAGAACAAGATTAGCTCTCAAAAGAGCTGTTGTGGGGTGCTATTTTAGCAATAAGAATCAGCAAGCAGCAAGCTAACAAGCCTACAAGAGCCTCACTAATCTTTCCCTATGAGAGTCTGCAGCAGCAGCAGCTGTCCCTTCTCTATTTACTGCAGGCACACGAGTGAGTATAATGGCCGGCGGTGCCTTCCCTTTATAAAGGGGGGAGTGGCTCCAGGAGGGAGTGTAGCCAGATTGGCTACAATGTGCCTGCTGACTGTGATGTAGAGGATCAAAGTTGACTCTAATCGTGCATTATGTGGGCGAACCAAACTTCCGGAAAAGTTTGCGGTTCTCTGCGAACGTGAACCACTGGAAGTTTGCTGGGAACCGTTCGCCGGTGAACCGTTCAGGCGACTTCTAATTGCCACTAGTGCTGGGGCACTTTATTTATTCATCCAGTTCTCTCTCCCTCTCTCCCTACTTAAAAAAAAATCCTTCATTCCTCACACAGCTCACTGATCATTCCTCACTCAGCTCACAAATACAGTGGGTTGCAAAAGTATTCGGCCCCCATGAAGTTTTCCACATTTTGTCATATTACTGCCACAAACATGAATCAATTTTATTGAAATTCCACATGAAAGACCAACACAAAGTGGTGTACACATGAGAAGTGGAACGAAAATCATACATGATTCCACGCATTTTTTTTACAAATAAATAACTGCAAAGTGGTGTGTGCATAATTATTCGGCCCCCTTTGATCTGAGTGCAGTCAGTTGCCTATAGACATTGCCTGATGAGTGCTAATGACTAAATAGAGTGCACCTGTGTGTAATCTAATGTCAGTACAAATACAGCTGCTCTGTGAGGGCCTCAGAGGTTGTCTAAGAAAATATTTGGAGCAACAACACCGTGAAGTCCAAAGAACACACAAGACAGGTCAGGGATCAAGTTATTGAGAAATTTAAAGCAGGCTTAGGCTACAAAAAGATTTCCAAAGCCTTGAACATCCCACGGAGCACTGTTCAAGCGATCATTCAGAAATGGAAGGAGTATGACACAACTGTAAACCTACCAAGACAAGGCCATCTACCTAAACTCACAGGCCGAACAAGGAGAGCGCTGATCAGAAATGCAGTCAAGAGGCCCATGGTGACTCTGGACAAGCTGCAGAGATCTACAGCTCAGGTGGGAGACTCTGTCCATAGGACAACTATTAGTCATGGACTATACAAAGTTGGCCTTTATGGAAGAGTGGCAAGAAGAAAGCCATTGTTAACAGAAAGCATAAGAAGTCCCGTTTGCAGTTTGCCACAAGCCATGTGGGGGACACAGCAACCATGTGGAAGAAGGTGCTCTGGTCAGATAAGACCAAAATGGAACTTTTTGGCCAAAATGCAAAACCCTGTGTGTGGTGGAAAACTAACACTGCACATCACTCTGAACACACCATCCCCACTGTCAACTATGGTGGTGGCAGCATCATGCTCGGGGGGTGCATCTCTTCAGCAGGGACAGGGAAGCTGGTCAGAGTTGATGGGAAGATGGATGGAGCCAAATACAGGGCAAACTTGGAAGAAAACCTCTTGGAGACTGCAAAAGACTTGAGACTGGGGCAGAGGTTCACCTTCCAGCAGGACAATGACCCTAAACATAAAGCCAGGGCAACAATGGAATGGTTTAAAACAAAACATATCTATGTGTTAGAATGGCCCAGTCAAAGTCCAGATCTAAATCCAATCGGGAATCTGTGGCAAGATCTGAAAACTGCTGTTCACGAATGCTGTCCATCTAATCTGACTGAGCTGGAGCTGTTTTGCAAAGAAGAATGGGCAAGGATTTCAGTCTCTAGATGTGCAAAGCTGGTAGAGACATACCCTAAAAGACTGGAAGCTGTAATTGCAGCAAAAGGTGGTTCTACAAAGTATTGACTCAGGGGACCGAATAATTACGCACACCCCACTTTGCAGTTATTTATTTGTAAAAAATGTTTGGAATGATGTATGATTTTCGATCCACTTCTCACATGTACACCACTTTGTATTGATCTTTCACGTGGAATTCCAATAAAATTAATGCATGTTTGTGGCAGTAATGTGACAAAATGTGGAAAACTTCAAGGGGCCGAATACTTTTGCAACCCACTGTATACTTCACTGTGTCACAGTATGCAGAAGACATAATGAGGAGGAGGCTGATCTGAGGAGGTAGCATGTAACTAGATGAGCTGTAATATTGCTGTAATTTAACTAGCTGGGAGATGTGTATACACTATTCCTGACTGACTAGCTTGCTTGTGACTTTTCACTCCAGGCTGCATCTACTTTGTAGGCTGCTATGTGGTGCTGTGCTGAGAGGGAGAGATGCTGTTTACAAAGACATTATTAGGAGCTTTATTATTCAGAGAAGCAAAGATAATAAACACACATTGCTGGAATCTTTAACGCCTTACCACCATCTGAATAAGATTCTTTCAGCAAGGTAATTATTACGCTATACATTGAGGAGTTGACAGCAACCCCCCCCCCCCACCTGTGCAGGAACATGGTCTAGCCCTTTAAGAGCCTGAAACTTTTGTATCTAAAACTAACGGATGATTTTACAGCAGAGAGGCAGTGCTGTGTGAGGATGGAACTTGCTCCTAGTACTTGTGGTAATGTGTGCCCTACATACAGCATTTAATAAAAAGGTATTTTAATCGATAGTATTCCTTTAAAGATGAGTTAGTGAGACATGCTCATGTCCTTATGAGTAGTTGCATGGAAGCAAAAGTGATGCCAAAGTGAACACAATAGCATAAAAATATCACGTCGTACATCAGTAGCTTTTGCTGATATATGGAAAATCTGAGACGTAACAGAAATGTTTTCCAACATGCTCACACTGAAGGAAAATAAATGAATATATTTACATTGCAGCATGAGCAGATTAGGTGTCTGACTGGTTTGCAGACTACCGGTAACAGGAATTACTGGCATTTTAACTGCCGCTCATTAGCAGCCTGCTGTGGACAAGTGTAGCCAATTAGCTTTTCGCCACAACTCATATCCTGAGCAGGTCACCTGTAGCACAGATTTAATATTACTGAATTACCAGCATGCAGCTCCGGTCTATAAATGTCTTCTGTTACCTGACATTTTGGATGGTTGCTTAAAATCCTGACATCGTTTTAGTATTTCTGTTTAATGCTTAACAAGCCTCTTTGTCTGCTACAAACTAAGAAGTTGAGACATTTTCTGGTGAAGCCGTTCAGTGAAAATCTTCAGTAGTTCATAGAATTTTTCTGCACAAACTGGAATTGCCGTAGCTTTGGGTTTATGCATAGATTACTGTTTTCTTGACTAAAAGATAAAAATGAGACTTGGTAAGTGTCAGATTGGAATATGCAGACGCTACCAATGAACTTAAGAAACCTTGCCATTAGATCAAAAAATGTTCTCAAAATCTCGACTTTTAAACTGTGCTCCAGTTGAAAGTTAAAGTCAGTACCAAAGAACATCAGCAATGACCTCAAAAAGACCGCACCAGAACATCATCTGTCAGTTATAAACAATTACATCCTTCATTGAAATTACACATACTATTAAAAACCATTAAAACAAGGTGGGGGGACATGTAAAACCCACAATGTCGGAGAACCGGAGGAATACAAAGTGCTAGTGATCAATTAGTGGTCCTCAAAATGAAAAAATAATTGCGCTAAAGTGCATCATATAGACTTAATACATACAAAAACATAAAATGGCAATACCACATGTGCAAATAACATTGTTAATAAATACATGAATAATGTGGAAGGAAGATACAAAGCAGTGGGTTAGCCAGACCCCAAAAAGGTTGTAAAGTGGTGAAGGCAAAGAAGAGGACGCGTTGCCAGGGGCCGACTGTTAGTCGGCCGAAAACGAAACTAAGCTGTGGGAGGGGGCCGGAGGACACTCGAGGAACTGTGAGGGCACAGGATGGCTGCAGGGGGCTTGGGGAAGCCCCAGGTAAGTGAAACTTTTTTTTGTTTCAGGGTTAAGGTTCACTTTAAAGGACCACTATCTCGAAAGATTGTAACATTTAAAATACATGTGTATAAAATGTACATTTGTTCCAGAGTAAAAAAACTTTAAGTTTCTTTTTTCCTATGTTGCTCTCACTTACAATAGCTTGTAAAAACCTGACATATCTGACACGTTGTGGACTAATCCATCTCCTCAGGGGGGAATTCTCAGATTTTTTTTTTCTTTAATTTCAAAAGCACTTTCTCAATGATGGTTTCTCAGTCCAACTGCCAAAATAGTGTGCAACCGTGTAGGAAGTCTGGCTGACATTTTTGTGTAACTCCCTTCCACAGAGTGCTTTTGTAAAGAACAAAGGAAATACTGAGAATCCCCCATGAAGAGATAGACTATCCCAAAACTCATCCGATCTGTCAGATTATAACTGCTTACTGTAAGTGACAGAAACCTAGGAGAAGCAAGTGAAGTGTGGTCCGGTGTTGGTTGAGGAGCAGAGATGCAGACCTCAAACCAACAGACGTTGATTCCAGTGAAAGCTTGCAATAAACCATGTACGGTTAGTACATGGTTTATTGCAAGCTTTCGAAACTTTAAGTTTCTTCTTCAGGCATGATACAGAACTGGATGGGTATGGTTCTGATCCAGCTCTGTGTAATGCCTGAAGAAGAAATGTAACGTTTGGAAAGCTTGCAATAAACCATGCACTGTTAAGTCATTAAAGGTATCACTGGAATCAACGTTTGTTGGTTTGATGTCTGCAAACATAGGAGAAAAATTATTTTAGAATGCATTTTACTCTGGGAGAAATGTACTTCTGATAAGTATGTGTACACATGTATTTTAATTGAACGGTTTGTCACAAAAAAGATACCTTAACATTAAGATCCAAAATACTTGCAACTGCTCTGTACCTGTTAAGGGCTTATGTTTATATCCAGGTGTTCATATAATTCATGTTTCTTACCGTATATACTCGCATATAAGCCGACCCCCATATAAGCCGACCCCCCAACTTTTACCTGAAAAACCAGGGGAAAATGATTGACCCCCATATAAGCCGGGGGTAGGAAATGCTGGATTGGTGCAGGCCGCGTGATCCCGCCAGTGTGTCCCAGTATAGCTAGTATAGTGCCCATTATGGGTAGGTAGTGCCCCAGTATAGCTAGTATAGTGCCCAGTATAGGTAGTATAGTGCCCAGTATAGCTAGTATAGTGCCCAGTATAGCTAGTATAGTGCCCAGTATAGGTAGGTAGTGGCCAGTATAGCTCCCCGCTCCCCCCGCTGCTATTACCTGTTTAGGCAGCGGCTTCCTCTTCCCCGCTCTCATGCGCGTATGAAGTGATCACAGCAGTGTGCACGGCGCTGCTGCTGTGACGATGCAGGGGGCAGGAAAGAGCGGGGCTCCCTGTAGCGGCGATCTATATCGCCGTTACCAGGGGAACCGCTCTTTCCTGCCCCCTGCATTGTCACAGCAGCAGCGCAGGGCGCGCTGCTGTGATCACTTCATACGCGCATGAGAGCAGGGAAGAGGAAGCCGCTGCCTAAACAAGTAATAGCAGCAGCGGCGGCCGCAGGGGGAGGGGGGAGCGGGGGCCACGGACCACCAGGAAAGACTCGCATACAAGCCGACCCCCCAACTTTTGACCCTCTTTTTGGGGGTCAAAAATTCGGCATGCATGCGACTATATACGGTATATTCCCCCTAATCGTTGGCATTATAGTGTCCTTAGAACACCACTCTAAAGGTGACCACATACCATGCAATTTATTTTCAATGCAAGAATTGCGATTGTTTTTGGTTTGTTTGTTTGTTTGTTTTTTGCTTGGTTTTAACTTTTGAACCATCTGACCTAAGTATCATGAACATGTTCAGTTTTTCCCCAATTTTGAAAAAAAAATATTATCAACAGTTCTTATAAAGTTGCTACCATCTGTAAATCAAGCAATTAATCTATTCAATTTTTTTTTTACAAAATGACCAGAATTTTCATATTTTTCCAATTTACTTATATAGAAAAAAAAAATCCCGTCCCAAAGCCTTTGATGGGCATAAAAAAGAACATGGAGGTTACTTCTAGTAACAATGTACACCCTGTACAAGAGAGCAGTTGCACATGCACAACCCAACAAGCATGAACGGCAACATTCCACAGGCTTTGCTCATCACTACAAGACAGGCCTTCTCAGCGCCTGCTCGGAGACACGCATCGCCTGCTTTGGGCACCGCCATAGACTGTATAGAGCAGCTGGGAGATTAGTGCATTAGCAAGTCATTGCTACTTGACCTTAATGTTGAATGCTCATTCTTTACCAACTTTCTCCAGCGACTTCTGTATCTAATAAGGCTACCAGGGCCGGATTTACCATAAGGCATTGTAGGCGTGTACCTACAGGCGCCTGATGATGGAAAGGCGGCTTACTCCCCTCCCCTGGTGCCTCCTACCCTCCTCCCCTCTGCAGAGTCCTGATGAGGGTGTAAATAAGAAGTTACTCACCCTGCTCTGCATTCCACTAACAAGATCTCCCTTCAGTCAGGGGCACTTCTAGCTAATTAATATTGAGGGTTCTTGTGGCTACCTAATACAAGGGGCACCTGCTGCTACCTATGACGGGCAAGTGAAGTAAGGGAGAAGCAACAGCTGAGACAACCAGCACACTTGTGGTGCATTTTGGTGGAGGTTTCTAGGTTCATGGAGTGCAAAGTCTAGGATGCCAAAACATCTGTGCCTATAGGCTCCTATGATGTAAATCTGGGCCTGATGGCTACTGACTCTGCTTGACCTTGCATCTGTCAGCTCCACATGTACCTCATCTGCATTACTCCTCTGTAGCTGAATCCTGCTTGGGTTAACTCCCTCTCCTACATCCAGTCCACTCTTCTTCAAATAATTTATAGGTTCCATCCCAATCCACTGCCTGCTTTGCCCAAATTATCCAGTTCTCCTGCTGTTCACAGCTGTGTAATTAGATCCGTGAATAGCATATAGCACTGGCCATTTTATTTATAAAACAAAATTAAACCTAATGGCTGATTTTGTATACAGCTCATTGGAGACATCATTATAGCTTTTCAAAATGTTTAAAAAAAATAACTAGTTAGGTTCACAGTAGGTCATTGGGTTGTGTTCCCTGTATAACAGAAACACTTTGCAATGGAACAATAAAGTTGCACCGCACATTATGTGACCTTTATGTGACATACAGTAAACCATACAGTAAATGAAAATTATACTTTGCTGCCTCTGTTAACACACGTGCTATGCAGTACCACACTGCATGCAGTGCATTGGGATACTGTAGTGTGTTGGATTCCAACCCACCGCATGCACTGTGAATGTTCCAGTGACTTATTATTGCAGTGAGACTTTCTGAATTAAAAGGATCTTCATCCTAAAATAGAAAATCCTGCAGCACTGCTGTAACAAAAAGTTGTGTTTACCTATGATGTCTTGTCCCACTAAACTGTCCCGAAGAACGCACATCACTCCACTTTCAGTGCTCTGTGGTAGCCCATTAAGTGTCCCTAAATGAAAATAGATGAGCTGTTGTCCTTTTTCTATCTCCCTCTGCTCTCAAAAGTTGTATTCTGCCAGTAAACCTTTTATGGCTGTAATTTGCTGAGCAGTGATGCTTACCATATACGAGACAAGGTACCCATAACAGAAGCTGTCACTCCATACCTAAAAAATAACTCTTTCAGGCAGCAAAATAAAACAAGCAAAACAGCCTGTCTTTTAATATGTTTTGTACTGTACATTCACATGTTTATCTTATCATGTCACATGTTGCCTCAGATACACTTTAAGACTTTGGTGTCCCTGGATAGAGTAGGGCTCATCGGTAATGGGAAGCTGACTTGGGTGGGCTTTGTTGGTGTTAGGGTTACGTTGAGTTGGTGACTTAGAAGTCTGTGCAAACTGCATTGCCACCATAGTCCCTGCAGCACAGCCCAAGCCAGTCGGATGAATTACACATACCATGGCAAATATATAACATTGCACGTTGTTTCAAATACAAATCTGAAAACTTTAAAATAATAATTTAATCTACAATTTTTATTAGAGCAAACAGATGTATCATCAATGTTATTCAGCAAAACAAAAATTGTCACTGCTGAAAAAAGATTAACCAACACATTTGCACAAAAATTCTAATTATCTCTAGAAAGAGCTTCGCAGCTGCCAACTATGCCCACATAATCAATATTTTTAATTAGTTTACTATCCTCACTTGCGGCAAATGGTTTATTTATGCAACCAATCATTTAAAATAACTTATTGAAAATCCATACTGAAAAGATTGTTCGGATATTAGTGAACATTGCTTCATGAATTACTTTAATGATGTGTTTACATCTAGTGTTAAGTATTTTAATATATTTCCTGAACATTAATAAACAGTTTGCGTTTATTAGCTATGACATCATTTAGTGATAGTGATTTACAAACAGGGATGATTCATTTCTTCAAAATATTCACTTCTGTAGGTAAAAATTACGTACAAGTAAAGCCTAGTTCATACATCCAATTGTGATTGGCCAATGGGTTGGCCAATTTTACCCCTTCCGTGTAGTTTGAGAGCTTAAACTTGGTACACACTTTCAATTATTATTGGCCAATCACTGACCAATTTTACCACCTCTTATGTAGTATGATGGTTCACCTACACAATGTGCTCATAGTATTTAATATCTGTATTTAAACCTCTTACTAGATGGAGTATTATTAGTATTTAGTATTTAAACCTCTTACTAGATGGAGGTTTTAAAATTGGTCAATGGCAAGGCAGGATGCAGAAATTACACATGATCAGATCATTTGTATGTTTCTTATTTCCTACTTATGATCATATGTAACTGGACATCACTGCTGCTTTCTGTTTTAGCCTAAATGATTTAGCCAGTAGGAAGAATAGTGTAGGATAAATTAATTATCTCTATACCTCTATTTATGGAGAAAGTGGAGCATATGCACTAAACATTGGCAAAGCTGCCATGTCATTAATTCTGCTGACAAGGTAGTGAAAGTTACTCAATAAGCACGCAAGCGTTGTTAGGGTAACGTGTGCTACACCTAGTGTGTAATACCATAGCAGTGATTGTGTTACTTAGGCTACTTTTCCACCAAGACGTTGCGCTTTAGGGGACGTTATGGTCGCATAATGTGCCCCTAACACAACGCATGGTGGTGTTGAAGTTGGACGTCAGATTGAGCTGCGTTATGTAGCTCTCAAAGCAGCAGCTCCAGGTTAGTGATAGGAAGTCCGGATCTTTTTAAGGATTCGGATCATTTGAATCGGATCATTGCAAAGATCCGGATCTTTGAACCAAATCATTTGAATTATTTTACTACGGAAGCAGACTGGGGGTGAAATGACTAACAGGACAGGACTTTCCCTGCACTGCACATTCTGTATGTTCCTGTTTCTTCCAGACAGACATCCACTGTGAACCGAATCTTTCATTGTGATGATCCGGATGATTCAACTCACAAAAAAGATCCGGATCAAATGAACGATTCCTTCATGATCCGGACAACACTACAGTCCCACCACGAGTCTTCTCAGTGCAGTGAATATTAATTAGCCATCCTCAGTGCCGTAAATATTAATTAGCCAGTTGGCTGCCTGCGGAGGAGGAGGGGAGACCTCCTCCTCCAACATTACTGAGCATGTGCAAATAGTCTAACGTGGCTTAGCCCAGTATAACGTACAGCACGCAACACTTTGTTTAAACGTGCTGCGTTACTATGTAACGCATCGTGGGCACTGTGAAACAGCACATTGATTTTACAGTGCTGTGAGTTAGGCTGCGTTACTGGCTGCTGTGACGTGGGACTTTAACGTCCCGCTGTGAAACCAGCCTAAAGCTACGTACACACATGCGATAACCGTCATCTGAACAACAACCGTTTCAGCTGACAATCGTTATGTGTGTACAGTGGCCGACAATAGATATTGCTGGGGCATCAGAGGTTGTTAAGGATCTGTCCTGTCGGATATTTAATGACCACCGATGCCTGAGCATTACCGATTGCTATTTCCACCGACTCATCGACCGATTAGAGGCGCTCCGTCATTTTGTCAATCGCCGTTCCTCCACCCCCTCCATAGCAACAGAACACATCACTAGCTTCAAGGCTAGAGATGTGTCTGTACAGCTTAGTGCAAAAATGTCACGGCATAACTTCCTCTGATCTTGCCTTATATAGGATAATATATTTCTTACCTGCTATAGGATTTCAGCTACTTAGCAGCTCAGTAATTTTTTTGACTTATGTTTTATTTCACACTGCCTCACATATTTTCAATGAGTGACACATCCAGACTGCAGGCAGGCCAGTTTACCACTTTTACTACAGAGCCATGTTGTTTAAGTATGTAAAGCATGCAGTTTAATGTTTTTTTTTTGCATAAACAAGCAAGGCTTCCCCTAAAAGTATGTATCCTGGATGTTTTATATATATATATATATATATATATATATATATATATATATATATATATATATATATATATATATATATATATATATATATATATATATATAGCTCTAGCAAAAGAAATCACTGCTAAAATGATCACTTTATTATTAATATGTTTATTTACAGGACGCCAGCATATTCTGTAGTGCTGTACAATGTGCAAAACATACAACAGTGGGGAACAAAGATACATGAGCAGTTCAACACACTGTATGATCAGGACAACCAGTGACACAAGTACAAATACATACAATAGATGATAGATAAATTGCACAGAAACAGGAAACAAAAGGGGGAGGTTACAATCTAGAGGGTAGTGGGTTTTAGACATGGGGGAGTGGACAAAGGGGTTAGCAGATAAAGCGGTGAACTTTAAATTCTAGCTATAGAAAATTATCAGCTTGCCTGAAAAGGCGTGTCTTGATGGCATGTTTGAACATTTCTAGGCTTGGAGCATGATGGATAGGCTGTGGTAGAGAGTCAGAAAGTAGAGGAGACACTTATGATAAGTCCTGAATGCAAGAGTGAGAGGAGGTCATTAAGCTGGACAACAAGAGGGTCTCTTGGGAAGTGCAAATGTTCCGAGATGGATAATATTTGGAGATTAATAAGGACATGTATGGAGGGGATAGCCTATATAGAGCTTTGTACGACAGTGAACTGGATCCTTTGGGTGATTGGTAGCCAAAGGAGGGATTAGCAGAGAGGGGCAGCATCAGAGAAGCAGGCCCGCCATCAGGGGGGGACATCCGTGACTCCCGTCACGGGCCTGGTGGGGCCTGCAGGGGGGCCCCATCCCCGCCGCAGCCCTGGCGGGTGCTGCGGGTGCCGCCCGGCAGCCGCTCAACCCCTCTGGCCGCTGCTCCCTCCCTCCATCCCTCTAGCCGCCGCCTCCGCCGCGTCAGACCCCGATCAGGTGGTGACAATAGTGCAGGCGCTAGGACCCAGCTCCCGCACTGATATGCGGAAGTGACATCACTTCCGCATATAGAGCGGGTGCGTCCGGCAGCGGCGGCGGCTGGGGGGGCCTCCCTGTCACTCACTCACTAGCTAAAGGGCCTCCCTGTCACTCACTCACTAGCTAAAGGGCCTCCCTGTCACTCACTCACTAGCTAAAGGGCCTCCCTGTCACTCACTCACTCCCTAAAGGGCCTCCCTGTCACTCACTCACTACCTAAAGGGCCTCACTGTCACTCACTCACTCACTCCCTAAAGGGGCTCCCTGTCACTCACGCACTCCCTAAAGGGGCTCCCTGGCACTCACTCACTGCCTAAAGGGGCTCCCTGGCACTCACTCACTGCCTAAAGGGGCTCCCTGTCACTCACTCACTGCCTAAAGGGGCTCCCTGTCACTCACTCACTACCTAAAGGGGCTCCCTGTCACTCACTCACTCCCTAAAGGGGCTCCCTGTCACTCACTCACTCCCTAAAGGGGCTCCCTGTCACTCACTCACTCCCTAAAGGGGCTCCCTGTCACTCACTCACTAGCTAAAGGGGCTCCCTGTCACTCACTCACTACCTAAAGGGGCTCCCTGGCACTCACTCACTACCTAAAGGGGCTCCCTGGCACTCACTCACTACCTAAAGGGGCTCCTTGTCACTCACTCACTACCTAAAGGGGCTCCCTGGCACTCACTACTTAAAGGGGCTCCCTGGCACTCACTCACTACCTAAAGGGGCTCCCTGGCACTCACTCACTATCTAAAGGGGCTCCCTGTCACTCACTCACTACCTAAAGGGGCTCCCTGTCACTCACTCACTACCTAAAGGGGCTCCCTGTCACTCACTCACTACCTAAAAGGGCTCCCTGTCACTCACTGCCTAAAGGGCTCCATGTCACTCACTACCTAACCTGGGGGTCCCTGTCAGAATCCAGGTGAGAGGTGTCTACTATAATAAGGGGGCATTCTGCCTATTTATGTGAAATGCTGTCTATTTATGTGCCTCATGACTGCTGAATTTGTCTTGTTGGGGGCCTAATGATTCAATTTCTACTTGTTGGGGGCCTCGTGATTTGTTGGGAGCCTCAAGATTGCTGAATTTGTCTTGTTGGGTGCCTCATGATTTGTTGGGGGCCTCATGATTGCTGAATTTGTCTTGTTGGGGGTCTCACGATTGCTGAATTTGTCTTGTTGGGGGCCTCATGATTGCTGAATTTGTCTTGTTGGGGGCCTCATGATTGCTGAATTTGTCTTGTTGGGGGCCTCATGGTTTGTTGGGGGCCTCATGATTGCTGAATTTGTCTTGTTGGGGGTCACATGATTGCTAACTGCGAGACTATGGGAAAAGCTGAATCATTACCATATGAGACAATAGCATTAAACCTACTTTTTAAGCTTTTTTAAACAGAAAATAAAACTGGGAGGTTCTAAAAAAATGATGAAGCACTTCCTCCTTCCGGCTTGAAGTAGGAAGTGCTCGATATCGAGGCTTGCAACGCGTCCATTCGGACACTTGCACCTCGTTGAAACGCTGGGCGGAGAGTGGCGTTCTGGGTAATTAACCCCGCCGCATCTAGCCGCTCAGCTGTGGCAATTAGAGCTAACTTGAATCACGAGTATCTACCGTGGTTATTCGTGATTCATTTGTGGACAGCAAGCCTCCAACTAGCTCTGACAACATGTAATGGCTACGCACATTTCTCAGTTTGTGGGGGAAGGGACTGATGATTTGTGAGGGGCCCCAAAATTTCTGATGGCCCTGCAGAGAAGCAGGAGGAGAGGTGGACCAGCAGCAGATTTCAGCAGGGACTAGAGAGGTACAAATCTATTTTTTTGGTAGGTCACAGAACAGGATATTACAGTAGTCAAGACATGACAAGATGAGAGCATGTACAAACATTATAGCAGCCTCTTGTGTAAGGAAGGGACAAATTCTGGAGATATTTTGAGATGGAAGTAGCAATAGCTTGTTAATGTGTTAATATGTGGTTGAAATGAGAGCTCAAAGTCCAGAGATACCCCCAGACAGTGAGCTTTAGGGAATCATTCATCATGGACACTTTGATCAGCTTTGGGAACACATATTCTCATTCACTAATCATGGAGCGGTGGGACAGCAACAGTAACACATGGGGATGCATGCAGTGGTGGCAAAAATGTGGAAGTACATATTTATATTAATCCACAAACACAAGGGAAGTTTTCAGGGGCGTATATGCACGTACCAGAGATCTGGAACTGGTTACAGTAGGTTTTTTTATACTTATTAAATAACATTTGATTCAGCAGGGCATGCAGTACACAAAAAGTATGCTTTAGTGCAACTGTAAATGTGTGGGTTGTCCAGTAGCGCACAGCATGCCTTGCCTTATTCCAATGGATTTTGCTGCACTGCTCTGTTAATGTGCCGATGGGAACATCCTATAACAATATAATCGCATTGTGTCTGCTATGCTACTATATTGTCCAACGCAGCAAAATGTCAGTGTGAAAATAGCCTTAGCCTTTCTTGTTCTTACAATGCTTGCCAGTGAAACCTGCTGGTGGAGCTATTAACAAATTTAAGTTTTATATGTGATGCTGAATGTTTTCCCAATTAAAGAAATATACAAATCTTGTATAGTCTTTTTTTGTTTTGTTTTTTAACCAAACCCAGTAGGAAAAGCAAATCGAAAAAAAAAAATCACTATACGTTCCAACTTTAAGCAGTTCAGGAAAACACAGCATGAGAAGCAATAAGTTATTCCCACCAGATCTGTTTCAGTGCTCGTTCACACTGTAGGCATTTTCAGGGGTTTTTTTTACATGCGGGGGATTTTTAAAATCACCCACCAAACGCTTGTGCAATGAATGTCTATGGGAAGGTTCATATCAGCGCGGGTCGTGCGCTGTCCGTTCAGTAAAGCGGTGTGTGGACAATTTTTTAGGCGATTCTGCCCCAATGGAAAGTATAGGAGAAACGCAAAACGCTCACAAAATCGATTTGTGTAGTAATTGCGTTCGCATTTTTAAGAATAAATACATTGTATTTATTATTTTCCGGTTCAAACAGTTCACTTCCTGACTTGCGTCTCGAAGTGAATTACAAAACCGCTCAGAAAAAATGTTTAGAAAACCACTAAGCACAAAAACAAATCGCCCACCCAAGCACCAGGGAATCGGGGAAAAAAAGACGCCTCAAAAACAGCCCAACGCAACAGACGTGCGAGCCGAACGCAATGTGAACAACACCTCATTGTTGATATGGCAAAGTAAAGGCTGAGATTTGTGATTTCTTTGTCAGTATGCTGTATTGAGTCAATACATGGTCCTCAACTCCAAGTGAAAGAGCAGAGACCCCATAGCTCAGAAAGCGAAAGGAGTTGGGAGTTTCTGCGTACATTAGCAAGCAGTTCCCTTTACCAGCTTATCTGATGAATAGATCAATAATCTTTGGGCACAAATCTTGCATGGTTGTCTTCAGAAATTATTATTATTATTTAGTATTCATATAACACCGACACCTTCCGCAGCGCTTTATAGAGTATATTGTCTTGCCACTAATTGTCCCTCAGAGGAGCTCACAATCTAATCCCTACCATAGTCCTATGTCTATATGTATCCTGTAGTGTATGTATTCTAATCTAGAGGCAATGTTTTTTAGGGGAAGCCAATTAACTTATCTGTATGTTTTTTGGGAGTGCCTGGAGGAAACCCACGCAAACACGGGTAGAATATACAAATTCTAGGAGATGTTGACCGGGCTGGGGTTCAAACCAGGGACCCAGCGCTGCAGGGCAAGAGCACTAACCACTATGCCTCCGTGTTGCCACAACATCAACCACAGACTGGCCAGTCTCTAAAACATCAAAAGGCAGAGGAAGATGCAGACCTTACAGAGGAAAACGGGAAAAGGGCACAAAACTGGTAGGCATGCAATGCCTCCAACTTTTTTTTAAGGCCAGTAGAGGGAAAAGAGGCATTTTGCAGTATAAGCGTCCTCATCCTACAGTACATATTATTATGCATGTGGTTTTCTCTTAGTATAAACATGGTCTTCTACATTCTACAGCTACCATAGCAACCCTCTTGATTCCAGCTGGGGTCACCTCTAGGGATAAGCAGGCTGAATTTTCAAAATCAGTTTTGCAAGAGCTTTTAGGAAAATACATTTGAATTCCACCATATAATGCCTGTTTGCAACAATATTCCTTTTTTTAGCATGCATTACTAGTACCAGGAAACAAGCAATAATTATACAGCTACACCAGATAATCTGAAGTTATTTTCCATCTTTGTGGTTTTATTATTTATAGTGTTCAGGGAAAGTTTTTTGAAAAGGAAATATAGGAGTTGTGTTTAGAGAGACAGGAATACCTGAGATTTTACAGGAACAAGGTCTATCCATAAAAATATGGTAAAGTTGCCATATGCAGCGAACATTGTTGGCTGTTTAGCTCTTTTTTTCGTATCACTGGCCAGTTGATCAAACATGCCAATATTTTTTGGGTTGGCAAAGCATCTTTAAAAGTGCTGCCAGGAAAGGATTCCCATTGGTCTGTTAAAGATGATTTGCCAGGGTATGCTATACTTTAGTCTAGCAAGCTTCAACCTCTGCCGCTGGCATCCACCACTCTCCACCCCTGCCAACACACGTAAAGTACCTACCTCCCATTGGCACCCACAGCACTCATCCTCTGCTGCTACCTACCTACAGCACTCCATGCGCTCACCACACCCTTCACACTCGCAGCACTGCTGATCCATGCTGACCACCGACACTCCACACTCACCCATGGGGTTTCCCATAGCAAGAAGTGTCAGTGGTAAGCGCAGATTGGCCAAGCAGTGAGTTTGAATAGGGCTGGTGGGTGCAAGGGGTGCTGTAGGTAGGTAGTGGCGGGGGCATTGGGGTGCTACATGTGTCGGCAGAGGTAGAGCTCAGTGGGTATCGGTGGTGTGGTTGGGGCTTGCTACACACACACAGAAAATCCCCTTGTTCCCTCTTTTATTCTCAACATACCTAGAAAATTTGATTATTCAAGCATTTATGGGGGCTTTGCTATTAACAGCTAAAGTTGGCAGTAATTCGGATGACTCTGCAGTTGATGCAGGTGTTTTGGGGTTGGCTAGATCCGAATGCAAACAGCTTTATTTTGGTCAAATGTAAGGATAACCCAAACACCAACACCAACAGGGAACACGTGGCAATTTTTCCGTTACACACAGTGTCAAAGTATCGCGTGTTGCGCAAGTAGCATGACTCACATTGTCTAGGTAACACAAGCATTGTTAGAGTAACATGCACTCCCAAAAGCACCATTATGTGTCACTCTAGTATACCAGAGAAAGTATTTGTACAGCCAGGCCCGGATTTACATCACAGGAGTCTATAGGCACATGTGTCCTAAAACCCTAGACTTCATCCTCCATGAATCTACAAACCCCCACCAAACCGCACCACAAGTGTGCTGGCCCAGCTGTTACTTACTCACTTCCCTTGCCCATTATAGATAGCTACAGGTGTCCCTTAGCATTAGGTAGCGAGAGGTATCCTCAGTATTAAGTAGCTAGTGGTGCCCCCAATTGAAGGGAGATCGCATTAGTGGAATGCCGATACTTGGGTGAGTAACCTCTCATTTATGCTCTGCTCTGGAATATACATAGGGAAGGAAGGAGAGAGGCGCTAGGGGAAGGGAGTGAGCTGCCTTTCCATCATCAGGTGCCTGTAGGCTCGTGCCTACAGTGCCTTATGGTAAATCCAGCCCTGTTTACAGAACTTATTTCCTACAGTGTCATCTGCAGGATCAAGCCTGATCTCAACCAGTAATACAAATAATGTATCTGTATGCAGCTCTAGTCTTAAAAAAATGTAATCAGTAATTTGCTAAAGTCATATTAAATAATAGTTATTCAAGAACAACATATTTTGAGTGACTACTTGCTTTTTTGTGACTGCTTGCTTTATTATGCAGGTAACATGAGTCTGCCTTTTGTATTTTATGGTATTTTGCTGAAAATCTGTGAATTTAGGAAACAAATTCCTTGCTTGTACAGTATGACAGAGAGAGAAAAAATCAAAGCTATATTTTTAAGAAGTTAAAGGAAAATATAGACCCAGCGTAATAAAATCCAACCTAGGCACAAAACTTTGTAAGATCAATGGGTACACCAGCCGGCTTAAGACATTAAAATGCCAGCTTGTTTTATGTGGTGATAAATATCGCCTATCATGTCTTTATATTTTATTACAGCTACTTTATTCCCGGGTAGCCTCACATATGACACATCTAATCATTCATGTCATGAATATAAAGCCAGCTGTATTCTATATAAAAAAAGGCTTTCAGCCATAATGACATGACGTTTTCTTTTCTCTTTTTTTTTTCCTTTTTGGAACTCAGCTGTTATTCCAATAAAGCCAACCGAGGACAATAGCAGATGCTTATGACTGGCTGGCAAGGGATTGTGGGTATTTTAGAAAGCAGAATGATAAAAGAGACAAATTGTCAACATGTCAAATGATAATACATTGCGTGGTGATAGGTTGAAACTTAAAGTGTACCTGAGTAGAACTTTGGGTCAGAAGTAGTGGCTGGACAGTGTACTGGTGAACGGCTCTGCCTTTGACTTGGGAGACCAGGGTTTGAATCTTAGCTAGGGTCAGTACCTATTCAGTAAGAAGTCCTTGGGCAAAACTTCCTAACACTGCAGATTGGCCCTTGAGTGAGCCCTTAGTGGCTGCAGCTTCTGGGCTGCAGGGCTCCACATAGAGAGCCCAGACACAGACTTGCAAGGAAATTCAGTTCTCACTCAATTCTGGAAATTCATTGCTGGTTGTAAATTCAAATGTAAAAGCACTTTTAAGGCTCCTTTCACGCTATGGAGTCACGGTACTTTCCCCCGTCGCAGTGGTCATTATTGATACCCACGGTGTGACATGATACGACATAAGTACTTCTGGTGACACCGACTCTGCAACAAGTTGCTGAGTGGTACAAGTGGTACCGCAGGCACACAACTCTGTTGGAGTCAATGGCACTGCAACAATCCTTATGTGGCGCACATGAGCATAGCAGCGAAGTCATGTGGTACACTTCCTGTGTGCATGTGACACAGGGGAGCGACGCAAGTTATGTCTGATTTCACTTGCCTACACGTTCGGGGGCACACAGATTTCCCTTTCAGCGCTATCTGGTGCAGTGTGAGGCGCTGCAGTAGGCTCTTTTACCGCATGCAAATTGCACTGCACTAAAAGCACTAATATATTTTTTAAGCAATTTTCATTTAAAATGGAGTTTCACCTTAAGTTTAAGTATACTATTACCTTAAAAGGGGGTGTGTGAAGTGATGATCTGCTGGTTTAGAATTTGCTCATATAGAGGTTGGAACTGCTGATCCTACAGGCAGGCAAGGTGTAGACACAAAGCACAAGGCGACCTCCTGTATATCTCCCAGCTGATAAGCAGTAGATAGCTCCAGATGGAGAGGCTCTCTCTGCCAGGCATGTGTGAACAACAAATGATATGGAGATACCCAGTGGACTATGAAACATCCTACACATACATTACCTGCTGTGGATGTTTACCTACACTGTAGAAATAAATTGCTTAGGAACCTGTTGTAGTTTTTTTCTCGTCAAGTATTACTCAAGACTTGCACATTATTATACTTCAGTTGTTCATTTCTAAGGTAAATGCAGTTATTCATTCTTCTTATTATTATTTTTATTGATATAGTGCCAATACCTAATATAGCTCTGTACATAGTTGTGGTTTAAGACATCACCACATCACCAATGCTGGTATGTGTTGTTCATTCGATCAAGTACAACAGAAAACAAGAAATACTAGGGTACGGTACCTGCCCTTGTGAGCTTACAATCTAGTTTTGGGAAGATCTGTGAAGGTTATCAGGTTTGGAGCATTATGAACAGGCAAGAGAGGAGATGACCAAGCTTGAAAACAAGAGGATCTCACAAATGGAGCAAAGGTTCTTGGAGGTGATGTTCTGGAGATTAAAAAGGAGATGTATGGAGGGGACAAGTAATGCAGAGCTATTAAGTTATTTACTAAAAAAATAAAGTAGCCTTCTGTACTATTCACAACCCTAATTACATGGATAAAGCCCCCCCAAATGTCCATAGGCAGTGGCATAACAAAGGAGCTATATTGAGCCTTATGGTGCCCATACATGGTACAATTTTTTCATTTTTTTTTTTTTGGATAATTTGGCTCATTGATTCTGTTAGATCAAATATAACGATTTTTCCAACATGTCCGATTGGATTTTATTGAAAACACGGGATAGTCGTTTGTTTTTCTTGATCGAAAAAAAATATTTTCAACTTTTATTCGATTTCGATCATTTTGGTCGAATAAAGGGGAAAATCAAACTTTTTTTTGTACCGTGTATGGGCACCATAATTGTGGTTCCTCAAGCACTCTATACAAAACCTGCCAAGAACAGGTGTAAGCAGGGGAAGGAAACAGTTTGTTAGTGATTACCAACACTCAGAGGATGTATAGAAGTGGTCACCAGGAAAGGACCAGTGAAGAGCTAATACAGCGGTTATAGGAGAGCTCCTCTGGTCCAGGGGCTTTGATGTGGTTACAGCTCACAACCCCCTGTATCACCTATTGCCAGGCCACTCACCCCAGGCTGAAATGTTTCCCTAGTCCCGTGTACACACTTAGTGGCAGAACTTATTTTTGTTGAGAGGAAGTTTCTTAGTTGAAGTCAAATAAATCACTTCTTGTCTGGAGCCTCATCCTCACATGTCCTACAGAACAGATCTCTCAACCTTTTGGCTGTGTTCTTCTCGGATAGCTTGCTTCCTGGTCAGTGTTACAGTGTTACAGAACATTAGGCCCTCTCTGTAGCTGGCACATGAAGCAGTTGCATAATCTGGTTGGCTATATATATAGGTGACGTGTAGTGCATAATAAATATTGGTGATTTAAATGACCAATAATTTACTGTTTTTGCAGCACCACCTGGTGCCCAATTAATTCAGTGATGCCGCAAAACATACTTAAGGGCTGGTGCTTCCTTGCAGTGACTGCAAGTTAGGGATTGCAAAGGTCAGAACAAATTTATGCTCAATATAGTACTATAATATAAGAGGTCCCATTTTTGTGTTTTCACCCGGTCCCTGAAACATCCCTGTTTGCATGCATAGCAAGGCTTTTGTGTGAGTTGAAAATAGAAAAAAAAATTCTTAGCTGCTAATGAACAAGAAAGTGGGTTATTTTTCTGATCATTAGGTCTCTAGCTCTGTCTAGCGCCATCTGTAAGTGTCCACTGTGCAAAATGGTTTACTTGTGTCCTGCTTATATTGAGCCAACGGTGCACTTGTTGCAATAGTCTGTCCTGGCGCATACATGCAAAAACGGTGGCAGGAAATTTGGGTGCAGGGCAAAGCTTAAGAACGTCTCACCCTGCTCCTGCAAAAGTGGCGTTAACTACTATTTCCCCTCCAGGCTGCCGTGGACTTAGGGGAAAGAGGTAATTTGTCTGCCAGCTGCTGCTGGAGGCCCAAATATGCTGTTTTTATAGTAATTTGGGCTCCGTCTCAGACTGCACACATACACTAGAGTTTAGACGTTTGCAACAGCCCAAAATCCATTGTACAAGTTCATCTGGTAATTCTATCAAAAGCATCCTGCATTCTCCGATAAGAGGCTTAGAGTTGTGACAAGAGAAGATGACATTTGAGTCAGGAAATTTTATTACAGGGCAGCAATTGAAGATTAACAACAGCCCTATGCATGTCACATACTCAGAGCCAACTGGACACACATAGAAATCTACAATATGTCAGATTCGTGTCTGATGCTTCTAGCTTCCCGTCTTTCGCAGCTGCAGAACAAAAACCGTGCTGTATCAGGTTGACCTGAGATAAGAAGAGGTCACACAAAAGTATATAAATATCTATAGCTCGTCAGCTGTGACCCAGTTAATCCACACTTCTCTGCAAGCTGTTGGTGTTACGGAGGATTCTGTGGGAAGTAAATGCCCAAGATTATTTTAGATGTCTGCAACAAATATGTGAAAATTGCTAATTTACCTTTATAAAAGACAACTTGGTAAACCTGCTAAGATGATAAAAAGTCAGTGTAAAATCTACTTTAATATTTCTTTTTTAATTTGTGCCTGAGACTTTTAATATTAAAATACTGTTTTTCATTTCAAAATTTAACTTTATTAGTTTTGACAGCTTAACAGAACACAACAGGGAACACTTGTGACTTTGAGTTCAGCTAGTGGAAAGTGGGCATCGTATACTGGAAAATAAATAGATAGAATAAAAACACACCAGGAAGTGCTGTATAACAATAGATCCTGGTTTTACCATGGTGTTGACAGAGAGTCAATTATAGGGCTAGTCAGGAAGTATTGTGGGAACTGCCATATATTTGTGTTTGCTGAGATATTTTATACGTTTAAAGCTGACCAGGTGCCAACAGTAATCTCTATCCATGGCTGACAGATTTTCTGGAACTGAGGTTCTTTGTTGTTTAGTATTGCATCTATACTTTCATTTATCATTTATTTCATTTATTCAATTTATTCTTTCAATTACGGTACGTGGGAGGTGCAGTTTTGATTTCACTCCACTGGAATGCTATGTAAATCTTTGTAGCTACAGCTATATACTGTATCAGTCTGTGGGTTAGATGTTCAGCTTCAGGCCTCTTTCACAGTGGGGCGTTGCGTTTGATGCAACGTTAAAGTTGCACAACATGCCCCTAACGCAGCGCATGTAGGTTATGAAATTGGACGTTATTTTGCACTGCGTTATGTGTCTCTTGGTGTGCCGTTTTCGTCCCATACTGATGGAACGAAAACAGCGCATGTATTACATTTAAAAAAAACAAAAAACATTACTGAACATGTGCAACACACATAACGCAGCAAATGTATTGCTAAACGCACAGCATGCAGCACTTTCTAAATACTGCTGCACGTTACACACAACGCAACGTGTGTACTGTAAGTGTCGTACAGACTTTGTATTGCTGTGCGTTAGTCTGTGTTATAATTTTTAATAACGTGCGACTTTAACGTCCCACTGTGAAAGAGGCCTCACTGGGTTTCTGTCCAAACAATAGGAAGTTAGGGTCTTTTACTATGACAGTAATGAGGATTTCGGAGATTATATTATTTAACTGGGACCATGGGGACGTCAAAACTGGGCAGGCCCACCAAGTGTAGTACTTTCTGGCATCCTCTAAAACAAAAATGGGATGCTAATAGCTTTTTTTATTTGAAAAGATCAATCAAAGTTACTTTACTGGACCCAATAAAACCTTACAAACTAGAATCAGAGGACTTTCATATTAGGGTACAAAGATTCAGTCATTCAGTAAATTTGAATTTTGTGTGTTTTTCGTGAGGTAAACCTGTACTGACAGGAACATGGATGGTGTAATTTCAGGCTGCTTTTTGAAAATGCTACTTGCCTAGCTCTTGAACTTATGCTGCAGCACTAAAATCCTCTGAAACCAGAATGAATTTGCAGATCTGGTGCTCAGACTTCACTGGATACATGCTTGTAACAAGGTTGACTAATATTGAAAGCATCCTGAAGTGTAATAAGTGAAGTATAGTCCAGTGTTAGTCAAGGAGCAGAAATGCAGACATCAAACCGGCAGTGACCATTCATGGTTTCTTGCAAACTTTTGAAACATTAAGTTTCTCCTCCAGGCATTATGTTTCTCCTTTCAGGCATTATACAGAACTGATTCTGATCCAGTTCTGTATAATGCCCGAAAAATAAACTTAACATTTCGAAAGCTTGCAAAGTTGCAATCAACCATGCACAGTTAATCATTTAAGGTATTACTGGAATAAATGTTTGCTGGTTTGATGTCTGCATTTCTGAAGTGTGGTAAAAATATAAAAGTTAGATATTTACCAAATTTGAGGGAAGACTCTAGATCCTTCTCTACGCCACCAATCCATGCACACGGTCCCTCTTTATCTCTGGCCATGAGCATGGCTGTGAACAAGCACATCCACACTGACCATGCGTGAGTACAGTCTGTGCATGGCACAGGAAGTCCTCGGGCACGGGCTTTTCCCCTGTGCGTGAGTATTTCTACTGGGCATAGATGGACCTTACTCGTACATGCCCAGTGCACATCTGTTAGTTCAAAGTCAGGCTTCCGGCTAGGAGAAGTCTATTTGACCAACTGGGTTACATAGATATGATATAAAGAAAAACAGTGCTGGGTTGATAGGCCAGAGAAGGCTCCCCACTAATGGGGAAAATATCTAACTTTTATACGTTTTTGCTACTTCAAGATTGCTTTAAGTTTTGACTGGAGTTATTAACTCCTCTTACAAGAGCCCTACACACTGTAATTTTAATTTATTTTTCTGTTCCATTTTGCTTTTTATACAGAAAGCAATTTCTTCCAGGCTTTTTGACAATCAGAAACATGGTAGTTTCATAATTCTCAAGCATTTTCTTTTCATTATAGTTAGAATAGGAATCCAAAATAAAAATCTTTGATTTTCTGGGCAGATAAAAAAAAAGCTCAATTGTACATAGAACTGAATGCTTTTATTTTCATGAGTATGGACACCATTATTTTGTAAGTTTGACCTGGAAGATCTTCCATTTCCTCTATGTCACAGTTTTATTCGAGTTTTACTAATTAAAATGTGGTATGTGGTGTTGTTTTTTTGCAGGCTTTTAAGGTCAAGAGAAATCTTTTCATATTGCCATGCAGTAGAAATGAAACTACAGAGAACATGATTGGGCCTAGTTATCAGTTACCAAGTTGTAAAATGTTGCCCTTGTAAGTTTAACTACTTGAGGACCGTGGGCTTTACCCCCCTTAAGGACCAGACCCTTTTTTTCCATTCAGACCACTGCAGCTTTCACGGTTTATTGCTCGCTCATACAACCTACCAACTAAATGAATTTTGGCTCCTTTTCTTGTCACTAATAAAGCTTTCTTTTGGTGCTATTTGATTGCTGCTGCGATTTTTACTTTTTATTATATTCATCAAAAAAGACATGAATTTTGTCAAAAAAAATTTTTTTTAACTTTCTGTGCTGACATTTTTCAAATAAAGTAAAATTTCTGTATAAATGCAGCACAAAAAATGTGGACAAACATGTTTTTAATAAAAAAAAACCCATTCAGCCTATATTGATTGGTTTGGGTAAAAGTTATAGCGTTAACAAACTATGGTGCAAAAAGTAAATTTTCCCATTTTGAAGCATCTATGACTTTTCTGACCACCTGTCATGTTTCATGAGGGGCTAGAATTCCAGGATAGTATAAATACCCCCCAAATGACCCCATTTTGGAAAGAAGACATCCCAAATTATTCACTGAGAGGCATGGTGAGTTCATAGAAGATATTATTTTTTGTCACAAGTTAGCGGAAAATGACACTTTGTGACAAAAAAAAAAAAAAAAAAAAGTTTCCATTTCTGCTAACTTGCGACCAAAAAAAAAAAAAATGAAATCTGCCATGGACTCACTATGCTCCTCTCTGAATACCTTGAAGTGTCTACTTTCCAAAATGGGGTAATTTGTGGGGTGTGTTTACTGTCCTTGCATTTTGGGGGGTGCCTAATTGTAAGCACCCCTGTAAAGCCTAAAGGTGCTCATTGGACTTTGGGCCCCTTAGCGCAGTTAGGCTGCAAAAAAGTGCCACACATGTGGTATTGCCGTACTCAAGAGAAGTAGTATAATGTGTTTTGGGGTGTATTTTTACACATACCCATGCTGGGTGGGAGCTGTAAATGACAATTTTTGATTTTTTTTTTACACACAATTGTCCATTTACAGAGATATTTCTCCCACTCAGCATGGGTATGTGTAAAAATACACCCCAAAACACAATATACTACTTCTCCTGAGTACGGCAATACCACATGGTACTCATTGGACTTTGGGCCCCTTAGCGCACTTAGGGTGTAAAAAAGTGCCACACATGTGGTACCACCGTACTCAGGAGAAGTAGTATAATGTGTTTTGGGGTGTATTTTTACACATACCCATGCTGGTTTAGGGCCCCTAAAATGCCAGGGCAGTATAGGAACCCCACAAGTAACCCCATTTTAGAAAGAAGACACCCCAAGGTATTCCGTTAGGTGTATGGCGAGTTCATAGAAGATTTTATTTTTTGTCACAAGTTAGTGAAAAATGACACTTTGTGAAAAAAAACAATAAAAATCAATTTCCGCTAACTTTTGACAAAAAATAAAATCTTCTATGAACTCGTCATACACCTAACAGAATACCTTGGGGTGTCTTTTTTCTAAAATGGGGTCACTTGTGGGGTTCCTATACCGCCCTGGCATTTTACGGGCCCAAAACCGTGAGTAGTCTGGAAACCAAATGTCTCAAAATGACTGTTCAGGGGTATAAGCATCTCCAATTTTTGATGACAGGTGGTCTATGAGGGGGCGAATTTTGTGGAACAGGTCATAAGCAGGGTGGCCTTTTAGATGACAGGTTGTATTGGGCCTGATCTGATGGATAGGAGTGCTAGGGGGGTGACAGGAGGTGATTGATGGTTGTCTCAGGGGGTGGTTAGAGGGGAAAATAGATGCAATCAATGCACTGGGGAGGTGATCGGAAAGGGGGTCTGAGGGGGATCTGAGGGTTTGGCCGAGAGATCAGGAGCCCACACGGGGCAAATTAGGGCCTGATCTGATGGGTAAGTGTGCTAGGGGGTGACAGGAGGTGATTGATGGGTGTCTCAAGGTGTGATTAGAGGGGGGAATAGATGCAAGCAATGCACTGGCGAGGTGATCAGGGCTGGGGTCTGAGGGCGTTCTGAGGGTGTGGGCGGGTGATTGAGTGCCCTAGGGGCAGATAGGGGTCTAATCTGATGGGTAGCAGTGACAGGGGGTGATTGATGGGTAATTAGTGGGTGTTTAGGGTAGAGAAGAGATGTAAACAATGCACTTGGGAGGTGATCTGACGTCAGTTCTGCGGGCGATCTATTGGTGTGGGTGCGTGATTAGATTGCCCGCAAGGGGCAGGTTAGGGGCTGATTGATGGGTGGCAGTGACAGGGGGTGATTGATGGGTGTCAGTGACAGGGGGTGATTGATGGGTGATTGACAGGTGATCAGTGGGTTATTACAGGGAAGAACAGATGTAAATATTGCACTGGCGAATTGATAAGGGGGGGTCTGAGGGCAATCTGAGCGTGTAGGCGGGTGATTGGGTGCCCGCAAGTGGCAGATTAGGGTCTGATCTGATGGGTAACAGTGACAGGTAGTGATAGGGGGTGATTGATGGGTGATTGATGGGTAATTAGTGGGTGTTTAGGGTGGAGAAGAGATGTAAACACTGCACTTGGGAGGTGATCGGACGTCGGATCTGCGGGCGATCTATTGGTGTGGGTGGGTGATCAGATTGACCGCAAGGGGCAGGTTAGGGGCTGATTGATGGGTGGCAGTGACAGGGGGTGATTGATGGGTGATTGACAGGTGATCAGGGGGGATAGATGCATACAGTACACAGGTGGGGGGGGGGGGTCTGGGGAGAATCTGAGGGGTGGGGGGATGATCAGGAGGGAGCAGGGGGCAGTTTAGGGCTTAAAAAAATAGCGTTGACAGATAGTGACAGGGAGTGATTGATGGGTGATTAGGGGGGTGATTGGGTGCAAACAGGGGTCTGGGGGGTGGGCAGGGGGGGGTCTGATGGGTGCTGTGGGCGATCTGGGGCAGGGGGGGGAAATTAGTGTGCTTGGGTGCAGACTAGGGTGGCTGCAGCCTGCCCTGGTGGTCCCTCAGACACTGGGACCACCAGGGCAGGAGGCAGCCTGTATAAAACACTTTGTATACATTACAAAGTGTATTATACACTTTGTATGCGGCAATCCGGGTGCTAGTAACCCGCCGGCGCTTCCGAACGGCCGGTGGGTTACAGCGCGAGGGGGGCAGAGCCAGTCCCCGGCGGAGGATTGCTCCGCCCATGCCCGTACAAGGACCGCCGCCAATTGTACATGCGGCGGTCCTTGCGGGATCCACTTCCCGGCCGCCATTTGTACATGCGGCGGTCGGGAAGTGGTTAAAGAGGCACTTAAGCCATACAAAAAAAAAATGAGTTTTACTCACCTGGGGCTTCCCTCAGCCTCCTGCAGCTGATCGGTGCCCTCGCCGTGTCTCTCTGATCCTCCCCGCTGGCAACCACTTCTGGTTTCGACGTCCTGGCCCCAGGTGAGCAAAACTCATTTTTTTTGTATGACTTAAGGTTCACTTTAATTCTGTACACCCTTCCACCTTGGGCCACCCTAAAGGATGGTTTGAGATAGTTTTTAACACCTTTCCAAGTATGTTCAGAAACCCCAAATGTCTTGTGACAGCTCATTTAAACAACGATTAACCAACTGAACTCAAAATACATATTTACAACAGGCTGAAACACTGACTAACAAAAAAGCAACTTAGAGGCTTTAAAATGGAGGATCTACATTTCCATAAAAGACTGCAGTATCTTTTATACTTGGCAGCTTCACCCCTTTGTGGTCCTCCCCTTAAAATTGGTCTGTACTCTACTGCACCAGTCAGCACTCAAGTGGACAGGTACTGCTCTAGATCCTCCATTTTTACATCCTATTTGGCATCTATGTTTAGCCTATTTTAGGTTCGGCAGTTGGCAGGATGAGCTATCCTTGTTTGTGTATATACTGACAGCTTATTGGCAATTTGTCATGCTAGAAAATAATGCCTACTTGCTATTGTTAACCTCCCCAGCGTTCAATTTCCCCAGGATTTCTGTGCAAACAGTCAAAAAATGTATTTTTAAAACTTTTTTTTTCCCTGTAACTTGCCAAAATGTGTCAAGCAAGGGTCTAGTATACAGTGCAGGAGAGTATTGATGTGTATGCATGTTTATACCGTTCACAGCATGTTTTTTTGAACGGACATTTCTGTCCATACCGCTAGGGAGGTTAAATACCACCATAGTTGTGTGCAGTAAACTTTCACTTACCCTCCTCCCTGTTGCTGTCTCTATACAAGAGCAGAGAACTGAGTGGAGATAAGATGCCTAAAATAATTAGGTTGACTATTATTGCAAATGTGTCTGGGTTTTGAAAAAACATTGTCAATTAAATATGCTGTAAAAATGTAATAGTTTATTTGTAAAATGTATTCTGAACACAATGGCCATATGCCCAATTTAAATACAATACCCCTGTTGCAATAAAAAAAAAATACATTTTCACTTTGTCTACTTTCACTTTAAAGACCTGGTCAGATTAAAGAGAAGTAAAAAAAAGAAAATAGAACATTTCAAAAATCTAAAATAAATATTATGATATAAGCCTAATGTCAACAAGTTTGTAGGATCACACCATATTTGCAATTTTTTTTTGTACACAGTGCTAAAAAAAGAATTGATCCCTAGGATATTGTGTCCATATGTTCTGTGCATCCTGTAGGTGTGATACTTGGCAATTCCAATGTTCCTTGTGCTGTTATCATCTGTTTAAATAAATTGACCCACGTATGGCCAACTTTAGGCATTTCCAAATATGTTATATGTCAGCCGCACAGGTTTACAAGTGCAGGTATTACAAAATTGAAGAAAACCCTCGTAAATTAGAAGCAGTTTGATTTGATGTGCCTGATTCCATTGCAAACCTGCTGAATTGATCTCCCCTGCCTGTTTGTATTATGGAGGGCCTTTATTGAAACAGAGAGTACACTGTTTTTCACTATATGTAAGTTATTTTTGCTTGCTTTTTGCTTACTGGCTTTTAGCAGTGCATTCTCACTATGCGCATCGTGTTGTGTTGCCGCACATGACTTACTGCCCATACAATGCTAGGGGCATGTTCACACCTCGGATCACATTATCCTATTCCTAACACACTTGCTACAAGTAATCGCTTGATAAGGTTTGAGAAAACATGCATTTTACAAAGCAATGGCTCATGCCATTAAAATAAATCTTGTTTTATTGTGAGAGTGTGCAATGCATTATGCCTGCGTTGTGGTGCAGGCATTATGCAATGCACATGGGCCCTTGTCCAGTTACGGTTTCTCCTGACTTTTCTCACAGGAGGTCTTCACACCTTCTTTCATGCCCCCGGCAAGCAAGAAAATATTCTAAATAATTTTAATATTACTTCACCAAATTTTAAGTGCTTTTTCAGTTGTTGCTAAAAAATTATTTTGTAGATATGATGAAATTCTATCTTGAATAGTGATGAGCAGAAATTACGCCTATGCGTAATTACGCAGCGTAATTCGCAATTACACATCATAATTGTAATGCAAACTTTTGGAAAAAAGCGTAATTAATTTTGTATCTAGTTGTAAGCATTCGCGTAATTTACACATCATTTTGTGCCGACTTTGGTGGTGAATAGCAGAGCCCCCATACATGCTATTGCTACCAAAATTGTTACATATGCTAAGGAGTGGGTACAAGATAAATGAAGAATTGTTCAAAAAGACCTTGTGGTTTTTGAGAAAATCAATTTTAACGATACAAAGAAAAATGTTTTTTAAACTGAGTTTGTGAGTTTAACCTATTTTGGTTCCTGGACGTAGAAACTATGTCCAGGAACCATGCGCGCTACCACATGCGGCCGATCGCGCGCGTGCACGCGTGCTCCCAGCCTGCTGTTCGTTAGCCAGGCAATCAGTGAATCGGGCTATGGTGCCCGATCACTGATTCCTCTCCCCCGCTGAAAAAGCGACAGCTTCTCTCAGAAGCTTCACTTTTTCTGGCTGTAACGTACCCTATGCGTCGCTCTAAGCGTGTGTTACGCTTAGAGTGACGTCATGTAAACAAACTCATGGCCGCCATCTTGTGGCCAAAAAGTAAAACTACAACTAACAGTAAAAAAAAATAAAATTCAAACACACATTTACATTATAAATCACTTGTTTACATCCCACCCTCCCAAAACTACCCAAATAAAATGTTTAATATAAAAAAAAAAACATTACAATAAAAAAAACAAAAAACATGTAAATATTTACATAAGGGTCTAAACTTTTTAAATATCTATGTAAAGATGAAATACTTCTATATTTTTTTTATTTTAAACTTGTAAATAGTGATAGATGCAAAACGGAAAAAATGCACCTTTATTTCCAAATAAAATATTGTCGCCATACATTGTGATAGGGACAAAATTTTAACGGTGTAATAACCAGGATATATGGGCAAATACAATACGTGAGTTTTAATTATGGAGGCATGTATTATTTTAAAACTATAATGGCTGAAAACTGAGACACAATGAATTTTTTCCGTTTTTTTATTATTCTTCCTGTTAAAATACATTTACAGCAAAGTGGCTCTTAGCAAAATATACCCCCCAAAGCAAGCCTAATTGGTGGTGGAAAAAACAAGATATAGATCAGTTCATTGTGATAAGGAGTGATAAAGTTATAGGCTAATGAATGGGAGGTGAACATTTCTCAAGTGAAAACGACGGAACGCGAATGGGTTAAAAACTATTTTTCTTTGCTTTTTTAAAATCGATTTTCTCAAAAACTACCATGTCCTTTTGAAAAATTATTTTTTGACTTTTACACATTTATTTTTATATTCACACTATATTTACACTGTTATTCTCCTTAATATATGTAGCAATTTTGGTAGCAAAACCATGCATGGAGGCTTTGCTATTCACTGCCAAAATCTGCACATAATTACGCATAAATGACATAAGTTTAGGCGTGATAAGTTTAGGCGTGATAACTATAGCACCAACTGGGTTAGCACCGCAGTGCACAGCTGATCAAAAGTTTTGCGCTAGCAAAGTCTGGTGCGCGCGAAACATCGCATAGAGTTTAATGGCACTGCTTTGCGCGCAGGACTTTGCGCGCAGTCTAAACTTATCTAAACTTATCACGCCTAAACTTATCACGCCTAAACTGAGTTTAGCGCGATAAGGGGCTTTTCACCAGCGTGGTGCAATGGTTATCATGCCTAAAGTCTTTTAGGCGTGATAACTGGGTTATCACCGCTTTGTGAATCGAGCCCTTTCTCATAAAATGCCTTTTAAACCACCAGCAAGCAAGACAATACTCAAAATAATTTTAATAGTACCTTTTCACCATTATTTATGTTCACTTTCAATTGTAAAATGCTTAAAATTTATTTTACAAAGAATATGAAAAAAAAATGATTTCCAAGGCCAATGTGCAATTACATTTTTCTCCTGAGATTTCTCCTAAGAGATAATTTTTCAACTCCTTTTTAGAATAACTTTCCAGCGCTTTGCCATTGAAAAAGTACCAAAAAGTAGGTGAAAAAGTACTGTCAAGATTATTTTGAGCATTTTCTTGTTTGCTGGTGGTTTAAAAGGCATTTTATTGACAAGGTGTGAAACTATCACCTTGGAGAACACTCAGGACGTTAATTGAATGTGGGCCTTAGCCTCCCAGTGTGCCCTGGGGCAGTAGGCTATGTGACATCATAGCCTAGACTAAGCTTTGCTGGAGATACATACCAATACGCAGCAATAGATAGCTATAGGAAGTGTGTTCGATGTTGAAACCAGGATAAAGACTATAAAAATGGATATCCAGACAGACCTCTATCTCTTAAGAGGCACCCTTTGGGCCGGTGCCATGGGCGGGGGGCACCTGTTGATTGTTATTTTATATAGTTTTAATAATTTTTATATCTCTGTTTTTCTGTGTTTTTTTTTTATATGTGTAGCTGGGGGGGGGGGGGGGGGGCGGAGCAGCGGGGAGCAGACACACACACATCGAGGGGAACTTTGTGCCCCCTCCAGAATTAAGCAGAGTGGCAGTGGCCGGGTAACTTACTACTTCCCGGCGCACGGGGGATACTCTGCATGCCTCTGAAGTGGTCTAGTCAGTGACATCACTAGACCAGGCCAGCGGCATGCTGAGCTTCCTCTCACGCCTGGAAGAGGTAAGCTGTTCGCCGACTGCCGCCACTGGACTCTGGAGGATAAAGCGCTGAAGGGGGAGCGGGAGCTCTTCCAGGTTACCTAAACTGGGGACACCTATAGAATTACTACCTAAATTGGGAACACCTACTGTATAGTACTGACATCCTCAGCAGTACTTCACAGAGTCACACTGACTGTCCTCTGAAGAGCTCACAATCTAATTCTGCCATAGTCTAATGTCCTACCATATTATTATGTATTTATAAAGCACTGGCATCTTCTGCAGCACTTTGCAGAGAACATAGTCATATTACTTCCTTTTCTCAGAAGAGCTCAAAATCTAATACCTACCACTATTTTGTGCGAGAGAACACTGGCTAATGTTTTTTTTTTTCGGTGAGAACATTTCCTACTTGCTTTTTAGAGTCACTTTACTCATATCCGGGGAGAAAACATGGTCCCACCAACTTTGGGTTGCACTCTTACTAGGAAATTGTAATTGGTCGCACCCACTGTATGTTATAGACATGCCCACTGCATTATGTGGCCATGCTCATTTTTCACAGCGCGCCACCAATGTCATGGGGGGGGAGGGGCGTCGTTGGTCTGGGGTGCCTAGGGCAGGTCAAACCCTAAATACAGCCCTGTATCCAGAACAATGTATTGTAGAATGCCTTTATAGTAAACTTCAAGGGACCTGGCCAAGTAGTTTTATGATATCAGAATTGGTCATACATTGTATATTCTTACAGGTGCATTTCCTGGGACCTGGGGACAAAGGTTTACTATATCAGATATATATAATGAGATTCTACGTTGTCATTAAGATATTTTTTATTATAGTATACATACAGTATCAGACAACTGTGTACTGAACTATCTTGTTTGCATTATTCATTCACCTTAAAGTCCTGTGTTCTCCTTAAAGTACAATTTCCTGAAATGCATTTTCCTTGGTCTTTCAATGGATTAGTTTGGACTATCATTGCATAACAGAGATAGATTTCTTAAGTGAATAGCCATTGTGCTAAACATTAATCAATATCGTCAGCCTTTAACTCAATCCATCATTCTTGCTCCTCAGTCAATCAAATCAATGCCATACGGCAAGCATGATCTTTATTACATTCATATTCCTCAGGAGGTATTTCTAGTGCTATCCAAACATACAGAAAAAAACCTACAAACTGCCAAATCTGTATTGTGCACAGTTAAGAAATGGACAAGTGAAGTGGTGGAAAAATTACAAAGCTCCTTTAACTGGTTCCCTTTGACTGGGATGTCTTCAAAGAATCCACCAGTGACTTGAATTAATACACTGACACTAGAACATCATGTATTATCTTTTGCAAAAAGATCTGTACCCAAAAAACGCATCAGGAAAACCCTTCCACTCAGAACCAGAATCAAAATCATTTTATTTGCCAAGCACGGCTGGGTCATGACCGAAATTGGATTTGCCACATACAGGGTTCAGAGTACACACAGTTATCAAAGTGGGCAATAGGACACACAAAATGCCCCAGTGTAAGCAATATACAACAGTGTAGCAAGATACAGCAGTGTCCAGGGGCGTAGTTAGAAATCATGGGGCCCCATAGTAAAGATTTAATTGCCCCCCCCCCCCAAAAAAAAAAACAAAGTCATTAGGCATCTTTGTGCCCCTCCTCCCGCATTCCAATTGTAGGTATCCAAAGGGGCGCCCAAACATTAAAATAGCCCTAAAGTAATAGTAGCTAGAGGTACCCCTTAGGTAGACCCCACTATAGGTAGCCAAAGGCTCTCTCTTCCTCCCCAGTATAGGTAGACAAAACTAGCCCCGTCAGTATAGGTAGCCAGAGGTACAGTACTTCCATTTGTGCACAGTAAGTAAGTAAGTACCCTCCCATATTCAGATCCATTCCTGCATTAGAGTAAGAGCTGGGAATGAGTGCATTTGTACGAAGCATGCATGAGTTTACAAACTGTGCATGCTCAGTAAAAGGAACTACTCACTCACATATGAACAAATGAAGATGTGCGCAAGCGGTTCCTTACAGAGCATATGCAGTTCATAAACTCGCACATGCTCAGTACAAAAGCACTAATTCATGGCTGCGAATGTGGAGCAGGGGTGTGGCTGAAGACAGGAGGGCGCTTACAGATTAAACCCTAATAGTAAGCCATGGAAGGGACGCTTTTGGAATTAGTGTGCAGAAAATAAAGTTAACCTTAAAAAAAAAGTCCACTTTAATTCCATTTAAAACCTATTATGAGTAAAGCACAGGTTACTCAATGAGCGACCACCAAAGACATTATACAGTACATCATGAATTTACACTGTCCCGGGGACACATGCAGGTCCCAGTGAATATTGCTCTCCTTCACAATTGTGGGTGCTTCTGGGAACTGCTCAGTAAAATAAAAGCCAGGGGACCCTGATATAGTGTGACATGTTTGTGATTACTAAGAATGGTGTCTTGAATGATTTAGATCAGAACTTGAATGTTACACATGCTGACTGTGGCAGGGGGTTGACACACCCTTGTCACTGCTTCTGACAGGTGCACGTAGCACTATATTTCTCCTATATCAAAAGTATTGGAGGAGCGTAACGCTACATGCAGCGCAGCAGTCAGAAGCAGTGACAAGGGTGTGTTAACCCCCTGCCACAGTCAGCATGAGTAGAATTCAAGTTCTGATCCAAATTATTCAAGACACTATTCTGAATAATCACAAACAGGTCACACTACTCTGAAGCCTAGTCATTATTTGACAATCTACATGCTACACTCAGCATACCAGGGATGGTCGTAGTGAGCCAACTTCGCTACGCTGGAACTGCGCGTAGTTTTACACAATTACGCTTCGCCAAACTACGGCTTCGAAATCAAATATTCGTTTTGTATGCATTTCGTAGACTACACGTTAAAATACGCAATTACGCGTAGTGCGCAGCGTAGTGTATGCGGACGCTTATGCCATTATGCGAAAAAATTTACGCATTAATTCCTCTGCAAATGCCTGTACCAGGAACTCTTCTATGCGTACATTCCCCTTTCCATTGCGTAATCTTGTAAGCATACAATCGTATACGGAAAAATAGATGCGAATAACGCATTCGTAGTTTACTTCGTAACACACATGTGAACTACAAGTAGGGGTGTAAACTACGCATAACGGTACTTCGCTACGCGTAAAAACGTAAGCATAGTTTTCAAACTTCGCCTACGAGCTGCGATGCGTAAATTCGAACTGGCGTAGTTTCTGCTCATCCCTGCAGCATACAGGGCATTGTTTTTCACCCATTTTAGGGTGCTGATGTTTTGCTTTGTTTCTCCCATCTCTCCTTCACTTTTACCAAGTACAGTATGCTGCAGTCTGCCCCAGGTCTCCCTCCTAGGTGCCTCCCAAACCCTTTCTCCTCCAGACAACCCTCAAAAGCAATGAAAAATCTTTAGGCTACATGATGCATCTGTCCACATGCACAGCACACATGGAATCAAAGACTCATTGAGAGACACTCCTGTGCTGTCCAGGCTGCTTCCCATCCCCTGCTTCATTGACACACTGACCTGACAAGTCAGGCCATAAATTAAGGAGTCGCGCGAGGCGAAGGCAAAGAGCATTATCTTTACTGGGTCGGAGAGCTGAATGTTCCGGTTTCCAGGACTCCTGTCCACGGCAACATGCTGGGAACACAGATTAGGGGAGGGAATGGGGCAGGGCGGTCTGCGTGCACACTGGAGACTCTGGGCTTCAGCTCACAGCTCTGTCGCTGCAAGATGGTTTTCACTTGGAGGGGGCCTGCCGCCGGGCTGCAGGGGCCCGTTACAGACTTCCCACATCGCACACTAGGCCCGCTGTGGCCCCAGGCCCCATAGCAGCCGCTCTGGCTGCTATAGTGATTCCTATGCCACTAGTGTGAGCAGGATACATTAAAAAGGTAGTGCCACCATAGACCATCAGTGACAGTGTCCATCAGCCCTATGGGGGAGAAGGCCAGTGGAGCCAGTGTACCATACCAAGATGGAAGAGCAGAGGACAGATTCAATAGGGGTAGAGTAGACGCTTATAAGAAGTTCCTGGGCCATAACGAAGTTATTCAGTTGGCGAAGAAAGAATAGACTCCGCTTGACTTTCCTCTGGGTAGTGAGAGTGTTAGCCTTCCTGCTTAGGTCATTGGTAGAGATGTTGCGAACATAGAATTTTCTATTTACGAAAAGCGAACGCGATCGTCCTCAAAATGTTCGCGAACAGGCGAATCTAGCAAACTGCCATAGACTTCAATGGGCAAGCGAATTTTAAAATGGCCACAAAAGTGATAAAAAAGTTGTTTCAAGGGGTCTAACACCTGGATAGGGGCATGCCAGAGAGGGATCCATGCCAAAAGTCTCACCAAAAATTATGGAGTTGATGCAAAAGTCGGGTTTTAAACCCTAATGGGCAGAAATCACATTATGCACAGCTCTTAGTGTCAGTGGGCTGTAGAGTGTCTCACACAGAGAGAGATACAATAGTACTATCAGAATACAGTGAAATAATAATGCATTGGAGTGGTTCTGTGCCTGCAACTTAACCACTTGAGGACCGCCCCCAGCCGATGGGCGGCGGCAAAGACTGGGCCCAAACGACCGCAATACGCCCATCGGCGGGGGCGGCTGCGGGAGTGGCTATGCGGCGATCGCGTCATTCGTGACGCGATCAGCCGCCGGGGACTGGCTCCGCCTACCGCTCGTAGTAACCCGCCGGCCGTTCGGAAGCCGGCGCCGCATGTACATAGTATAATAGGCTTTGTAATGTATACAAAGCCTATTATACTGGCTGCCTCCTGCCCTGGTGGTCCCAGTGTCCGAGGGACCACCAGGGCAGGCTGCAGCCACCCTAGTCTGCACCAAAGCACACTGATTTCCCCCCCCTGCCCCCTGATCGCCCACAGCACCCCTCAGACCCCCCCTGCCCACCCCCCAGACCACTGTTTGCACCCAGTCACCCCCCTAATCACCCATCAATCACTCCCTGTCACTATCTGTCAACGCTATTTTTTTTTATCCCCTCCCCTGCCCACTGCCACCTCCTGATCACCCCCCACCCCTCAGATTCTCCCCAGACCCCCCCCCCCCCCCAGACCCACCCCCGTGTACTGTATGCATCTATCCCCCCTGATCACCTGTCAATCACCTGTCAATCACCCGTCAATCACCCGTCAATCACCCCCTGTCACTGCTACCCATCAATCAGCCCCTAACCTGCCCCTTGCGGGCAATCTGATCACCCACCCACACCAATAGATCGCCCGCAGATCCGACATCAGATCACCTCCCAAGTGCAGTGTTTACATCTCTTCTCTCCTCTAAACACCCACTAATTACCCATCAATCACCCATCAATCACCCCCTATCACCACCCGTCACTGTTACCCTAATCTACCCCTTGCGGGCACCCAATCACCCGCCCACACGCTCAGATTGCCCTCAGACCCCCCCTTTATCAATTCGCCAGTGCAATATTTACATCTGTTATTCCCTGTAATAACACACTGATCACCTGTCAATCACCTATCAATCACCCCCTGTCACTGCCACCCATCAATCACCCCCTGTCACTGCCATCCATCAATCAGCCCCTAACCTGCCCCTTGCGGGGAATCTGATCACCCACCCACACCAATAGATCGCCCGCAGATCCGACATCAGATCACCTCCCAAATCCATCGTTTACATCTATTCTCTCCTCTAAACACCCACTAATTACCCATCAATCACCCCCTATCACCACCTGTCACTGTTACCCATCAGATTAGACCCTAATCTGCCCCTTGCGGGCACCCAATCACCCGCCCACACACTCAGATTGCCCTCAGACTCCCCCCTTATCAATTCGCCAGTGCAATATTTACATCTGTTATTCCCTGTAATAACCCACTGATCATCTGTCAATCACCTATCAATCACCCCCTGTCACTGCCACCCATCAATCACCCCCTGTCACTGCCACCCATCAATCAGCCCCTAACCTGCCCCTTGCGGGCAATCTGATCACCCACCCACACCAATAGATCGCCCGCAGATCCGACATCAGATCACCTCCCAAGTGCAGTGTTTACATCTCTTCTCTCCTCTAAACACCCACTAATTACCCATCAATCACCCCCTATCACCACCTGTCACGGTTACCCATTAGATTAGACCCTAATCTGCCCCTTGCGGGCACCCAATCACCCGCCCACACCTCAGAACGTCCTCAGACCCCAGCCCTGATCACCTCGCTAGTGCATTGCTTGCATCTATTTCCCCCCTCTAATCACACCTTGAGACACCCATCAATCACCTCCTGTCACCCCCTAGCACACCTACCCATCAGATCAGGCCCTAATTTGCCCCGTGTGGGCTCCTGATCACTCGGCCAAACCCTCAGATCCCCCTCAGACCCCCTTCCGATCACCTCCCCAGTGCATTGATTGCATCTATTTTCCCCTCTAACCGCCCCCTGAGACACCCATCAATCACCTCCTGTCACCCCCCTAGCACTCCTATCCATCAGATCAGGCCCAAAACATCCTGTCATCTAAAAGGCCACCCTGCTTATAACCGGTTCCACAAAATTTGCCCCCTCATAGACCACCTGTCATCAAAATTTGCAGATGCTTATACCCCTGATCAGTCATTTTGAGAAATTTGGTTTCCAGACTACTCACAGTTTTGGGCCCGTAAAATGCCAGGGCAGTATAGGAACCCCACAAGTGACCCCATTTTAAAAAAGAAGACACCCCAAGGTATTCTGTTAGGTGTATGATGAGTTCATAGAAGATTTTATTTTTTGTCAAAAGTTAGCGGAAATTGGATTTTTATTGTTTTTTTCACAAAGTGTCAATTTTCACTAACTTGTGACAAAAAATAAAATCTTCAATGAACTCACCATACCCCTAATGGAATACCTTGGGGTGTCTTCTTTCTAAAATGGGGTTACTTGTGGGGTTCCTATACTGCCCTGGCATTTTAGGGGCCCTAAACCGTGAGGAGTAGTCTAGAAAACAAATGCCTCAAAATGACCTGTGAATAGGACGTTGGGCCCCTTAGCGCACCTAGGCTGCAAAAAAGTGTCACACATGTGGTATCGCCATACTCAGGAGAAGTAGTATAATGTGTTTTGTGGTGTATTTTTACACATACCCATGCTGGGTGGGAGAAATCTCTCTGTAAATGGACAATTGTGTGTAAAAAAAATCAAAAATGTGTCATTTACAGAGATATTTCTCCCACCCAGCATGGTTATATGTAAAAATACACCACAAAACACATTATACTACTTCTTCTGAGTACGGCGATACCACATGTGTGACACTTTTTTGCAGCCTAACTGTGCTAAGGGGCCCAAAGTCCAATGAGTACCTTTAGGATTTCACAGGTCATTTTGAGACATTTGGGTTCAAGACTACTCCTCACGGTTTAGGGCCCCTAAAATGCCAGGGCAGTATAGGAACCCCACAAGTGACCCCATTTTAGAAAGAAGACACCCCAAGGTATTCTGTTAGGTGTATGATGAGTTCATAGAAGATTTTATTTTTTGTCACAAGTTAGCGGAAATTGATATGTATTGTTTTTTTTTTCACAAAGTGTCATTTTCCGCTAACTTGTGACAAAAAAAAAATCTTCTATGAACTCACCATACTCCTAACAGAATACCTTGGGGTGTCTTCTTTCTAAAATGGGGTCACTTGTGGGGTTCCTATACTGCCCTGGCATTTTAGGGGCCCTAAACCGTGAGCAGTAGTCTAGAATCCAAATGCCTCAAAATGACCTGTGAATAGGACGTTAGGCCCCTTAGCGCACCTAGGTTGCAAAAAAGTGTCACACATGTGGTATCGCCGTACTCAGAAGAAGTAGTATATTGTGTTTTGGGGTGTATTTTTACACATACCCATGCTGGGTGGGAGAAATATCTCTGTAAAAGGACAATTGTGTGTAAAAAAAAATCAAACAATTGTCATTTACAGAGATATTTCTCCTACCCAGCATGGGTATGTGTAAAAATACACCCCAAAAGACATCATACTACTTCTTCTGAGTACGGCGGTACCACATGTGTGGCACTTTTTTGCACCCTAAGTGCGCTAAGAGGCCCAAAGTCCAATGAGTACCTTTAGGATTTCACAGGTCATTTTGCGACATTTGGTTTCAAGACTACTCCTCACGGTTTAGGGCCCCTAAAATGCCAGGGCAGTATAGGAACCCCACAAATGACCCCATTTTAGAAAGAAGACACCCCAAGGTATTCTGTTAGGAGTATGGTGAGTTCATAGAAGATTTTATTTTTTGTCACAAGTTAGCGGAAAATGACACTTTGTGAAAAAAAACAATTAAAATCAATTTCCGCTAACTTGTGACAAAAAAAAATAAATCTTCTATGAACTCACCATCCTCCTAACGGAATACCTTGGGGTGTCTTCTTTCTAAAATGGGGTAATTTGTGGGGTTCCTATACTGTCCTGGCATTTTAGGGGCCCTAAAGCGTGAGGAGTAGTCTTGAAACGAAATTTCTCAAAATGACCTGTGAAATCCTAAAAGTACTCATTGAACTTTGGGCCCCTTAGCGCAGTTAGGGTGCAAAAAAGTGCCACACATGTGGTATCGCCGTACTCAGGAGAAGTAGTATAATGTGTTTTGGGGTGTATTTTTCCACATACCCATGCTGAGTGGGAGAAATATCTCTATAAATAGACAATTGTGTGTAAAAAAAATAAAACAATTGTCATTTACGGAGATATTTCTCCCACCCAGCATGGGTATGTGTAAAAATACACCCCAAAACACATTATACTACTTCTCCTGAGTACGGCAATACCACATGTGTGGCACTTTTTTGCAGCCTAACTGCGCTAAGGGGCCAAAAGTCCAATGAGCATCTTTAGGCTTTACAGGGGTGCTTACAATTAGGCACCCTCCAAAATGCCAGGACAGTGAACACACCCCACAAATGACTCCATTTTGGAAAGTAGACACTTCAAGGTATTCAGAGAGGAGCATAGTGAGTCCGTGGCAGATTTCATTTTTTTTTGTCGCAAGTTAGAAGAAATGGAAACTTTTTTTTTTCTTTTTTTTGTCAGAAAGTGTCATTTTCCGCTAACTTGTGACAAAAAATAAAATCTTCTATGAACTCACCATGCCTCTCACTGAATACTTTGGGATGTCTTCTTTCCAAAATGGGGTCATTTGGGCGGTATTTGTACTATCCTGGAATTTTAGCCCCTCATGAAACCTGACAGGTGCGCAGAAAAGTCAGAGATGCTTGAAAATGGGAAAATTCACTTTTGGCACCATAGTTTGTAAACGCTATAACTTTTACCCAATCCAATAAATATACACTGAATGGTTTTTTTTTTATCAAAGACATGTAGCAGAATAACTTTCGTGCTCAAATGTATAGGAAATTTTACTTTATTTGAAAAATGTCAGCACAGCAAGTTAAAAAAGTCATTTTTTTTGCCAAAATTCATGTCTTTTTTGATGAATATAATAAAAACTAAAACTCGCAGCAGCAATCAAATAGCAGCAAAAGAAAGCTGTATTAGTGACAAGAAAAGGAGGTAAAATTCATTTAGGTGGTAGGTTGTATGACCGAGCAATAAACCGTGAAAGCTGCAGTGGTCTGAATGGAAAAAAAGTGCCTGGTCCTTAAGGGGTAGAAAGACTGTGGTCCTGAAGTGGTTAATGAGGCAACAGCAGTAGTGTGCACACAGCTCGGGGTGTCAGTGGGCTGTGGAGTGTCACACACAAAAAAAACACAGGAGACTGATGTACTAGCCCCCAAAATGGCAAGACAAACAAGAACACAGGTGCTCAGTGACTAATTTGGGCACCGGCGATAGCTGGAGCTCAAAATTGAAAAAAAAGAGGTAATTTCGCCCCTGGCAATAGCTGTTGCCCAAATTATGTATTCCCCCTGTTCTGTGAAAATTCGGAGGTGGAATAGCATTAATGCTACCCAGGAGTTTGCCTACAGCAAGGTGACCTATCTTTCGGCTTCACCCTGTGCTGAAATCTGGCCACAGCTGTTTCAAATTTACGCATGTACACATGCTAGATGGAACTTGGCCCAAGCAACCAATCTCAGCCATCTCACCCGGGAATCTAGCATGTGTAAAGTCAATCCCTGAGGTTTCTTAAAGATCCAGGAGGCTATCTAGTATCACCCACAGGATCGTGCCTTATCCTTATGGGCTACACAAAAAAACATTGAGCATCTGTAGGCACCAATTACCATCAGTGTCGATTGACTTAAATTACCACTCATTGCACTAGCATATGCAAACAGAGAAGCTGATTGTGGAAGGTTGTAAAAGACCTACAAATATCCCCCCAACAGGGGCGCAACTAGAAATCACCGGGCCCTCACTGGAAAAATTTCTATGTGCCCCCCCGGCCTGTTTAGGGCCATTTTTTTGGGGGGGGAGGAGGGGTTGCAGCATGAGGGAAGAGCATGGCCACACATCAGCGGGGAGGGGGGACAGTTCCCCACCCCCCTCACCTCTAGCTCTCCCCTCAGCATCTATCAGCGGCAGCAGAGCGGGCAGGATCACATATCTCCATCCACCCGATCTCTAAGTGCCTCACGCTACTTCCTGTTTAAACAGGAAGTAGTGTAAGACACTTAGAGAGAGGAACCTCTGGCGGTGGAATGCATGAAGGTATGTATTCCTGCCCACCACCTGCTGCTGCTAATAGATGCTAGAGGGGAGCACTGAGGGAAGAGCCCGAGGTGAGGGAGGGGAGGTACTGTCCCCCCTCCCCGCCGATGTGTGCCCATGCTCTCCTCATGCTGTGATCCCTCCCGTCCCACAAAATGGCCCTGAGCGGGCCCTAGAGGAGCCCCGGACTCCCCGCAGGTACAGGGGCTGCAGCTCCTTTTGTTACACCACTGCCCCCCAATCTTAGTTCCAGAGTCAAGTGGGGCTTTAATTCATCTCCAATATTTAACTTAACAGTAGAAAACAAAATGTCTCATTGTCAAAGATTTGTTGATAAAATAAAAAAATGTATTTCCTATGTGTTAACATTTGTAATGATTTAATTTATTTTTTCTGACAGTCTCAAATTCAACCCTATTGTAGCCAACAATGAAAGAGTGGCTTCCTTTCTTCACATAATAATCACTGTCACACATGTCAGAGCATTTCCAGAACAGTTTAAGTGATGTTCGGAGTCAGCTTTTAGTACAAATATACAGAGGAAAAAATGCAAGGAAAATTATGTCTAGTATGGAATCACACAAAAGAGAGATGCCTAAGTAACACTTAATGGAGAGGAAAATGAAATCATTAGCTTCAAATGTAACTTCATTTTTAAGTGCAGTTATACTATTTAACTCATTTGCGTACTTACAAGAAAAAAAGGTCTGTGGGGAGCTTCAGTTCTCTTGCCTCAATTTTTCTATTCTGTATCTCCTGCCAGCTCTCCTAATAATAGTGAGTGCTCCTCCTGAGCTTATGCCATCATACATACGTACATGGGCACAGAACATAAGGCTCCAAGGACAAGATGTGGATGCCTACTGACTTGTAAAATTCAAGTGCACCTACTTTAAAGCTGGCCATACACTGGCCCGATTTGCCACCGTTTCGCCAGCAGATTCGATCACTGGGATCGAATCTGCTGCCAATCGTTCGCACTACACGCCGAATTTTGATCCATTTCGTCCGATCCCGTCGATCGCTTCGTGCGAAAAATTACCGTCGATCTCCCGCGGGTAGGGAGCGCGTCGCTATCGGCGTTCGAGTGCCCGACGACCGACGCAATAGAGCGGCAATACATTACATGCTCCGCCGTCGCGACTACCCCCGGTCACCGCTGCTCCGTGTCCGTGCAGGTCTCCGGCATGCTTCAGTTCCTCCTGCCCGGCAGGAAGTTTAAACAGTAGAGGGTGCTCTACTGTTTAAACTTCCTGCCGGGCAGGAAGAAGTAAAGCATGCCGCACCTGGAGACCAGAGCGGAGAAGACAGCGGAGACCTGGGGACTGGAGTATCCGCTCTCAGGTAGCACGTATAGCGCCTTCACAGAGGCACTATACGTGCTACCTGAGAGCTACTGTTTTGTCCCCTGTTTTATTGCCTGATGAAGCGGGCTTTGGTCTTGCGAAACGGGTTGCATCTATTGGGGTACTAATAAAGTGTTTATTTATGTCAGACAAGTAGTCTAGTCTGCTTTCGGAGGTAAGTCCACCACTGCCTCCCCAGCATATTTTAAAACTTTTAATTATTGTTTTTATTCTGCTGGCGCCTCCGTTCATCAAAGTCATTAAAGACGGGTGTTTGCAAATTATTGACTGCCTTCAGATTTGAATCGTACTGTGCCTGTCCCAGAAGGTAAAAAGCACCCGCCACCTATCCGCATGTTACAAAATTACCAGTTAGGAAATCAAGTAGAAGGATCTATTGCAAAGTTGACCACAGATCCCCTCATATGTACCTAGTGACTCAATGACTGAGCTGTACCGACTAACAGCTGCTACTTGACATAAATATATTTTGATGTAGCCTCTGTTAAGACTTTTCCAGCACCTTCACGTTGAGTCACCAAGCATCTATACATTTTAGTGTTTCCTTCAGTGACCTAGTTGCTAAAGTCACAACTTGCCCTGAGAGGTCCTGTTTGCTACCGAGCTCACTGATTGCCTAACACTAACCTACCCCTGATACCAGAGCTGCTTTTACCACTAAATACTTTCTCACCTCCGCTATTTATCGAGTGCCGGCCACCTAGCACAGCACCCAGTTGTTATGATTATTGACTACTAGCTGCTAAGGCTCCCACATGTTGCATGGTCATTCCAATCCCCATCAAATTGTATTGTTGTTCTTCACTTCTTGACCTTTTCAAAGCCAGAGGGATACTGAGGATATGAAGTCTTGGAGACTTTCCTCAGTGAAGACACATAAACTAAAATAAAAATTCAAAAGCAGTGTTAACCCCCTTCTATGGAATTACTAATTAAAGGAGATCTAAAGCCTGTAAAAAAACAGTTTAATTTACTTGGGGCTTCTTGCAGCCTCCTGAAGTCATTCTGTGCCCGCGCCATCCTTCTGCGACCCTCCGGGGAGCAGCGTTGACCCCCTCAAAGGTGGCCAGCCATGCATCTCCTCATCGTGTCCCCGTGCACAGCAGCATTCTACGCACACACAGTACAGGAAAATCGTTACTGCACATGTGCAGAATGCTTCCGATAATGAGAGTGTGATCAGGGTGGGCGTGGCTCAGGGTAATGCATGCCCAATATTTATACATTAGAGTCTGCACACCCCTAAAACAGCACTCAGCATCATAAACAATGGTAATCTTGGCTGCAGTGTGGAACAAAGATACATATATACAAAGTGACACACAAACCAGCGTAGATTTGTATGCAAAAATGTACTTGTATTATTAGATAAGTTAGGTATGAAAACCTTCAAAGAGAGAATAAATGCACAGTGCTAAGCATAGACTCTGCATGGGATGCAAAATAGACACACAATGTACAGTCATATAAATTGCATTAAATACAATAAGTGAAAAAGCACATGGCTATATTCAAAGCATGTAGCTCACAAACTGTTAACAAAAAACAACTGATCCCTGTAACACAGAGGAGGAAACGGACTGGACACAATTACCCAACAACAGCTTTGTTTCGGGGCAAGAAAGAACCACTTGGTCGCGGGTTTAAAGTTCACAAAGCGGTACAGCAGATAAGCGACTCAAGCGAGAGGAACGCCGCTATGCATAGATGCTCAGTTGCCTTTAGTTAACCGTTTATGGGCTTAATGCTTTGAATATAGCCATGTGCTTTTTCACTGAGACATTATTGAATATAATGCAATTTATATGACTGTACCTAGTGTGTCTATTTTGCATCCCATGCCATTCCATATTCTCTCTTTGAACGTTTTCATAACTTACTTATCTAATATTACAAGTAACTTTTTGCATACAAATCTGTACTGGTGTGTGTGTGTCACTTTGTACTGTATATACTGTATATATAATGCAGGCATAGTAACCTCTGACTGGCTGACACCGTCCAGCTTTGAGGGGGTCACCGCTGCCCCCTGGAGGGTTACAGAAGGATGGTGTTGGCACAGGATGACTGCAGGGGGCTGCAAGAAGCCCCAGGTAAGTTAAACTGTTTTTTTGTAGGCGTAAGTATCCCTTTAAGATATTTCTTTCTTTATGAAGTTAGAATTTAAAGAATAGTGTTTGAATAGCTGCTTGGCAGATCTTTGCCGGCTTCTGAGTTAATACACACATAAATGATTCATGCAGGCAGCAGAGTCAGAGTGAGAGTCATGATACCTGATCTGCATGCACATTCTGATCAAAAAGTAAAGGCAAGGATCAGCATGACAGCCAAGCAAGTCACAATTTTAAAAGGAATGAAAAGAGAATTCCCAGATGTTTAAATAATAGTATCTTCTTGTGAATCAGAAATTTCAGTTCATCTTTTTTCCTTTCCTTTTGCCTTTGCTCATAATATGCTTTGAAAGATTGCTGAATTAATGTATGCTGTTGGAAACAGTGTGTGTCACAGGGTTAGATAAATAATGTTATATCACACATCCACTTGTGTAAATACTGATGGGCTGCACGCACCTCTTATGCCTCATACACATGCAAGGCAATAATGGCAAACAAATATCTCAGCCGAGAATCTATTATTTGTACAGCTGGCCCCCATAATTGTTTAGCAATACCCTCGAATGAGCGCAATGTGTTTTTACCTGCTCCATACACTGGAAGCTGCCTGCTCATTGACCATCTTATCAGGGCGGTTCTAGCTACAATGGGGCCCCGGGGCAAAACTAACCTGGGGGCCCCCTGAACTCGGAAAAGGTGAGAGGTATGCCTTTCCCCATTGCCTCCATAATTCTGCTGGAGGAGGAGGGAGTTTGCATGGGGAAAGAGGAGGAGGAAGGCCTTGGCCACATAATTTAGTGGGGTGAAGAAGACACTTGGGGGCCCCTATGGACCCTGGGGCCCTGGGGCAATTGCCCCCTTTGCCCCTATGGTAGCGCCGACCCTGCATCTTATCATCTCCTCTCTCCATTAAGCAGTACATGCCCTGCATAGTCAGACTTTTTTCTTTCAAACTCAACGTACACTCGGTACTTTAACCTAACTTAAACAGACTGGCTTCATTGCAGCACTCCTGTATTGGGCTTAGGTTTGCATCATCATTTGATACTCTGTTATCTTACTTTATTTTCTATTAAGATGTTTTTTTGTTCAACAGATTCAATAATTTTTATTGTACCACAAGAACACAAACATTTTCCTAACCTATCACCCTGAACCATTTGCACACTTCGATTCACAACAATAATATTATGGTCCCTTAAACCCCCCTTTGCCATTAATTAGTTTGCATTTTATCTTCTGGAAGAGGTTTCTACTGCTTACATGTAATGGAGTGGCATACGATTCTACTAAGGGAATTACATCTGCCAAGTACAGAGGGAACCCAAACTGAGAAGAACATGGACCTCTCCCCCCCTCCCCTCCAGATCAACACCAGCCACCCAGCTCTCTATGATGCCACCCCTCCATCGCCCCGACGCAAGCATGTAGATCAGGCGCTCCGATCAAGGTAAGACCGAACCAGCTGCATGCCCGCCTCAGGCACATGTCTCAGCTGTCGCTACGGCCGGATACTCCAACAGAACCATCAGGCATATGGCGCTGTCTAAGGAGGAAACATCCACGTCCCCCTCCCTGCTTAGGCTCTCCCCAAGTGCAATATTTAGAGCTCTGTTCCCCCCTACCTTGTTTATCTCTGTCTATAGCTAAATTCACCCATCAGACATATAACCCCAGGTAAGAAAAACCAAAAATCAAAAACCGATTCCAGTAACCCTATGCAACATAAAAACAAATCTGCACACTCTACTCTTCTTAGCCATACACACCCACCTGACCAAAAATCCTTACGAGAGATTGATCCGCCATAGGGATCTAACAGGGAGGCCGTAAAGATCTCTACCCTCAAAAATGCTACACAGAGCCGGTGCACACCAAAAGCGTCCCCGAGCGTCCCCCAGAACGCCTGTGCCTCGAAAAGTGATTGGCCAGTGCACCCAAGTGGGATGGAGCACATCAGAGCGATGAGCCTCTTCCTCAAACGTGAGCGCAGCTGATGCTTGCTCATGGACCATCTTATCATCACACCTCCTCTCTCCATTGAACAGTAAATGCCCTGCTTAGTCAGACTTGATTTAAAGCGGCTGGCACTTGCTGGATTTATCCAAAAACAGCGCCACCTAGCTGCAGCCATTATTCCTATGTTGGACATAGTCCGATACAGGATTGGAAATAGTAAAAAAAAACTGTAGGATCACCATTGAAATGAAAGAAAAATCACCTTCAATGTACTGTATATGATAACTAAGGTTCACAAAAAATGTTTAGGGAAACGTATTATGCCTGCAAAATGTGCACTGGCTAAACTACAAACATGCATGTAGCAGTGCACTGGTGTAATAATGTACTCAGCTATTTACATCTGTTTGTGGCAGCAGACTTGAGAAAGTGCATTGCACATTTGCTGTGCTGTGTGATAATATGCTATGCAGTACGCATAGGGCGAATGAGCCTGAAAACTTTTCCTTGTCTAGATAATGTTTACATGACAAAGTTGCTTTCATCTGCAGAGGAGGGATTTGTAGTCTTTACAGCAAATCGTGTGGATAAGGTCCTATTCATCTGTACAGCACAGTCATTTTACACCATCATAATTATCAAACCAGGTATTTTACAAGGAAGCATTCAAATTAAGGATGGCTTAGGGGGAGTTTTACTTAGGTAATTTTCTTGTGCCAATTGTTAAAGCCGCCATCCACCTCCACCCTCTGATCTGATCTAATCTAATCTCATACTGTTCATCCTCCTCCTCCTCCTTTTCTTCTTCTCAGTGTTCCTCTTTTTTGATTCTTTCACTGTCCCGTGTTCTATTCCTGCATCCCACTGATGACACATTTACAGACTTGTAAACCATGCTGGGCAATTATGCTCTATAAAAATGGTTTCAGCACAGCTCCAGCATACATCTATATATCATATAGCAGGAAAAATACTGGTGCACTAAAGAACAACAGTCATGCAATCCACAAGCGTAAACTGAAGGCGTATCATATGCTTTCTTATGGTGCTAATTTATTTAGGAATTTGTTTTGATGTACATGTGCTTTATGTAATGCAGTAAATAGCTGTTTTATATATATTGCTTCTTGAAAAAAGGGCTACATCTAATTATGTTGAACATTAATAAACAAGTACAGCATTTGTATATTATACTTTATATTTTTCTTTCTCTTTAGTAATCAGTAGTGTAGCTGTTCGAATTTGGCATAACGAATTTGGAACACCCAAATACTCCCGAATACCACACTTCAGCACCATCTCAGTACCGAACAAGTGGACTCCAATACTGACAACACAAGACAATGTGATTGGTGCCTTTGTGCTTAGACATTAGCTGCTCTGACAATAGACAAGCTAAATTCTGCCCCCAAAGTAATTACTTATAATTGTCAGAGGAAAAGCCCACTTAGGAATTTGTTTATAACCATGCTATCATACAAATTCGTTACGGATCTGCAGGTATGTTGTCGGCCCCTGCACCCTGCAGTTGCAGAATGTAGGTGGCTACGGGTCTTCACCAGAGCACCCTAATAAGGGATGATGGGCCACCTTCCTAAGTGTTCCACAGACTGCTTAAGACCAACTCACATTGAGCAGTACCACCTATTCCCTCCATCACTGGTTGGGCAATCTCAGGAGCAGCCACATAGTGACTATTAGGCAGCAAAGTAGTCTGTGGAACACTTAAGATGCTGACCCATCTTCTCTTATTAGGGTGCTCTGGTGAACACCTGTAGCCACCTACATTCTGCAACTAATGGCCACTAGGTGGCCGCTCCTGAGATTGCCCAACCAAGATGGAGTGAATAGGTGGTACCACTCAATGTGAGTCGCAGTTTTCAGACTAATGTCCAAAAAATGTCATGCTAGCCGAGTGAAGTTCAGTCATGGACTCAACCGCCCTACCCACTGATGCCAAGCCGTCCTTCTAAAGACCAACAGACATAATATGTTGTCAATCATAATAAGCTGTCAGTAGGGAGGAATGGGGTAAAGCTGTTCGACTCATTCTCTGCTACAGCTTTGTTAATGTGATTCCTACATGACTTAAGTGGGTAGATGTCTTAAGTCCTAAGGGCACTGAAAGCGATCTAGGGACACCACTGCGACACACATTTTTATGCTTTATTTTAAAGATTAACTGCTGAAATCAGTCGTTCTTATCTATGCTATAAAGGTGGCCATACATCACTCAGCGCATAGTCAGACCGACCATTAGATAGATTCCTCTCTGATTATATCTGAGCAGAGAGGGATCTGTTGCCTGGCCACACAGTGCAGTGATTTGCAATAGAAATCTTTTAAGAATCATCCTAGCACTGCCGCCTACCGAGCTGCCCCCTAGTGTATACTTGTCCCCTTCTGCCCATGCTCAGTAAAGGCTCACCTCTCCTCCAGTGTTGGCTAACATGGTGCAATATTCTACTGCTCTCCTCCAGTGTGACTCCTGGCCTCCTCCCGTGTGCAGCATCACCATGAGCGCCTGTACCATTTGCCTGTGTCACGTGGAACAAGCGATCGTGGTGACCAGAGGCCCGGAGTCACGCTAGTTTGAGGGGTGAGTCTTTAGAGGTGAGAATAAACTGGGCGGGGGGTATTTGGGGAGTCGGAACACTTATACACTGGTCCACCTGTTCTGTTGGTCATCACAATATTGAATGCTGTTACTGTGATGCAATCGATGGAGCTTTTGCGACTGAGACTTTGATAGCATTTCCAATCAATCCTTTCAAGCGATTTCAGGTGCAAAATCATTTGAAAGATCAATTGGGCAGCCATGTTGAAGCACCAATTCTCCTCCGAATTGATAAGGTTGATCAGCCTGCAAAATAGAAATGTATTGGCAGCTTAAGTTATTGATTAGTGGCTGAGAGAGGAGAGGGATTTGCAGCAGTACTATAATGTGTCACCAGAACAAAGAATAGCAGTATGTATTCTGGTGAAACCAGCGGCGTACCTAGGGAATTTGACACCCAGTGCTGATTATTTACAGGAATACCCCGCCCCCCCCCCCCCCCACCCCAGCCCCCTACCAATGTTTTCATGGTAGGGGTGACAAGTTGGGGGGCCGAGAGTGTTGCTGCAAATTTTGTAGGATTTTTAGGGAAAAACAGTTGTCAGGATGTGGACAGAGATAACAGTTATTAAACGTTGTACTCTATAGAGCGCTGCAGAAGATGTCAATGCTGTATAAATACACAATAGTAATATGGTAGGACATAAGACTATAACTATGGTACAATTAGATTATGAGCTTCTCTTGGATAAGGAGGTAGAAGCACAAGACAGAGAGCCTGGTGGGAGAGAGAAATGCCAGGAAGGACTCTCATCAGGACTGCAGACTTAACCAGTGCTGTTTGGCAAGGACATGCTGTTAAAAGAAACCACTGGAATCTGAAAAGAGGAAAGGGTCATGGGGGAAGACAACAGTGGGAGGGGGAACTGGGAAAAGAGATAAGATTATCTGCAATCAAGCTAATCTAAATTGCCTGGAGCTTGCTTCTCTGTTCACTACAGAAGTTGGCTGTCAGCACTGGTATTATTGGCTTCTGCGACAGCAGACTGCCCTGCATTATTGATTAATTACTCTGATCAGGATAAATAATCAATAGTCCAGGGCACTCTGGTATCACAGCAGCCAGTGCACATGGCTACTAATGACAAGCAACTTCTGAAGCACTAAACACATCCTGCCACCTTTCCCTGCTAATGTCCCAGCTGCAGCACAGCAATTATTCTCTCTACTCACACTGCTGATCTGCACATTTTACTCACTGCAGACTGTTTGTAGAGAGCGAGGAAATACATTGCCCATGGGACTGGAAAGGGGGGGGGGGGTGCTACATCTAGTGCAGGAAGTAGTGCAGTCTCATGCACTGTCTGCTGCTTTTTCCTAAATGTTGCCCAAACTATGAAACAAGGTCCCAGGTGGAAGAACACAGTGGCTGAGCACCACAGCGGCACCCCTAGCCCATGGATACACCCGGTGCTGTGAGCGCCTGCAGCCCTGTGGTAGGTACGCCACTAAGTTAAACATCTTATCTGTGTTCACATTTTATTTGGAGATGTCTCTTGAGTAAACAAGTGCTGCAGTTATATTTGGGAATTCGTTTTTTGGATCCGCAGTTCACATATCCTTCAATTAGACTTAATAATTTATAACCGCAGTGCAGTTTCTCCTCCTGCTAAACTTTAAGGGGAAGAGAGGATTCCACAGCAAATAAACAATTTGAGACAAACTTATCTAAGATCAATTAATTTTTTAGATGCTTAAAGCAAACCTGAACTGAAAATGAAAAGCCAAAATAAACATAGACACGCCATACTTACCTCCCAAGTAGTCTACTCATCAATCTCTTTCTCCACTCCTGCGTCCTGGTTGTCCACTATGAACAATGGAATTCTATGTCCTCCATTTTGAAAATGGCCATTACCTTCTGCTTCTGGGTCAGCACACAGTTAAACTGATATATCCCCCATGAGCTATATGGAAAAATAGACATTACCTTGTTCATCAGTTGTCCTTTGAATTATAATTGACAGCAACTGATCTTTGACTGACAGTACTGCTATATTTCAGTTCTGACAAAATGTTGTCGGAACTGTATGGAATCGTTAAAAGAAAATGATGAGCTTCTGAAAGGAACTGATGATGGTGAGGTAAGTATGTAATGTGCTTGGAAGAACAAAGAGAAATCGAGAGCCCAATATGGTGTAGTATTGTTAAGTTGGTTGTGGTTTAAAGCAAAATATTAAGAAATACTCACAAACATGGGTTACCCATAGGCAACCACTTCAAATGCAGGTGGGGAGTATTAGAACCTGACCCCACTCAGGTTATTAAGATGTCGCTCTCTGTAGATAGGAAACGGGGTAGCACCCCTCCACCGAGGGTAGAATCAAGATTTCAGCAAGGCTTGGTGTACAGAGGCGCCCGAGTAGAATAAAAATGTTTAAAAACCGTCTAAAAGAGGGGGATGTTCAGGTGGACTTACCTCCCTCAAAAATATAGAACTCAATTGAGTCACAATATATCAATACAAAAACGTTTTATTCAACTCCACTTAGTGCAACGCGTTTCGCAGGTGTGGTCCTGCTTCATCAGGCAAACAGGAGTATAACTCAATGGGTCTAGATGCAGAAGTGAGCGCCTCTGTCTGAAGTGAGGCGCTCACTTCTGCATCTAGACCCATTGAGTTATACTCCTGTTTGCCTGATGAAGCAGGACCACACCTGCGAAACGCGTTGCACTAAGTGGAGTTAAATAAAACGTTTTTTGTATTGATATATTGTGACTCAATTGAGTTCTATATTTTTGAGGGAGGTAAGTCCACCTGAACATTACCCTCTTTTAGACGGTTTTTAAACATTTTTATTCTACTCTGGCGCCTCTGTACACCAAGCCTTGCTAAGTATGTAATATTCATCTGCAAGTACATCATGTGTTTATTTTAAATATTTTTACTTGGTTCAGGTTTACTTTAAATGTATATGTACTTGTGAAGTATGAATATTCTCTCATTGTCTCTTTTCACACATAGCTTTTCAGGGTCCTTCACCTTAGTCCATTTTTACATTGTAAAGTATCTTGGCCAGGCTCTTCCTGTCATGACAGCTAATTAATCTCACCTAAGTCTTCCTACAGCCTACGTGTCTATCCTTTAGCGTCAATCACTATAGGCAAGTGCCGTGTGCACAGTGTGCTGTGGTTTCCAGTGTAGTCTGCCTGCTTTCCCTATTGACATACAAGGGCTGTGAGTTATAATTACATCTCGTGGCTCTGCAGGAAATTCATCTGGGACATGTCATTTAAAGCAGCTATATACGTTGCCGCAGCGATTGAGTGATAAGCAGCCCAGAGTGAGGGCAACCTAACCAGTTGAGATCTGCCTTGAGCCGTGCTCTGGAATAGTAATTCCTTGTTATATCGCTATGCAAAGTGTGTGTATTAACTCCTCATGTACTTTCTTCTTACTTTTTTTTTTAAAAAAATGCATACCTTTCTTCCTGTAAGTTATGCATTGTGTACTTTTTCCCCACTTTGAATACATTATTACAATTATGGAAAGTACTGGTACTCTGTTCAATATTAAATATTTGAGACTTGTCTTGCTATGGAAAAATATTATGCAAATGCATGGAAAACAAATGAAAATTACTCAAACTCCGCAACAGCATAAGATTATTTTGGCTGTGCAGTGTTCATTGTTTTATTCAAACATTTCAGATATTAATGCAATGTTTGAAATTGTACAAGTTGCAAGTTAGCTTAATATGATCCAATACCACCCAGAAGCAATGCTGTTTTGTTTTGTTTTCTTTTCTTTTCGAGCCATTGAAGCATACAAAAGTTACCTTTCGTTGATGGTCAGCTCATTCAGCCTAGTAGAGTGCCCATTATCTTAGAACAGAACTTATAGTGCATTTTATTGTGGAATAAACATGCAGCTTAGAAGTATGTATACATGTGTATTTTACATTTTACATTTTTTCTTGATAGTGGTCATTTAAGTGAAAAAGTATCAAGCCAGTACAGAAACCACTGAATGGTCAGAACTTGCAGCTATTTGTCTTTCTAGTAACTAGCACATCATTTTAGGAAGCATGTTTCCGTCATTCTGCTCTTTTGCTTAGCAAGCAGCCATTCAACACCTAATACTGTTTTTGTTTGTGTTAGTGAGCGGTGTCGATACACAATGAGAGGACACGTGGACTCTGTCAACAGCATCGAGTTCCTTCCATATTCCAACATTGTGCTGACCAGCTCTGCAGACAAGACCCTGTCCTTGTGGGATGCTAGAATGGTAAGTCTGTTACATACTTCAATGTGCCTTTTCTTTGTCAAGTTGTTTACTATTTTGGCTGATGTCAATAATGGACATAATAAACTTGTTTACAGCACAAACCACTAACAGCCACACTGCTGAAATTGTAAGTTGGTTCACTGCAGACATCTGTTTGTGTCCACTAGGAATGAGCTGGTAAACATTGCTAAATCTTATCATTTTTAAAGTAATGAGCATTTCACAAGAAGGAGTATTTCAATTTTCCAGAATACATTTTTTTTTTTACTATTACTGTCCCCTTGCAGATGTATATGTAGACCACTATGCTATGGGCAAATGTAGCTGTTTTTACCTCCTGGCTGTCCTCTGGGCAGTGCTGATTTGATAATCAGTACTATATACTCAGCAAAAAAACACACAAAAGAAGCAAGAATAAAGATTCATGCACACAGTGGCGTAGCTAAGGAGCTGAGGGCCTCAATGCAAGTTTTACAATGGGGCCCCCCAAGCACTTTATACATAACAATTGATACGGTGCACCAAAACCTGCCAATGGCAACTACAGTGTCAGAGGTGCAAGAAGGGGATGGGGAACAGCTAGTTAAGGATTACCACTATTCAAAGTATCTATAGAAGTGATTATTATGAGCACAGGACCAATAGAGAACTAATACTGCAGTTGAGGGAAGGTCTCTCTGGGCCCCTCTGGCCCAAGGGCCCGGATGCGGTCGCAACCTCTGCACCCCCTATTGCTACGCCCCTACATGCGCACTAGAAGGTTCTTGGTTGACAGAGGTTCAAGGTCACTCCTGCCATCAATCTGCTGTGTGTACAGCATTGTTCTCCTCCATACCCCTCTTACTCAAAGCCACTCTATTGTGCAGGGATGGTCCGAAATGCCAATTTTCAATTCCACTGAAATTCCACTGCATTTTCTGATTGGCCAAATACTTCCAAGTTGACTCTGATTGTTCCAATGCTTCAGAGTTCTGTGATTGGGCTAAAATTACCAAGTTGTGGTAATGAATACGATTTCAAATCGGAAATGCTTTAATTTCTGCGGGATCCGAATGAGCATCCCTACTATTGTGTGTCATGCTGTCATACCTCCACCTCTCTCCATAGCCACAGAACGGCAATAGCTGCTGGGGGTGTAAATAAAGATGCAGAGAGCTCTGAACAGTCAGCACATTTTATTATACTGCCAGTGCCCAATGAGATTTTTTCATACCTGTGAAGAGTTAACTCCGGACAGAGGCTCATCTTTTTCCAAACCCTGTTATTGACTCCAATACAATTCATTTTATTAAAAACTGACTTTTTTCATGATTATTTTTTAACCACTCTGTGCCAACAGCACAGTATATTCACATTGTTTCTGGCACCTGATTAGCCAGAACGATGTGAATATTAGTCAGTGGTTTAAGACGAGCACAGCGTGTGTGTTAGCATGCGTCTGTGCTCATCAGTCTGCAAGCAGGGTAAGTGACATACTACCATTACCTTCTGCTAGCAATCATTGCCCCCCCCCGGCAATGATTGCTAGCAGAAGGTAATGGTAGAATTGTTTCTATTACTCTCCTAACTCCACTGCTGATATATACATGTATAATTTATAAATTTATAAACATTTGTTTACACTAAGGAAGATGAATTTAGAGTGACTTGCTATAGTATTTAGAGGCAGCCAGTCAAGGTTGTCTCTACCAAGAGTTTAGCATGTCTACAGCCACCCTGATGTGTTTCCAGAAAGTCTGGAATGTTTGTTGTACTCAGGTTCAGCCCATTGTTCTCTTTCTTACTCTGCTCCACCATGCAGCACACTTTCAACCCTTCTCCCCCCCTCCATAGCAACAGAATACATCAGTACATCACTAGGCTGTAGCCTAGAAATGTGTCTGTACAGTACTTGGCCCTGAACTGTCATCTAAGAGATCCAATCCTGATCCATATGTTGAGACTCAATGCATGTGCACCTTAAAGAGGACCTAAACGTATGTATAGGAGTGAAGGAAAAACTAACCCTGTTTGCAGATAACAGGCTGTCTAATTTTCCTTTATCTAGAAGTATTAAGTCACTGTTATTTGAGCTGACACCTCTGTCTGATCTGAGCCATCAGGGTGGTAGGATCTATGTAAAGGTTATTATGCTGTTGCTTATATTTTAGAGCAGAAAGGAAGTCCTGGGTTTAGGTTCACTTTAAGATTCTGATTAGCTGGTGTTTCTTCTTGTTTTAGCCTACATGGGAAGCATAAATTAGCCTATGATGGCATGATTGCAACCATAATTAGAAACATACAAATCAATCGCCTGATGAAATGGATCGTATGCTTCTCCATGAGTTCTAGAGGAAAATACTGCATAATAAATTAAGCATCTGTAGTGAGAACATAGGATTTATTTCAGAATGACACGTATTATGAGTTCTGGCCTTCCTGAAGGGCGCTGATGAAAAAATATGCGACTGCCAATATTCAGCAACTAAGGGTACAAAATGATTTCTTCTGTGTCTGAACAGGCCATGAACTTTTCATGTTCACAAAAACATGTTATTTGCTTTGTTTCCTGCTGATGTGTGTGTATGTGTGTTTTTATTGATTTATTTACAATGTTTTAAGGCAAAATGAAGATAGCTTCACTTAAATGCTCTATTCATTTAGAGAAGTGGATTCAAATTTAATTTCCTTGTATCTGTTGGAGATAAAAAAAATAATTGTTAATCTTCTAGACTTTGAGCCATTGACACCAATTTGAGAAATGAGTAATTAAACCATTTTTCATTTGGAAATTGTGAGCACAATTAAAATGATGTTAACTAAAATATATAATAACACATACTTCAAAAGTAAGCTTTTGATATCCTATAATTTGTGAATCCCAGTTAATGCGCATAAAATACCAGTAAAAGTTAATTAGTCTTTTTTCCCTCCTTTGTGACAAAGTGTTTCAGGAAAAAGCATAGCAAACTTACCATAATAGGACACAATTATAAAGAGTCACACAAGGCGCTAGACACTGGCTCAGTGGTGTTTTATTCAAACTTAATGTAAGGATACATGCAATTAGTAATCCAAGCGAGAGAGGTGGGTGTAAGTAGTGAATGGGCCTATTTACTCTAACCACCTTTCAGCCCTCTGTGGCTCGAAGATGGCTGGAATATTTACATTGCTTTCCTTTGGAATAAAGCACAACAGAACTTACAGCTACAGCCTTTTGTTATTCTTATAAATGGGGAGCAAGTGGAATTTCATTCTTTACACTTCAGGAGCACACAAGGTGCTATAAATGCTTAGCATTAAAGTGTACCTAAGGCGATACGTGACATGATGATATAAACATGTGTATGTACAGTGCCATACATATTAATAACCAAGCTATTTTTCTTGCTTTATTTTGCTGTCTGAAAGAGTTAATTTATAGACATGGAAGTGGACAGCTTCTGTCTTGTCAGTACCTAGTCGGGAATATAGTAAACATCACTGATAAGCAAATCACAGCCATAAAGTTTTCCTGGCAGAATACAACTTATTAGGCTGGCATCGAGAAGGGGCAACAAAACATTCAATCTTCAATTTTAGGAGTAGAAGGATAAATACAATTGTTTCTCTTCAGTTTATTTTCACTTCGGGTTCACTTTAACCAAGTATTATGTGGGTCTTGCATTTCTTATTATTGTTATCGATTAATAAAGTGCCAACATATTCCTGGCGCTGTACAAAGTAAGAAACGAACATGGGGTACAAAATAATACAGACAATGGTATACACCAATATACATAATAAAGAGAGTACAAAATACAGAATCGGTACAAAATACAGAATTGGTATTTACAGTGACAAAATTATGAATAAAAGTGGAACAAATTCCAAGACAAAAAGGTAAGAGAGCTCTGCCCTTGCAAACTTACAATCTAAAGGAGCATTTGATCTAAAGCATTTACATTTTCTACTCTTCCTATGTTGCTCATGATTGCCAGGTCTTGCCTTCTTTTACATCTTCTATAATGTGATAACTGATGTAATTATTTGGCTCATACAGGGTTATTGCAGACAGTTCAGAGAAAATAATTGAGTGCAAAGCAAATGAACACACTTAAAACCATAGTAAATAATACCTCATTCAAGATGAAACGGAAATGGCTGCTCCTAGTTCACTCTCCTCCGAAGCCAAAGCACAGCTAGGTGCACACTTCAAGGATCATCTGTCCTGAATGATATCTCCAACAGAAGAATGATCCACACACCAACTTCTTGGTGGCTCAGAGATATTTTTGTCAAATCAATAAACTTTTCCACTGGCAAGCCCGATCGCAAGCACAATCACGCTGCGTTTGCCATTGTGCCGGCTGCTTTACCCACTCGCTGGGATTGTGTCATATAGCCGTTGGGAACGGAGCACGATTGTGGCGAGAATTGCGCCGGACGGCAATTGCAATTCGGGGAAGACCAAATTGCGGTAGTGGAAAATGAGCACTAGGATTTACATGTAAATTGCAGTGCTCTAGCGATTGGCAAAATGGCTGTGACCCGCTTTTTGAAGTAAATCGCAGCCAAGGGAAAAGGGCCTTTAAGCCAGTGTTCCCCTGCCCTGTCCTCAAGGCCCACCAACAGTGCATGTTATGCTGGGAATATACCATACAATTTTCTGTTAGATTTTCTGTTAGATTTACCTGCCAGATAGATAATTTCCAACATGTTGGAAATTATCTAACCATCTATCTGCCTAGCAATTAGGCATTGTTCTACTCAGCAGGAGATAACCAGAAGATAATGACCAGTCTCTACAGAAAATAATCTAACAGAAAACTGTATGGTGTATTCCCAGCATTAGCCTTGCACTTTATGGTTACTATCCTACATCATCATGCTATTTCATGTGTTTTATTTCTTTTACAGTACCACTAATGTAGCAAAATATAATGCACAAATAGTTTGCCATTTAGAGATGTTTCTACTCTTTAATTTAAAGTAATACTTTAAACTAAATTATTGTTTCTGGCTCTCCTATTCAGCTAGAACACAGTTAAAATGCGTTCCCTTAATCTTGAAGGCACTAGAAGTAATTGACCCAAAATACAATAGGGAAAGATCAAATTCTCAAATCGCTCTTTTTTGTCTCTAATTACCGCCCTTGTTTTAATTGCCTCGTTAATAGTTATCGGACTTGTGGCCAACTTTTTAATCAGCATGTATAATTAGAAATTCTGTGTGAAACAGAACACCAGTATACAGATATTCGGATGTTTAGGTGAAGAGCGCTCCATTGACTCATTCTATGCCACTCAGCAGCCAGTCCTAATCAAAACTCTATTTTAATCTCATTTTGATTGCTACCAAGACATCTGAGTCCTTTGGAAATCATAGGGAAAGCATTTGTCACTGACAGTCTCCAAGCAATAGTTTATGCTAAGGTACAATAGTTACAGCCTGTGTTATAGAAGAGGAGCAGTTATAGGACAGATCTTCTAGCATCATCTGTGATATATTAATTATGTGGGTGACGGGTGAATTACAAATGGTCATTTGATTGTCTCTTTTTCTCTAAGCACATTTATCTATTCTTTATTGACATCAGCCCATTTATGATTTAATTAATGCTATTGTGGGCCTGCAAAGGGAAAAGGTCTGTTTTGTGAGTCATCTTCTCCAGGGCTAAAACTTGATTTGTTTTATAATGTTCAACCAGCTATAACAACTCTTGCTTATGATTCTGAAAGAGTGATTTACTAATTTACACCCTTTGTATTTGTTTTTTTTAATATCTTCTAAAGGGTTTTTCATCAACTTCTTTGTTATTATTGATATACTGTATACATACTTCTTTCCTTTTCCAGCATTTTCATCTGTTTACTTCTTTCTATTTACTTTTTTTACCTTCTACCCTTCTATTCTTCAAGTTCTTCAGCATCCTGTCTTCTAGTCTTCTTTTCTTCTATTCAACTGTTTTTCTATTATCTTTATAGGAGACCGCTACTTGACGTCAATCTCCGCCTCAACCTCCACAATGCTAAGCATTAGCCCCGTCAGGGGACATTTGAATTTCTTGCCGGGGTTTCCTATTGATCCATGGAATGGTCTAAATTGAAATAAGCCCCCCGCAAGAAATTCACTATGTAAAGTTGACTGATGAGCATTCCTATGGAATTATATGAATGATGCCTATTGATGATGGCTGGAATTTAGCTTAGTCAATTTACACAGAGCCATTTCTGACACCATTTTTGGTGCACATACCTTTATGGTGTTAGTACTTTGGTATACATCCCTTTTCAGTGTGTTAGTAAAGTTCCCTCTGATAATCATAAGGAAAAGGTTGCATGGCTCAGTGAATACTATGAAATAATTCAAATTTTAAGCTATGTACACATGCTAGATTAGCGTTGCCTGCCAGGATGGCGCTCAAGCCTGTGGATGACACTGCGGTGTACAAGCAGTGTACAGATGAATTACCCATCTACAGCTGAGAGATTCATCTATTTCTATGGAGAAGGGAAGGCGGCTAATGATACAGCAGACAACGGAGCAGCTTCTGCCGGGCAGGGTAAAGAGGGGAGCAAAGCTCTTGGAGGTCACTGTCCCTCATGTATACAGCATGCCAGATCTGTGAGTGAGTTCAGGAGACAACTGTACACACATTCTTGGCTAAAACTGCCCTGAACAGTCACTTTGGCTGATTTTATTCTAGCCTGCTTATAGAGCATTTCTCCTTGAGGACATGAGTCAGAATACATGCCTTAGAGCATGGGTGTCAGACTCAATCACATAAGGGGCCAAAATCTGAAACGTTGCGGGTCAAATTGCTTATTTAGATTTACCAGTCTCTAGTGGGCACCCTAAAAATGACAGATGCAATACCTAAATGAGGCCACTGCACTGGTGGGCTCTTCTGTATGGGAAGGCAGTATACCGTCATCTGCAGTAGAGGGAGAACATAGAGAGAGCCAGCCTGTGCTGTACACTTGAAAAATGTGAGTATATGCTTACAGCAAACTGGAAGCTACACTTATATTGTAAGGTTCCCAGGTAGGTGGGTGAAAGTAGAAGCAGCTCCAAACAGCTAACAGCTGTCTCTCTTAAAGGGAACCTAAACTGAGAGGGATATGGATGTTTCCTTTTTAAATAATACCGGTTGCCTGGCAGTGCTGCTGATCTCTTTGGCTGCAGTAGCGTGAATCACACACCCGAAACAAGCATGCAGCTAATCCAGTCTGACTTTAGTCAGAGCACCTGATCTGCATGCTTGTTCAGGGGCTGTGGCTAAAAGTATTAGAGACTCAGGATCAGCAGGAGAGTCAGGGAACTGGTATTATTTTACAAGGAGAAATCCATATCCTTTTCAGTTTAATTTCCCTTTAAAAAGAACACTTGCTCACGGCTCTGGGAGGTATGGACGGCAACAGCAAAGATGTGTGCAGTAAATGGGCGCAAACTGTAGACTTGGCTCCTACCCCTATACAACCAATCACAATGGCAGACTACATGGTCGCTTGTGCACAAGCACATGCATCTGCCTGCTGTGTCCAAACCCTACCGGTACAAACACAAGTATACAGCACAGGTTGGTGCCCTCAATCCTCTCTTTACTTTTACTGCTTACAATCATGCACATTTGAAGTTCCTGAGGGCCACATAAAATAGTGTGTTGGGCTGCATTCAGACCTCGGGCCTTGTGTTTAACACCTGTGCCTAAGAGTTTTGAATGATTCTAACCACATTCTCCTAATAGTAATAGGTAATCATAATTTTGTTTTGCAGCATGTTGTGTTTGCTGCTGCTCTGTAACAATATTCTTTTATTAGTGACCATTGACAGTGAGGATTATTCTGCTATTTGGCAGTGTGTAGCCAGATGTAGAGGGAAGCTATTCCTGCATTTCCTGATATACACATGGATTAAAGGACATTTGACGTGTGTCTTTACACAGCAGTAAGCATAATAAGGGAGTTTAATTTTCAGGTGAGTTGCTGAGTCACAACTCAACTTTCTAAGGACTTCCAATATACCAATTCTGCCTCAGCTAATACTCTTAATACCACCCATACATTTACTAGGTAACTAAGGAGCCAGACGCTGCTTAAAGAGGAACTCCAATGAAAATAATGTACTAAAAAAAGTGCTTCATTTTTACAATAATTATGTATAAATGATTTAGTCAGTGTTTGCCCATTGTAAAATCTTTCCTTTCCCTGATTTACATTCTGACATTTATCCCATGGTGACATTTTTACTGCTGGCAGGTGATGTCAGAGGAAGGAGATGCTGTTTGCTTATTTGGCAGTTGGAAACAGCTGGAAACAGCTGTTATTTCCCACAATGCAACAAGGCTCCTACAGTGTGATGTCAGAACCATGGTCCTGACATCACACTGTGGGAGGGGTATCACCACAATATCAGCCATACAGAGCCCCCTGATGATCCGTTTGTGAAAAGGAAAAGATTTCTCATGGGAAAAGGGGTATCAGCTACTAATTGGGATGAAGTTCAATTCATGGTTATAGTCTCTCTTTAAAGCGGACCTGAACTCTATCACAGCACACAATGAGAATTCTTTATTTTACATATATAGTTGGATGCAAAAGTTTGGGCAACCTTGTTAATTGTCATAATTGTTCTGTATAAATCGTTGGTTGTTACGATAAAAAATGTCAGTTAAATATATCCTAGAGGAGACACACACAGTGATATTTGAGAAGTGACATGAAGTTTATTGGATTTACAGAAAGTGTGCAATAATTGTTTGAACAAAATTAGGCAGGTGCATAAATTTGGACACCACAAAAATGAAATGAAATCAATATTTAGTAGATCCTCCTTTTGCAGAAATTACAGCCTCAAAAAGCTTCCTGTAGGTTCCAATGAGAGTCTGAATTCTGGTTGAAGGTATTTTGGATCATTCCTCTTTACAAACATCTCTACAGTAGTTCATTTAGGTTTAATGGCTTCTGAGCAAGGACAGCTCTCTAACTCACACCACAGATTTTCAATTATATTCAGGTCTGGGGACTGAGATGGCCATTCCAGAACATTGTACTTGTTCCTCTGCATAAATGCCTTAGTGGATTTTGAGCAGTGTTTAGGGTTGTTGACTTGTTGAAAGATGCAGCCCTGGCACAGCTTTAGCTTTGTCACTGGTTCCTGGACATTGGTCACCAGAATCTGCTGATACTGAGTGGAATCCATGCATCCCTCAACTTTGACAAAATTCCCAATCCCTGCACTGGCCACACAGCCCCTAAACATGATGGAACCACCACCATATTTTACTGTAGGTAGCAGGTATTTTTCTTGGAATTATGTGTTCTTTTTCCTCCTTCCTTAATGCCCCTTGTTATGCCCAGATAACTAAATTTTAGTTATATCAGTCCACAGCACCTTATTCCAAAATGAAGCTGGCTTGTCCAAATGTGCTTTAACATACCTCAAGCGGCTCTGTTTGTGCTGTGGGCAGAGAAAAGGCTTCCTCTTCATCACTCTTGCATACAGCATCTCCTTGTGTAAAGTGCGCCAAATGGTTGAACGATGCTCAGTGACTCCATCTTCAGCAAGGTGATGTTGTAGGACTTTGGTGCTGGTCTGTAGGTTAACCCTGACTGTTATCACCATTTGTTGCTTCTGTTTATCCGAGATTTTTCTTCTTCTGACACTTCGGCCTCGATTCACAAAGCGGTGATAACCCAGTTATCACGCCTAAAAGACTTTAGGCGTGATAACCTTTTCACCACTGAGTTATCACCGCTTTTTCCTGCTCTTCGCGCGAAGTTACCGCGCGTACGCGCGTGAGAGCGCGCGCAAAGTCCCATAGGGCTTAATGGGAGCTTTGCGCGAAGCGTCGGGTGCTGCGCGCGCACTTACGCGCGTACGCGCGTACGCGCGGTAACTTCGCGCGAGTTGCTTCTTATCATGCCTAAAGTGAGTTTAGGCGTGATAAGGGGCTTTTCACTGGCGTGCAAACACTTTGCACCGCTTTGTGAATCGAGCCCTTCGAGTCTTAACTTGAACTGAGCCTGTGGTCCTCAGATTTCCTCAGCTGAAATCTCTGAGACCGCTTTCTGTATCATTCCCCTAAACCATGATGGTGAACAATCTTTGTTTCAGGTCATTTGAGAGTTGTTTTGAGACCCCTATTTTGCTACTCTTCAGAGAAAATTAAAAGAGGAGGGAAACTTACAATTGACCCCCTTAAATACTCTTTCTCATAATTGGATTCACCTGTGTATGTAGGTCAGGGGTCACTGAGCTTACCAAGCCATCTTGAGTTCCGATAATTAGTTCTAAAGGTTTTGGAATCAATAAAATGGCAAATGCTCAAATTCATGCACCTGCCTAATTTTATTTAAACAATTATTGTGCATTTTCTGTAAATCCAATTAACTTAATTTCACTTCCCAAATATCACTGTGTGTGTCTTCTATATGATATATTTAACTGACATTTTTTTATCATAACAACCAACGATTTATACAGGAAAATGATAACAATTAACAAGGTTGCCCAAACTTTCACATCCCACTGTAGTTGCTGAATAAATTCATTAGACTGGGCTTGTTTAGCTAAATCAGAGTTTTACTTAGCTCTTATCAGTAGCTGTGAATCAGAGCTGTGCCATGGCAGCTCTCTGTCCTACAATAAACACAGCCTTATACTTTTCAGTGCTTCCAGTGAAGTGAATCTAAGTGAAACTTAAGATTATTTTTTTCATGATTTCCATAAACTATAATGAAAAATCCCCCCCCCCCCCTAAATTTTATCATGCTGTGGCTATTCTTTTAGAGCAGAGAGGAAGTTCTGAATTTAGTTTTTGAAAACATAGTGCTTTGTCTAAGGATATGACGTATGGGCAGAAATGATGGGTTTGTAACACAGGATTGGTGGATTTGTAACACAGGATTGGTTTTAGAATTAAAGGAAAAGAACAAAAAAGTTTTGTAATATTTGCAGTTGCAGAAGCCAGAAAAGTTCCATGTTGGCTGCCAGCCACTTAGTTCAGTTTTTACAATTTTTGTGCTTCTTCTTCGTTCAACAGATGTTTATCTAAATCATTGAAATCTTTGTCTTTCCAGTTTTGGACACTTTTAGTATTCAGCGTGACTTCATGAATATCCATATAGATTAAACGTTAATGAAACCTGCAAGGGATTTAACTGCTTCCAGGTGTTCTGCACTCCTGTTAAGTTCTGTTAAAATTTCTCAAATTCTTACCATAAATGTACTACAAAATTTCTGTGTACTGAAATCACAAAGGTATTAAGCATTTTATATCACTGTAAGTGTGTTGACAATAACAATATAACTCAACACCACAAAGCAAGATCTTACACATCATAGATTTTCCAGTTTACGTTGCAGACATTAGCAACCAGGAAAGATAAAGCTGAGATATGAGCAAATTCATGAAAACGATGTGTGAATTTTAATCTGATCAAATCTGGATGCTCGTCCACTGATGTCAATCGTCATTTATTGAAAGAAAAATGTTTAAATATCTAAAAAAAAAATAGGAAAAATAAACATGTGGGCCATATGCAATTCACTTTTTCACCTGAGTTTTCTCCTAGGAGATAATTTTTCAACGTCTTTGTAAAATACATTTTCAGCATTGTGTAACCGAAAAAGTACTAAAAAGTGAGAAATTACTATCAAAATTATGAGTATTTTCTTGCTAGCTGGTGGCTTAAAATTCATTTTATTGACAATTTAAAAAATATCACCTAGGAGAAAACTAAGGAGAAAAAGTAAATTGCATATGGGCCACTAGGTAGATTGTGAACAATCTGTACTTGAGTACTTTAGGGGTAAAATCTGAGAAATATTGAGGGCTAGGGTTTGGAATATAGATATGTGTTATGCAATGATGTTTGTAGTGTGCTAGAAAAATATCACTGCTACCTGTCACAGCTATACTAGGCAAGTGGATATACAGGTAACATCAGTAACACCACCGCAAGCAGCAGAGGAATCCAAATAGGTGGCATTGTGGTTAGCAAACTCGCTTTTTAGCACTAGAGTCCTATATTTGAATCTTGGGCAGGTTAATAATTCCATGAAGTTTGTATGTCCTTACAGAATCAATTATTTTTATTAAAACTATGAAGTTGTTTCTATTAACCCTTTTGGACCAGATGATTCTGTCCCCTTAAGGACCAGATCCATCCTTTCCCTGATCCGCTGTGTTATTACTGTGATTAGCACACACAGTGATTAGTAACACAGTAATCTCAGGGTCACGAGCCAATGAAATAGGCTCCTGACCAAGATATGGAAGCTCTGCTCTGTCAGCGTGACAGCAGAACGAGCGGGTGCAGCACAAACGGCGAGAGCGACAGGAACACGTAGCGGAGCTGATTGAAATCTAAGCCCAGTCAGGAATAACAGGACACAAACAGGGGGTTAATTTGAATCAACATGGTCCAACGGTGCTTAACTACTTTTGCCTCCTGGACGTAGAAGCTATGTCCAGGAGGCCATGTGCGCTCCCGCATGCTCCCGGCCCGCGGTTCGTTAGCCAGGGAATCAGTGAATCGGGCTATGGTGCCCGATCACTGATTCCTCTCCCCCACAGAAAAAGCGACAGCTTCTCTCGGAAGCCTAGCTTTTTCTGCCTCCTGCGTCCCCCCCTACGTCCCTCTAAGCGTACGTTACGCTTAGAGTGATGTCATGTAAACAAACCTAAGATTGCCATCTTGTGGCCAAAAAGTAAAACTATATTTACATAAAAAAAAAAATAAACATATATTTACATTACAAAAATTATTATTTACATCCCACCCTCCCAAAATACCCAAATAAAATGTTTAATAATAAAAAAAAACTCATTACAATAAAAAAAAACATAAATATTTACCTAAGGGTCTAAACTTTTTAAATATCTATGTAAAGATGAAATATTTCTATTTTTTATATTATAAGCTTGTAAATAGTGATGGATGCAAAACGGAAAAAATGCACTTTTATTTCCAAATAAAATATATTGTCGCCATATATTGTGATAGGGACATAATTTAAATGGTTTAATAACCGGGACAAATGGGCAAATAAAATACATGGTTTTTATTTATGGAGGCATGTATTATTTTAAAACTATAATGGCCGAAAACTGAGAAATAATGATTTTTTTTCTGTTTTTTTCTTATTCTTACTGTAAAAATGCATTTACAGTAAGCTAGCTCTTAGCAAAATGTACCACCCAATCAAAGCCTAATTGGTGGTGGAAAAAACAAGATATAGATCAGTTCATTGTGATACGTAGTGATAAAGTTATAGGCTAATGAATGGGAGGTGAACATTGCTCGGATGCATAAAGTGAAAACGACTGAAGGCTGAAGTGGTTAAGAACACACGGTAAAAAGGCATTAGCTGTCTTTTATAAGTTGGCTGCCAATAGTCTTGCATTGGGCAAGCACAGTTAATGATGAGCTCGATTTTGCATACGGTGATAGTAATTTTGCATGAAAATTCGCAGTGTTGATACAAAAATTTTTAATGCTAAATTTCCGTCAAATTCATTATTAATTTTGCTAGTAGCCATTTAATTATGATCCATCATTTTGCAATTACTCTTAATTAAGTGAATTATACATTGAAGTCAATGCTGCCAACTTTATAGCCACAGCAGGCGTGAAACGGTTAGGGTTAGGCATGAGTTGGTTAGGATTAGGTACAGTTAGGGATAGGTACTGATTGAGGCATGGCGGTTAGGCTTAGGCATTGGTTGGGGGGTCGGTAAGGGTTAGGCATCAGTTGGGAGTAGGTTAGGCTTAGGCAGTGATAGAGGGTTCAAGTAAGAATGGGATCAGGTTATGCACGCGTGTAACAGATGTGGACTAACAGCAGATGGAATTGTGAATTTGTTTACATTGCATGAGTAAGTGTACAGTGCATGTTTAGGACACAAATGTAAACTCAGTGTGTGGTTACATGTCATTTTATGTCATTCAATAACTACCTGCTATTTTACGGGACACCATAATGAGTACAATGTTATACAACTGCACAATGACTGGAACATGGAACATTTAAGGTTTGCAACGTTGAGAATATTGAAGGAAAGTGTTATTAATCTTGAATATTTCCAGGGTAAAATCTGGGAAATATTGAGGGCTTGGGTTTGGTATATAGATATGTGTTATGCAATGATGTTTGCAGTGTGTTATAAGAGAATATCACTGCTACCTGCCACAGCTGTACTAGGCACAGTAGATATGCAGGCAACATCACTCACACCACAAGCAGGAGGGGGTATACAAATAGGTGTGGAATCATGGTGGCATTGTGGTTAGCCATGCTCATTTTGTAGCACTAGAGTCCCATATTTTAATCCTGGACAGGTTAATATTTCCATGAAGTTTGTATGTCCTCATTGTTTTCATATGGTTTTATCTGGGCATGGTGTTTTGCGTCCACATCCTTAAAACATCACCCATAAGGATCAGGACCTGATCCCTTGGGCCACAGTTCACGACTGATTGTAGTACAGATGTATCACTAAGGCTAATGCAGAGTGTCATGTTCTTTTGATATGGAGGAGGAGAAGTTATTATGGCCCAGCGCATGGCAGAGCAGCATCTGGGGGCAGGGTAAGAAGGAGAATATTGTGTTTACCCAGGATAATCCAGAACTATGGATCTTTCAGTGTCATATCTGGGCAGCTTTACACACTCTTCATCCTCTGCAGATTTTGGAGTATATACTAAGTTTTAGACCATGATAGAGACGGAATACTATGACTTTATATGCTAGGCTTATCTCTATAGCTTCATGTAATCTATGAGGCTGTGTCATTGATCTCTACAGCTAGGAAACATGCTAGATGACAGTCTACACAGTTGACTCTAAATGTCTGTTATGATATATAAATAGATATATATTTATTTTTGTGGCACGATTGCATGGGTGATAGCATTGCCACCTTCCAACACTACTTCCTCAATTCAAATATAGGCCAGGACACTATCTGTGTGGAGTTTTTATTCCTTTTCCATTTTTGCCTGGATTTGCTCTGGTCACAGTGGCATCTTCCCAAATTTCATAAATCATATAGATATGTTCATTAGATTCCCCCGAATTGGCTACAGAGGCGTAGCTAGGGCTTCCAGCGCCCGGGGACAAAGACTATTAATGCGCTCCCTAAGGTGAAGGTTGCGCTGCGCCAAAAAAGGGGCGTGACCATATAATAAATGTGGGAGTGGTTATGGGTGGAGCCAAATGTACAGGAAGTTTGCAGGCTCACGCTCACCCACCCTCCCTCAGTATGTACCTTCCAGTATGTTCCAAGACAAATTCAGCAATCCTGAGCCCCCCCCCCCCCATCAAGACAAATTCAGCAATCATGAGGCCCCCAACATGACCAACTCAGCAATCATGAGGCCCCCAACAAGACAAATTTAGCAATCATGAGGCCCCCAACAAGACAAATTCAACAATCATGAGGCCCCCAACAAGACAAATTCAGCGATCTTGAGGCCCCCAACAAGACAAATTCAGCGATCTTGAGGCCCCCAACAAGACAAATTCAGCAATCTTGAGGCCCCCAACAAATAATGAGGCCCCCAACAAGACAAATTCAGTAACCATGAGGCCCCCAACAAGACAAATTCAGCAGTCATGAGGCACATAAATAGACAGCATTTCACATAAATAGGCAGAATGCCCCCTTAATATGGTAGACACCTCTCACCTGGCAGCAGTTCCCCAAAATACACTCAATCCGACAGCAGTGGTTCCCCAAAAATAGGTAGCCCCAGGTCTATAGGTGTCCCCAGAATAGGTGGCCAGCAGTATAGATGTCCCCATAATAGGTGGCTAGCGGTATAGATGTCCCCAGAACAGGTAGCCAGGGGTAGAGATGTCCACAGAACAGGTAGCCAGGGGTATATGTGCCCAGTATATGTAGCCAGTTGTATATGTGTCCAGTATGTGTAGTCAGGGGGTATATGTGCCCAGTATATGTAGGCAGGGGGTATATGTCCCCAGTATATATAGTCAGGGATATATGTGCCCAGTATATGTAGCCAGGGGTATATGTGCCCAGTATATGTACCCAGGGGTATATGTGCCCAGTACATGTAGCCAGGGGTATATGTGCCCAGTATATGTAGCCAGGGGTATATGTGCCCAGTATATGTAGTCAGGGATATATGTGCCCAGTATATGTAGTCAGAGGTATATGTCCCCAGTATATGTAGCCAGGGGTATATGTCCCCAGTATATATAGTCAGGGATATATGTGCCCAGTATATGTAGCCAGGGGTATATGTGCCCAGTATATGTACCCAGGGGTATATGTGCCCAGTACATGTAGCCAGGGGTATATGTGCCCAGTATATGTAGCCAGGGGTATATGTGCCCAGTATATGTAGTCAGGGATATATGTGCCCAGTATATGTAGTCAGAGGTATATGTCCCCAGTATATGTAGCCAGGGGTATATGTAGCCAGAGGTATATGTGTCCAGTATATGAAGGCAGGGGGTATATGTCCCCAGTATATGTAGGCAGGGGGTATATGTCCCCAGTATATGTAGCCAGGGGTATATGTGCCCAGTATATGTAGTCCGGGATATATGTGCCCAGTATATGTAGTCAGGGGTATATGTCCCCAGTATATGTAGCCAGGGGTATATGTGCCCAGTATATGTAGTCAGGGATATATGTCCCCAGTATATGTAGCCAGGGGGTATATATGCCCGGTATATGTAGTCAGGGGATATATGTGCCCAGTATATGTAGTCAGGGGGTATATGTGCCCAGTATATGTAGGCAGGGGTTATATGTCCCCAGTTTATGTAGCCAGAGGTATATGTGCCCAGTATATGTAGGCAGGGGATATATGCCCCCAGTATATGTAGGCAGGGGGTATATGTCCCCAGTATATGTAGCCAGGGGTATATGTCCCCAGTATATGTAGTCAGGGTTATATATGTGCCCAGTATATGTAGTCAGGGGGTATATGTGCCCAGTATATGTAGTCAGGGGGTATATGCGCCCAGTATATGTAGTCAGGGGGTATATGCGCCCAGTATATGTAGTCAGGGGATATATATGCGCCCAGTATATGTAGTCGGGGGTATATGCACCCAGTATATGTAGGCAGGGGGTATATGTGCCCAGTATATGTAGGCAGGGGGTATATGTGCCCAGTATATGTAGGCAGGGGGTATATATGCACCCAGTATATGTAGTCAGGGGTTATATGCGCCCAGTATATGTAGCCAGGGGTATATGTGCCCAGTATATGTAGTCAGGGGGTATATGTGCCCAGTATATGTAGCCAGGGGTATATGTCCCCAGAATAGGTAGTCAGGTGTGTCCCCCAGCATGAAGGGAGCAGCGCAGTGGAGGTAGAGCTATGAGCAGCGGTGGAGAAGGGGGGCCATCTCCCCCCTCCTTCTCTCACCTTAGGGGGCTCTCCCTCCCTCACTGTCCCCTCCACAACTAATGTCTGGGTGGCTGGCAGCGGCGGGCGGGACTTACCTGCATCTCGTCGCAGCACCGGATGGATCTGCCGCTATTCTGGTCTAGTCCAGACCAGAGCAGCGGCTGCAGGACCCGAACTTCCGGCGCTGGAGCGAGACGGAGGTAAGTCCCGCCCGCTGCACCAGCCACCCGGACATTAGTTGTGGAGGGGACAGCGAGGGAGGGAGAGCCCCCTAAGGTGAGAGAAGGAGGGGGGAGATGGCCCCCCTTCTCCACCGCTGCTCACAGCTCTCCCTCTTCTCTCCGCTGCTCCCCTCCCAAAAAAAATCAAAAAACCCTGCACCTTAGCTGGGCGCCCTCGGGGACCTAGCGCCCGGGGGTACCTGTCCTACTCCGACTAGTGTTGGGCGAACAGTGTTCGCCACTGTTCGGGTTCTGCAGAACATCACCCTGTTCGGGTGATGTTCGAGTTCGGCCGAACACCTGATGGTGTTCGGCCTTTTAAGTTCGGGTTCGCCCCGAACTACTAAATGGCCACGAACAGGGCCGAACAGGGCCCCTGTTCGGCCGAACAGGGCCCTGTTCGGCCGAATACTGCCCCCCTATGGGGTCGCAGGCATAAGGGGGGAGCATGCCCCAATCGCGGGGGGGTCGGAAATTCCCCCCACCCCCTCCGCTAGCGCTCCCCCCTCTGCCCGCTACCCCATACAAAAGTTTAATGAAGTAAAACAGTACCGGTCCGGTGGTAGTGGGTGGCTGGCAGTGGGCGGCACTGTTTAGTGAGTGACTGAGGAGGAGGAGTCCGGAGAGTCCGGAGAGTGACGCGTTGAGGGAGGCCGGGCAGCGGGCGGTTCAGCAGTAGTACCGTACTACTGCTGAACTGCCCGCTGCCCGGCCTCCCTCAACGCGTCACTCTCCGGACTCCTCCTCCTCAGTCACTCACTAAACAGTGCCGCCCACTGCCAGCCACCCACTACCACCGGACCGGTACTGTTTTACTTCATTAAACTTTTGTATGGGAAAGCGGAGGGGGTGGGGGGAATTTCCGACCCCCCCGCGATCGGGGCATGCTCCCCCCTTATGCCTGCGACCCCATAGGACCCCCAAAAGCGGGATTTTCGGGGAGTTCGGGGTTCGGCCCGAACATGCCGAACATCGCGGCCATGTTCGGCGAAATTTCCCGAACCCGAACATCCAGGTGTTCGCCCAACACTAACTCCGACCCCCCCCTAGCTCCGCGTCTGATTGGCTACGATAGAGACATATGACTATGGTAGGGATAAGATTGTGAGCTTCTTTGAGGGACAGATAGCAACAAGACCAGATGCTATGTAAAGCACTGCAGAAGATGTCAGCCCAATATAAATGCTGAAAAAAAACACACTTTAAGATGTTCAAAATGACAGCAAAAAGGGATATATAGATTTATGGATATGTACTTTTGAAATATGATCTTGCATGCTATTAGCACACAACTTCTAATAGACAACATACTATTCTGGCTGTAGTCTGCATGCATACACTGAAAAAGGGTGCACCGAAATCACCCCGAAAGGGTGATGTTGCTAGTATAATATCAGCAGTATTACCAATATTCTACTAGTGGGCACTGGATAATGCTTATAGTAGAATATCTATAATATAATCAATATTCTACTATAGCTTTACCTAACCTACACTACCTTCTTACTCCGAACACTAAACTAATCCTACTTACGTCTAAACCCACCCACATATCGAACACCATTAATGCCTAATGCTAACACTATTAATTGCCGATGTGGGGTTCGGCTACATAATAGCTGAATCCTTAGGTGCACTATCAATTACCCCTGCCACTGCTATCTTTCCTCTGCCACTTTACTTTCCGCCACTATCAGTCTCTCTCCACAACTATCAGTGTCGTTGTGGCTATCTCTGGCACCTTGGGTGCCAAATTTATACATTGGGTGCAGTTATATTAACAGTGCAGCCTATGGTGGCCCTTGTATACCCTAATGACTGTGGACATCCAAATTCACTGCTTTAGTATGGATAACCTTTGAAGAAGAACATCTACATGAACTACAAACGGGGAAAAGAGGCGCCCAGAGGTATGAGAAAACTTTGTTAAATGCAATTAAAAAGAAGATGGTGAGGTGGCTTACTTCAATGATGACAATTCATGTAACAAATTAATTTTATTATGCACTGGCAACACATTTCGCGGGACCATGCCCACTTCCTCAGGCTGATTAAAATGCCTAAAATCATTAAATACAAAGCGCTCAGTGCTAACGCATAAAATAAAGCACACACAAATACACTTTTAGGTACATATCACAAGAGCATGTCAAAACCTATAATTTTAAAAAGTATATACATTATAATTTATGTACTAAAAGGGGAGTTTTATCATACCTCCGGGCAAAGTTTTACCATACCTCTGGGTGCCGCTTTCCCCACAACTGAATCCAGTACCATCTGGGCACCCAATCTTCAATTCATCCCAACCCCCCCACTGTGACATACTGCACCATCTTGGATCCTGTTGTCTCTGTGATTTTTCTTTTAGGTTGCTACACCAACCATTCCAAGTGCATCTACATGAACTGTAGTTTGTACCAAGCCCTCCAGATGCCAGAGCCAGTTTTCACTTTTTGCTGGCCTCATTTTTTTGCTGTACGGGGATAATGTATTTAAAATTATTTATTACTATGACATTGGTTTTATGAAAAAGCTTTCAGGTATGAATAGGAAAACAGGGAAGATTTGTTTTCTATATTTTAGATGATAATGTATTCAATTAGATTAACCTACTAAATCACATTGATCATGGAGGGCTCCAATATTGCTCACAAGACAGTCTGAGAGCCATCACTCAGCAGGGCATTCATTGAGCTGCAGCAAATCACAGAGGGCCCCGGCTTAAAATGAGCACCGATTATATGTCTCTTTCAGGCACAACTCCGCAATAGCGCGCTGATTACAGCCATGTATCAGAGTTGCAGTCTTTGAGGGATTCTTAATGTTCAGTACTGCTGACTGTGTCCCATGTCACATCACTCATATACACACCAAGATGCAAATGAGGAAAATAATTAAAACATTTAAGAACAGCATGGGCTCAGTGGCTGATAGCTAGCAATTATATAGTCTGAATATTTAATGGGTGTACATCCAACGGAAAAAAAAAAAAAAAGATTAGTGCCCTGACTAATGGAGTCCGCCTTACTCTCAGGAGAAAATAATTAATATGAGAGCATTATTCAAGGAAAACTTTCAAAAGTTTTACTCAGCAACTTGGTGTTTAATTTGCTTTTGTTAAAATAATTCATTTAGCCATTACTTTTTGCATGCGCTGGGTTTGATTCACACATTTCTGGTAAAATGGCTGTGTACAGACAACGCAAAGTAATTTACTGGTTTCTACACGATTAATGTAGCGCATGAGATGCACACAGTGCAACTCCTGGTGTATACACAACTTGCACAATGATCATATACTGCACTTTAGGCAATTATGTAACAAGCAGTATACAACCAGCCCATGCATTAAATATACAACATGAGTTGCACAAAGTGTGCTACACAGTTCATGGACCTGCACATTTTACAACTTCCTCCATGGAAACGTCTACTGGTGCAAGACCGGACTTGGACCACTAAGAGTTACCATTAAGGTGGTTGTAAAAAGCGCAGAGCTTTGAACTCTGTTGCGCTATGTGTGCATTATCTTGATGGTATAAATTGCCAACTTCAGAGCAGAAACAATAACATTTATAGAGCGCTTTTTCTCCATAGACCTCAAAGCACAAAACAATCAAAGAATCCGATTACATTTTTGTTACAACTTTATTATATATTTAGCATCTTGGATGTTTTCCTCAGAATCTGGAATGTGCACAATTAGTGCCCCCATAATCATCTTACTTGATTGTTAGGAAGACATTTGCAGGAAACGAGCACACATACAGGTAATTTGTGTACAGCTGAGCAACATGTACTGTTTAAAGGAGGGAGGGGGGGGGAGGAGAGATAATGGGGCAATGTATGATAGACAAGCTGCTGGTGGTCAGGGTAAGCATGACAATATTGCTAGAAGGGAACCTAAAATATATTTGGTGTTAAAACTTTAAAACATAACATGTAAATGAGAGGTAATTGCTTACTTTTCCAGAAGATAGAGACACCAGTTCAACTTGAAAGGTAGTTAAAAGTAAAAAAAAATTACAACACGTTTAGCAGGTCATGACCCGCTTCCTCATGTCAATACAAAAAATGCCTTAGCAGCATAAGAAATAAAGTGTAGGCACCGTTTTTAATAGGTTAACAGAGGTGCCTACACTCTACTCTAGAGTGGACAGCAGTGTCTACTGTCTACTAGTCAGCGGACTGTATTGTTTGGTGGTAACAAATGCTGCACTTGCTACTGTCACTCTGGCCATACGTGTATGCTCAATACCGATAGTGGATGGTGTGATGCGCAATGATCTACCTCTGAATTGCTTGGATGTCATCCATGGTAGACACGGTGTGGGAGGTGGCCGTAAGCAGAAAGTCCAGGTGGTGATAATACGCAGTTGCTGTCTGTGAGTCGGGGCAGTTATCATAAAGGGTGAGCAAGCTAGTAATTTTTGGAGAGTGTGTTGGGCTTTTTGCACTCAGTAAAGAAGGGTAACCCAATAACAATCACTGGTGGTTACACTGGGGAGTGGACCCCTCAATCACTGTTACAACAGACTGCACTATGATGTTTCTGTTTGATTTTGAGAAAATATAGATTTAACCCCTTGATGACCAGCACATAAACCTGCTTAAGGACTAGAGCAGTTTTGCATTTTTAGGTGTTGCCAGTTTAGGTAGCCAGGCAGAGATGTCCCCAGTATAGATATCTAGGCATGAGTGTCCCCAGTATTGATAGGTGTCCCCAGTACAGGTAGTAGCCATTACTCATTTCCCCAGATCCAGCAAAGTGCAGTTCTCCCTGCTTCCTCTCTCCCGCCATCTAGCCTCTCAGTTACGGGTCCCGGCTTGATGACGTCATCAAGATGGGACCTGACACTACAGGCCCTGGATGCTGGGCAGAGCAGAGGGGGTGTCGAGACACTGTGTGTGTGGGCAGGGGGGGGGGAAGTTGGGATGGTGGTAGATCTCCAGGGCTCTGCAATTTTGAAAGTAGCTCGCAAACCGAAAAAGTGTGGGCACCCCTGGTCTAGGCTAATAAACTGTGTGGAATACCGCCCAAGAGCATTCTGGGAGAACCAGGTATATTTTGTTCTGGCTTAGGAGCTCTCAGTAACCAAACATTCCACTTAGCAGGACAAAAGATGCTGACACCTGATAAATTTCAGAATGTAAATCAGGATGAGGAAACGTTTTACAATGGGCAAACACTGACTAGATAATTCATAAATGAATTCTGTAAAAATAAAAAGAATTACCATATGTTATTTTTACTACAGTTCCACTTTAATTGTTCTGTGCCTAAATGTACTTTAACAGGTTTATCTGAACATAGATATAAATATATCAAGAATAACAGGGATTATGTTAATCCGTCTTTTAATTAAATTGAATTAAACCATAAATCAAACGAACATGAACATTTGTCTTGTAGCTGAAAAAAATGGTCACTGAGGGGAAATAATTGAACACATTTGCGGATGATACGAGTGAAACCGACACTTGAAGAGGTACAGAGGATTTGGTGCCTGCTGAAATATCCTTCATTTGATTTTCTGTTTCCTGAGTCTCATCCGGAGATCTCAGAGGCTGATAGAGGAATAAAATCTTCAGGGAGTTTTACACTACAAACTACTGTCAGAAACAAGCCTTGGCCTTTGCAATCAATCCGCACTGTATGCCAGTTGGAGCTGGGTCTGTTGAACAGTTGGATCACAGCAGGACACTCCTCTCTGTACTTGAAAGCTTCAGTCACAGATGTTACAACATATCATGCAATTTCTACCATTCTGTTGTAGAAGATTTGCACAATATTAGCATATGTTGATCTCTAACCTTCAAAGTTTTTTTTTTGTTTCCCTTAACAAAAGAAAAAGCCTGTCTCATTGACTTTGAAATAAGAATCACAAATGTAGCCAGTTAATAAAGCTTTTTCTCCTTTCAGCTAGGCACGCTCTAAAATCAATATCTGACATACTGACTTGTCCAGTTTAGTTACACCTTATAATAATAAAATATGTCTCTTGAAGGGAACTATGCACACATTTAAAAAAAAAAAAAAAACTTTGTAAAGGACCACTATCATAAAAATCTTTAAAATGTAAAGTATGTGCAAACATATACAAATACAGTTGTGTTCAAAATTATTTAACCCCCCCTGAAATTGAGTGTTTTGGCCAGTTTGACATTGATTTTGATCATTTCAGTCATCTTGTTTACAATTAAATCAAAGAGGCATTTGTAAGTCAGACAAATATAACATCACATTTATAATGAAATAACCACAAATGTCTTTTCTGTGCTCACATCATTATCAGTTTTATTCAACCCCCAAGTGACATTTATTCTTAGTACTTAGTACAACATCCTTTTCCATTTATAACAGCTTTTACACGTGAAACATAGCTTGACACAAGTGTCTTGCAGCGATCTATGGGTATCTTAGCCCATTCTTCATGGACAAAAGCCTCCAGTTCAGTCACATTCTCAGGCATGCAGACTGCTTCTGCTTTCTTTAAGTCCCACCAGAGGTTCTCAATCGAATTTAAGTCTGGTGACTGCGATGGCCACTCCAAAATGTTCCAGCCTTTAATCTGCAACCATGCTGTAGTGGAGTTGGAGGTATGCTTGGGATCATTGTCCTGTTGAAAGGTCCAACGTCTCCCAAGCCTCAGGTTTGTGACGGACTGCATCACATTTTCATCCAATATCTACTGGTACTGAAGAGAATTCATGGTACCTTGCACAAGATGAAGCTTCCCTGTATCTGCAGAAGCAAAACAGCCCCAAAGCATGATTGACCCCCCCCCCCCCCCCCCCCGCCATGCTTCACGGTAGGCAAGGTGTTCTTCTCTTCATAGGCCTTGCTCTTCCTCCTCCAAGCATAGCGTTGATCCATGGCCCAAACAGTTCTAATTTTGTTTCATCAGTCCACAGTACACTATCCCAAAACTTTTGTGGTAGTGTTCTGTAGTGATGTCGCGAACCTCTGATTTTCGGTTCGCGAACCCTGTTCGCGAACCTTCGCGGAAGGTTCGGTTTGCGAAAAATTTCGCAAACCGCAATAGACTTCAATGGGGAGGCGAACTTTGAAAAATAGAGCTGGCCACAAAAGTGATGGTAAACATATTTCAAGGGGTCTAACACCTGGAGGGGGGCATGGCGGAGTGGGATTCATGCCCAAAGTCCCGGGGAAAAATCTGGATTTGAAGCAAAGCAGCGTTTTAAGGGCAGAAATCACATTGAATGCTAAATTGCAGGCCTAAAGTGCTTTCAAACATCTTGCATGTGTATACATCAATCAGGGAGTGTAATTAGAGTACTGTTTCACACTGACACACCAAACTCACTGTGTAACGCACCGCAAACAGCTGTTTGCGTAGTGACGGCCGTGCTGGACTAATGCACAACATGGCCAGAGTGCAAGCCGTGGCAGTTTTCCAGCCCATATGGTCCCCGGGCTGTGGTAGCTCAATGATAGAACAACAGTGACTGTCCAGCTGATCAAATTTGGTCTGTCCACAATGAAGCAATGACCTTATTATATTCTTGTATGTAGGTAGGCATAGGTAGGAGTCCCAGTATAGGTAGGTAGGCATAGGTAGGTGCCTCAGTAGTTAGCTAGGCATAGGTAGGAGACCCAGTATAGGTAGGTAGGCATAGGTAGGTGTCCCAGTAGTTAGCTAGGCATAGGTAGGAGTCCCAGTATAGGTAGGTAGGCATAGGTAGGAGTCCCAGTATAGGTAGGTAGGCATAGGTAGGTGCCTCAGTAGTTAGATAGACATAGGTAGGAGACCCGGTATAGGTAGGTAGGGATAGGTAGGTGTCCCAGTAGTTAGCTAGGCATAGGTAGGTGCCTCAGTAGTTAGCTAGACATAGGTAGGAGACCCGGTATAGGTAGATAGGCATAGGTAGGTGTCCCAGTAGTTAGCTAGGCATAGGTAGGAGACCCAGTATAAGTAGGTAGGCATAGGTAGGAGACCCAGTATAGGTAGGTAGGCATAGGTAGGTGCCTAAGTAGTTAGCTAGACATAGGTAGGAGGCCCAGTATAGGTAGGTAGGCATAGGTAGGTGCCTCAGTAGTTAGCTAGGCACAGGTAGGAGACCCAGTATAGGTAGGTAGGCATAGGTAGGTAGGTAGGCATAGGTAGGTCCCCTAGTATAGGTAGGTAGGTAGGTGTCCCCGTATAGGTAAGTAGGTGCCCCAGTAGTTAGGTAGGCATAGGTAGGTGTCCCAGTATAGATAGTTAGGCAGGGCCTGGCTGGCACAGTAATAACAATTACCAAGGTCCAGCTGCAACAGATAGGGCTGTACAATATCAGTGAGCAGCACACAAAAAAAAACACATCTGGAAAACATTAGCTCTCAAAAGAGCTGTTGAGGGGTGCTATTTTAGCAATAACAATCAGCCAGGAGCAAGCCAAGAGCCTAACTAATCCTTCCCTAGGAGAAAAAATCTGCAGCAGCTCTCCCTAGTCTGTCTATTTGCAGCAGGCACACGAGTGAGTGTCATGGCCAGCGAACCTGTCTTATATAAGGGGGGGGGGGGGGGGCTCCAGGGCTTAGTGTAGCCTGAATGGCTACAATGTGCCTGCTGACTGTGATGCAGAGGGTCAAAGTTGACCCTCACAGTGCATTATGGGGAGAATCGAACTTCTGCAAAAGTTCGCCTGGTCCAGACGAACGCGAACCACCAAAGGTTGCCTGGAACTGTTCGACGGCGAACCGTTCGCTACATCTATAGTGTTCTGTGGACTGAAGAAACAAAATTAGCGGTGTGTGCCAGAAGGAAAGTCTAGTGTAAATGGAGCGAAGGAGAGGGAGTGCACCCTTACAAAAAGGTGTAAATCTTGATCAAAATTTGATGTGAAAATTATTGTATTTATTATGATTTGTAGCACTGACAACTTCCACTGTACTTTACAGAGTGCATCATCTTATCACTAACTGTTCCTTAGGGGGCTCACAATCCAAACCCTACAATAGTCATACGTTCAGCACAGTAAGCAATTTATGTGGAAGCCAATTAGCTTATCTATATGTTCTTGGGCTATACCGTAAACTCCATGCAGATTGTTCTGTGGACCCAGTGCTGCAAGGTAAGAGTGCTATCCACTACACTACCATGGTGCTATCATTATGAATTGGTCTTTGGCGGGAATGACAAGGGATCAATGGCCGTCTAGTCTTGCAGTGCATTCCTTGATACAAAGCTGGCATCTTAAACTATTTTTAACAGACTGCTTTAGGCATTTTGCTGCAGGGATTGCATGTATAACCTTGTTCTATGTTGTAAAACCGCTTGCTACCGCTCTGTCACCTCTTGTTACAATGTATGTATCCCTATTTATTGTCCAGCGCTGCGTAATATGTTGGTGCTTTATAAATACAATAAATAATAATATAAGGCGACCCCTAATCTTTTATATTGTAAGTCAGTCCTACATTTCTTGACTTATACTTGATGATATACGGTAGTTCTGGATTTAGCAGTATTTATGGTTTACTATCATACCCAGCCAGGCCAGTAATCTGATGGAACCTAATACTGTGCACAACCCCAGGTATCTTAATAATAGTAACCGGCATTCAAGCAGGATGTAATAATGTGTTAATGCTTTATTGCCGTGGGCAGGCAGTGGATGGATACCCTTCCTAGGACAACACTGTGAAAGCATGTGTCCTCATTATGAAAATGACTAATTTTGGACAGAAATTGTGTGTGATTATGACTTGATTATACCCAGCAGGACAGTTATTTTTTATTTAATTTTTTTTACAAAGTTAGATTATTTGAATGCTGAAAGTTGAGTACAGTATTCTTGCACAGACTGCAAATAGTGTGCATTATACATTTATTCTTTTAAATATTCAGCATTAAATTACATTAAACAGGTCTTGTAAATGCACTGTATGGTGTTTTTATGTGCTTGTTTTTGGACTGGTTTAGCGTTTTAAAGCAATGAGTATTTATTGTGATGGATTACTCCGGTTAAATCACTACCTAGAGCCCATTTTTAAACAGGCTTAGGTAGCCTAGCATTTATATAATTTCAAACAATACCAGTTGCCTGGCAGTCCTGCTGATCCTCTGATTGTCATACTGTTAGCCATGGACCCTGAACAAGCATGCAGATCACATTTCATTTCCGAAAAAAATCTTGTTTTTTTCAGGTGTGTGATTCAGACACTACTGATACCAGAATGATCAGGAGAATGGCAGGAAATTGGTATAGTTTAAAGCGGACCTGAACTCAGAAATTCGTCTCTGCTCTAAAAGATACACAACAGCAGAAGATCTTTTAAAGGAAACATTTCTTTGCTATAGCTGATACAAATCCTACAATAAATCTGCAGTGTGTCTACTTCCTGCTGTCATGGAAGCAGACATATTGTTAACATTCTGTATTCGCCAATTAGCTGCTCTCTCGAGGCAACGAGCTGGCACAGCTGAGAGATCAAATTACAGTTGTGATTAGACACAAATGAGGGGGAATTAGACAGTCTAATCTCTCTAAATACACACAGGGTGCATGTTTCTGTGTTTTCCTGTGTAAGAGTTCAGGTCCACTTTAAAAGGAAATAAATATGGCAGTCTCCATATCCCTCTCGCTGCATGTATATTTTATCTCTTGCTGTCAGTCTTCTGCTCTGAAAATAATAGCCATTTGTATAGCTTGTTAATTACTCCAATCATTACCTTATACTGTAAATCCTGCAGTTTTGATACAAGCAAAGTACTTGTTATCACATGTTTGCACACCTGCCAGCACACACAACAACAAGCACTGCTGCCTGCAGGTAAGGTTACCATGCTCAGCTGAGAAGAAGTGTAAATGGCAGGGAGAAAATCTACAGCACTAAAGCTTAGTTTGTTCACCATGTACTAAGCAAGTTTCAAAGCATTTAAGTATGCAGTGAGGTAAAGTGTACCATGTCTGACTCCTGCATTTTGATAGACCACTTTAGACTTCCAGTAGGCCCTGCAGGAGACCCTGTCAGTGATATCGACAGCATATCTGTCCTGTATATGTGGTAAAGCAAATGAGGTTTGGTCCAGAGTTAGTCGAGGAGCATAGTGTAGACCTAGTCTTAGGGCCTATTTCCACTAGAGCTTGAAAATTTGTACACAGATTATTGGGCTGAATTTACGTTTTTTTTGGGGGGAAAAGCCCAATTGTGTCCGAATATATTTTTTGTTCCATTTTCCAATCTGAATTGTGGATCCATTTTTTGTGGCAAGTGCAGAAAGTGTACAAAGTGTTGGGGTGTCTTTAAATTCCAAGCTGTTCCCATTTATTGATTTAAGTCCCTGTGTCAATGACCGCAGGCATCAATGAGATGCCTGCGGTCATTGTAATACTGAAAGTTACACAGCCACACATAACTTCCTGTTAATGTACAAATAGTACGCGCAGAAAGATTATGCGTGAGGACATCTTGTGGCCAAATAGTAAAATTACACCTACATTCCTTTTTTTTTTAAAAGACCTACACATACCACACATATACCATTAAAATTAACCCTTTACCTCCCACACTCTCCCATCTCCCAAATAAAGTATATGTATTAAAAAAAATGACAATTGGAAAAAGAAAAACATAAATAGTTACCTTAGCGACTGAACTTTTTAAATATGTAGGTCAAGAGGGTATAATAATATTATTTTTGAAATTATGGGCTTGTAATTATTGATGGACGCAAAACTGAAAAATGCACCTTTATTTCCAAATAAAATATTGGCGCCATACATTGTACTAGGGAAATGTTTTAAATGTTTTAATTACCAAGACAAATTGGAAAATAAAATGTGTGGGTTGTAAATAGAGATGCGGCGAACTGTTCGCCCGGCGAACATCTCTGGAGCTCTTACTACTTCCGGGTCGCACTGACCCAGAGTAGTACGCCTGCGCTGCCCGGCAGAGCGCGTCCTCGATCGCGCTCCTGTAGCCAGGCCCTCTCTGCGCATGAGTGTGATGTCGTTCATGACGTCACGCACACGCGCAGAAAGTGCCCGGCAACAGGAGTGCGATCTAGGACGCGCTCCGCCGGGCAGCGCAAGCGTACTACTCCGGGTCAGTGCGACCCGGAAGTAGTAAGAGCCCCAGGGATTTGGAGATGTTCGCCACATCTCTAGTTGTAAATACGGTAGCATGTATTATTTTAAAACTATAATGGCCGAAAACTGAGAAATAATGAATTGTTTCCATTTGTTCTTATTTTTTCCTGTTAAAATAATTCTTAGCACAATGTACCACCCAAAGAAAACCTACATGGTGGTAAAAAAAAAACAAGATATAGATCATTTTGTTGTGATAAGTAGTGATAAAATTATTGGCGAGTGAATGGAAGGAGTGCTGAAAGGGGAAAATTGGTCTGGTACTACCCCTCAGTAGGGAAGTGGTGAAAGGGTACCTGAGATGATGTTACCTACAGTAGGGGATACTTTGCCAACATGGCCTTTAATAAAGGGGAACATGCTATAATAATGTTCAGAAACATTGGTATAGAACTTCAAATGTTGAGATTTTGTACCCTGTTTTTTTTATCCAGGATGGATTCATAAGTCCCACCAGTGTGGCTATTTCATAACGTAAGATTCTTAATAAATATATGTGAGGGAGTTAAACAATCTGTTCATGTTAAATAAGATCTGTTTCATATCCATAACAGTTAACTTACACATGATTTGTTTATCTGAAAGTCATTTAATGTCTACTTAATTATCATATTTTAATAAGAGATGGTCTGGATTGCCATGTCGCTAATTCAGCATAAATTACTGTCATGAAGTCTCAGGCCTTGTCAGGAATACATTATCTCCTACTGTATAAACTGTCAAATCCAATTGTGAGTAAAGGTTCAATTTAACAATACCCATATGCATGCAATTTGACCTGTTAGCGGTATATATCATTGAGCTCTTAAATCTGGCACCTTGGTTTAAGTTAGACTACCCAGATTTCCTTGGTAGATATCTATGATAACTTGTTTAAGTTTTGAAAGTCTAAATCACTTTAAAATTCCACCATCTTATCAGGACTAGAAACGTGCAGTCATAGGTTACAAGACACCCCTTGGAGTACTGCCTGGAGGGCCTAGAATCCTGGCTATGATTAAAGCCCTACTCACCACACTCCAAATGTTTATTAAAGTAGTAACAACACACTATGGATAGTATATGACATCCTGTAATGACATTCTATACTAGATTAGGAGATTATCTAAACCTGTACCTGTAATCCATTTGCACATGCTGGATTTAGGGGAAGTACCAGTAGATTGAATATTGATAAAATGTGCTTACTGCTTCTTTGCTATAATAGCTGTGTGATACTTATTGTATCAATGATTTTGATGCGTCTCCCTTGTGGGTTCGCCTAACCTTAACTAGCCCCTTATTGGTAGATCTTATATAGTGGGACACTTGCTGACACTAGAGAAAGGATCACCCTGAGAACAGAGACTAAGTGGCCATGAGTTTCCTTCAAGGGTAGTTACATTATTAATTTGCTGTTGTCTCCTCTCTTGTGGTAGCCATAATATGATTTTTTTTTTCTTTTTTTATGGCAAATTGAATCACTCTGACAGTAAGTAATTGATCATTGCAATGCTAGGCCAATATCAGCTTTTCACACAAAGTTCACACATTTTGGTTACCTATGTTCCTTACAGAAGCTGGATAGTGTACTGGTTAAGTGCTCTGCCTCTGACACAGGAGACCTGGGATTGAATCTTGGCTCTTCCTGATCAGTAAGCCAGCACCTATTCAGTAAGGAGTACTTGGCTAGACTCCCTGGAGAAAAGGAGTCTATGTTATTTGTCTTGTCTTACGGAGATGAATGCAGATTTAGTGCCTATAGCCACCAGGGCCTAATCACAATAGGGCCTATGCATTTTAGTAGCTCAGCAATGTCATTTATATAGGTTAGGAGCAAGCTATGGATGGAAGCCAGCTTGTGCCTTCACAGTGTAGTTTTTAGGAAGAATGATCTGTCCCCAGAAATAAGAGAATCTGAAGTTTATTCTTTTTCCCTTAAATTAATCTTCTGCCAGTTTGAGAAGATAGAATGTAAATAGAAATGAGCACAGATCAATAGAAAATTGAACACTTTCTAGTTGATTAATAATGCAAATGGAAATTATATACATCTTGGTGTTAGACCAAACTAATGCACTTCCTATCAATTTTGATTGACCCAGTCCCAAGTTGCAAACAATTCGCATTCAAGCGGAATTCTTTGCATCTCATTGACCATCTGCTAATTTGTCAAAACTATTTGTTGATTTACTCTTAATCTAAATACAACCTCATGGTGATACAGTATTCAGTGAAAAGACAACCTTTCTGAGTAGAGTATGCAGTACGTGGTGCTGATGACCAAAGGCAAGGGTTTGAGAGCAACCACAGACAGAAAATCGATATCAGCGCAAACAACAGTAAACTATGGATGAAAGATAACAGTATATGCAAACAAGCATCAGGATGTGAAGATCAGGATGCTTGGTACTTTGGAAATAATGGATGCTTTCCATATAAAAAAAAAATCAAAGTAGCTTTTGTCAGACTGATATTTAGAGTATTTATTGATGATTTAGCTACAGGAAGTATATAGGAGTAAAATATCCAATTATTTTCTTTTGGGCCCTAAAAAATAACATTCTTAATTATGTTTTAAATACATGAAAACATTATTTCAAGGCATTGGGCTTCATTCACAAAACAGTGCTAACTGTTAGCACGGCCTTTCACGCGTTTTTGCTAAATTCTCACATTAACGCAAATTTTTCACGCGCTAACGTTCGCGTTTGCGCAATAACGCAAATTTATGCTGGTCTTAGACTGATCGGTAAATTATGTGCTAACGTGCCCCATAATCGTCATGAGAATTCCAATTTTTGGTACAATACCACACATTTTATGACCTAATTTACTGCATGCTGTAAACTATGTCTAAAATCTACCAGAAATAGTAAACTGCTTTTACCACATGCAATAAAATACCACTTCTGAGGTAAAATGGACGGTAAGCATACCAGAATTGAGGCCTATGTATCCCAGCATGCCATATCAGACTGCTTTTTCTATGTTTAAGATTTTTTTACATGTCCAGCTACAGTTATGTGATCTTTTCTCTGTACACGACGGTCCTTCATTCAACATTTGAAGAATGTTCCCACTGTGCATCGCTAGGGTGGGCCGTACATCTGTTTCCATAGATGCCAAACACCGGATAATGTTATGTATACATTCCTCCTTTATAACTGTCTCCCCAGATGCAAATAATGAATAGATTTGACTTTTTATGATTATCCTAGCCCATTTAACACTGACATGATAATGCAAACCTGGCACTATTCCTGCCCTTACCTATCGCTGACGAGACTCTCGGAGCAGATGTTTAGCGCCCCATTCATACCTGGCCTGATTTATTATACTTCTGGTCTGAGATAATAGAATTTCTGACTGATTTACTATTTTAAGATCAAATGCACTTAGAGGTAAATCATACACCCGAGAGCCAACAACCATACCAAAACCCAAATGGTACGCTGTGAAAAGTGTGTATGTGTTTTTTTACCCATGCAAATTATGACTGTCTTCTTAAAATGATGGTAGGGTTGTGATATATAGCTATTTCAGATAACAAATAGTGTTTGGCAGAGTTCTTTTTCAATAAACACTGCTGGTATCAGCTCATCATTAGGTCAGCTTATAATATACTCAATATTTCACTTGGTTGCACCTTATCTGCTTAATCAGTAGAGCCGGACATTTCTTAGTACGGGGAATATTTCCATTACAAGTGGTTCCCGAGAGGGGAGCTGCCTGCTGCGAGCTGCACATTACTTATTATGCTTGGAAAAGCAGCCCAACATGCATTGTTTTAACCAGATTTTATGCAACGTTGAGCAATGTTTTGACTGGGAATGATAAATCAAATGGGAACCTGTGTGTGTGATCAATTCTTGGGAGTTCATACATGGAGGAAGCTTTTACCAAATCAGCACACACCATACATCATCCGTCTGACAGGATCTATCCAGTCCCTATATTTCTGCTTTGCCTTTAATCATACACCAGCACAGCATGATGCTCTATACTAGTGATAACAGACCATTTTACTTCCTTGAATGTGTTTACGCAATGTGATAATAGCCTTGTGTTTATGGATTTTACTCAGGGGATTCAACAATACCGCTACATGTCACATTCAGTGTAGTTGTTCATTAAAGGACACTTGATGTAAAAAAGGATATAGTGGCTGTCACCAGCATACCCACTTTTAAAAACGTGAAACTGCTTTGCACATCATATTGCTTGAGTGGCGTCGGAGTCACACACATGGAACAAGGAGCCATGGTGCCAATGGTGTCAGAATACGCTATCTTCACACTTGATTTTGGTTAACAATACAAATTGTAGAAGAAGATAAGCTGAACACCTAGTGAGAAGAAAGTCATAGATGATGCCTTCCATATTCTTATCCTTTCTGGTTTCCCTTAGCTGTTATTGTTTGTGTTTCTGGCAAGCGGACTCTCAGTGCTCAATAGAAATGAAGTCCTCAAAAATTAGCAGCCATGGAAAAAATATTTTACCATTGTTTTTTTCTCAAACCAAGTCCTGTGTGGCAAGTAATGCCTCTTTAAAAATATTTTTTATCCAGCTATGGCTCGACGTCTTCTATTCTTTGTATGGCTCAGATTCAATGTAACAATGCACTTTGAATCAGAATAGGAAACGTGCTTAATTAGCTCAATCCCACTGCTGCCAATCAAGACCTCCCGTTGTGCACTCCCAATAATATGGCACCATTATGGCTCTGGTGGAGCCATTAAAGAGACATTACTTGTCATACAGGACTTGGTTTGTGGGCTGTGCATGTATGATGCCAATAAAGACTGTTAAAACTGAGCGCTGTTTAATCACCATTTTGTTGTATAACTTTACATTTTGTGGATGCAGCAATCCAATTATCGGTTTGTTTGATTATCGGTTTGTGTCTGTAAATTGTGTTTTGCCCATTTTTTTTAATTTTTTTTAGGTTGCAGACAGTTAATGAGGAGTGCAATCTCCTCATTCCCCTTAGTCTTTTACTCCTTTAAAAATGTGACTTTTGGTTAAAGTCACATTTTCAGACAGGAAGAAGCAGTCATGTTTCTTCCAATTATTTCTTATTACCTTCTCATTTCCTCCTCTTAAAGAGTAACTGTCAGGCATAAAATCAAAAATCAATTCTTTATTTTTATCTGGTAAACAATTAAAAAGGTTGCTAACCAGGCAATTCAAAAGTTAAAATCTCTATTACTTTTCTTGTTGATTAATGATCATTCCCCAGTTTACCTGACTCTTATTTGGTACACACAAAATTTGGTACACAAAAAGGAAGTTGCAGGGCATGCTGGGTTGTCCTTTTGTTGCTTCTGTACTTCCTCTCAGAATTAACTAATGCAGCCTGATTGGCTGAAGCCTCTTTCCCTCCCGTTTTCCCCAACCACACCTCTGTTCCTCTCTGATTGGCCAATATTTCTCATGCTGAGACAATGCATCTTCTATAGTGTAGGGCAGGCAAATCAGGCAGAGGAGACTAAGGGAGGAAATGACATCAGAATTGGCTTCAAAATAGCTACATTTAAAATGGGAAATGCTAAGAAGGATTTTCTCTTTTTTTACTGTAGAAAAATCACTAAAATCAAAACCTGGACAGTGCAATACATATGTTATGTAAGTAGAGCAAGTATTTATCTACTTACAATTGTGTTTTTCTTCTGAGATAGTATGGCTGACAGCTTCTCTTTGAGAAAATCTGTAAGAACCCACTACTCCCCCCCCCACACAGGGGATACTTACCTCAGGAGGGGAAGCCTCTGCATCCTAATGAGGCTTCTCCTGTCCTCCTAAGCCTCGGCAAACCAACGCTGAAAGCCCCTGAACACTGGGGAGGTAAATATTTCCGATCAGGTGGAAATAGCCAAGCCCAATCGGGTTCACTTTACTACGCAGGCACATGTGCAGGCACCTGGTGCTTACAGTTTCTCTTTGAGGATAAGTGAATGAGGCAGGTGATAGGAGGAAACATTGCAGCAAGCCTTCTTCCTGTCAGAAAAATTGACTTTAGCAGAAGGAGTAATTACAGGGGACAAGGAAAGCATCCAACATGAACATAACTCTGTGCTTACCTTAGGAAGCTTTGCCTCAGGTCAGTTGTGCTTTAAATACTCTTCCATAGAACTTATTTCAACTGGGTGTCGCGCCCATTTCTGAATCGGATGCAGCACCCATGCTGCTTTGAAGCCACAGCTGAATTGCTTTAGCAATGCCATGCACAGCTATAGGGATTCTGATGCGTGCTACGAAATACTGCTACGTGCTGTCCAGAAATGCACCGGCATGTGATTCGGACGGGGCGGTATTGACAGAATAGGCTGTGTTTCCCCATCCAGCTCAGATGCGCGGAGGCCCTGTGTAGTGCAAACAAACCCTTACTAGTAATGGAAGCTAGATTTTCCACAAGTTAGCAACTTTCATGTTCATTTTTTTTATTTTACCTTGACTTATTTAGTGAACAGACTACACAGCAACAAGGCATTATAATGCAACACCAGTTCATGCATATGTATCCCAAAGCTCTGTAAACAAGTTTCAAAAATATCCTATTGCATTTGCTAAAATAAAATAAATCTATTCATGAAATCATGATCTATTCATGATTTCTATTGTAATTAATAAGTGGTGATTTGACCTTAGGTAAAGTCACAAAGGTAGAGACCTTACTGGTGCTTAGGATTACACTTGCAATTCATCTTGTTATGAGTGTAAAGCTGGCCATACACTGGCCCGATTTGCCGTCGTTTCGACAGCAGATTCGATCACTGGGATCGAATCTGCTGCCAATCGTTCACGCTACACGCCGAATTTCGATCCATTCCGTCCGATCCCGTCGATCGCGCCGTGCGGAAAATAACCGTCGATCGCCCACGGGTAAAGAGCGCATCACTAGCGGCGTTCGAGTGCCCGACGACCGACGCAATAGAGCCGCAATACATTACCTGCTCCATCGGCGCGACTCCCGGGTCTCCGCTCTTTTTCTCCGCTCTGGTCTGGTCTCCGGCATGCTTCCCTTCTTCCTGTCCCAGCAGGAAGTTTAAACAGTAGAGGGCGCTCTACTGTTTAAACTTCCCCCAGACAGGAAGAAGGGAAGCATGCCGGAGACCAGACCAGAGCGGAGAAGAAGAGCGGAGACCCGGGAGTCGCGCCGGTGGAGCAGGTAATGTATGCGGCGGGGGAAGCGGCGACAGCACCACCACCACCACAGATTGTGAACGGTTTCAGGCTAAAATCGGTTCACAATCTGTTTGCAGTAAAGGTAGCCATACGATCCCTCTCTGATCATATTCGATCAGATAGGGATCTGTCTGTTGGTCGAATCTGATGGCAAATCGACCAGTGTATGGCTACCTTAACAGTTTCCTCCTTGGTTTTCCTTATTTTAATCTGAACTGTTTATCTTGTAGAGTCATTGCTACAGGGAATTTTTATTTTTTCATGTATTCCTTTTTTTTTTTTGCAGACCTTGCGGTTTCATTTTGGGTCCTTTCAAATTAGCCTTTCTTTACAGTTTAAGGCTGGGCAGTTTTTCTAATAGCTCAGTCGGCTAACTAGCTTTCATGGTAGAGTTAACATTACAGTCTATGAACAGTGTAATTTGGGCTTTTGTCTGATCATGAGTTATTCACAGTTTGTAAGATTAGATGCCATTCAGAGAGTCATTTTAAACACTTTAAATGAAATATTATGAATTTTAGGTCATCAGGACTGTGGAGTTGTGGTTAATAAAAAAAACAGAGACCCACCTACCTATCGGGGATTATCTTATTTATATAAACAGTTAATGCAGGTTCAGTTCTCGAACCAGTTGCCATACCTTAGTAGCCCTGTGACCTGCAGACAAGTGTTAGGTGGCTGATACTAAGCTTCTTTCCTTTTGTTACTAATACTTTGAGGTTAAATTCCACCTTCTTGTGTAAGAGTGTTTCTTCTAGATACAAGATACTGGATAATAAGAATTTAAAAAAAAACTGGCCAGAATTGTGGCATGTTGTCATGACATCATGACATATAAAACTGGCCATGATACTGGGTTAAAAACAGTGATATAAAAATGTAATTGGCTCCTGACCCCGTTATTATTGTAAGCCAATCCCAGTAATTACAGGGCACAACAGGGAAAGGAAGGTTTTGTTCTTAAGGGGCCAGAGCTGTCCGGTCCTGAAAGGGTTAATCAATTTGGTAGATCCACTTTGCTATAAGTAGATTTTCAGTTTGTGGTGAATCACACCTAGGTAAAGCTTTTGCATCTGAAAGTATTAGACTTTTGGACATTTGCTACAAAACATAGAAAGAAGAAAAAAGTGGATTCAACTCCAAGATCCGCACTAGATCAATCTTATATACTGTAATTATTAGCAATTCACATTATATACAGAAGGATTCATAAAACATTCAAAAACCTAATCTAAAATGTGAACAACTCTATATATGAACGGCGGCATACATATCACAAATTTATACATAACAGGCAGTAATGCACATGTAAAGAGGCACCACTAGGGGAGTCATAAAAATGAGCTTGTGACTGATGCTATGAGAGAGGAATCCATGCAGAGTGGATCGGTAATAGACACACTCGTACTGATAGGGACACTCGGGGGGGGGGAGCACAGAGGCCACATTAAAGGTCTGGCACAGTGCGATATGGCAGCAGAGGAGGGGGGATATTAGTCACTAATACCGCATATATGATAATAATCTAAAACTATAAATACTATATTATACAGGATGTATAGTGTAGAGTGCTAATACATGAGTCATTGATAAATTATTTAGATGAATGCTATATCAATTACAGAGGATGACAAAAATTCAAAATGAAAAATGAACAAATACACTAGCCACATCAGATTAATTCTCAATCTCACATCACAATATAAAAAGTGGGATATCTCCCTTGAAAATACACACGTAACTCAAATCACTATAAGCAGTATTATTAATTAATGTATGGTCCTGTTACAAACACTGATATTTATTGCAAGCAGCAACACCCTGCAAGAGGTATACTATAATATCTCCTGTCTTTTTATTCCACAAACAATGTGGTTTCTAAAGAAAAACAAGATAATCTGTAAATGTATGTACCTCAAACACTGGTATTAACTGCAAACTGCAACACCCTGTTGTCTAGTGCAGCAGTTCCACCAGTACCACGGGTAGTGTTACTTTATCAGGGGCATTGTGGTGGCTTTAAATCCAGGCATAAGCACATGGTATGGTGGTGGGATTGAATATGTGTTCTTTTATCTTGGTTGCTGAGTCGGGTGCCAGTTCATGCTCATACTCAGAATATTGATGATATAATATTACTAATTTTCTATCAGGTATCCTAAGACCTAATACTATTTCCCTAACACTAACTTTCCACCCAAAACATACATATTTCTAAATGCCTAACACTACTAAGCCCCCTCTCTAAGCATTATTTTATACTAATGCTTAATACTGGTAACTCGTAACTTTCTTCCCCAACACATTACACTAAACTCCTCAATCTGATTGATGCCTAGCACTATGCTCCTCACCGTGATGCCTAACACTAATCTCCTCACCCTGATGTCTAAGACTAAACCGCTCACCCTGATGCCTAACACTAAACTCCGCACCCTGATGCCTAACACTAAACTCCTCACCCTGATGCCTAACACTAAACTCCTCACCCTGATGTCTAAGACTAAACTCCTCACCCTGATGCCTAACACTAAACTCCTCACCCTGATACCTAACACTAAACTCCTCACCCTGATACCTAACACTAAACTCCTCACCCTGATGCCTAACACTGAACTCCTCACCCTGATGTCTAACACTAAACTCCTCACCCTGAGGCCTAACACTAAACTCCCCACCCTGATGCCTAACACTGAACTCCTCACCCTCATGCCTAACACTAAATTCCTCACCCTGATGCCTAACACTAAACTCCTCACCCTGATGCCTAACACTAAACTCCTCACCCTGATGTTTAAGACTAAACTCCTCACCCTGATGCCTAACACTAAACTCCTCACCCTCAGGGCCGGCCTTAGGTTTCACAGCGCCCTGAGCAGAACCAGATTTTGGTGCCCCCCCCCCCCCCCCCAAATTCATCCTCTTCGCGTGTGAGCGCACCACACACATACACTAATGGGGGGGGGGATCTGCTGCCTAAATACACTAAAAGGGGATCTGCGACTGTAAGACTAGTAGCCTAAGCCTATATACACTAAAGGGGGGATCTGCCTACAGTAAAGGTTAGATAGGTAGCTGCCCCCAGTATAGATTAGATAGGTAGCTGCCCCCCCCCCCCAGTATAGGTTAGATAGGTAGCTGCCCCCAGTATAGATTAGATAGGTAGCTGCCCCCAGTATAGATTAGATAGGTAGCTGCTGCCCCCAGTATAGATTAGATAGGTAGCTGCTGCCCCCAGTATAGATTAGATAGGTAGCTGCTGCCCCCAGTATAGATTAGATAGGTAGCTGCTGCCCCAGTATAGATTAGATAGGTAGCTGCCCCCCCCCCCCAGTATAGATTAGATAGGTAGCTGCCCCCCCCCCCAGTATAGGTTAGATAGGTAGCTGCCCCCCCCCCCCAGTATAGGTTAGATAGGTAGGTTCCCTCAGTATAGTATAGATAGGTAGCTGCCCCCAGTATAGGTTAGATAGGTAGCTGCCCCCAGTATAGGTTAGATAGGTAGCTGCCCCCAGTATAGATTAGATAAGTAGCTGCCCCCAGCATAGGTTAGATAGGTAGCTGCCCCCAGTATAGGTTAGATAGGTAGCTGCCCCTCCAGTATAGGTTAGATAGGTAGGTGCCCCCAGTATAGGTTAGATAGGTAGGTGCCCCCAGTATAGATTAGATAGGTAGCTGCCCCCCCCCCAGTATAGGTTAGATAGGTAGGTGCCCCCAGTATAGATTAGATAGGTAGCTGCCCCCCCCCCAGTATAGGTTAGATAGGTAGGTGCCCCCAGTATAGATTAGATAGGTAGCTGCCCCCCCCCCAGTATAGGTTAGATAGGTAGGTGCCCCCAGTATAGATTAGATAGGTAGCTGCCTGGCTGCCCCCCAGTATAGATTAGATAGGTAGCTGCCCCCCCAGTACAGGCTAGATAGGTAGGTGCCCCCAGTATAGATTAGGTAGGTAGGTAGGTGCTCCCCTCCCCTCATACTGGAGGGGGAGCCGCGGGGAGGGCAGCCCGACCTCTCCCTCCCTTCCTCTCCGGGCCACCCTCCGTGCTCCCCCCTCCGATGCTGCTGCAGACTGCAGAGAGAACAACTCACCTCCCTGGTTCCGATCGCCGGCGCCTCTCACGGTGTATCACTTGCCGCTGGTCTCCTCTTGTACATTGACACTGATACACAGTAAACTTCCTGTTAAGCAGGAAGTTTATTGTGCATCAGTGACAATGTACAAGAGGAGACCAGCGGCAAGTGAGAGGCGCCGGCGATCGGAACCAGGGAGGTGAGTTGTTCTCACTGCTGCAGTCTGCACTCTGCAGGGGGGAGCACGGAGAGCGCCCGGAGAGGAGGGAGGGAGAGGACGGGCTGCTCTCCCCGCGGCTCCCCCCTCCATCACGGTGGCCGCACGGGGGGGGGGGGGGGGGGGCGGAGCGAGACGGACACAGCCAGCTTCCAAATTAAAACACATGCGGCCAGGCGGCAGGAGCGCCCCCTGGAAGCCGGCGCCCTGAGCGATCGCACAGGTCGCTCAGGTCAAAGGCCGGCCCTGCTCACCCTGATACCTAACACTAAACTCCTCACCCTGATACCTAACACTGAACTCCTCACCCTGATGTCTAACACTAAACTCCTCACCCTGATACCTAACACTAAACTCCTCACCCTGATGTTTAAGACTAAACTCCTCACCCTGATGCCTAACACTAAACTCCTCACCCTGATGTCTAACTCTAAATTCCTTACCCTGATGCCTAACACTATATTCCTCACCCTGATGACTAACACTGAACTCCTCACCCTCATGCCTAACACTAAATTCCTCACCCTGATGCCTAACACTAAACTCCTTACCCTGATGCCTAACACTAAACTCCTCACCCTGATGCCTGACACTAAACTCCTCACCCTGATGCCTAACACTAAACTCCTCACCCTGATGCCTAACACTAAATTCCTCACCCTGATGCATAACACTGAATTCCTCACCCTGATGCCTAACACTAAACTCCTCACCCTGATGCCTAACACTAAACCTCTCACCCTGATGTCTAACACTAAACTCCTCACCCTGATGCCTAACACTAAATTCCTCACCCTGATGCCTAACACTATACTCCTCACCCTGATGCCTAACACTGAACTCCTCACCCTGATGCCTATCACTAAACTCCTCACCCTGATGCCTAACACTAAACTCCCCACCCTGATGCCTAACACTAAACTCCTTACCCTGATGCCTAACACTAAACTCCTCAATCTGATTGATGCCTAGCACTATGCTCCTCACCGTGATGCCTAACACTAATCTCCTCACCCTGATGTCTAAGACTAAACTCCTCACCCTGATGCCTAAGACTAAACCCCTCACCCTGATGCCTAACACTAAACTCCGCACCCTGATGCCTAACACTAAACTCCTCACCCTGATGCCTAACACTAAACTCCTCACCGTGATGCCTAACACTAATCTCCTCACCCTGATGTCTAAGACTAAACTCCTCACCCTGATGCCTAACACTATACTCCTCACCCTGATGCCTAACACTGAACTCCTCACCCTCATGCCTAACACTAAATTCCTCACCCTGATGCCTAACACTAAACTCAATACCCTGATGCCTAACACTAAACTCCTCACCCTGATGCCTAACACTACACTCCTCACCCTGATGCCTAACACTTAATTCCTCACCCTAATGCCTAACACTAAAGTCCTCACCCTGATGCCTAACACTAAACTCCTCACCCTGATGCCTAACACTAAACTCCTTACCCTGATGCCTAACACTAAACTCCTCACCCTGATGCCTAACACTAAATTCCTCACCCTGATGTCTAACACTAAACTCCTCACCCTGATGCCTAACACTAAACTCCACACCCTGATGCCTAACACTAAACTCCTCACCCTGATGCCTAACACTAAACTCCTCACCCTGATGCCTAACACTAAACTCCTCACCCTGATGCCTAACATTAAACTCCTCACCCTGATGCCTAACACTAAACTCCTCACCCTGATGCCTAACACTTAAAGTGAACCTCCGGACTAAAAAGCTACTCAGCAGAACTGAAAAGGCTTGGTGTTTCTTTAACAGTTTCACAGCATCAGAACTTTGTTTTTCTTACCAAAGCATCATTTTTTGCTGCATTTTTAGCTAAGCTCCACCCATCAAAGAAAAAAAGCCCGGGCTTTTTTTCCCTGATGCTGTGCAGGGCATGATGGGATTTCCTATACTGTTATTCACATTGCCTAGCAACCGGAAGAGGTGCTCAGGACACAGGACAGTTTGAACTGTGTCTCATGCTTCCTGTCACCTCTTTTCAACCAAAAAGATGGCTGCCATCATGAAATCAAACATTTGCCTGTTCTTTTAAAACAGTGTGGGTAAGAGATTATATTACCTATCTATTTTAATTAACAGAACTAATGTAACTTAATGACAGTATGTTTGTTTAGGCTGGAGTTCCTCTTTAACTCCTTACCCTGATGCCTAACACTAAACTCCTCAACCTGATGTCTAACACTAAACTCCTCACCCTGATGCCTAACACTAAACTCCTTACCCTGATGCCTAACACTAAACTCCTCAACCTGATGTCTAACACTAAACTCCTTACCCTGATGCCTAACACTAAACTTCTCACCCTGATGCCTAACACTAAACTCCTCACCCTGATGCCTAACACTAAACTTCTCACCCTGATGCCTAACACTAAACTCATCACCCTGATGCCTAACCCTGAACTCCTCACCCTGATGCCCAACACTAAACTCCTCACCCTGATGCCTAACACTAAACTCCTCACCCTGATGCCTAACACTAAACTCCTCATCCTGATGCCCAACACTAAACTCCACACCCTGATGCCTAACACTAAACTCCTCACCCTGGTGCCTAACACTAAACTCCTCACCCTGATGCCTAACACTAAACTCCTCACCCTGATGCCTAACACTAAACTCCTTACCCTGATGCCTAACACTAAACTCCTCACCATGATGTCTAACACTAAACTCCTCACCCTGATGCCTAACACGAAACTCCTTACCCTGATGCCTAACACTAAACTCCTCACCCTGATGTCTAACTCTAAACTCCTTACCCTGATGCCTAACACTAAACTCCTCACCCTGATGCCTGACACTAAACTCCTCACCCTGATGCCTAACACTAAACTCCTCACCCTGATGCCTAACACTAAATTCCTCACCCTGATGCATAACACTGAATTCCTCACCCTGATGCCTAACACTAAACTCCTCACCCTGATGCCTAACACTAAACCTCTCACCCTGATGTCTAACACTAAACTCCTCACCCTGATGCCTAACACTAAATTCCTCACCCTGATGCCTAACACTATACTCCTCACCCTGATGCCTAACACTGAACTCCTCACCCTGATGCCTATCACTAAACTCCTCACCCTGATGCCTAACACTAAACTCCCCACCCTGATGCCTAACACTAAACTCCTTACCCTGATGCCTAACACTAAACTCCTCAATCTGATTGATGCCTAGCACTATGCTCCTCACCGTGATGCCTAACACTAATCTCCTCACCCTGATGTCTAAGACTAAACTCCTCACCCTGATGCCTAAGACTAAACCCCTCACCCTGATGCCTAACACTAAACTCCGCACCCTGATGCCTAACACTAAACTCCTCACCCTGATGCCTAACACTAAACTCCTCACCGTGATGCCTAACACTAATCTCCTCACCCTGATGTCTAAGACTAAACTCCTCACCCTGATGCCTAACACTATACTCCTCACCCTGATGCCTAACACTGAACTCCTCACCCTCATGCCTAACACTAAATTCCTCACCCTGATGCCTAACACTAAACTCAATACCCTGATGCCTAACACTAAACTCCTCACCCTGATGCCTAACACTACACTCCTCACCCTGATGCCTAACACTTAATTCCTCACCCTAATGCCTAACACTAAAGTCCTCACCCTGATGCCTAACACTAAACTCCTCACCCTGATGCCTAACACTAAACTCCTCACCCTGATGCCTAACACTAAACTCCTCACCCTGATGCCTAACACTAAACTCCTCACCCTGATGCCTAACACTAAACTCCTCACCCTGATGCCTAACATTAAACTCCTCACCCTGATGCCTAACACTAAACTCCTCACCCTGATGCCTAACACTTAACTCCTTACCCTGATGCCTAACACTTAACTCCTTACTCTGATGCCTAACACTTAACTCCTCACCCTGATGCCTAACACTAAACTCCTCACCCTGATGCCTAACGCTAAACTCCTCACCCTGATGCCTAACACTAAACTCCTCACCCTGATGCCTAACACTTAACTCCTTACTCTGATGCCTAACACTATACTCCTCACCCTGATGCCTAACACTGAACTCCTCACCCTCATGCCTAACACTAAATTCCTCACCCTGATGCCTAACACTAAACTCAATACCCTGATGCCTAACACTAAACTCCTCACCCTGATGCCTAACACTACACTCCTCACCCTGATGCCTAACACTTAATTCCTCACCCTAATGCCTAACACTAAAGTCCTCACCCTGATGCCTAACACTAAACTCCTCACCCTGATGCCTAACACTAAACTCCTCACCCTGATGCCTAACACTAAACTCCTCACCCTGATGCCTAACACTAAACTCCTCACCCTGATGCCTAACACTAAACTCCTCACCCTGATGCCTAACATTAAACTCCTCACCCTGATGCCTAACACTAAACTCCTCACCCTGATGCCTAACACTTAACTCCTTACCCTGATGCCTAACACTTAACTCCTTACTCTGATGCCTAACACTTAACTCCTCACCCTGATGCCTAACACTAAACTCCTCACCCTGATGCCTAACGCTAAACTCCTCACCCTGATGCCTAACACTAAACTCCTCACCCTGATGCCTAACACTTAACTCCTTACTCTGATGCCTAACACTAAACTCCTCACCCTGATGTCTAACACTAAACTCCTCACCCTGATGCCTAACACTAAACTCCTTACTCTGATGCCTAACACTAAACTCCTCACCCTGATGTCTAACACTAAACTCCTTACCCTGATGCCTAACACTAAACTTCTCACCCTGATACCTAACACTAAACTCCTCACCCTGATGCCTAACACTAAACTCCCCACCCTGATGCCTAACACTAAACTCCTTACCCTGATGCCTAACACTAAACTCCTTACCCTGATGCCTAACACTAAACTCCTCACCCTGATGTCTAACACTAAATTCCTCACCCTGATGCCTAACACTAAACTCCTCACCCTGATGCCTAACACTGAACTCCTCACCCTGATGCCTAACACTAAACTCCTCACCCTGATTCCTAACACTAAACTCCCCACCCTGATGCCTAACACTAAACTCCTTACCCTGATGCCTAACACTAAACTCCTCACCCTGATGTCTAACACTAAATTCCTCACCCTGATGCCTAACACTAAACTCCTCACCCTGATGCCTAACACTAAACTCCTCACCCTGATGCCTAACCCTGAACTCCTCACCCTGATGCCCAACACTAAACTCCTCACCCTGATGCCTAACACTAAACTCCTCACCCTGATGCCTAACACTAAACTCCTCATCCTGATGCCCAACACTAAACTCCACACCCTGATGCCTAACACTAAACTCCTCACCCTGGTGCCTAACACTAAACTCCTCACCCTGTCCCTGATGCCTAACACTAAACTCCTCACCCTGATGCCTAACACTAAACTCCTTACCCTGATGCCTAACACTAAACTCCTCACCATGATGTCTAACACTAAACTCCTCACCCTGATGCCTAACACGAAACTCCTTACCCTGATGCCTAACACTAAACTCCTCACCCTGATGTCTAACTCTAAACTCCTTACCCTGATGCCTAACACTAAACTCCTCACCCTGATGCCTGACACTAAACTCCTCACCCTGATGCCTAACACTAAACTCCTCACCCTGATGCCTAACACTAAATTCCTCACCCTGATGCATAACACTGAATTCCTCACCATGATGCCTAACACTAAACTCCTCACCCTGATGTCTAACACTAAACTCCTCACCCTGATGCCTAACACTAAATTCCTCACCCTGATGCCTAACACTATACTCTTCACCCTGATGCCTAACACTGAACTCCGCACCCTGATGCCTACCACTAAACTCCTCACCCTGATGCCTAACACTAAACTCCCCACCCTGATGCCTAACACTAAACTCCTTACCCTGATGCCTAACACTAAACTCCTCAATCTGATTGATGCCTAGCACTATGCTCCTCACCGTGATGCCTAACACTAATCTCCTCACCCTGATGTCTAAGACTAAACTCCTCACCCTGATGCCTAAGACTAAACCCCTCACCCTGATGCCTAACACTAAACTCCGCACCCTGATGCCTAAGACTAAACTCCTCACCCTGATGCCTAACACTAAACTCCTCACCGTGATGCCTAACACTAATCTCCTCACCCTGTTGTCTAAGACTAAACTCCTCACCCTGATGCCTAACACTATACTCCTCACCCTGATGCCTAACACTGAACTCCTCACCCTCATGCCTAACACTAAATTCCTCACCCTGATGCCTAACACTAAACTCATCACCCTGATGCCTAACACTAAACTCCTCACCCTGATGCCTAACACTACACTCCTTACCCTGATGCCTAACACTTAATTCCTCACCCTGATGCCTAACACTAAAGTCCTCACCCTGATGCCTAACACTAAACTCCTCACCCTGATGCCTAACACTAAACTCCTTACCCTGATGCCTAACACTAAACTCCTCACCCTGATGCCTAACACTAAATTCCTCACCCTGATGTCTAACACTAAACTCCTCACCCTGATGCCTAACACTAAATTCCTCACCCTGATGCCTAACACTAAACTCCTCACCCTGATGCCTAACACTAAACTCCTCACCCTGATGCCTAACACTAAACTCCTCACCCTGATGCCTAACACTAAACTCCTCACCCTGATGCCTAACATTAAACTCCTCACCCTGATGCCTAACACTAAACTCCTCACCCTGATGCCTAACACTTAACTCCTTACCCTGATGCCTAACACTTAACTCCTTACTCTGATGCCTAACACTAAACTCCTCACCCTGATGCCTAACACTAAACTCCTCACCCTGATGCCTAACACTAAACTCCTCACCCTGATGCCTAACACTAAACTCCTCACCGTGATGCCTAACACTAATCTCCTCACCCTGTTGTCTAAGACTAAACTCCTCACCCTGATGCCTAACACTATACTCCTCACCCTGATGCCTAACACTGAACTCCTCACCCTCATGCCTAACACTAAATTCCTCACCCTGATGCCTAACACTAAACTCATCACCCTGATGCCTAACACTAAACTCCTCACCCTGGTCCCTGATGCCTAACACTAAACTCCTCACCCTGATGCCTAACACTAAACTCCTTACCCTGATGCCTAACACTGAACTCCTCACCCTGATGCCTTATTATATTAATTAATGTATGGTCCTGTTACAAATACTGATATTCATTGCAAGCAGCAACACCCTGCAAGAGGTATACTGATGCCTAACACAAAACTCCTCACCCTGATGTCTAACTCTAAACTCCTTACCCTGAAGCCTAACACTAAACTCCTTACCCTGATGCCTAACACTAAACTCCTCAATCTGATTGATGCCTAGCACTATGCTCCTCACCGTGATGCCTAACACTAATCTCCTCACCCTGATGTCTAAGACTAAACTCCTCACCCTGATGCCTAAGACTAAACCCCTCACCCTGATGCCTAACACTAAACTCCGCACCCTGATGCCTAACACTAAACTCCTCACCCTGATGCCTAACACTAAACTCCTCACCGTGATGCCTAACACTAATCTCCTCACCCTGTTGTCTAAGACTAAACTCCTCACCCTGATGCCTAACACTATACTCCTCACCCTGATGCCTAACACTGAACTCCTCACCCTCATGCCTAACACTAAATTCCTCACCCTGATGCCTAACACTAAACTCATCACCCTGATGCCTAACACTAAACTCCTCACCCTGATGCCTAACACTACACTCCTTACCCTGATGCCTAACACTTAATTCCTCACCCTGATGCCTAACACTAAACTCCTCACCCTGATGCCTAACACTAAACTCCTCACCCTGATGCCTAACACTAAACTCCTCACCCTGATGCCAAACACTAAACTCCTCACCCTGATGCCTAACACTAAACTCCTCACCCTGATGCCTAACACTAAACTCCTCACCCTGATGCCTAACATTAAACTCCTCACCCTGATGCCTAACACTAAACTCCTCACCCTGATGCCTAACACTTAACTCCTTACCCTGATGCCTAACACTTAACTCCTTACTCTGATGCCTAACACTAAACTCCTCACCCTGATGCCTAACACTAAACTCCTCACCCTGATGCCTAACACTAAACTCCTCACCCTGATGCCTAACACTAAACTCCTCACCGTGATGCCTAACACTAATCTCCTCACCCTGTTGTCTAAGACTAAACTCCTCACCCTGATGCCTAACACTATACTCCTCACCCTGATGCCTAACACTGAACTCCTCACCCTCATGCCTAACACTAAATTCCTCACCCTGATGCCTAACACTAAACTCATCACCCTGATGCCTAACACTAAACTCCTCACCCTGGTCCCTGATGCCTAACACTAAACTCCTCACCCTGATGCCTAACACTAAACTCCTTACCCTGATGCCTAACACTGAACTCCTCACCCTGATGCCTTATTATATTAATTAATGTATGGTCCTGTTACAAATACTGATATTCATTGCAAGCAGCAACACCCTGCAAGAGGTATACTGATGCCTAACACAAAACTCCTCACCCTGATGTCTAACTCTAAACTCCTTACCCTGAAGCCTAACACTAAACTCCTCACCCTGGTCCCTGATGCCTAACACTAAACTCCTCACCCTGATGCCTAACACTAAACTCCTCACCCTGATGCCTAACACTAAACTCCTCACCCTGATGCCTAACACTAAATTCCTCACCCTGCTGCCTAACACTAAACTCCTTACCCTGATGCCTAACACTAAACTCCTCACCCTGATGTCTAACACTAAACTCCTCACCCTGATGCCTAACACTTAACTCCTCACCCTCATGCCTAACACTAAATTCCTCACCCTGATGCCTAACACTAAACTCATCACCCTGATGCCTAACACTAAACTCCTCACCCTGATGCCTAACACTACACTCCTTACCCTGATGCCTAACACTTAATTCCTCACCCTGATGCCTAACACTAAACTCCTCACCCTGATGCCTAACACTAAACTCCTCACCCTGATGCCTAACACTAAACTCCTCACCCTGATGCCTAACACTAAACTCCTCACCCTGATGCCTAACACTAAACTCCTCACCCTGATGCCTAACATTAAACTCCTCACCCTGATGCCTAACACTAAACTCCTCACCCTGATGCCTAACACTTAACTCCTTACCCTGATGCCTAACACTTAACTCCTTACTCTGATGCCTAACACTAAACTCCTCACCCTGATGCCTAACACTAAACTCCTCACCCTGATGCCTAACACTAAACTCCTCACCCTGATGCCTAACACTAAACTCCTCACCGTGATGCCTAACACTAATCTCCTCACCCTGTTGTCTAAGACTAAACTCCTCACCCTGATGCCTAACACTATACTCCTCACCCTGATGCCTAACACTGAACTCCTCACCCTCATGCCTAACACTAAATTCCTCACCCTGATGCCTAACACTAAACTCATCACCCTGATGCCTAACACTAAACTCCTCACCCTGGTCCCTGATGCCTAACACTAAACTCCTCACCCTGATGCCTAACACTAAACTCCTTACCCTGATGCCTAACACTGAACTCCTCACCCTGATGCCTTATTATATTAATTAATGTATGGTCCTGTTACAAATACTGATATTCATTGCAAGCAGCAACACCCTGCAAGAGGTATACTGATGCCTAACACAAAACTCCTCACCCTGATGTCTAACTCTAAACTCCTTACCCTGAAGCCTAACACTAAACTCCTCACCCTGGTCCCTGATGCCTAACACTAAACTCCTCACCCTGATGCCTAACACTAAACTCCTCACCCTGATGCCTAACACTAAACTCCTCACCCTGATGCCTAACACTAAATTCCTCACCCTGCTGCCTAACACTAAACTCCTTACCCTGATGCCTAACACTAAACTCCTCACCCTGATGTCTAACACTAAACTCCTCACCCTGATGCCTAACACTTAACTCCTCACCCTGATGCCTAACACTAAATTCCTCACCCTGATGCCTAACACTAAACTCCTCACCCTGATGCCTAACACCAGGGGCGTAACTAGGCCCCACCGGGCCCCCCTGCAGATTTTCTGAGCACACCCCCCCCCCCCCCCCGGGGCCCCCCGGAAGTGACGTCAGCCGCTAGAGGGAGTAGTCTCCGATGGAACGCACGGAAGCAGGTATGTATCTGCCCGCCGCTCGCTGCCCACCACAGCCCCACAGACACTTACGAGCTGGAGGGGAGCACAGAGGGGAGAGCCCCGAGGTGAGGGAGAGGGGGGAACTACCCCTCTCCCCGCCGACTGTGGGCAAGGCTTTCCCATCATGCTGCCACCCCTCCAGCACCCACAAAACGGCCCCAAGCGGGCCCCAGGGGGGGGGGGGGGGGGGCCCCGCGGGCGCAGGGGCTGCAGGGCCTATTCCTACGCCCCTGCCTAACACTGAACTCCTCACCCTGATGCCTAACACTAAACTCCTCACCCTGATGCCAAACACTAAACTCCTCACCCTGATGCCAAACACGAAACTCCTCACCCTGATGCCTAACACTAAACTCCTCACCCTGATGCCTAACCCTAAACTCCTTACCCTGATGCCTAACACTAAACTCCTCACCCTGATGCCTAACACTAAACTCCTTACCCTGATGCCTAAGAATTTGAATAAAATTATGCTGCTTTTATAGGGATGTTGCTCCGTCTTTTGACGGCACCCAAATTACTGTCCGAGTGCCGCTTTAGCTTTAAAACCCTTATGGCCTATTGTGGTACTGACTGCAGCTAAATCTCTGGTGCTTTTTTTGAATGGTTTCACCCTAATGCCTAACACTAAATTCTTGACCCTAATACCTAACAATATAATCTTCACCCTGTGGCCTGACACTAAATTCCTCTCTCTGATGCAAAACAAAAGTTTGCCTTCTTAAAACAGAAGGTATTTGCGATTATTCTGGTTGGAGTGAGCATATGATGTCCCCCACGATGCACCACTGCTGAATATGCAAATCATCCTTTGTTGTCACTGTAAACTAACTACACCTTTAGAACCGAAGAAATGCAATGATGTGTCAGCTTGTTAATTGTACAGAGCCACAATAATCCAACATGCATACAGACTGTTTCAGATTGGTTGATCCTCATCAGTGAATGGCAAGGTTTAATGTGGCTCTATGTGGTAGGACTTGAAACACCCAGAGTTTCAGATTTCCCAGCAAGCTCTGATGCCTAACACTAAATTCCCCACTCTGATGCCTAACACTAAATTCCTCCCCAGGACACTTAACACTAAATTCCTCATTATAATATCTAACAATAACTTCCTCACCTTGACGCCTAACACTAAATTCCTTACCCTAACGCCTTATACTAACTTCCTTACCCTAAACGCCTAACTCTAACTTCCTTACTCTGATAATTTTCCCTATCCCCACTGTCCTATCCCCTGACACTACCCATCTATTTGTAATAGCCAATTGGCTATACAATAGATGATGGACTGTGCACCCAAGTGAACTAATTTGAGTAGGATCCACTTTGTGTTCCTCCTTTTTTGTTTTGATTTGTAGTATAGGGATCCATCCAACACAGGCGGTGGCATAGGGAATGGTTGATGACTGGCAACAAGTTTTGTTGTGTCTGAAATGCAGTAACAGAAATAGTTTAGATCAAGAGTGTGCACCAGTGATACTTGTGGAAGTAGGTGCAGCATCATGTTTTTTTGTTTTTTTTACAAATTTCTAGATACTGTTTTTATTTAAGAATTGTGTCAATTAAACTCATCCTACTCTGTGTACAATCATACATGAGTTGTGCTGAATCTGACTTGTCATGGTGGTGCTGGGCTTTCCTTTTGAAAATGAACAGACTGCTCTAGGGACATGTTTTTAATATATATGTTTATATTTTTTTAATGCTATAAGACTTTAGACGCTTTTGTGGCCACGCTCCTCCCCCCTCACAAGCACACAGTAAGACGCTAACATGTTTGCGTCCCACTGTGGAGCGCTCGGCGCGCGCAAGTCTGTCCTTATTGGACGGAGGGCCGTGTCATGCGCGGATGCCCGGCCGCGATATCTGATTGGCCGGGTGGCAGAGGGGGAGGGGGGCGGGTCTCTCATGGCATATTTGAATACTCGCTGCATTGTGCGGCGTACAGACACGATCACCAGACGCTTATCTCTGATGAGGCCGTCATGGCGGACGGCGTAATATGTTAGATAGCAGCGTCTAAGCCATCATTGCAGACTCCAGCGCCACTACTCGGACTAAGCGATGGATTTCATTGCAGAATCTTACCAGTGTGGTAACTATGAACTGCATGTACTGCTAACCTGCAGGACGCTATCTTTGTTAATGAACACCAATCTGTTGCTAACTACCCAGCTTGCATGATCTTCTACCCTCTAACATCTGTCTTGCCTGCTTATACAACAGTGTTTAAACTGGGGATCATGCAACTAATATATGGATTAACCTTTTAAGGCTTGATGTTTGATACTTATATGAACTGCACTCTTTGGGACTGCGAGTGAGTCCAGTATTGATTTGATTACATCATGGAAGCATGTCACTTTCTGATCTGCGATTGGGTTCAGGACTATACTTTACAGCAAACTGATAGGAAATCATGCAAGACTATGTGCACCAGTTTATTTTCTTTCTCTGCTTGGAGTGTTGCAATAAAAACCTTTTGGTAGCAAATTCTGGTACCCATCCGTTTTCCACAGATCTGGGGACTGTAGCCTCTTAGTGGCGTATCTGGAGTTGCTATTTGATGGCTTTTTAATGGAGTCTATTTTCCCTAATTTTTAATGGTTGATTACAAGTAATTGTGTGTTTTGTGGGCTTTATATGTGTGTTTTTGTACAAGTTTTTGGTCTATAATTAAAGGTATTCTTGCATGCACCCAAGAGTCAGTCGATCTCTATACTATCTGCTATTCAATTTTGCTGACATGGTGCATGCTGGAACAAGTATCATTATTATTATGTAATTATGTGCAATTTCTGAAAAGTGCTTTGTCGCTTTTATTTGTAATGTGTTATTTGCTGCCCTGGTCCCCTATTTTCGAATTTCACTACACTGCTCTAGGGACACATGTCCTTCTACCTTGGAATGCACAGGAAAATAGATCACAATACAGTCAAAAAGATCACAGTTGAGCAGAACACTTTTGACTAGAAGCATATGTTCTACAGTACAGTGCCACTGGTCTTAAACACCCTTTTGCTGAAGTAGGAAAAAAAATACTACCATTAAGCTTGCTTGCTAAGTTCTAGGGGAGATCGTATAGCAAGTGTTTAAATTATACCAGCTTGAAGGTTGTGAATTTTTGTTATTATTATTGTTTGTATTTCACAAGCATTTCACCAATTCACTCCTGGGCCCGGCAATGGAGGAGAATGGATCGGCACTTAACTTTTTCTCCTGAGTTTTCTACTATGTGATATTTTTTCATCTTCTCTTAAAAATTACTTTTTAGCACTTTGCAATTGAAAAAGTACCAGATAGTAGGTGATAAAGTACTATCAAAATTATTACTAGTTAGTACTTTCCTGCTTGCTGGTGGTTTAAAATGCATTTTCTTTACAAATTGTGAACATATCACCTATGAGCAATTTAGGAGATACATTTAACATTATGTGGGCCCTGATGTCTTATGCTTCAGCATTTTTAATATTTTTTTAAATCTTATTTCCACAGTCTGTATATATAAGACTCATTATCGGAGCAGGAATTCTTGACCTTTATACTCTAACTTAAGTCTTGTTGGGATATTGATTTACTCTTACGGTTTAGTACTTGACATGAGGGTTCTCTAAATCTTCTTTCTCCATTACATAATTTATGTGTTTGATGCCGATAGCTCTAGCAGCTAGATCTGATGCTTGTCTTTAAGCGTGAGGTGTTTATATAATCCTTAGTAGATGACTAAAACTACACATACTAACTTGGCTCTACTGGACTCTGATTTACTTAAAGGGAACCTGTACTGAGTAAAATTATTTAAAATAAACACATGAGGTGACTTCAAATGAACATTACATAGTTACCTTGCCATCAGTTCCTCTCAGAAGCTCACCATTTTCTTCTGGCAACAATCCCTTCCAATTCTGACAACATTTTGTCAGAACTGAAATTGTAACGATTGGGGAATTATTTCCATGGTCAGCGCACAAGATGCGCGCTGACACTGCGGAAATCCTCCACAAGCGTATAAAATACAGAACCCAGCTATGGTGCTATGCACCTGTAGAGGGAAATTTCCACCGGCAGATGGAGCTGTGGAGTGCAGAGGAATAAACCCTCTGCACTGCCACAGATGTCAGATGGGAATTGTACGCTGTGAAACAATATAGGGCAAGATAGCCCTTGGAGAGAGAGAGAGAGCACAGAGACAGAATGTATGTGTGTCCACCAATCTAGTAGCCACCCGGCGACGGTGAACACACAACAACGAAAACCAACTGGGAACGCAATCGCAAGAAAGGCGATTACTAATAGCGACACCAGACTGAGTAATACAGAGCAAAGGAACAGAATAAAGACAGAACTGATAACAAACGGTAATCCAACACACAGGAGCAGACAGGACTAACTACACGCGGTCACCACATGTTAGGCGCAATAGCGACAAAGCGCGTGCGTGTCACGGCCGCCACACGAGAAGCACAATAGCGACAAAGCGTACCAACCCTGACTAACCAAAGAAACACGAAAACAAAAGAGAATGCGAATGCTTGCTAAACGGTTACCTCACCGAGACGACAGCAAGCAAGCGTTCGTTCCAGACAGACAGACATATGGAGCAACCAGTAGCAACCGCTGCTCTGGCTACACTCCCAAGGCAGAATACAGAAGGAACCGCCGCCTCTACCGCTAGGGCGAATGCGATCCAAACAGACAGACAGATGGAGCAACCAGTAGCAACCGCTGCTCTGGCTACACTTCCAGACAGAGTACAGAAGGAACCACCACCTCTACCGCTAGGGCGAATGCGATCCCAACAGACAGAATGATTTCCTGTCGACCGCCGCTGGCGACAAGACAATCGCAACAGATAGACAATACAAACAATACTTTAACAAACAACCTGACTATGCTAACAGGAATGCTAGGGCACTCCCAATGAAGTACTCTAAGATAACAATATTAGCAAACAGTAAGCAAAGGGCTGAGACTCCAGGTGAGTTAGCAGGAACAAACCATCATGAACAGCAAGGAATTCTGGGAGGAAATGGTTTTTATACTGCAAGCCATCAGAGGAAGCAGCTAAGCAATTTGCATGACAAGTGGATGCAAATTCCTCCCCAGAACAGGAACTCTGAAGCTTGCAGAGTGGAGACAGGTCTCTTTTCCAGGGACCTGCAGCACTCAGACCTAACAAATGGTCAAAAAGCTGTGTGCAGACAGCAGAGCAGATCATTACAGTATCCCCCCCTCTAGGGATGGCTTCCAGACGTCCCTCAAAACTGATATTTTCAACAAAACAGACTGACTGAACACTCATGAAGGTCGGGTCAGCCCGACAAGGCCCAATTCCAGAGTCAATCCTCCCAAAACCGAACTCATCGGAAGCAGAAGCCACCGAAACATGCCCATCAGTACTACAAGCCTCAGCGTAACACCCATCAGAACTACGAGTGCCAGAGAAGAACCCATCGAAACTCTCCGAGCAATACCCACCACCTTCCAGGGACCGTCCAAAAATACCAAACCTCCCACAATACCTATTCGAAGTGTCCCTATTAAAACAGAAGCCACTGTTGATCCCATCCAAGGTACCAAAAAAATTTTCTCCCAGAATCTCCCAGAACACTTTGAAGCTCCGTAGAGATCCCAAAAGGCCAGAATGCTCATTAAGCTCACATGGAGAACTATCAAGAACCCCTATGAAACCCATGACAATTCCGGATTCAGGATTACCAGGACAAGCATCAAGATCAGGGCTTTCAGGGACCACTTCTGGGCATGCAGGCAGGCAGGCACTATCAGAACATGTCTCCACCAAGGAAGCATCTAAGCATGCTGGTAACCGAGACACACTTGGACATTCTGGCTCACAGAGTGCATCGGGGTACACTAGCACAAGAGAAACCTCAGGACATGTCGAAGAACTGCAAACGTCAGAGTCCGTCATGACTAGACCAAAACCAGGTCCGGGCAGAAGATCATCACGAGTAGTGGTCACAAGTACTGCTCTTTCAAAAGAAGACTTGGACTCAGACTCAGAAGTCTCTGTGACTGTAATAGTATCTCCTAAAAACTCATCATTGACTACGCATGACTGAAGCTCCACAAGAGCTGCGAAGGTAGTCAGCACAATAGCAATACCCACTGAAGTGGGCAATACCCCAGATCGACCTGGGGGGCAAGAGGCATCTCCTAAAAGTTCTGCATCCTTTGGGAGGAACCTGGAGACCTCCAAAACATCAAACAAAACCTCAGGAGCATCATTTCCCAAGTTTTCCGACAAAGTCATCGAGGATTCTGAACTATCCATGTTACAGGGCAAAACATCAAAAACATCTTGCGGACAGGGCAAATGTCCCAGGGATGGTTCTACAATATGCTGAGACTGAATTTCATCTTTAAGAACAGGATGCACAGGAATATCTACTGGAACGAACACTGACTCCCTGACTCCAATCTCACTGCACGCAGAATCCTGCATAGCAGTCAAACTAGACTGCAATTCCAAACTGGCAGAAGGACAGGTGAGAGTAGTTGCAATACCTGAACAAGCCTCTAGGTTTGCTGCAGGAGATTTCATGCAAGGCAACATTGACTCATCCAGAGTACAGGGTGGAGAGTACGTACTTTCTTCAGAGCAAGAAAGGGACTCACAAATGTCAGTGCGAGTGAACATCATTGTTTCATTCATGATACAGGGTGGACTCACAGAAATATTCTCTGGGCTAGGCAAAGTTCCCTCAGAATCAGTGTGAAACATAGATTTATTTGCAGACAAAGTTGCGACAACAACATGAGGAACTTTATTAGTCATGTTACAGGGAAGGTTCACGCAGGAGCTGTAAAAAATAGAAATCCAAATCCACTTACCTGGGGCTTCCTCCAGCCCGTGGCAGGCAGGAGGTGCCCTCGCCACCGCTCCGCAGGCTCCCGGTGGTCTCCGGTGGCGAGCCCGACCTGGCCAGGCCGGCTGCCAGGTCGGGCTGCTTCTACGCTCCAAGTTGCGTGTCACTTGTGCACGCTGACGTCATCGGACGTCCTCCGGGCTGTACTGCGCAGGCGCAGAAGTTCTGCGCCTGCGCAGTACAGCCTGGAGGACGTCCGATGACGTCAGCGCGCACAAGTGACACGCAACTTGGAGCGCAGAAGCAGTCCGACCTGGCAGCCGGCCTGGCCAGGTCGGGCTCACCACCGGAGACCACCGGGAGCCTGCGGAGCGGCGGTGAGGGCACCTCCTGCCTGCCACGGGCTGGAGGAAGCCCCAGGTAAGTGGATTTGGATTTCTATTTTTTACAGCTCCTTCGTGAACCTTCCCTTTAACATTACTCTTGAGGTTGCATGGTTTAGGAATTTTCCCCATAGCAGGATCATAGATGGAAGATCTTAAAGAATCACTGGGAGAAAAAGATCTGTCTTTAAATGACAAGGGATCTCACACATTTTTGACAAAACTGACACATTCATGTTGATTATAATCTGCAGAAACACCTGAGAAACAGGCATTAGATCACACAGTGTTTAAACTCACTTGCTTTACCCCAGAAAGGCAGGAACAATCATCCGATAACGGTGTCTCTTTATTGGAGTCAATTGGTTGGTGTGTGTGCAATTCATCCAAAATCATCTGCCACACACAAATCACCATCACTCGTCACACTCATCAGATTCAATCAAAGAGTACACAGAATCAACACAAGCATTAAGAATATCTTCGCTTTCTGCAATGTAAAAATCGCAAAATGCCTTCCAATCAATCTCGAACTCCTCAATCAAAGCCCCAATCTCCCACGAAGCAAATGGAGGCTCAAACAACCTTGTATCAAGTTAACACTCATACGGGTTGGGATCAGGAACATGCATAGATTTTCTTACTCCTTTAATATACTGAATGGTTTTGCATGGAAGGGATAGAACAGCTGACTGATTAGTAGATACATACTCATCAAAAATGGGTGGTAAACAAGGCAGTTTAAACCAGTGGGAAAAAAATCAATGTAAGAAACTGATAAAGATTATCATTCCAGGAATTGCTTTTCAAAATCTCATAAGCCCACAAAACCAGATCTCCTTGCAATAGAGTATAAGCGAATTGGAGAGCCGACGTGGACGGGTCAGTAATTTGAAAGGTAGGATTCAGAAAAAATCTTACACATTCAGAAAGGAAGTCCTCTTTGGTCTCAGTGTCTAGTCTTTTAAAGCTCTTAAAGGTATAAGAACCATATTCGACCAAAACATACAAATCGGAAATTCCCTCTACACTGGGAATTTCGGTTTGGCTGGTCATACTGTAACGATTGGGGAATTATTTCTGTGGTCAGCGCACAAGATGCGCGCTGACACTGCGGAAATCCTCCACAAACGTATAAAATACAGTACCCAGCTATGGTGCTATGCACCTGTAGAGGGAAATTCCCACCGGCAGATGGAGCTGTGGAGTGCAGAGGAATAAACCCTCTGCACTGCCACAGATGCCAGATGGGAATTGTACGTTGTGAAACAATATAAGGCAAGATAGCCCTTGGTGAGAGAGAGAGAGAGCACAGAGACAGAATGTATGTGTGTCCATCAATCTAGTCGCCACCCGGCGACAGTGAACACACAACAACGAAAACCAAGTGGGAAAGCAATCGCAAGAAAGGCAATTGCTAATAGCGACACCAGACTGAGTAATACAGAGCAAAGGAACAGAATAAAGACAGAACTGATAACAAACGGTAATCCAACACACAGGAGCAGACAGGACTAACTACTTGCGGTCACCACACGTTAGGCGCAATAATGACAAAGCGCGTGCGCGGCACGGTCGCCACACGAGAAGTGCAATAGCGACAAAGCGTACCAACCCTGACTAACCAAAGAAACACGAAAACAAAAGAGAATGCGAACACTTGCTAAATGGTTACCTCACCGAGACGACAGCAAGCGTTCGTTCCAGACAGACAGACATATGGAGCAACCAGTAGCAACCGCTGCTCTGGCTACACTCCCAAGGCAGAATACAGAAGGAACCACCGCCTCTACCGCTAGGGCGAATGCGATCCAAACAGACAGACAGATGGAGCAACCAGTAGCAACCGCTGCTCTGGCTACACTTCCAGACAGAGTACAGAAGGAACCACCACCTCTATCGCTAGGGCGAATGTGATCCCAACAGACAGAACGATTTCCTGTCGACCACCGCTGGCGACAAGACAATCGCAACAGATAGACAATACAAACAATACAGGTAACAAACAACCTGACTATGCTAACAGGAATGCTAGGGCACTCCCAAGGAACTACTCTAAGATAACAATATTAGCAAACAGTAAGCAAAGGGCTGAGACTCCAGGTGAGTTAGCAGGAACAAACCATCATGACCAGCAAGAAATTCTGGGAGGAAATGGTTTTTATACTGCAAGCCATCAGAGGAAGCAGCTAAGCAATTTGCATGACAAGTAGATGCAAATTCCTCCCCAGAACAGCAACTCTGCAGCTTGCAGAGTGGAGACAGGTCTTTTTTCCAGGGACCTGCAGCACTCAGACCTAACAAATGGTCAAAAAGCTGTCTGCCTGTGCAGACAGCAGAGCAGATCATTACAGAAATATTGGAAATACAGAGGCGCCAATAGGATAAAAATAGTGCCAATTTAAAAACCATAAAATTGTGGGTGGCAATGGTGGAATTGCCCACCCTACAAACAACACAAGACCACTTCGTGTGGTGAAACAAATTTAATCAATTTAGTACTCCTAATAACAAAAACAGTTTGCAACACGTTTCACAGGACCCAAGCCCGCTTCCTCAGGCAAAAGCAATTACAAGCAGGAGCAACTGTAAACAAAAAGAAAAACACATACACAAAATATAATCAATAAGGAATAAAAACAAATAGAGCAATAAAAATAATAAAAAATGATCAAAAGTTGATCAAAAAAATTATCATGAATAACATGATTGCGCATGATGCCAAAATTCATTGCCCATGGATAACTATAATCTCTGTCTTGACGGCAATTCTTATCCTAGTCCTTCTCGGAAGTATAAGATCTTTATTCCTATATTCACAATGTTCCAACTATATATTACAATAGATTACCCTAAATTATAGTAGATGCCGCCTCTTTAAAAGATTTATAAAATTCTACAATTAATAACACAAAAAGAAACATTATCATGATATATCTCCATTTTCCCTGGGTGATATACATATACACAAAAACGTATAGGGAGAAACCTATGTAAGACTTTAGAGTTGGTAGGAGAACATTATTGCACATTTCCACCGATAAATAGATACACATGATAAATAAACAGACACCTTAAATGAGCAGAAGCTCTAGACTGTTTCTCTCTGTAAACAAAACAAGCCCTGCGTCCATCTCTCAGGACTAAGTAAACAATCCATACCCATAGATGTTCAAGCCCAAGTGTTCCCACCCATAGTGGGGATGGTAAATGAGGTAATGGACAGTAGTAGGTGTATAAAGATAGGTCCAGCGAACTTACCCAGCAGTAGTCTGTACTGACTTGGCACCTCTGTGTTAGTCGGGCGCCCTCTCAGCTTCTATATACCCCGCGCTCAGTAGCGGCTAGTAGTGGGCGTGGCTATTGGTTTTGCATATCAGACATGCACGGAAGTGGCCGCTATCCGTCGCACGACAACAACGCCATCATTGGTGCTGAGTCCCTGGCGGATTTACGTCAATTGTGGGTATGAGTCCAGTGTAGCCATATCTATAGAGGCTAATGCTGGATACCCAGGGGGCGGAAGTGCGTCATCTGTGGGCTAGAGGCCACTGCCGACATATTGTGAGCTGGAGGACTAGCGCCTCCAGCACTTGTAGTATGTATGGGCCAAGAATGATAAATATATAATATAATATAATATAATAATAATAACAATAGCAGCAGCAGTCCGTATATTAAATCAAAAAATAAATAAATAAAAACATCAAGAGAAAACATGGGGAAATAGACAAACGGGGGTGTTCTGCAGTAATGTATGTTCTATTCTGTACCCTTGCCCCATCTAGTGGTGGAAGCGTAGGTTGCTGCAATTTAGGAAATGTTAGGAGATGTCTATAATACATTGTGTGACCTAACTAAAAAAACATAGTAGCTGTTATGCTAAATGAAGGGCACTGGTCAGGATAATATTGGCCACTCTCTTAAGTGAAACTCTATTAATAATAATAAAAATAGCAATAGTAATAATGATAAAAAGACAAGGTAAAAGGTTGGTCACCAAAAAATTATATAAAATATAGTGTATAAAATTGTAAAATTGTGAATTTTTGACACATAAAATAATGTAAGGTTACAGTTTTATAAAATGAAAGGAGAGAGCGACTGTTGTGGGGCAAATTAAAACTAAAACTAAAAACCAATAAAAACCAATAAAAACAACCAAAATTATGTGTGAGCCCATTTAGGCCTATTCGTACCTCTAAATTTGTGTGTTATACTCATTTAGCGAACTATCATAAGGATGATTGTGAGATTATAAGTTATGGCATATGAGTGTCATATACCGTATTTTTCGGAATATAAGACGCACTTTTTCTTCCCCAAAACTAGGGGGAAAAAGTGGGTGCGTCTTATATTCTAAAGGTACGGTATTTGGGCCCCAAAACATACTTACCGGTTCCTGCAGCCGCGATCCTGTCCTCCTCCGTCTGACTGCCGCCATCCAAGGGTCATCCGAGGGTCCCAGCTGTGGTCATCTGAGGGTCCCAGCCATCCCATCCAGAATCCCGGCTCTTCAGTGTCCCGTCGCCAGATCGTCTTCACTGCAGACAGCAGCCATGCGGTAATCACGCGCTGCTGCCTCGCCGACATCCTCCATGGTAACGGCGTCCTCTTCCTAGTTACGGTGCCCCCTTCTGTGTGACGAGCGGCGCATGTGCGCCGGGTCACGCATGACTTCAGGCGCACGTGCGCCGGGGTCACGCATGACGTCAGGCGCACATGCGCTGCCCGTCACACAGAAGGGGGCACCGTAACTAGGAAGAGGACGCCGTTACCATGGAGGATGTCGGCGAGGCAGCAGCGCGTGATTACCGCAAGGCTGCTGTCTGCAGTGAAGACGATCTGGCGACGGGACACTGAAGAGCCGGGATTCTGGATGGGATGGCTGGGACCCTCAGATGACCACAGTTGGGACCCTCAGATGACCCTTGGAAGTCGGCAGTCAGGCGGAGGAGGACAGGATCGCGGCAGCAGGATCAGGTGAGATGCTGCAGGGGCAAAGTGTAGTGTAGTTTGTTTTGGGTGCAGGATTTAGTTAGTGTAGTGTAGTGTAGTTTGGGTTGGCTGCAGGGGTTAGTTAGTGAAGTGTAGTGTAGTAGTGTAGTGTAGTTTGGGTTTCTACAGGGGTTACTTAGTGAAGTGTAGTGTAGTTTGGGTTGGCTGCAGGGGTTAGTTCGTGTAGTGTAGTGTAGTGTAGTTGGTGGGGGCAGCAGGGGTAAGTGAAGTGTAGTGTAGCAGGATTTAGTGTAGATGAGCAGTTCAGCTTAGATAGAGACAGTTTTGGGGGGTTTAAAGGTCCATAAGACACCCCTGCAACATAGACGCACCTAGGTTTAGTTTTTTTTTTTTTCCTGATTTTTGCCTTCTAAATCTAGGTGCGTCTTATATGCCGGAGCGTCTTATATTCCGCAAAATACGGTAAGTGCAACTGGGGGGTCCTATCTCTTGCCTTAAACCCGCCTAGCTGTTATATTGTTGTGTGGTACTTCTAAAATGTTTTTTCCAATTGTTCATTCAGCCCTAAGGGCACTAAAGTTTTTAAGGTTTGGATCCAAAACATCTCTCTGTTTTTTAGGGTCTGGATCGCATTTGGTAAAAGTGGATTAGTTTGTTCTAGGGCTACGAATGAAAGCATTGACACATTTCTATTATGGATTTGGTCAAAATGTCTAGATAGACTGTGTGTAGCTAGGCCTTTTAGGATGTTGCGCCTGTGTTGTCCAATTCTGTCCCGTAGTTGTTGGCTCGTGCGTCCTACATATTGTACATCACAAGGACAGGTCGCTACGTAGATGACCATTTTTGAATCACAGTCTATATGTTTTTTGATGGGGTAAGATATCTCGTTAACTTTTGCTACCAGATGATCCACATTCATTATGAAGGAACACGCCAAACAACGTGTCTTGTTGCATGGGTAGGAGCCTACTGGTTGAGGTGGTGTCTTTGAAGCTGTCCTAATTTTACTTGGTGCCAGTAGATTGCGAAGGTTGGGTGCTCTGCGAAATGTCATTATCGTTTTTTTAGGGATACAGTCTCGTAAATATGGGTCCTGTTGTAGGATTTCCCATCTGTTGGTCAAAATATGTTTTATGGTAGTGTGTTGTGCATTATATTTAGTAATAAATCGTAGTGTGGTTTCTGATCTGTCATTGTCGGTCTTTGGGGATGTGTGGGGATATCTAGCTTTGAATTTTGCATCTCGTATACGTTTTTTCGGGTATTTTCTTTCTTTAAATTTATTAACCAAAGTTTTGGACTGTGTTTCATAATCTTGTAAATCCGTACAGTTTTTATAAATACGTTTGAATTGGTTATATGGGGTGTTCGTGGTCCATGGTTTATAATGAAAACTATCAAAATGAATGTAGCTATTGGAGTCAACCTGTTTGAAGAAAGTTTTGGTTTTAATTTTCCCCTCATTATGAAACAAAATCAGGTCCAAAAATTCCAGAGCTATATTACTATGTTGGGAGGTAAAAGAAAGCTTGGCTCTGTTTGAGTTAAGGTAATTAAGGAATAGCGGAATCCGTGATGTGTCGCCCTGCCAAATGAAAACTAGATCATCAATGTACCGTTTGTATAGTACAATGTGATCACGAAATGGGTTGTTGTTATAAATATAAATGTTCTCCAGTAATCCCATGGCCAGGTTCGCATAGCTGGGCGCAAAGCTGCTGCCCATGGCTGTGCCCCCTATTTGTTGGTAAATATTGTCCATAAAAGAGAAATAATTGTGTGTTAGTATAAATTCAACACATTGTAACAAGAAGCTTTTTTGTTTCTGTGGCATGTCCAGGTCTGACTGCAAAAAGAAGTGTGTGGCTTCAGTACCAAACTCATGCGTAATGTTGGTGTACAGGGCTGTTACGTCACATGTTAGCCATGTGTAGTCAGGTTGCCAGTCGTAATCTTTAAGTATGTCTATAAGATGTTGAGAGTCTCTTGTATAGGACTCCAGTTTACGCACATATTTCTGTAGGTGCTGATCAACATACTTAGATAGGTTACTGGTAATATAATTAATGCCAGATATTATGGGTCTTCCTGGGGGGTGTTGTAAACTCTTATGTATTTTTGGTAGTTGGTAAAAAAAGGGGGTGGTGGGGTTCTCAATCATGATGAAATTTTTCTCATTTTTAGTGATCAGGCCATCCATCATAGCAGCGTTAATAAAGGTTTTTAGTGCCGTGTGATATACAACAGTAGGATCAGAGGGTAATATACGATAGCTGACAGGGTCTCGAAGTAGGCGGTGGGACTCATTAATATAGTCTTCTCTGTTGAGTAAAACTATTCCTCCTCCCTTGTCTGCGGGTTTAATAACCAAATTGGTATTATTTTTTCAGATTGTTGAGGGCAATTTTTTTGGATTGTGTAAAGTTAGAGGGGAATTTTAAATTATCCTGACACAATCTTTGTAGGTCCTCCAGTGCTAATGCATAAAATGTTTCTATAAAATTACCCTTGGAGGCTGTGGGATAAAACCTAGAGCGGCCTTTCAGGGAGGTAACTATGCACTTTTCCAACTGTATTTCCTGTTCATTTACCGTAATTATTGGTGTAGTGTTATCTTGAGTCAATATGGGCGTTGTGGTTTTGTCAATTTTCTTTAATGCGAAATGCCTTCTTAGGGTGAGTTTCCGGACAAAAGCGTTGAGGTCTGTGTATAGTTCACTAAGTTGGGCCGTGTTGGTGGGACAAAAAGATAAACCCTTGCTTAACAATTTTGTCTCATTATCTTTAAGCATATAGCTGGATAAATTAAAAATGGATTTGGTGCTACTGTCAGTGGAAATACCTAAGTTCTGTTCCTTTTTTCTTCCGCCCCTACCCCTTGACCCTCGTTTCCTGCGTCTTGGTATGAGCGTTTGCGCATGCTTTTGGGTTGTAGGAACATGCGTATTGGTTTTGGGCTGGGGAGTTGTTTGTGTAATGGATCTGGTGGGTGGGTAGTGAGGGTGGGTGGAAGATCTAAAAAAGATTCTGAGTGTTCATTAGGACTTTCTAATGCTGGATGGTTGGGATTGGGTAATGATTACAGAAATATATCAGTTGCTGTCAGAGGACAATGGATGTGCCAGTAATGGTCATGTTTCCCTATGGCTCAAGCTGGTGATGTTACAGTTTAACAGTGTGCTGACCAGAAAACTGTTATGGGGTAATGGCCATTTTTTCAAAATGGAGGATGAAGAATTCCATTGACCACAGTGGATAAATGGGACACAGGAGAGGAGAAAGTGATTGATGACTAGACTATGCGGGAGGTAAGTATGACTTATGTAGGTTTATTTTGACTTTTCATTTTCATATCAGGTTTTCTTTAAGGATTACAGATTGCACAGCAAGCTCATGGTAAACCAGAACTCCTAGGAGTGTGTAAGGGGATAAAAAGTGATGCATCGTGGGACAGCTTATATGCTCACTCCAGCCTGAATAATCGCAGATACCTTCTGTTTTAGAAAAGCAAATTTCTGTTTTACTCAAAGATAACACCATCCTAACCATTTATATGCACTTGAAACAAAAAGAAAAACCGAGAGCCCAATATAGTGCAGTAAGTCTAACAATTGTTGGCGAAATAATTAACAGATGTGGATATACTCACAAACACGGGTTACCACATAGGCAACCACTTGAACTGCAGGTGGGGAGTATTAGAACCTGACCCCACTCAGGTTTAAGAAGTCGCTCTCTGTAGATAGAAAGAAGGGGACAGTCCCCTCCACCCAAGGTGGACTATATACTGTGCAAATTTGGACAGAGGCGCCAGGCAGGTTAAAATGATCTAAAAACAACTAAAAAGGAGGAGTACAGGTGGACTTACCTCCTGAAATGATGGACAATCAAGATTGTTCAAATCGCAAATAACAATTTATTTTGGCACTCCGCAACGCGTTTCGCAGGTATAACCCGCTTCATCAGGCAAGGAGTGCAAGCTCAAAAAGGTCCAATAGTGGCAATGCGCCTCTGTAATGAGTTACAGAGGCGCATTGCCACTATTGGACCTTTTTGAGCTTGCACTCCTTGCCTGATGAAGCGGGTTATACCTGCGAAACGCGTTGCGGAGTGCCAAAATAAATTGTTATTTGCGATTTGAACAATCTTGATTGTCCATCATTTCAGGAGGTAAGTCCACCTGTACTCCTCCTTTTTAGTTGTTTTTAGATCATTTTAACCTGCCTGGCGCCTCTGTCCAAATTTGCACACTAACCATTTATATAGTCACACTATAAAGAAATAATTCTCCTCAGGAGTTACAGGAGACATCTTTCATCACGTTCATTGTCCCTTCTTCAAATAAAGCTTCATCTTTTTAACTATGACTTCTTTTGGTATGCAATTGCAAAAGCACTGCATGCAGCATTGTTGAAGCAAATTACATTAAAGGGGAACGTCAGCCTAAATTAACATAATGTGTCATTAAGTTACATTAGTTATGTTAATTAAAATAGATAGGTAATATCTCTTACCCACCCTTTTTTAAAAGAACAGGCAAATTTTTGTGATTTCATGGGAACAGCCATCTTTTTTATGGGGGCAGCCATCTTTCTTTGTTGAAAGGAGGTAACAAGGAGCATGAGAAACTGTTCCTACTGTCCTGTGTCCTGATCACTCCTCCCAGATGCGCACGCTAGGCTTCAAATTTCAAAAAAAAAATTGCACCAAAACAGCAGAACGAGAACAAAAACATCAGAAATCCCATCATGCTTTGCACAGCATCAGGGGGAAAATGCCCGGGCAGTTTTCTTCTGTGCAGCTAAAAATGAGGCTTGGGTAAGAAAAACAAAGTTCTGATGCTGTGAAACTGTTAAAGAAACGCCAAGCATTTTCAGTCCTGCTAAGTAGATTTTTAGTCTGGAGGTTCACTTTAACAGAATGAAGAAATGCAGGTGCTCCAGTAATCTCACCAAAAATCGCAATGTTTCATTGCAAAAGCTAGCATTTGGGATTGTGAAATGGTGAAGCTATTGGGCCCCAGGGGCAGATTTGTACTTCCCAGCGCACAAGGCCTGATGCCACCAATTGCCCCTCCCCTCCCCCCATTTCAGTGACTCATTTATATGTGTGTATATTTTCTCTCAGTTGAAAAATTATTGCATGTTCTGTCAGAGCAGTGAGTCCCTAATGCCTGGTACACTCCATGCAATTTCCTGTCAGATAGATCAGAGTTCCCCAACCCTGTTCTCAAGGCCCACCAACAGTACATTTTGCAGAAAATCACAATCATTCACAGGTGAGGTAATCAGTGTCTCTGCAGAGCTGATTAACTACCTCTGTGGATTTCCACAAAACATGCACTGTTGGTGGGCTTTGAGGGCAAGGTTGGGAAACACTGAGATGGATGGGTCAAATCAATTTTCTGATCACTTCAATACAAAGTCGATCAGAAAAATATTTGGAAATCAGATCGGACCTGTCCGAAATAATCGATAAGACCATCTATCTGATGGCAAATTGTGTGGTGTGTACCAGGGATCAGAAGTGAAGTAGCAGAGCAGCATTCATCTCCATCTCTGCTCTCCTGTGATCTGAGACCTGTTGCTCAGCTATCAAAAGGTAAAGATTACCTGAGAAGAAAAGTGTAACCCTTTTATTGTTTTGCACTCTGATTCTTTTACTATTTGTTTTTTTTTTTACTGATGGCTAACATGGTACAATACTGCAGTACTGCTACCTTTAAAATGAGCCAGCAAGGCGTTACATTTTAGCTTAGAAGAAGCTGCCATAAATTTCTATAGGGAAAAAAATGTATCTCTTATTTCTGTTTATGATTTAGTTCAGGGGAGAGAGAAGAAGGGACGGCTCGAGTGTCTTGGGAATAAAGTAAGCGTGCAGACCCTCTGGATTTTTTGCTTTATTGTCGAAATTCTTCATGGTGTGCAACTCTCTCTCTCTGCTATGGTATTTCTTTTCCAAAACCATTGTGCAGATGTCAATATTTCCTTTAAAGTGGACCCAAATAAAAAAAAAAAAAAGATTTCAGAAATAAAATCTATTTTCTAAATTATAATAATAAATAGCAGCCTTTTTTCAGCTGCATGATGACAAATGTATAATATTTTACCTTTATTGGAGGAACCCCTCCCTTCCTTTCATATTGCCGGGACAGAATCCGGCAAACTGGTGAAGTAGGAGGTGTCCGGCAAAGGAGGAATTGCTAATGGCTGCCACCTGTACAGTGGCGTAGCTAAGGAGTTATGGGCCCCAATGCAAGTTTTACAATGGGGCCCCCCAAGAACTCCTTTCTAAATAGAGGACAACATTATTTTTCCTGCATGCACAGATCATGCCCCTTTGACAAAATGGACAAAAAGATCAACTGCCAAGCTTATGGTATGTGAGCACTCAGAAAGCTATTTCACTATCATTGTTTGTGAGCACTCAGTAAGTTATTTATCAGCCCTTTTTTCTGTGTGAATAGCCTTGTGCAGTATAAGGACAACCATTTTGGACTTTTTATATGAGTCTCTCTAGCTCCCTGTGTGAAACCTTTTCTCAGTATTTCATTTGCTTAGTCCACATATACTTGGTCTTTCGGGTTGTTTAGGGGCATATTGATTTTTGCTAAAGAAGGATTTGTAAGCAGCCTTTACTAGCAAAGATTAATTAGTTACTGGAGAATTTTGCTAATGGCCTAGTGCTTCTCCTTGACTAAATGTTTGAGGTTATATGCATTTTTATACTGTAGAGTTGTATTACCATCTAGAGAGCATGCCTATGACGATGACATTATGAGAACAGCAAGCATAGAATGCATATGTGGTATGGGTGAATGGTTTTCATATATTCCCTCTGTGTCCTGTGAACATTCTTCTTCTCCTTTGCTGTATAGTAAATGGTCAAATGGAGACTTGTTAAAGGGAGTAAAGCATTCTGGGTGAATTCATTGTGACCACATTCTGAATGGATAATTACAGTAAATAAGATTGCTTTAAATATAATATGCTAATTCAGCTCTAAACGTGGCTTGCATTACCGGTATTCTGAAAACCATTGTCTAAAAACATTTTTAGCAACTTATCACCTTCTTTCCTTACATCCTTAAAGGGAACCTGAAGCAAGTAAAATTATTTAAAATGCACACATGACGTAGCTGCAAATGAATATTACATACTAACCTCACCGTCTGTTCCTCTCAGAAGCTCACCATTTTCTTCTTACAGTGAGTCCTTCCATTTCTGACAATATTTTGTCAGAACTGAAATATACCAGTTGCTGTCAGTTATATATCAGCAGCTGTCAGTTACAACTGAATGTGCAAGGTAATGTCCATGTTTCCCTATGGCTCAAGTGGGTGATTTTACAGTTTAACAGTATGCTAACCAGGAAGCTGTTATGGAGTAATGGCCATTTTTAAATGAAGGGCGGAGAATTCCATTGATCACAGTGGACACATGGGACGCAGGAGAGGAGAAAGAGGTTGAGTAGTAGACCAAGGCTTTTCAACCTGTGGTACGCGTACCACTGGTGGTACTTTGTTGTTGGCCAGGTGGTACACACCAGGTTTGCCTGCGACTTTATTGCCACTTGTCCTGGGCCTGTCCTGCCTCCACAAAGTTTGGCTCCCCCTCCCTCACTCCTTGCTGTGCTGCTCTGCAGCATACTTCAGACCTCAGATCAGTTGTGAAGAGACAGCCAGGCCAACGGGGCACAGTAATGGTGCAGATACAGAAAGTGACATCACTGCTCACTTCCTGAATTTGAAGTATACACGCCGTCACCATGCACCATTCGCCTGGCTGTCTCTTCACTACGGATGGCGCACCGATGATCTTAGGTGTGATCTGCTTTTTTGCACATGCTCATTCACATATACACAAATAAGGGTCGGCCGATCCAGTTGTTAGTGTGGATGCTGTATAAGTGTGAGTTTGAGTTGGCTCATGAAGTATACTCCTAGTATAATCTTAGTGGAATGTTGGTCATGGATATTTTTCTAATAATAAAGAATTTTTGCACTGTTGGAGTGGCGGTTATTTTAATTTTTGCGATATATCGCAGGGCAGCATAGCAACTAGCAAGGAGTGAGCAAGGGGGAGCCGAACTTTGTGGTGAGTCACTGCCTAGCTCTCTGGTGGTGGGGCCAGGCTACCTATAATTAAGTAAGGGGGGGGAGAGGGGGTAGAGGAACTTGCAAGGCTACCTATATTGGCAATACTGACAATTTGTAGGGTTGCAATCTAATTGTAGTCTTTTTCCCCACCAATGCCTCTTACTTTTCCCCTCCCTTATGCCCTCTTTTCGTAAAGTGTAGCTGTAAGAAAAAAGTGCCCCTGGGGGGTACTTACCTCAAGGAGGGGGAGGCCTTTGTATCCTAAAGAGGTTTCTTCCTTCCTCGTCAGTAGAGGGGATCCAGTGCTGGGAGCCCCAAAGTTCTCCTTGTAGGTGTGTGCGCGTGTGCAGTAGCTGCTCTCCGTTCAGGCTCCAGCAGAAACAGCCAAGCTCGATCGCATCTAATCTACTATGCAGACACACTGGTGGTACTTTTTAGGTGATAAAAGTGGTACAATTAGTACTAAGGTTGAAAAACCCTGCTCTAGACACACACACACCACACACACACACCACATACACACCACACACACACAAACACCACATACACACCACACACATCACACACACCACATACACACCACACACACGCCACACAAACACGTTCTCAGCAACTATATTTGTTTTCCTTGACTGCAATACTTCAGTTTAGGTCTTCCTTATAGGGCAACTGAAGTGAGAAGAATACGGTGGCTGCCATATTTATTTCCTTTTAAAATATATTGACTTGCAGCGCTGCTGATCTATGTCTCTGCAGAAGTGTCTGAATCACACCAGAAACAAGCATGCAGCTAATCTTGTAAAATCTGACAATAATGTCAGAAACACCGGCATATGCTTTTTCAGGGGCTGTGGTTAAAAGTATTGGAGGCAGAGGATTAGCACATTAGCCAGGTAACTGGCATTGCATAAAAGAAAATAAATATGTCAGCCTCCATATCCCTCTCACTTCAATTATCCTTTAACTGTTGGCTCACTGTAGTGGTATTTTAAACAGTTGAAATTTGACAGTTGGAAAATGACAGTTTAAAAAGACATTTAGAAAATGGCAGGTGAAAAACAGTATAAAACTGGCAGTAGAAAAATGGCAGTTGAAAAACAACAGTTTAAATTTGGCAGTTGAACTGTCATTTTCCAACTGCCATTTTCCAACTGTAGTTTTAGAACTGCCATTTTCCGACTGCCATTTTCCAACTGTCATTTTTCAACTGCCATTTTCCAACTGCCATTTTCCAACTGTAATTTTTCAACTGCCATTTTCCAACTGTCAAATTTCAACTGTTGCGTTTCAACTGCCATTTTCCAACTGTGAAATTCCAACTGCTATTTTCCAACTGCCATTTTCCAACTGTAATTTTTCAACTGCTATTTCCAACTGTCAAATTGTAACTGTTGTTTTTCAACTGCCATTTTCCAACAGTCAAATTTCAACTGTCATTTTCCACCTGCCATTTTTCAACTTTCATTTTCCAACTGCCATTTTCCAACTGTCATTTTTCAACTGCCATTTTCCAACTGTCAAATTTCAACTGTTGTTTTTCAACTGCCATTTTCTAACTGCCATTTCCCAACTGCCATTTTATAACTGTCATTTTCCAACTGTCATTTTCCAACTGTCAAATTTCAACTGCCATTTTCCAACTGTCATTTTCTAACTGTCATTTTCCAACTGCCAATTTTCCAACTGCCATTTTTCCAACTGCCATTTTCAACTGCCAAATTTCAACTGCCAAATTTCAACTCTTGTTTTTAGCTGTCATTCTCCAACTGCCAAATGTTAACTGCCATCTTCCAACTGCTATTTCCCAACTGCCATTTTCCAACTGTCATTTGCCAACTGCCAAATTTCAACTGTTGTTTTTCAACTGCCATTTTCCAACTGTCGTTTTCCAACTGTCAAATTTCATCTGTTGTTTTTCAAATGCCATTTTCCAACTGTAATTTTTCAACTATCCTTTTCCAACTGTTTCCTTCTTCCTTTCCTATTTTATTTAATTTGCAAATACAAGCCTTGAGGTCCTCAATGTTAAATTTTGATTTGCCACGACATTTTATGTTTTGGGGGGTAGATTTGCATCACGATTTGCACAATTTAAAACTGTCAATCTCTAAAATGTCCATAACCAGATGAAACAGTCACAGGTGTCAGATATGCAACTGTGAAGAGGGAGTGGAAGAAAAAGCCTATGTTGGCTTTTGATCTTCCTATATTGCTCCCAGTCTAATGACCCATTTATTGGCTTCAACTTTCATAGTGGTTCTCTTTCCAGGCTAACACTTGTAGTCACCTTTGAAAACCTGTCCACAGAGATGCTCATCCGGATTCCAGATATCCAAACTTTTTTTCAGCTATCGGATTCAGATTTTTTTTTTAAATCCAGATAGCTATCTGCAGATAGTTTCACCCATGACCCGGATATCCGCGGATTTCTACCAGATATCCGAATCCGATTAGATTTTCAGTAGCAAAAAGGACCCTCCTCCTCCATCTCTCTCTCTCATTTTGTCTTCCAGGCTGTCAAAAGCAAGCTCACATACATTGGCCAGGAATCAAACCCAGGTCAACTGCTTGAAAGGCAGCTATGCTCACCACTATACTACCAACACTACTACTGAAGCCAGCCTAGCATGTACCATTGTGATATACCCAAGAGAAAAATGAGATTGCTTATTTGCCTAATTTGCTAGATGAAAGCAGTGGGACACATGGTGAAACTGCTTACAGGCTTCAATTCAAGACTTCAGAATCAGAAAGATCATGTGCTTCCCTGGATTATGCTGGTGTAACACACACAGCAAAGGACAGCAATTTGGAGTCTGGAAGATTCCAGGGCAAATGTGTGAAGGATGAAAAGCTAGGTGGCCATGTAACCCTTCCTGCTAACCTAAAGCTTACTCGTGGCTTACAACACATTGGCTTAAAACTTTACCAAATCCAATGCTCCAATATGGGGAAGCTTCTCTGTTTGTTTGTTTTTAAGTGTGGTGTCACAGTTCACTCATCTCTTCAACTATAAGAAAGGTCCAGGAGTAGTCCCCATAAAATCATTTAGCATCAACTGCATACACAGTCTCTGTGGCACAATTGGTTAGCGCATTTGGCTGTTAACCGAAAGGTTGGTGGTTCAAGCCCACGCAGGGACGGCCTTGCCTTTTGTGTTCAACAGTTGTCCGAAGAGAACCCCAGATAGCCATTAAGCAGCAACTACATACACAGTCTCTGTGGCACAATTGCTTAGCGCATTTGGCTGTTAACCAAAAGGTTGGTGGTTCAAGCCCACCCAGGGATGACCTTGCCTTTTGTTCAACAGTTGTCCGAAGAGAACCCCAGATAGCCATTAAGCAGCAACTACATGCACAATTGGTTAGCGCATTTGGCTGTTAACCGAAAGATTGGTGGTTCTGTGAAGGGAACTAATGTACCCTTCTTAAACTTGAAGATTGTATACAAATGTAAGCAGACTGCAGAGTGGTGCAGTGGAAGTGTGCTGGGCCCATAACCCAGAGGTTGATGGATTGCAACCATCCTCTGCTAGGCATGATTTCATTTTTGCACCTCGCTTTATTGCATGGACAAAACGGTTTCCATAGCCCTGTAAGAGAAAGTGTAATAAGGGCCCTGCCATAACATAGATATTACGGTAGCTAAGACTACTCCTGGGCCTTTCTTGTAGTTGAAGAGATGAGTGAAATGTAAAATGGCTGGCTTCAGCCTGTAATGTTAGTTGACCTGGGTCTGATTCTTGGCCAATGGTGGTATAGTGGTGAGCAAAGCTGCCTTCCAAGCAGTTGACCTGGGTTTGATTCCTGGCCAAAGTATGTGAGCTTGCTTTTGACAGCCTACAAATCCCTGGAAGACAAAATCAGAGAGAGAGAGAGAGAGAGAGAGAGAGAGAGAGGAGCAAGGAGGGTGGAGGGCCTTGTTAAAGGTTAAATACGTTTTTAAAAGGCACTTTCGGTTTGTCTATCCGGATATCCGAAGGATATCCGAATAGGTCGGATATCCGCGTTCATGCGATATCTAAAAGGTTGGATTCGGATATCCGAACCAGATACGGATATCTGGATATCCGGATCCGGATTAATTCAAATTTTAAAAAGTACTATCCGAGCATCCTTGCCTGTCCACACATTCTCTACTTTAGTGTTTGGTTCCTCCACATTGGTGACCCTCTTGTTCTTGGGCTACTTCAAATGTATTTATGTATGGTGATTTATTGTTGTTGGGTTGTTTTGCAGATGAACTTGCACTGTTTTTTCTTGATGAAAAGGTACTTTGGTGCTTTGAAACATTGGTTTATATTAATTGCAGCATTACTTACAGATCTTTCTGTACCAATTTTTTAGAGTGCCAACCATTTACTTCTCTTTACAAAAACGTATGGCTCGTGTGTTGCTCTACGTTGCAGTATTAATTGAAATGAGACAGCACTGTGTTGGCACAGAAATGCATGCAGCAGTTCATTGTCAGAACACACAGCTGCACAGAACATGAGAGTCTGAGACACTTTACTGAAATAAGCTCAGCAATGCAGCAGTGCATCCTGACCTTCAAGATCGTTATCAAACTACCATTTTTAAAGGACCACTATAGTGAAAAAGTAAGCAGTTTATATCTTTCAGAACCGACATGTTTTGGACTAGTCTACCTCCTCATTGGGAATTTTAAGGGTTTTCTTTGTTTTTAAAATAATTTCCTAAATGGCAGTTGCTAAGCGGAGCAGTGCTTTTCAGCGCTGCTAGATTTGGGCGCAGCCAGCGCCGCCATAGTCTATAATGGGAATCAGTTTATAGCAGTGCTCAGTGAGTAACGTCGGCTCCGTCAGAAGACGGAGCAGAAGTTACTTAAAAAACACAATAATTCAACCTCCAGCAATCGCTGGAAGCCGAATTATACCATTCCCCCATTATCCATGGTGGCCTGGAGGGGGAATAGTAAATAACACGGCCCGGACTTGTGCAGAAGTAGGATCAGCCATATAACAACTGTATCCTGCGCCCAAGTCTACCGGCGCCGTTTTCATATGTATGCGTTGCTAAGCCTAACTGCCAAAATACCAAGATGCCAGCCTACCTATTCACTTGCACACTATTTTCTTTTCTTTTCTTCATATAATCCTTTTCTGCATGAATGCCCAAATAGATTTGCTGCATCCCTGCGGCAGATCAGTGATTTATTACTGTATTTACAGCCCTGCAAACCTCCAGAGCTTCTCTTCCTGGAGAGGCAGAGCGTTCAGCTGTAGCTCTGCCTCTCCGCAGTCAATTTCTGCTGATCGCCGCCTCTCCCCACCCCTCTCAGTCTTCTTTCACTGAGAGGGGCCGGGAGGAAGCGGAGATCCGCGGAGATTGATTGCGGAGAGGCTGAGCTACAGCTCAAAGCTCAGCCTCTCTAGGAAGAGAAGCCCTGCGTGTAAGGGCAGCATAATCTACGACCTGCAAAGTCATAGAACTTTGCAGGTCAATTACACAGCAATAAATCACCCATCTGCCACGCAGGCGCGGAGGTAGGGTGGGTCGGGGTAGGACAAGTGCCCCGGGGCGCCTGGTCCCCAAGGGCGCCCTCCGCATTGCTGAGCTGCTGGGTTTTTTTTTGTTTACTTTTTTTTTTTGCGGCGGAGGGGAGCAGCGCAGAGAAGAGGGAGAGCTGTGCGGACGGTGGGGAAGGGGGGCCATCTCCCCCCTCCTTCCCTCACCTTAGATGCTCTCCCTCCCTCGCTGTCCCCTCCAATGTCCGGGTGGCTGGCAGCGGCGGGCGGAACTCACCTCCGTCTCGCTCCAGCGCCGGCCGGAAGTTCGGGTGACGCAGCCGCTGCTCTGGTCTGGACCAGACCGAGTAGCGGGCGGCAGATCCATCCGGCGCTGCGAGAGACGGAGGTAAGTTCCGCCCGCCGCTGCCAGCCACCCGGACATTGGAGGGGACAGCGAGGGAGGGAGAGCAGCTCTTCCTCTTCTCTGAACTGCTCCCCTCCTGCTGGGGAAGGGGACACCTGACCTGGCTACCTACTCTGGGCACATATACCACTGCCTACATATATTGGGCACATATACCCCTGCCTACATATACTGGGCATATACCCCGGCTACCTACTCTGGGCACATATACCTACCCTGGCTACCTACTCTGGGCACATATACCCCTGGCTACCTACTCTGGGCACATATACCCCTGGCTACCTACTCTGGGCACATATACCCCTGCCTACATATATTGGGCACATATACCCCTAACTACATATACTGGGCATATACCCCTGGCTACCTACTCTGGGCACATATACCCCTGCCTACATATACTGGGCATATACCCCTGGCTACCTACTCTGGGCACATATACCCCTGGCTACCTACTCAGGGCACATATACCCCTGCCTACATATACTAGGCATATACCCCTGGCTACCTACTCTGGGCACATATACCCCTGGCTACCTACTCAGGGCACATATACCCCTGGCTACCTACTCAGGGCACATATACCCCTGCCTACATATACTGGGCACATATACTCCTAACTACATATACTGGGCATATACCCCTGGCTACCTACTCTGGGCACATATACACCTGGCTACCTACTCTGGGCACTTATACCCCTGCCTACATATACTGGGCACATATACCCCTAACTACATATACTGGGTACATATACCCCTGGCTACATATACTGGGCATATATACCCCTGGCTACATATACTGGGCACATATACCTCTGGCTACATATATTGGGGACACATACCCCTGCCTACATATACTGGGCACATATACCCCTGGCTACCTGTTCTGTGGACAGCTCTACCCCTGGCTACCTGTTCTGGGGACATCTATACTGCTGGCCACCTATTCTGGGGACACCTATAGACCTAGGGCTACCTATTTTTGGGGAAGCACTGCTGTCAGATTGAGTGTATTTTGGGGAACTGCTGCCAGGTGAGAGGTGTCTACCATATTAAGGGGACATTCTGCCTATTTATGTGAAATGCTGTCTATTTATGTGCCTCATGACTGCTGAATTTGTCTTGTTGGGGGCCTCATGGTTACTGAATTTGTCTTGTTGGGGGCCTCATGATTTGTTGGGGGCCTCAAGATCGCTGAATTTGTCTTGTTAGGGGCCTCATGATTGCTGAATTTGTCTTGTTAGGGGCCTCATGATTGCTGAATTTGTCTTGTTGGGGGCCTCAGGATTGCTAAATTTGTCTTGTTGGGGGCCTCATGATTGCTGAGTTGGTCATGTTGGGGGCCTCATGTTTGCTCATGAGTGCGGAATTTGTCTTGATGGGGGGGGGCTCATGATTGCTGCATTTGTCTTGGAACATGCTGGAAGGTACATACTGAGGGAGGGTGGGTGAGCGTGAGCCTGCTAACCTCCATGTACATTTGAAGGGGCGTGACCAAATGTGGAGCACCCATAACCACGCCCACATTTGGTCACGACCCTTCACCTTAGGGGGCGCATTAATAGTCTTTGTCCCCGGGCGCTGAAAACCCTAGCTACGCCTCTGCTGCCACGGGAATGCGGCGATTCAAGTGGGGCATTCATGCTTAACAGGAATTTATGAAGAAAAGAGGTAAAAACGAGACTTCAGAGTCTCTTTAACTACGGTGACTGCGCTATGTCCTGGGAAACGTCCTGCTTTTAGCCGCGGGATGTCCCAGCCTCGGGACTCTGGCCACCGTCTATTGCATTAACTGGCCATGGCGTCTTTTAGACGCCGCGCCAGTTCATAGCCCACAGCCCCACTTCAGCCTGCATAGTCTTCCGGCAGGCAGAGCAGGGCTACGGGAAGATGGAATCCGAAGCCCTGTACTGGAGACTATTTGTGTCTCCAGTACAGGGCTTTGGGCGCCATCTTCCCATAGCCCTGCTATTCCATTCAGCGCAGGAGATTGGAGGAGCAAGATCTCCGGGGGAGCTGCGCGCCAGAGGCCAGCCGGGAGAGGAGACTTCTGTCAGGTGACTAAATTATTTTTTTTGCAGGTTACATTTTCTGCTGAAATGTTGCCCAAATTGCATTTGTTTTCTGCTGAAATGTTGCCCAAATTGCGTTTGTCTTTTGCTGAAATGTTGCCCAAATTGTGTTTGTTTTCTGCTGAAATGTTGCCCACATTGCATTTATTTTCTGGTGTCTGGGGTAACTGTTGCTGCATTTATTATTTAATGGTCATAGTTGGCTATATTTGCTGCTTTGGGGTTATGGATACGCTCCGCCAACACTATGCCCATTTTTCAGCGCGGCACCCCACCCGTCCCAGGTTGGACCCACAAAAATCTGGTCACTGTACTTTAACAATTGCTTTTCAGCAAATGCTTCAAATGCTTTTGAAAACAAACGAAACCTTGAAACTCCATTGTGAGGAGATGGACTAGTCCAAAACTCGTTCTGTCAGATTTTGAAGTGAACGTAACTTCAGAGCTTCCTCTCTGCTCTAAGGAAATAAGTAACAGCATAATAACTTTAAAGAAAACATTTCTTTGTTACAACACAGAAAACCCTGCAGTGTTTACTTTCTGGTGTCCAAGGAGCACAAAAGGGTTAACCGCCTGTGTTTACACATTAGCCCAAACTGTGGCACAGAGTGGCACACCTGACAGCCGTAATTTACACTTGCTGTTTGCTTGCTGATAAGGAATACTTAGACAGGCTAATCTCTCTAGATCAGGGCTTTACACCTGTGGTACACGTATCACCGTTGGTACTTTGCTGTTGGCCAGGTGGTACACACCAGGTTTGGCTGCCACTTTTTTGTCCACCTGCCACTTGTCCTGGTCCTGTCCTGCCTCCACAAAGTTTGGCTCCCCCTCTCCCTCTCCTTGCAGTGCTGCTCTGCGGCATACTTCAGACCTCAGATCAGTGGGAAGAGACACCTAGGCCAACGGTACACAGTAATGGTGCAGATACAGAAAGTGACATCACTGCTCACTCCTTGTATTTGAAGTATACATGCCGTCACCATGCACCGTTTGCCTGGCTTTCTCTTCACTGTGGCTTACTTACCGATGATCTGAGGTGTGAACTATTTCGCAGGAAAGCACAGCAAGGAGTGAGCAAAGGGGGAGCCGAACTTTGTGGCGAGTCACTGCCTATCTCTCAGCTCTCTGGTGGTGGAGCCAGGCTACCTATAATTAAGCAGGGGTGGGGGAGGAACTTGCAAGGTTACCTATATTGGCAATCTACCTCCAGATTGTCAATACTGACAATCTGTAGGCTAGCAATCTAATTGTAGTCTTTTTTCCTCACCAATGCCTCCTACTTTTCCCATCCCATATGCTCTTTTTTCTTAAAGTGTACCTGTAAGAAAAAAGTGCTCCTGGGTGTACTTACCTCAGGGAGGGGAAGGCCTTTGTATCTTAAAGGGGAACTGAAGTAAGAGGTATACGGAGGCTCCCATGTTTATTTCCTTTTAAGCAATACCAGTTGCCTGGCAGCCCTGCTGATCCTCTGCCTCTAATACTATTAGCCATAGCCCCTGAACAAGCTTGCAGCAGATCAGGTGTTTCTGACTTTAAAGTCAGATCTGACAAGACTAGCTGCATGCTTGTTTCTGATGTGCTCTCCGTTCAGTCTTCAGCAGACACAGTCAAGCCCGATCACGTCTAATCTACTATGCAGGACACTAGTGGTTCTTGGAAATTTCCAGGCGATAAAAGTGGTACAATTAGTGAAAAGGTTGAAAAACCCTGTAGTAGACTACACAGGAGGTAAGTATGACCTGTGTATGGTTATTTTGACTTTTTTTTCAGTTCAGGTTCTCTTTAATAATGAAAATGAACTCTCAGATATTGGCCTCAATTCAGGGCAGTTCGGTAAAATAATTTAGGGTGGTAAAATACTGCATTTGGTATTTTACACTTTTTTTTTCCAAATTCACTAAGATTGCGGTAGGAGTTCGGTAACGTACCAAAAAAAAAACATGCTTCTATTCACTAAGCCCTGTTCAGCAGTCTCACCAGCTGTGGGGCAGGTCAGGCAGCAAGCTATTAGGCCCAGTGCACACCAAAACTGCTAGCAGATCCACAAAACGCTAGCGGTTTTTGGAGCAGATTTCAGAGCGATTCTAGGCATGTTTAGAGACGTTTTCTAAACATGCCTAGCGTTTTTGGGAGCGTTTTTGTGTAGCAGATTAGAAATATTGTTACAGTAAAAGCTGTTACTGAACAGCTTCTGTAACAAAAACGCCTGGCAAACCGCTCTGATGTAGCATTTTTCAGAGCAGTTTGCGTTTTTCCTATACTTTACATTGAGGCAGAAACGCTTCTGCAAACCGCAAATGTGCTGCAGGAGGCACGTTTGCAGTTTGCTACAAACTTCAAACCGCCGATGTGCACCATCCCATTGAAATACATTAGCCAAGCGGATTTACAGGCGGATGCGGCCGGCAGATCACATCCAAAACCGCTCGGTGTGCACTGGGCCTATGTCTTCTCTTACAAGTCTGTGCATGAGCCGTTCTATTTTCTTTCCAGTGCATCCCTGGCATCCCTTTAGATGTGCATCTATGCTAGAGAGAGATCTTCTTTGTATCAGTATACCGATATGCACATCTAAAGGGATACAGAAACGTCTTTTTAAATGTCTCCTTCGCCTGCTCTGCCATTTTGAAGTCCCGCTCACTGGAGTATCGGATCAAAGGGGGAAAAAATAGGGCTGTGTGGCTCTCCCTATTGGCTGTCTGGCTCTCCCTATTGGCTGTTTGCTACATCTGTCAACTTTTACTGCATGGAGATTGTGAGTTACGCAGCTGGTCAGAGCTGGAGATAAATATAGAACACTTTTAATTGTTTTACTGAATGTTTTAAAGTAAACCTGAGATGAATTAAAAGGAAGAATTCATACATACCTGGGGCTTTCTCCAGCCTCCGCCGGCCTGATCACTCCCTTGCCACCATCCTCCACCTCCTGGATCCTCGGTTATGGCTCCCGGTAACTTTGGGAGTTGAGACTTACTGCTCATGAGCGGCCCGGCCCCGGAGCGCACGCAGCCGCACTGCACCTGCGCCGCCCGAGATATCAAAAAGCAAATGGGTATTGTGTTTGTGCTCAATTTAATACATTTTTTCTATGCATTTCAAATTACTAATATAAGCATAAAATGCATCAAAATGCAGCATGCTGGGCATTCACACACAGAAAAAAATGCAAAGCATAAGTGATTTTGGTGGAAAAATGCATGGCCTTGAGAACCCCCTAAAGCCCCGTCTACAGTATGAGACGTTGCAGCGATCCGGCGGATCGCCTCTTCCGCGTGCCCGCCGCGTCCCCGCTCGCCGTGCGTGCGCCGCATTCGATTCCCCGCTCGTGCCCGCTCGTCCCCGCCGGCGCCGCTTATCTTCCGCCTGTCCTGTCTGATCTTATCAATCGAGCCGCATCAGCGGCTCCATTGATAAGGAGCATCGCAGCCGCATCTCCTCGTGTAGATGCGGCTAAAGGCATACATTTTCCAAAGAATAAAATAGTGCTAGTGGGACCAAGCCTTTCCTTTCAGGAACTGTTTATCTGTTTAAGATTAGGTATAGGCATAGGCTGGTTTCACACTACATATTGGCATCAGCGCTGCAGTGCAGCTCGCCCGCTGCACCGCTTCACACCGCCAAAAACATTCCTTCAGGGAATAACGCGTTAGTACAAGGTATTCCCTGTCTGGCATTAGGCCAAGCAGGAAGTGATGCTCGCTTAGGTCACTTCCTGCTTTGGGTATGTGGAAGTGCACGGAAGCATATAGTAAAAATACACTTCCGCACATACGTGCCACAACGCCAACGTCTTTAAAGAAGCCTGCATTGCCATAGACTAACATGACTTCCGGCCCGGTGCAGAATGCCGCAGGAGCCGCACGGTAACATAGGTATATGCTAGCGTTATATTGGGCAATTCCAGCGCAGCGTACCACAACATGGGAAGTAAGAACTTTTCCCCATAGACTTTCATTAGGCTGTGCTAGCGGTGCGGCAATTTGCCAAACCGCACCGCCACAGTGTGAAAGGGCCCTGAGATGAAAGACTGAAGGCAGAGTTTTATCTGGGAAGGTCCAAGTTGGGGTTGTGGGGAAAGGTCACAGAAGAAACTTGGTAACTAGGCACAGTGTAAGTGTGTGTTAGCTATGTGTGCACCCTAGATTTTCATTATCTATGATGATCATTTACAATTAACTGTTGTGCAAAATGAAATATGAGTATAGGTGTACCCGACATTGTTGCCCACCCCTTCAGCGATCTAGTGCGGACCACTGTCATTTAACAGCCATTGCAGTTCATTTTTAGTTCCTGCAGTTGTCCCATCACATTAGAACAGAACAGGCTGCTCAGCAGAGAGTCAAGCAGCAGATCTGTACAGTGGTCATTCCTAAACTGTCATCTGTCAGGGTCAATGTTGGTCAGGAAAGAGGGTGTGTGCGGGGGGGGGGGGGGGGAAAGGCAATTTGTTGCATACTCGGAGTGATATGTTATGCCTGACCTCTTGCTCCAAGGTCAGAAACTTAAGGGATATTGGGTCAGATTCATCTGATTATGATTATGCAGTATTTATATAGTGCAAACATCTTCCATAGTGCTTTTGCAAAGTATATATAATCTTGTCATGAACTGAGGCCCACAATCTAATCCCTACCAAAGTTACATGTCTATCACAGTCTAGGGCGCATTTTTAGGGTGAAGCGAATTAAAGTATCTGTATGTTTTTGGGACATGGGAGAAAATCAGAGTGCCTAGTGTAAACCCACACAAACTCTGTGCAGATAGTGTCCTGGCTGGGGTTTGAACCGTGTACCCAGTACTACAAGACAAGAGTGCTATCCACTATGCCAATATTTACATTACCATTTTATAAAACCATGCTGAGGGCCACACCTAGATAGGCAATAAAGTAATTACAAAAACACAAGGCTTAGAACTCTAGTTTGTCCTTAGTAGTCCTGTAAAAAAAATCCCTGCCTCTGATTGTCATTAACCCCCTTGCCGTTACAATTCTGGCGGCAAGGGGGCAGCGCAGCACAGGGCTTGCTACATGATAGCCGCTGACAAGCGGCATCCCCCTACCCACTCTGATCGCCTTCGGCGATCAGAGTAAGCAGGAAATCCCGTTCAGAACGCCATGGCGACCGGGCGGGATGACGTCACCGACGTCATGGACGACGGGACGTCATAGGGAATCCCGATCCGCCCCTCAGCGCTGCCTGGCACTGATTGGCCAGGCTGCGCAAGGGGTCTGGATGGGGGGGGGGGTGGGCGGCGCAGCGCGGCGGGTAGCGGCGAATCGGCGGCAAGCGGCGGCGATCGGAAACTGCACGCAGCCAGCAAAGTGCTAGCTGCGTGCAGTAAAAATTTTTTTTGAAAATCGGCCCAGCGGGGCCTGAGAAATCCTCCTACGCAGGTTACCCCGAGCTGAGTTCGGGATAACCGGCAAGGAGGTTAATAGACTGGATTACCGCTGCACATTTGCAAATAGGCATTCATTACAATCAATAATGTTTCCTGCTTTACTGAAGTAAGCAATCATCAGGCCTCTCCTCAAAAAAAAACCTTCCCTGGACCCAGATGCAATGACCAGCTACAGACCTGTCTCTAACCTTCCCTTACTGGAAAAGGTAATTGAAAAAGCTGTATACCACCAGCTAGAAGCCAAAATCTTGCAATCTTAAAATATTATGTATGACCCATTTTAGTCTGGCTTCACGAAACATCACAGCACTGAAATGCCCCTCATCCAAATCTGCAGCCACCAGCTCATGGCAAGAGACAGAGGAGAGTGCTCCATCCTGATATACAGCTAGAACATTCTGCAGCCTTTGATACAGTTAACGATAACATCCTGATAAGCAGGCTACAGGAACACTGCATTATTGATAGTTCTCCAGTGGTTCTAATCCTCCTTGAGTGGCAGAACCCAAAAAGTGTCTATAGGGCCCTTCCTGTCCACCTCGTTACCACTTAAGTATGGGGTGCCCCAGGACTCAATTCTTTCTCCCCTGCTATTCACCATTGACATGTTACCACTTGGAAAACTAATCCAAGCGGTAACATGCTATGCCACTGCAATGCTGATGACACCCAATTATATATTGCCTTCAAGCCTGGTATGACACAGGCTTAAAGCATTTTAAAGGTAGGATGTGCATGACAAATGCTGACAAATAGAACCTGTCAGTGGAACATTATTAACACAAACTGAAAGCGTATAGTGAAAATTGATAAACTATCAAAAATAGGTAAAAAAAAAAGGTACTGTCAAAATTAATCTATTATTTTCTTGCCGCTTACTGGTGGCTTAAAATGCATTGATTAGGTGGGAAAATATTACCTAGGAGAAAGCGTGGAAGAAACAGTGAATTGCATAAGGACCCCGGTGTTTGTTCAGAAGCAGACCACACTGCAGAAAAATCACTACGTTAAAAATAAAAAAAAAAAAAAAAAAGACTTGGGAAGGTTGGGACTCTAGAGAGCTACCTTTACTTCCAAACAGGACTATTGTGTAACTGCAATTCATTCAATGCTACAATATTATGATGTTATCTACAATTCATTAAGGAAAGATAACCCCCCAAAAAAGGTAAGATTAAAAAAAGCAAAATGTTGATAACCTCGGACAATAAGAAGATGAACTTATTATAAATGTTGTCCTTTGGGCAGTGACACTCTCCAGGTTTTAATTCAAGATTGATGGAAGAACGGAGCAAAGTCATATGAAATTTCAGCATTTTTATCCTTCAGTTGACTTTTTAAAAAGAATTACCCCATATGTTCTTTTGGCACCGAGTTTCATCACTCAGATATTTAAGTGTAGATTAAACTCTTTCCTTGCTTGAAGGGAACAATCCTGTGGCCAGCAATGACTAATAACAGCTCCACTGACTCAGTGCACTTCCATTGATTTTCTGCTTTATACTCACATTCCTGACGCACTTCTATTTAAAGTGCTTTTGCTGTTTGCTTTTCATTATTCCATGTGCACTGTGTTCCCCAGCTAGACTTTACATGTCCTTTTTACATGTTTATTTATTCATTTTCATTATTTATTTTGCATATGGTTCATACTGAATGAGTAATTTTCTCTGTAATTACATACTCAAGGGTGTTTCTCATGGAGGAATTTTAGATGATTAAAGGTGCTAAGTTGATTAAATAAACACAGAAAGCATTTTTATTTCTCATCCACTCTCAGACGCAGGTAATAGAAATCAGATTCCAGGCTGTTAGATCTAGAAACACAGCTTTAGCACATGTGTCTTCTGTCCAACACAATAAGTAGCCAGAATACATCTTGTTTGTAATGTTATGAATTCATTAGTCAATACCGTTGGAAGTAACCAGTCATTTGGTGTCTGTCTGTTGTTTTTTTACTTGTGTTCAATCTTGATAACCATTTGCTTTTGTTAATGTATTACATAATCAGCAGCCGTGTTTCCTGGTTAAATTCTTGTTTTCACTTCCATGTTATTACTACTATTGCAATTAATTATAATTGTATTTAAAATTGTAACATGTTATGCAGGAAAGTACAATACAAAATAAAAGGTATTGGTAGCAGTGTTGCCAACCGCCTGTAAATTTATGGGCATACCGTAAATTTTGTTAGAAATTTAGCTGCCCATGAATTCCGTAAGGAATTCAGCAGTGTCCGTAAGGCCGTTCTGTGAGCAGGAGGGGAGCTAAGCAGAGAAGAGGGAGAGCGGTGGGCACAGTGGGGAAGTGGGCACGTCTCCCCCCTCCTTCCCTCACCTTAGGGCTCTCCCACCCTCGCTCTCCCCTCCAGAACTAAGTGTTGTGCGGCATTTGACAGTGGGCGGAACTTACCTCCGTCTCATTCCAAGCACCGGAAGTTCTGGTGGCGCTGCTCTGGTCTGGACCAGACCAGACTAGTGGCAAATCCATTAGACCATCCCGCGCCTGCAACGAGACGGAGGTAAGTTCCGCCCGCTGCCAGCCGCCGCACAAAACTTAGTACTGGCGGGGAGAGCGAGTGAGGGGGAGCCCCAAGGTGAGGGAAGGATGGCGGCTCTCCTTCTCTGCGCTGCTCCTCACCTGCTGGGGGACACCTGGCTACCTATTCTGGGGACATATACCCCTGCCTACATATACTGGGGACATATACCCCTGACTACATATACTGGGCACATATACCTCTGCCTACATATACTGGGGACGTATACCTCTGGCTACATATACTGGGGACATATACCTCTGGCTACATATACTGGGGACATATACCCCTGGCTACATATACTGGGGACATATACTCCTGCCTACATATACTGGGCACGTATACCCCTGGCTACCTGTTCTGGGGACATCTCTAGCCCTGGCTACCTGTTCTGGGGACATCTCTACCCCTGGCTATCTGTTCTGGGGACATCCATACCATTGGCCACCTATTCTGGGGACACCTATAGACCTGGGGCTACCTATTTTTGGGGAACCACTTCTGTCAGAGTAAGTGTATTTTGGGGAACTGCTGCCAGATTATGTGTATGTTGGGGGAATTGCTGCTGCCAGATTACATCTATTTTTAGGGAACCACTGCCATATTATCTGTATTTTGGAAGAACCTCTGCCAGATTACGTGGATTTTTGGTGAAATGCTGTAAGATTACATGTATTTTAGGGGAAGGGGGGGAAACACTATGGCAGAGCTCAAACTTCCCTGGCAGACCTTTTACAGCACTAGTGCACTACTAAAATCATGTATATTTGGCCTCACCCGTGACCACGCCCACATTCTGGTGCATGGCCACGCCCATTTTTCGGCGCGACGCTGGGATATTGTCGGTAAAATCAATCTTTTCTCAGTAAATTTTTAGGTATTTGTCAGTGAAAAAATAACGAGAAAGGTTGGCAACACTGATTGGTTTACCAGATACTGTACAAGTTATATAATAGCACTTTGTTCAAATAGGCTTACAGTGTACGGGGTGGGGTTTTTTGGAAGGGTGAGGGTGTTGTAGGTTAAAGTTATTGGATTAACTTGGAGGTCGTTGAGATTATGGGAATGCCATTAATTAGTAATAAAAGGTCAGGATGATTAAGTGTTCCTGTGAACTCAAAATAAAATTATTTTTTTTATTTCAAGTTAAAGTACCCTTGAATTGGGATAAACCTATTGATTGAAGCCCATTGTGGATTAGATAACCTTTTACCTGATATCCTGCTTGTTGCCCTTGGGGTCCCCCCATGCCCTGTACTCTTCTTATTCTTCATAAGTGTATTGCATTTTTGATCATGGCATCATTTCAACACATTTTAGGCACATCTGAAGAGTATGGACGGTTTTCTTGTTTCAATTACTTCTGCACTCCACTGTTTTTTGACACTGGCCGAGGTGAAAATAATAATTTGTAGCTTTATGGCAACAGGTATTGGTGTCTCATCTCATTAATTTATTAAAGAGAAACCATAACCAAGAATTGAACGTCATCCTAAACCGTAGCTGATACCCCTTTCCCATGAGAAATCTTTATCTTTTCTCAAATAGAGCATCAGGGGGCTCTGTATGGCTGATATTGTGGTGAAACTCCTCCCCCAGTGTGATGTCAGCACCAGGGGGCTGACATCACACTGTGGGAGCCTTGTTGCATTGTGGGAAGTAACAGCTGTTTCCAACTGCCAAAAATGCATCATCTTTTTCCACATCACCTGCCTGCAGTAAAAATGTCGCCATGGGATATATGTCAGAATGTAAATCAGGGAGAGAAAAGATTTTACAATGGGCAAACACTGACTAAATCATGTATACATAATTATTGTAAAAATTAAAAACTTTTTCATTACATAATTTTCACTGGAGCTCCTCTTTAAGCATTTTGAAGATAATACTGTGCCAGTAAAATGTTTTACCATTTTTCTGTTTTGTGTATCTCTTTATTTTATTTTTTTAAATGTTATGTCAGGATCCCTCCTGTAGCGTGTTCTGTCGGTTGCAGTGGAACTGCAAACGGGCAGTTCTGGCTTATCTGCTTGTATTCAGTTGCACATTCGCAATAAGTCTCATTGTCATTTGCAATCGCTCTGCAATTCAGGGCAGGATGCTGTCTTCATTCCACCAATTGCTTGCTGCAGCTGAGCTGCGGCCAGATAGCCCTGGATTTCCTGCATGCATGTTGTTACATAATACTGCATGTATTTGTTATGAAAGTCCTTTGCATTCACAGTCAGATAGCAGATCAGACCAGCTTAGAATGTAGTAATTACCATTCAGCTGTGTGGGAATTTGCATGTCAGCATCCATTGGCTGATGTCCACATAAAATATTGCCTCCCATTTCAGACTCTGCCCGACATATCGGTCAGTACGCTGGTCTGCTGGGCACTTTGTCACTCTGCAATAGATTTGTTATTGTAGTTCAATGCGAGCTTATTACTTGTGCTTTAGCTAGTTTCTTGATAAATATATATGCAGACTTGCTAATATATATTTACCCGTTAGTTGAGCCGTTTGTTATTTTTCTGTATTATTGTTTATTGCCTTGTTTCCATGCCTGATGGACGTTTGCTGCATCCGTGGTGGGTCAGTGAAGTCCACTATCCTGATAGCTTGGATTCTGCCATCACCACGTTAGTGACTGGTAGTATTCCTGCTACTCTAGTTTCTGGGAACGTAACTACAGGATGCGGTTGCTATTAGTTACGTTCTTTCCTGTAGTCTTGCCTGTGTGGATGCTTGCTGGTGACTGGTTGTTAACCTGCTTGCTCTGCTTCTGTGGACGTGACTGTGAGCTGCGGTTGCTACTAGTTACGCTCCAATCTATAGTCCTGTCTTGTACCTGTCTGAATGCTTGCTATCGCTAGGGCAGTGCTTAGTCTTGCAAGCATTCTTTCTGTCTTTCTTGTATCTGTTTTGTTACTTAGCCAGAGGCTTAGACAGCATCCGCCCTGGGCAACAATCAGTCTGTCTGTTCGTTCTTTGTCTGGTTACTCAGACCATAGGCAGCACAACATTGCACTGCGCTGCCATTGGGCTCAATTCTGGTAGCTGTGCGAGGCGAAGTAATCAGCAGTCGGGAGAATACTTCACTCGTTATTTTTTTTTGCTTTGCCTAATTCTGGCACATTTTCCCACCTGCTGCTTATGGTCGCTAAATTACAGAGGGGGGGGGAACAGTGAGGTATTTTCCCGACTGCTGGAAGCCCCGGCCAGCCCGCCTCCTGAGGGTCCCAGAGCTGAGGAGGGGGGAATAGCGCAGGAAGGGGGGAAATTGTGTACAGAGCAGCGGGGACAGGGGAAGCCTCCCCCCCTCCCTCACCTAGGACCCCCCCTTCCGCGCTCCCCCTCCAGTACTTCCTGCAAGAGCGTGATAGGTCAATGCAGGAGACGGAGACCAGCCCAGCGGCACACAGTGCTATTGCTCTGATCATGCTGGTAAGTGATTTCTCGCTGCTGCCGCTGGCTGCACTTTTGGAGGGAGGGGGGAGCGCGGAAGGGGGGGCCCTAGGTGAGGGAGGGGGGGAGGCTTCCCCCCTCCCCGCTGCTCTGTACACAATTTCCCCCCTTCCTGCGCTGTGCCCCCCTCCTCAGCTCTGGGATCCCCACTAACTGGGGACCTGCCTTTGTAGGGAAATCTGTTGCAAATCTCGTCGCATTTGTGGGGAAATCTGCTGCCAATAAGATTGTATTTGTGGGGATATCTGCTGTCAATCTCATTGCATTTGTGGGGAAATCTGCTGCCAATCTCCTCGCATTTGTGGGGAAATCTGCTGCCAATAAGATTGTATTTGTGGGGAAATCTGCTGCTAATCTCGTTGCATTTGTGGGGAAATCTGCTGCCAATCTCGTTGCATTTGTGGGGAAACCTGCTGGCAATCACATATTTGTGGGGATATCTGCTGCCAATCTCGTTGCATTTGTGGGGAAATCTGCTGCCAATCTCATCACATTTGTGGGGAAATCTGCTGCCAATAAGATTGTATTTGTGGGGATATCTGCTGCCAATCTGATTGCATTTTTTGGAGAATCTGCTATCACTCTAATTGCATTTTTTGGTGAAACTGCTGCTAATTTTTTTTTCTTGGGGTGGGGGTGGGGGGGCGACTGGCCCTCCACCATGTGGTCTGGAAAAAAAACGGCCCTCCGAGCCCGCAAAAGTTGGACAGCACTGTTTTAGAGGATGGGGGTCGTGGGGGGGTGGTAGGTCGGAGCACTTTTAGAGGCTGGGGGTCGGGAGGGGGGGAGGGGGGTTGGAACAAAAAACAAGCTGAAAACGCTCCATTTTATGTGACAGATATCACAATTATGTCACAGCACCGCGTTTATCATGTGGTAGAGGTAGGTCTAATTATGTGAGGTAAAAGACATGCAAACACGCACCTTATTTCACTTCAGAATTCAAGTGTGAGGTATTTCACTACTAAATACCACACATTTTTAGTAGAAAATTACCACATGAATTACCTCATGAAATTACATGAGGTAAAACTTTACCTAAACTACCAGAATTCAAAAGTTGATTTCCCTCATGAGGTAAACCCAATTCCATGAGGTAATTATTTACTAAACGCTACCAGAATTGAGCCCATTGTGTCTTATTTGTATAGCGGTATTGGAAGCCCAGAGCTGCAGTTGCTCTGGGCAACCCGTGTAGCCTCTTCCATTATTCAGCTACCTAGCCTTGTTGCTCTGGGTGGTCAGAAAATATACCCCCCAGGCATTGCATGTTAATTATTGACTTCACATCTTAAAGACAGCAATGATAACCAGACATACTGCATCTTATTATCATTCATTTTACCATAATTATTGTTTGAAAGGATAAACATGTGATTGTCCAAATTACTTTAGCTAATGATGCCCTGCACAAATTAACTTGTAACCCTAGTAATAACAATAATGATGACAAGTCTATCATCGCATATTTTTATTTATACAAGTGTATTATCCAGCATACCTTTATCCAAGGGTGAAACAAATTATGTCAAACGTTTTTCGTTCACAAATCCTGTTAATTTAATTGTGAGATTTGTTGCTATATGCTTAAATTACTCTGTTTGCTGTTTCAGCTATTCATTCTTCAGCAGCCACATTAACTCACATTCATAACTTTTATCTTCTAAGGATGCTATTAGCTTTTCTGTATTTTTCATTTTCACAGTACTCTACATAGAGTTAATGGGGATAGATTTCCCCAGCTAATTTGCAGAATTGGTCCATTTTGTAGCTTTTATTATAATATTAGCTGATTTCCCTTGTGTTTTGCATGCTAAAGGAGTCTTACACATGACTGTCCAAGGATTGCCCTCAGTATGATATTTCAAATTCTTATTTTTTATTTTAAATGTATAGTTTCAATTTTATTTACAGTGTGTATACAATGTTTCAATGCCACCATAGATGAACCAGTTGTTTCTTAACAACCATTTAGTACTATAGTATACAAGATGGGAAGTGGCCCCTCAAAGGTTATGCAAATAACTGGATGTGGGATAATAACTTATCTTACCTCAATCTGGAGGTTAATAAGATATGATTGGACACAAAAAAGGACAATGCATTTCTTGGGACCTGCCCACTTCTTCAGGTCAATGATTACAGTGTCTCTCCTAAAGAAGAAGCCAGTTGTATGGATGGCTTTTCCAAAGGTTTTATTACACAATATATAAGACAACACGTTTCACAGGATTTTACCCACTTACTCAGGTCAATGCAAAAATTGTGCCTGTTGTGTTGTAGAGGAACAAATGCCTATTGCCAGTGAGGTACAGGAGTCCATAAGTTACTTTTTATAGGGGCAATGTATAACCTTAACATTATTTTTGTAAGATGTTTCTTTTACAGTTACCTGTATAGATATTTTTTTTTTGGTCTGTTTTTATGTCCACGAATCCACGTCATATCCAGCATTTGTCCTATATTATCTTTCCATGCTATATTATTATTATTTAGTATTTATATAGCGCCGACATATTACGCAGCGCTGTACAGTGTATATATATATATATATATATATATATATATATATATATTGTCTTGTTATTAACTGTCCCTCAAAGGAGCTCACAATCTAATCCCTACCATTGCCATATGTCTATATTATGTAGTGTAAGTACTGTAGTCTAGGGCCAATTTTTAGGGGGAGCCAATTAACTTATCTGTATGTTTTTGGAATGTGGGAGGAAACCGGAGTGCCCGGAGGAAACCCACGCAGACACAGAGAGAACATACAAACTCTTTGCAGATAGTGCCCTGGCTGGGATTCGAACCAGGGACCCAGCGCTGCAAGGCGAGTGAGCTAACCACTACGCCACCATGCTGCCCGTATATGGTATATGGTATTTTACAAACTTTGGGGCATATTTGTTGTCTTCAAAAAAAGTAAATTCTTAAGTTTAAACTTTTTTTGTCTTCAGCCATTCTAATTTCTCAAAATGAGCTTAGGTGTTTATATCTTTTGGCTAGAAAGGATGTGAAAGTGGTCTGAAACTCCGACACTGAATTCAATAAAAATGTGTTTTCCTACTTTTTATTACTCATACAGTTATTATATTTGTTTTTGTGCATAAGTAGTATTGTCTGTTTACAAATGACAAGTTTCCAAAGTGTAGTTTATCTTTCCCTGAAACCTGCCATTGCATTTTATTTAAACTGCTTTTTATTATATATTAACATCTTCTAATTAGCTGTTCTGAGCTGTTTGTGTGCTTGAAGCACAGATAGCTTCACAGAGAGCTCCTTTTCACTTGTTATACTCTGTTTACACACATGTATCAACACTGGAATGCAAACAAATATACCGTTATCTCCAGTTTGGATGCGGATTTGAAGCTGAATAGCAGGACACAGTGCTTTGTTTAACCATTTCAGTGATGTTCTGCTAAAAACAAAATTCCGGGATAGTAGCTTTCAAGCTGTGAGGAATCTTTTAGAGCAAAGCAGAAATGCTGACTTTCTGACCACTTGAATATATTTATACAGTAGAGTCTTGGTTATCCGGCACCGATGTTTATTGGCTAATGTCGGATTAGTGCTTTTTGGTTGCTTGAGACTCGATGTTAAAAATAGGGCTCGCTAATACAGTACTGTTTCTCTCTCTATATACATACCATTAACTTTGTATTAACAAGATATTAGTTTGTAAGCTCGCAAGGGCAGGGCTCTCTCACCATTTTGTGTCTTGGAATTTGTTATTCATCTTGTCTTGAAATTTGTTATACATTTTATTCATCGGGTGGCTTTTGATGCTGTTTTGTACCAATTCTGTATTTTGTATATTGGTGTACACCATTGTCTGTATTGTTTTGTACTCCATGTTTGTTTGTTACTTTGTACAGTGCCACTAAATATGTTGGCACTTTATAAATCTACAATAATTATAATAACAATAATACTACTAATAATTAAATGTTAAATACAGTAATTAAAAGTATATTAACATGGGGGGAGCTATGAATCCCAGTCTTCAAGCACAACAGCGCCCACAAGCAGCCTAAGAAGTTGGCCTTCACCACTATGAGTACTGCCGGCAATTTATGCTGGCTGGTTGAGACTGCTGGTTAGTTGAGTTCCGAATAACTTGGACTCTACTGTCTCTAAATGTATAGTCTAAACTGGCCTAAGTTTGGTAGGATAAAGATGATCTGGTTTTTGGAAGAGTTGCTATAATGACTCTTAGTAAGTCTTTGAGTTTAGCTTTACCTTATTCATCGCAAAATTTTAAATTTTTTTTTTTTTTGCATAAATGACTAGCAATTGTTTAACATATACGAACAAGTAGTGCTGGATGAACGTTACTTTGCGTCACCATATGGGGGAAAAAACTTGCTTGTGAGAAATAAACTTTTTTGTATCGTCACATCATTTTTTGCCCTAATAAAAACTGTGATATTAGATGGGGTGGATGTTCTTTAAAGAAAATCAGTGTTGCCACAATGGCTGGGCTGACCGGCATGGGGCTTTGCAACCTGAAAAAACCTTCTTTAATATGGGGGTTTACATATATCCACCATGCCATTGTCGGAGGACCAGCCTCCTCAGCATGAAGACCTCTGATTCATCCATTCAATGGACCAATAGGAAATCCTGATGGGAGATTCAATGATGCTTTTGACACCCAGTAAGTAAACAGGTTCAGCTGACAAGGAGTTAAAGTGTACCTGAGATAAAAACAACAACAACAAAAATGTATACGTTCCTGGGGCTTTCTCCAGCCCCCTTCAAGCCATTGGCAACCTTCACCATCCTGCTGTGCTGCCTTAATCCTCCACTAGGTGCTTTGGTAAATTCCTCAGTTGGCTTGAGTCAGCACAAGCGCAATCAAACTGCGCGTGCCCCCATTGCGCTCCTGTTGCTGAGTACTGCACAGGTGCAGAACACTCTCAGCGACAGGCTAACGTAGGATCAGGGCAGCCCAGGAGGATGGCGAGGGAGACATCGGTCTGAAGGGGGCTGGAGGAAGCACCAGGTATATATAAATTCTTATTTTTTATTTTCATCTCAGGTTTCCTTTAAATGATACATGAGGCAAAAAAAAAGAATGTATCTTTACTTACCTTGGGCTTCTTTCATCCTCCAGAAGTCTTTATGTCCTTCGCCGCAGTTCCTCTCTCATCTAGTCTTCTGCTGTCCCTTCCATAGCGGTCAGCGACCTGGCCCTGTGCAGTAGCATGAAGCCACTTGTGCTCGGAGGAAAAAGACATGTAGGCGTGGTTCCATGCAAATACACAGAGCCTGTACATGTGATTGCACACTGCAGCTGCAAGTGCATATTCAACAAGCCTTTTAACCCCCTCCTGACCACCTTACGCTGATTGGCATAGGGTAGGTGGCTGCCCCAGGATCACGTAACGTCAACTGGCATCCTGGGGCGAGGTTTTGCAGGAGATCGCCGCTAAGAGATTGTTAGATGGCAAAACCGCCATCTATTTAAATTGTACATTGCTGCAATCTATGGCAGCGCTGTTCTGGGGATAGCCGTGTCACTTGGCTGTTCCCTGGAGATGCTTAGAGAGCAATAAGCTCTCCTAGGCTGATGTCTATAAGAGCCAGTCACTGTGATTGGCTGGCAGGGGGGGAGGGATCGGGTAGAGAAAAACAACTAAATCCTCATTTTTATTATAAAAAACCTCCCACAAATTAAATTAATAAAAAATAACCACTGCCTGCAGCAGTGATCAGAGCCCACCAACAGAAAGCTGTGTTGGTGGGCAGAAAAGGCGGGGGTGATTCATTTGTGTGCATGGATTTGTGGCTCTGCAGCAAACCATTGAAGCTGCAGAGCCCTAATTTGAAAAAAAAATAGCCTGGGGGGGGGGGGGTGTAAAGCCTGTGGTCCTTAAGTGGTTAAGCATGTATGGTAGGCTGTACAAAATCAATAACAATATTTTCACATTCGCAGGTTTTCTTTGAAAACCTATATGGGTTGGTGGAAGTGTATTAACCACTTGCCGACCAGGGGAATTTTCACTGATCGGTGCTGCAGGGCGATCAGGAGTGCAGCAGGGCGATCAGACTACCCCCCTTTTTTCCCCACTAGGGGGATGTCCTGCTGGGGGGGTCTGATCGCCACCGGCCATTAGTGGGTAGCGGGGGGGGCTCCTCAAAGCCCCCCTCCGCAGCGTTTTGTGCGCTCCCTCCCTCCCCTTACCTCCCTCTCCCTTCCTGGGCTGCGCAGGACGGATATCCGTCCTGCGCATTGTGGGATAGGCTTCAGCCTATCATATGCCGGCGATCCCCGGCCAATCAGAGGCCGGGGATTGCCGATCTGCCTTACGGCGCTGCTGCGCAGCAGCGCCGTATCATGTAAACAGTGGGGATTTCTTCCCCGCCTGTTTACATTTTGCCGGCGAGCCGCTATCGGCGGCTCTCCGGCTGTTCACGGAGACACCCTCCGTGAACTGACATGGAAAGGCCGCTCGATCGAGCGGCCGTTTCCATGGTAACCCGCAGACGACCAGTTTACGCCAATCGGCGTTAGCTGGTCGTCAAGAGGTTAAGTTGCCTGCAGGAAATATGCATTTTATAAATGAAAGTGGAGAAAAAATCCATGGCGGCAAAAGGGTTAAAGCAGTTTGCTTGTATTTAGCTGCTTTCTGACATACGCTCAATCATACCACTCCATTTATCTCCTATCTTTGAGGCATGCCTGGCTTTAGAACAGGCCAGAAATAAACTGGAATTCGCCATACAGAAAATAGTGCTCCTCTGCCCTCCATGTAAACCTTGCCCATGGTGAAATGGCTACTTCTCTGTGAATGATAGGAATTCCAAGTGCCTCTACAACAGAGGCAGGCTTCGCTTTCATCTTGAAAGTACAGGATCACAAAGAAAAGAAAGGGCTTTTTTAGCTTACCTCTTTGTTCATAAAAGATTTATTCAAGAGTTATGCTGGTTACTCAGATTTGATGTCATCCCTTGTGGAACTTTGAAAGGAAATTTCCCAACAGTCCTGCCGAGATTGGTAAATAGTACACCGTATAAATTTCCTGGCTTATAACGTTTCCTAACAACAAAACTTAGAAGGCTTATTGGAGTTTGATGTAAATAAAGATAAAATATTTCCTACAGGAAATACACTTTGGATTGTTTTGCATTCGCTGGTATTGATATATAATATATAAAGCTATTTTATATTTAAGGGTCAGCTTACTGCACGCTGATTTACACAGAACAAAAAAAAAATATGTATATATATGTAAGAGAGCGAAAGAGAATATATAAAGAATTTATGAATACTGCTTTTGAAAGTGTAAATTTTCAAGAAGTGAAGTATAAAATAAAAAGCAAAAAAAAAAAAAACATAACACTGCAAAAAGGCTCAAGTGGGATGAATTGAAGTGGTTGTAGAAGTCTTCTGGCTGGGACCAACTGGAGATCAAAAATCGATACGAAAATTCTGTTGTGTTTGGTAGTGATTTGGCACTAGACAACCAGTGCTTTCTGGAGTGATTTGAGGGAATGCAATTTTGAACCCTGCATTCCCGGAATGAAATTGCTCCAAAATTGCTACAGAGAGTAAACGCAATTTCGGCAAATCACAATTTTTCCTGTGGAATTACCGGCATTAGCTTGCGTTAGGCAGGCAGGAAGCGTTGCAGGGAGCACTTTAGTTTGCCCCGGACCTTACTGTGAAATATATTAAAAACCATTAAATTGCAGACCAGTAATTAGCACTAGCTGCGTTTGCACTGATAAGCTTGAAGTGAGAGATATATGACAGCGATCTTTATAGGCAGATGATCAGCAGGACAGCCATTCAGTTTGCTTTGTTTAAGAGGAAATTAATATATCAGCCTCAATATTACTTTCACTTCAGGTGTGCTTTAAAGAGACTCTGTAACAAAATTTTCAGCCTCTTTTCTTCTATCCTATATGTTCCTATACCTATTCTAATGTGCTCTGAATTACTGCAGCCTTTTCTAGTTGCACTGTCTCTGTAATATATCTAATCTTTTTTTCTTTGTCAAGCCTTGTCGAGCCAGGGAGGAATGCACTGCCTCTACTGATATAGGGAGAAGTTATACACACCCCCTTTATGCCCCCTGCAGGCTCTGTGTGTGTGCTGTGTGTATGAGTCACATGCAAGGTCTCTGCTCATAGCCAGCCTGTCTGTGACCTTGTGAACAGCTGTGAGTGCAGAAATATCAGTTCAAAGCCCAGACAAGCAGCTAAGGCAACAAGTGGGAGAAACATTCTAGCAGTCAAGTCACGTTTGAGAGGAGCCACTGCAAACAGGCACCTGCTCTGATGATGTATTCCCTTTTTGGCGGCCATCTTCATTGTTTACAAAAACGATGAATAAAGCAGTGATTTTATCACCAAGACAGCAGCGGGGAGCGGCAAAAATGTCACAGAGGGGGCTAGGAGAAGACAACAAACAGGCTGGTACTTTTATTTATGTAAGATTTTCACAGTACAGATTCTCCTTTAAAGGAAGTTCAAAGAGACCCAGTTAAAAGACTTGCTACAAAAAAATTCTAAGGGGTTCTAGTTCTACATCATTTATGGAACTGGTACAACTCTTTCACAAGTCCTCCCTATGGAGCTGCTTCCAGTATATTTTGCACTTATGAAACTTATTAGTAAAAAGTATGTGAACCCTTTGGAATTGTATGGATTTCTGCACAAATTGGTCATAAAATGTGATCTGATCTTCATCAGATAGCTTAATTTGATAATTAACAGTTATTGTTGTAGCATTTGACATGTTGGGGGTCTCATGATTGCTAAATGCTATGCTAATACATGAGCCAAAAGAAACACAATGACAGAAACATTGATATTTAATTTTACTGACCCCTTTATTAGGTATGTCTTGCTAGTACTGAGTTGGTCCCCTTTTGCCTTCAGAACTGCCTTAGTTCTTCATGACATTCCTCAGAGATTGTGGTTGGCACAACAGCATCATGCTGTTTCTGCAGATTTATCATCTACACATCCATGAGAATCTCCTATTCCACCACATAATATGGGAACCGCTGCTTTCTTGTTTGTGGTCACTGGTCAAAACCCCCCACTATCGTTTTAAACATCTTTTAACAAGTTATTAGGATCTTTTATTCCTTGAATTTAGCTGAATCAATAGCCAGGAGGTGACGTCACAGATTGGAGCTTTAAATGGGATTAGCAGAAGTTTAATCTTAATATGAGTAAACTGAGTAAAGTTTTCACTGCACCATCTTTGCACAATAACTCAAGAACAGTGATGGAAAATATCACTTTTATCTGAATGATGCCTTTGAGTCTGAATTTGCTGCTTTTAAATTGTAACTGCACAGACACAAGGGAGACGAGGCCTGAGTTGAATAATTAACATATACATATTTCATCACTTTTAAGTTAAACCTCTGTTTTCCAAGCGGGTAGTTTTATTTGTTGCTTTATAAGTACTGCATGGAGGGATCTGAAGGCATCTACCGGCAATAGTGGAAAGAGAAGCTATGTGTCAATAAATTTCCCACAAATATGACTAGACAGTATAAACCCACAGTGCACTATAAAAAGCTAACCTGGTTTTAACAACATGTTCAATCTTGCTGCTTGCTATTATATACGTCTGTGCAGGCCTTAAAATTGTCTGATGTATTGTGGCTTGCAGGGCTAAGTAAGAGTGTAACAGACAGAAAGTGATAATAACAATATGGACGTTATATAATGAATTCTGATGAAGGTTCTGTCTTGTTTTTCAGGGAGTGTGTGCTCAGACTTTCTATGGACACCTCCACTCCTGTAATTATGGGACATTTAACATGAAGGTAAGAAGTAAATACCTTAGCTAAAGTCTATATCCAGAAACCTTATGCACCCAAATGTTAGTTGTTTGTGTTAAACAACCTGCAGTTGAAAAACCTGTTTTTAAAAGTGTACCTGCGGTGATATGTGAGATGATGAGATAAACATGTGTATGTACAAAACATTATTAACCAGGCTGTTTTAGTTGATTTATTTTGCTGCCTGAAAGAGTTAATTTCTAGGCATGGACGTGACATCAATAAATCACAGAAAAAAGAGGAGCGCTCTGAGAGTCAATACATCAGGAGGCAGAGAAAGGTGGAATGGTCTCACCTGTTTGTAGTGTGGCCAGCACCGTGCTTAGCCGCGATAAGCAGGCGTCCCTCTAAGCCAGCCGGGGACCAAGCTTTCCGTGTCGACAGGGCGGAAGTCCGTGACGTCACTCTCCCAGTACTCCTAGCGGTGGTTGCTATGGGGACCTGGACGCTTCCTCCAACACACGCACAGAGCGTGGTGAGCGGCGTCCGGTCCTCCGTAGAGGTAGAAAGACGGAGTGGGGAGGATAGTAGTGCAATAAGCACATAGGCAGGGATAATTAAAAAAGGTTTAATGCACAAGCATAGACAACGCGTTTCGCGGGGAAACAACCCCCGCTTTTTCAAGTCAAAGCTTACAAAAACATAGGGGGAACAGCCCCTTATATATCAGCCAATCAACCCATTCTACAGGGTAACTACGGAGTCCCAGTGAATCCAAAAAGATCCCAGCTACCGTATAGTATAGAATAGAAGGGAAATAAGTAAGGATATGAGATTCAATGTACTAGGAAAAGGACACCCAGTGTCAACAGAGGGAGTACCCATACCCAAGCAGTAAATCCAATAGTAATAGAGAGAGTACAACAGAGAGAGTACCCATACCCAGACAGTGGTTACAATAGTCATCCCTGACAGTAACCCTCTAGACCATTATTAACAACAATACAGCAACACTGCATATACAGGGTTAACATACAAACCAATACATATAAAACCATAAAATAGTTGTCATTTTCATACCCACACATGTGTGGGCGTGAAGACGGCGCACCCGTAGAGCGCGGCACGCACATGCCCACGCACCCGTATGCGCACGTCACCACACCCACCTACCCAGCAGGCCCTGGATCACCCCCCCCCCCCCCCCAAGGCTGGCACTACATCATGCACTGCAGGTGGCTCATCTCCTCCAGGCATTTGTTAAGCCCTCCCGGCTCTAGCATCCCCAATTTTAGGATCCAATAGGATTCCCGTCTGCAGAGAATACGATATTTCTCATGTTTGTTAGAATGGTGCACCTGCTCTATGATAGTAGCCCTCAATACATTGAAATCCCTATTATGTACTAGGTTACAATGGTTGGACACTCCATGTTTGGGTTCCCCCTTGGTGACATTGGATCTGTGTTTATTCAGACGAGTTTGGAATTTCTGGGTGGTTCGACCCACGTAACCCAGGTTACATGGGCAAACCAAAAGATAGACCACATATGTACTCTGGCAGTTCACGTGACTCTTTATCGGGAATTGTATAGAACCATTAATCTGGAAGGTAACTGCACCATCATTAAGGGTGCTACAACAGAGGCATCGTCTGGACTTACATGAATAGCACCCCAATTTGGCCCGGTTGTCATCATTGGTAGCAATTCCATTCGATGGCAATCTACTTGGTGCTATGTAGCCCCTGATGGTTTTGCCTCTTCGGAACACCAGTTGGGGTTTGGGGGGGAGGGTGTGCTTCAGCACAGGGTCGCTCAAAAGGACCGGCCAATATTTTTCAAAAATCTGCCTGCATTCCCCAGCCTGTCCAGAGAAGTCGACTACAATGGGCAACCGATTAGTGATCGATTTAGATGCCCCCGATTTTCTTCCCATATGGGTTTTTGGTAGAAGACACTCCTGTTATGAGAGGGCAGAGGCTCTCTCCAGGGCAGAGTCTACCAAGGGGATAGGATAGTGTTTTTCTAAAAAACGTGTCTTTAAAATTGTCGACTGGCGATCAAAATCGTCGTCGCTCGTACAATTCCAACGTAGTCGTTTAAATTGGCCGTAGGGTACATTTTTAAGCCAGGGCCTATAATGGGCACTATAGTAGTCAAGGTATCCATTCCTGTCAGTTGCTTTAAAATAATTCAGAGTACTAATCCTGGCACTAACAGGATCCACTCTAATCTCCAAATCTAAAAAGTGTATTTTGAGGGGGTCAGTTTCCATAGTGAACGACAGTCCATAAGGGCTGTCGTTTAGATACTGGACATAGCCAGCTAGTTCCTCCTCTGACCCCCCCATACACATAAGATGTCATCTATGAAACGGCGATGTAGGACAAGGCTCGCCCGATACGGGTTGCCGGCGGACCAAACAAGTTGGTCCTCCAACCAACCCATATATAAATTGGCAAAGGCCGGAGCGAACCTCGTCCCCATCGCCGTTCCACGCAGCTGTAAATAAAAATTGTCCAAATAAGTGAAATAGTTGGTCTTCAGTATAAGCTCGATAGAATCTAAAATAAATTGTTTCTGAATATCTGGCATGAGCGGGTCTCCTTCCAAGTAGTAGCTAACGGCTCTAAGGCCCAAGTCATGGGGTATATTTGTATATAATGCACAGACATCAAGTGTAACCCATCTGTATGAGGGGACAGACCATTTTAATTCCCTTATTAGATGTAAAGTGTGTGTAGTGTCTTTTAGGTACGCAGGTAATTGACAAACAAACTTCTGGAGGTGAAGGTCAATATAGTGGGACAGACTACTCGTAATCGAATTCATTCCCGCAATAATGGGCCTGCGCTGGGGGGTTAGTGGTGCATTTGTGCACCTTTGGGAGGTGGTAAAAGAATGGAACCTTTGGTGCCTCAATATTAAGATAGTTGTATTCATCAAGATTCAATACACCATTGGAACGAGCTTGACCAATTAGGTCTCTATATTGGTCAAGAAAGTCATCCGTAGGATCATAGGTAAGCCTCCTATAGTATAAAGGGTCCCCCAATAATCTATGTGCCTCCCCTACATATACATCTCGATCCTGGACCACCACTCCCCCCCCCCTTATCAGTTTCCCTGATGACGATGGCATTATTGTCTTTCAATAATTTAAGGGCCTTTCTTTCCATTCCAGTGAGATTGGGTCGACATGGCGTTTTGGTGGACAATTTGAGGATATCATCAGTAACCAATTGGCAAAAAGTTTCCACCTGGGCTCCCTTGTACTGAGTAGGGTTAAATTTAGACTTCCCCTTTAAATCAGTAGTAATGGGTCTAGACATAAGTATGTCAACCAGATTGTCTGGCACGGCGGCAAGCGGATCATTCAGATCCACTGTACCCACCACTTCCACTGTCCCTGCATCCGCACCTTTGTGGGTACTCCTCTGCTTTTTGATGGAGAAGTATCTTTGCAGGGATAGCTTACGGATGTATGCATGTACATCGGTGAGAATCTGGAAAGTGTTTACTTTGTCACTAGGACAAAAAGAAAGGCCCTTACTCAGAACAGACACTTCACTGGGGGATAAACTATGTGAGGATAGATTAAAGATAGGGACCACAGGGCTGTGACCAGCAATAGAATTTACAACAGTTGTCGTTTCTTTCCGGGTTTTAGTATTCCCTCGTTTACCCCTTCTGTGAGGTCTAGGTCTGACAGGGATCTTTTCAGGCCGTCTTTCCTGAAATATTCTGTGATTCGTGGGTATATTAATATAGGGAGTCGACTCTTGGATATTCTCTGAGGGATTGGGATTCTGTCCCCCCCTAAAAAAATCTTACAAGGGGAATCCCGGGACGGGGATTCATGTATGGGGGGTTCAACAATAGGATTAACCACCACATCTGTGGTAGCTTCTCCTTCCGGGGTATTAGTCTGGGGTTCTGCATGTATTTCGGCTTCCAAAACAATTTTGTTGACATTAGTCGGTGAACTGTCTCTGGAGTTTGTGGCGAGCGCCCGAGTCTCGCTCACCAATTGCATTACACTCACCAGGGGGCTACAGGGGGCAGTGGTGGGTAAGTCTGTGTAGGAATTGTCCAGTGAAATGTCAAAACTATCATCTGCTACCATCGCTATAACAGATGCGGCGGCCTCACTTGTGAGCCCAGCTGTACTATGTGATAAGACTTCAATTTGATTAGGCCCTACAGGTTGGCCAGAGTTTCCTAAAGGTCCACCCAATAGTGGCTTAGTGATCCCCGGGGGGTGGATTCTCTTGGAATTATAAAAGGTTCTTACGCCATCATTGCGGTTCTGACCCATTTTCCCAGATCTGTTGGAAGAATCCATTCTTTCTCTATAATTCAAATATCTAGGTTTTTGCCTGGATGACCTAAAGGGGGGTCTCTCATGGTGTTCATAAGGAACATATTGTGTTACGGGGTGGGGCCTAACAGGCTGGAACCCATGCATATTAGCCCTCCTCTGCGGGACATATGGATCAAGTTGTTGGTCCTCCCATCTCACATGTCTAGGTCTAGTAGGGATGGACATAAGAGGGGGTGGTCTAGCGGGTCCCCCGGGGTCACCCGTTACAGGGAGAGGAAGGTGGACATGCTGTTTAGGAGTATTGCCTCCCCTGGGCACCTTCCATGCTCTATTATGGCCTCTAGCGTAGTCGGCCTGGTCCCTGGCAAACTTCTCCATCTTCCTGCGGAAGATCTCTCTCTCGAGATCGCAAAGTCTACTAGTGACCCTACGGTCCCAAGACTGGAGAAAGGGGTCCCCTCTATGTTGCTCTAGGGTACCCATATTGGACTCTATATCAGCCTGTATAGTGCAGGTAAGGGATTCCCTCTTTTTAATAATAATATCCATAGCTTCGATGGATTTACTATCCCAGTAATTGTCCCACGCTTCCGTGTAATCTATATCGGACATAAAGGCGGACTGAATAGGGACCCTCAGACCTCGATGTACAATTTTGGCATCCTTGTACTTTTCCATAAACAATATATCAAGGGAGTGTTTCATCTCCTTCTCTAGTAGTTCCTCTAAATTCCTCATTTGTGTGATGATATTTTTCTCTTTGGGAACGCTCTGGGGCAGGGGCAGCTCTCCCACCTCCGAACGTCCCAAAAGTAATCTAACCTCTTTCCTCTGAGTATAGTATTTCATATTGGGGGAAATCCCAGAGTATTTAGTTTACCAATCGGTTTTTACAATAAAATAATTCAATAAAAACAACCAATTATGTTCAAAGACAATCACATAAAAATATTTAACAATATGCCCCAGACATGCGTTTAAGCGTACATGTACGTACACATTCGTATGTATCCTTGTGGGGCGAAAAAAGTCGCCCGTCCGTTCAGTGGCCTCCGCTCCACAGTTCTGTATACTGGAAGTCCAATCACAGTTCAAAAGTAGAGAGATTTGGGGGTAGTGAGCCCCTCAAGGCGCGATCACAGCCATAAAAGTTTTCCTGGCAGAATAGAACTGCTGAGGGCAGGAAGAAATAAAATACATAAACTATTGACCTTTTTCTAACTCGGGGATACTTAATAGGCTGCCACTGATTAGAGACAGTAAAAACCTACTTTGTAAATATTTAAATCGAAAAAAAACCTTTAAAAAGTCATTTTTAGGAGTAGGAGTATAAATATAATTGTTTATCGCATCAGTTTATTTTCATCTCGGGTTCACTTTAAGCATGTGGCTTGAGCCAGCCCAGTGTAAGGCCTAAACCAGCCCATTTGAAGATGTAACCCAACCAAGTTAAACAACTTAACTGTAGATTCAGTAAGGTGGCCTGCTTCTTCTACTGGTAGGCTGGTACCACCATGCTACTAAGACTGTAAGAGGTTGATGCACAGACAGAACTCTCCAAAAAGACTGAAGTCTGCAGCAGTATAGTGGTTGCCTTGCTCAAGATGACATGAAAAAGGCTCCTGACTCCTTTTGGATGACTCAGCAAATGGTTGTGTCACCACTTCTGGGTGGCACAGCTTAAATGAAATTGACATGTTTTTATATAGATCAGTCTCAAAGAAAGTTTTTATGCTCCATACGCCTCTGATAATTTGCTGTAAGGATTGAAAATGTTGTTAAGATGGAACCCTCCACAACAACTTCTGGGCTGGACCTATATAAGGTGTTTCAATTGTTTTGAAGGCAAAAGAAGTAGCAATAACATTTGCCTCTAATGGTCACATACCTTTTTCATTCTCCCCCCCCCATGAGACAACCAACATCTGATGGTACTGGCTGAATTCTGGATGTTGTTTTCCTTAGTACATATAGTTTTCCATGTGTGAAAGAGAATCCCTAAACAATAGTCAGGGTGTCCATTATGAACTCTTACCGACATTCTACTATCTATCCAATTTAATATAGGGACTATTGTAATAACATCATGGAAATATTAATCAAGAGTCAGGCTGACTTTTTGGTTGTCAATAAGGTATGAAAATTTTCTTAAAGATAAAGATGAACCTTTAAGGAACAAAACACAGGAGACACCAAGAGCCCTTATAGTGTAGTAGTTGATGCGAAAATAGAATAAGAATAATCAGAAAAGGATACTGGTAAAACTAAGTTAAAACCAGTTAAAAAGAAAAAAAAGTTGAGGTGGCTTACACAATCATATGATTAATTACTTTCAATGTGCACTGCCAACACGTTTCGTGGCACTGCTTCCACTTCCTCAGGCCAAATAAAAGTGCCCAGACAGTGCTTAGAGACAAATTTAGATGCTGATTGCCCCACTTCACACCCAAATACAACATTGGTAATTTGTATTCTAGAAGTAAGCACCTGTACTGATAGTGTACTGGTTAACCACTTCGGGACCACAGTCTTTTCGCCCCTTAAGGACCAGAGCCTTTTTCTCCATTCAGACCACTGCAGCTTTCACGGTTTATTGCTCGGTCATACAACCTACCACCTAAATGAATTTTACCTCCTTTTCTTGTCACTAATACAGCTTTCTTTTGATGCTATTTGATTGCTGCTGCGAGTTTTACTTTTTATTATATTCATCAAAAAAGACATGAATTTTGTCAAAAAAATGACTTTTTTAACTTTCTGTGCTGACATTTTTCAAATAAAGTAAAATTTCCTATACATTTGAGCGCGAAAGTTATTCTGCTACATGTCTTTGATAAAAAAAAAAACATTCAGTGTATATTTATTGGATTGGGTAAAAGTTATAGCGTTTACAAACTATGGTGCCAAAAGTGAATTTTCCCATTTTCAAGCATCTCTGACTTTTCTGCGCACCTGTCAGGTTTCATGAGGGGCTAAAATTCCAGGATAGTACAAATACCCCCCAAATGACCCCATTTTGGAAAGAAGACATCCCAAAGTATTCAGTGAGAGGCATGGTGAGTTCATAGAAGATTTTATTTTTTGTCACAAGTTAGCGGAAAATGACAGTTTGTGACAAAAAAAAAAAAAAAAAAAAAGTTTCCATTTCTTCTAACTTGCGACAAAAAAAAATGAAATCTGCCACGGACTCACTATGCTCCTCTCTGAATACCTTGAAGTGTCTACTTTCCAGAATGGGGTCATTTGTGGGGTGTGTTTACTGTCCTGGCATTTGGGGGGTGCCTAATTGTAAGCACCCCTGTAAAGCCTAAAGATGCTCATTGGACTTTGGGCCCCTTAGCGCAGTTAGGCCGCAAAAAAGTGCCACACATGTGGTATTGCCGTACTCAGGAAAAGTAGTATAATGTGTTTTGGGGTGTATTTTTACACATACACATGCTGGGTGGGAGAAATATCTCCGTAAATGACAATTTTTTTATTTTTTTTACACACAATTGTCTATTTATAGAGATATTTCTCCCACTCAGCATGGGTATGTGGAAAAATACACCCCAAAACACATTATACTACTTCTCCTGAGTACGGCGATACCACATGTGTGGCACTTTTTTGCACCCTAACTGCGCTAAGGGGCCCAAAGTCCAATGAGTACCTTTAGGATTTCACAGGTCATTTTGAGAAATTTCGTTTCAAGACTACTCCTCACGGTTTAGGGCCCCTAAAATGCCAGGACAGTATAGGAACCCCACAAATTACCCCATTTTAGAAAGAAGACACCCCAAGGTATTCCGTTAGATGTATGGTGAGTTCATAGAAGATTTTTTTTTTTTGTCACAAGTTAGCGGAAATTGATTTTAATTGTTTTTTTTCACAAAGTGTCATTTTCCGCTAACTTGTGACAAAAAATAAAATCTTCTATGAACTCGCCATTCTCCTAACGGAATACCTTGGGGTGTCTTCTTTCTAAAATGGAGTCATTTGTGGGGTTCCTATACTGCCCTGGCATTTTAGGGGCCCTAAACCGTGAGGAGTAGTCTTGAAACCAAATGTGGCAAAATGACCTGTGAAATCCTAAAGGTACTCATTGGACTTTGGGCCCCTTAGCGCACTTAGGGTGCAAAAAAGTGCCACACATGTGGTACCGCCGTACTCAGGAGAAGTAGTATAATGTGTTTTGGGGTGTATTTTTACACATACCCATGCTGGGTGGGAGAAATATCTCTGTAAATGACAATTATTTGATTTTTTTTACACACAATTGTCCATTTACAGAGAGATTTCTCCCACCCAGCATGGGTATGTATAAAAATACACCCCAAAACACATTATACTACTTCTTCTGAGTACGGCGATACCACATGTGTGACACTTTTTTGCAACCTAGGTGCGCTAAGGGGCCTAACGTCCTATTCACAGGTCATTTTGAGGCATTTGGATTCTAGACTACTCCTCACGGTTTAGGGCCCCTAAAATGCCAGGGCAGTATAGGAACCCCACAAGTGACCCCATTTTAGAAAGAAGACACCCTAAGGTATTCTGTTAGGAGTATGGTGAGTTCATAGAAGATTTTTTTTTTGTCACAAGTTAGCGGAAAATGACACTTTGTGAAAAAAAAAACAATACATATCAATTTCCGCTAACTTGTGACAAAAAATAAAATCTTCTATGAACTCATCATACACCTAAAAGAATACCTTGGGGTGTCTTCTTTCTAAAATGGGGTCACTTGTGGGGTTCCTATACTGCCCTGGCATTTTAGGGGCCCTAAACCGTGAGGAGTAGTCTTGAACCCAAATGTCTCAAAATGACCTGTGAAATCCTAAAGGTACTCATTGGACTTTGGGCCCCTTAGCACAGTTAGGCTGCAAAAAAGTGTCACACATGTGGTATCGCCGTACTCAGAAGAAGTAGTATAATGTGTTTTGTGGTGTATTTTTACATATAACCATGCTGGGTGGGAGAAATATCTCTGTAAATGACACATTTTTTTATTTGTTTTACACACAATTGTCCATTTACAGAGAGATTTCTCCCACCCAGCATGGGTATGTGTAAAAATACACCACAAAACACATTATACTACTTCTCCTGAGTATGGCGATACCACATGTGTGACACTTTTTTGCAGCCTAGGTGCGCTAAGGGGCCCAACGTCCTATTCACAGGTCATTTTGAGGCATTTGTTTTCTAGACTACTCCTCACGGTTTAGGGCCCCTAAAATGCCAGGGCAGTATAGGAACCCCACAAGTGACCCCATTTTAGAAAGAAGACACCCCAAGGTATTCCGTTAGGAGTATGGTGAGTTCATAGAAGATTTTATTTTTTCTCACAAGTTAGTGAAAAATGACACTTTGTGAAAAAAACAATAACAATCCAATTTCCGCTAACTTTTGACAAAAAATAAAATATTCTATGAACTCATCATACACCTAACAGAATACCTTGGGGTGTCTTCTTTCTAAAATGGGGTCACTTGTGGGGTTCCTATACTGCCCTGGCATTTTACGGGCCCAAAACTGTGAGTAGTCTGGAAACCAAATTTCTCAAAATGACTGTTCAGGGGTATAAGCATCTGCAAATTTTGATGACAGGTGGTCTATGAGGGGGCAAATTTTGTGGAATCGGTCATAAGCAGGGTGGCCTCTTAGATGACAGGATGTATTGGGCCTGATCTGATGGATAGGAGTGCTAGGGGGGTGACAGGAGGTGATTGATGGGTGTCTCAGGGGGCGGTTAGAGGGGAAAATAGATGCAATCAATGCACTGGGGAGGTGATCGGAAGGGGGTCTGAGGGGGATCTGAGGGTTTGGCCGAGTGATCAGGAGCCCACACGGGGCAAATTAGGGCCTGATCTGATGGGTAGGTGTGCTAGGGGGTGACAGGAGGTGATTGATGGGTGTCTCAAGGTGTGATTAGAGGGGGGAAATAGATGCAAGCAATGCACTGGCGAGGTGATCAGGGCTGGGGTCTGAGGGCGTTCTGAGGTGTGGGCGGGTGATTGGGTGCCCGCAAGGGGCAGATTAGGGTCTAATCTGATGGGTAACAGTGACAGGTGGTGATAGGGGGTGATTGATGGGTAATTAGTGGGTGTTTAGAGGAGAGAATAGATGTAAACAATGGATTTGGGAGGTGATCTGATGTCGGATCTGCGGGCGATCTATTGGTGTGGGTGGGTGATCAGATTGCCCGCAAGGGGCAGGTTAGGGGCTGATTGATGGGTGGCAGTGACAGGGGGTGATTGATGGGTGGCAGTGACAGGGGGTGATTGATGGGTGATTGACAGGTAATCAGTGGGTTATTACAGGGGAGAACAGATGTAAATATTGCACGGGCGAATTGATAAGGGGGGGGGGGGTCTGAGGGCAATCTGAGCGTGTGGGCAGGTGATTGGGTGCCCGCAAGGGGCAGATTAGGGTCTAATCTGATGGGTAACAGTGACAGGTGGTGATAGGGGGTGATTGATGGGTAATTAGTGGGTGTTTAGAGGAGAGAATAGATGTAAACAATGGATTTGGGAGGTGATCTGATGTCGGATCTGCGGGCGATCTATTGGTGTGGGTGGGTGATCAGATTGCCCGCAAGGGGCAGGTTAGGGGCTGATTGATGGGTGGCAGTGACAGGGGGTGATTGATGGGTGGCAGTGACAGGGGGTGATTGATGGGTGATTGACAGGTAATCAGTGGGTTATTACAGGGGAGAACAGATGTAAATATTGCACGGGCGAATTGATAAGGGGGGGGGGGGTCTGAGGGCAATCTGAGCGTGTGGGCAGGTGATTGGGTGCCCGCAAGGGGCAGATTAGGGTCTAATCTGATGGGTAACAGTGACAGGTGGTGATAGGGGGTGATTGATGGGTAATTAGTGGGTGTTTAGAGGAGAGAATAGATGTAAACAATGGATTTGGGAGGTGATCTGATGTCGGATCTGCGGGCGATCTATTGGTGTGGGTGGGTGATCAGATTGCCCGCAAGGGGCAGGTTAGGGGCTGATTGATGGGTGGCAGTGACAGGGGGTGATTGATGGGTGGCAGTGACAGGGGGTGATTGATGGGTGATTGACAGGTAATCAGTGGGTTATTACAGGGGAGAACAGATGTAAATATTGCACGGGCGAATTGATAAGGGGGGGGGGTCTGAGGGCAATCTGAGCGTGTGGGCAGGTGATTGGGTGCCCGCAAGGGGCAGATTAGGGTCTAATCTGATGGGTAACAGTGACAGGTGGTGATAGGGGGTGATTGATGGGTAATTAGTGGGTGTTTAGAGGAGAGAATAGATGTAAACAATGGATTTGGGAGGTGATCTGATGTCGGATCTGCGGGCGATCTATTGGTGTGGGGGGGTGATCAGATTGCCCGCAAGGGGCAGATCAGGGGCTGATTGATGGGTGGCAGTGACAGGGGGTGATTGACGGGTGATTGACAGGTGATTGACAGGTGATTGACAGGTGATTGACAGGTGATCAGGGGGGATAGATGCATACAGTACACGGGGGGGGGGGTCTGGGGGGGGGTCTGGGGAGAATCTGAGGGGTGGGGGGGTGATCAGGAGGGAGTAGGGGGCAGATTAGGGACTTAAAAAAAAAATAGCGTTGACAGATAGTGACAGGGAGTGATTGATGGGTGATTAGGGGGGTGACTGGGTGCAAACAGTGGTCTGGGGGGTGGGCAGGGGGGGGTCTGAGGGGTGCTGTGGGCGATCAGGGGGCAGGGGGGGGGGAAATCAGTGTGCTTGGGTGCAGACTAGGGTGGCTGCAGCCTGCCCTGGTGGTCCCTCGGACACTGGGACCACCAGGGCAGGAGGCAGCCAGTATAATAGGCTTTGTATACATTACAAAGCCTATTATACACTGTTGCAGCGGCGATCCGGATGCCAGTAACCCGCCGGCGCTTCCGAACGGCCGGCGGGTTACGGCGAACGGGGGGCGGAGCCAGTCCCCGGCGGCTGATCGCGTCACGAATGACGCGATCGCCGCATAGCCACTCCCGCAGCCGCCCCCGCCGATGGGCGTATTGCGGTCGTTTGGGACCGGTCTTTGCCGCCGCCCATCGGCTGGGGGCGGTCGTTAAGTGGTTAAAGACATCTTCTGTGACATAATACTCTAGGGTAGCCTACTAAATAGTGGGGCCTTAGTGGCTGCCACTCTAAAGTGCTTTGAGTCCAACAGCAGCCAGTGTTAACATTTAATTTTTAAGCTGTTTTTAGATATTTTATTCAATATGGGTGCCTCCAGTTTCCTTACTGATGATTGACAATGCTGCCTGTTTTATTTTATTCACCCACTTTGTGCAGCAAAGATAAAAATGCATATCAAAGGTGCAACTGTCTCCTCATAGCTATATATATATACTCAAATATATATATATATATATATATATATATGTATATATATATATATGTATATATATATATATGTATATATATATATATATATATATATATATATATATATATATATATATATGTATATATATATATATATATATGTATATATATATATATATATATATATATATATATATATATATGTATATATATATACACGCACACACACAGTGATATGTAAAAAAAAATCTGAAATAAAAAAAGCTTTCAACTTTTTTATGTAAAATTCTCATCATCATGGCCATAAGCTGAAATTTCCAATCTGGCTCAGTAAGAGTCTCTGCTGTTATGTGTAAAAGAAGTTGCCATGGAACCTGAAAGATGACTGCTGTTCGGATGTGAGTGGTTCAGTGTTCTTTATAAAGCATGTTATGATGTCTTGTTATCGCAAAAATTTCAATTCTCAGTCTGGTTTTCACAGAGTAGAGAGGTATACCTGATTGCCTGATGTGTGAATGTATAATCTAAATGTGCTGCAAGCAATCTGTGCTGTGCATTTTAAAATAGCCCTATAATCATTTCAAAAATACAAGCTACATGTAAAAATGCAAGCATTTAGAATATATTGAATCTTCCTAGGCATTTTACTGATAGCTGACGCTACGTTATGACAGAGGCCTTCACTGTGTACATTTGCAAATGCCGTGTGAAACAACGAGCACATTATTATTATTATTTAGTATTTATATAGCGCTGACATCTTCCGCAGTGCTGTGTACAGAGTATATTGTTTTGTCACTAACTGTCCCTCAGAGGGGCTCACAATTTAATCCCTACCATAGTCATATGTCTAGTGTAGTGTATGCATTGTAGTCTAGGGCCAATTTGGGGGGAAGCCAATTAACCTATCTGTATGTTTTTGGGGATGTGGGAGGAAACCGGAGTGCCTGAAGGAAACCCACACAGACACGGGGAGAACATACAAACTCCTTGCAGATGTTGACCTGGCTGGGATTTGAACTGGGGACCCAGCGATGCAGGGCGAGACTACTACGCCACTGGGCTGCCCGAGCACATAATAGCGGTAGTAGAATATTGGTAATGTTACTATCCGCTATTCATCTGCTATTGTAAAACATCAGTCATTTTATTGATATTCTGCTATTACCATCTGTATCCTAACTCTTACACAAACCATTCCTTCTCTATGGCTAAAACTAACCACCCCACCCACTCCTAACACTAACACTTCCCTATCTATGCCTAACACTAATCACTCCCCTCATACTCCTAACACTCACCCTTCCCTATCTATGCCTAATACTAATCACCCCCCTCATACTCCTAACACTAACCCTTCCCTATCTATGCCTAACACTAATCACTTCCCTCATACTCCTAACACTAACCCTCCGCTATCTATGCCTAACACTAACCACCTCACCCCACCTACTCCTAACACTAACTCTTCTCTATCTATGCCTAACACTAATCACCCCCTCATACTCCTAACACTTACCCTTCCCTATCTATGCCTAACACTAATCACTCCCCTCATACTCCTAACACTAACCCTCCGCTATCTATGCCTAATACTAACCACCTCACCCCACCTACTCCTAACACTAACTCCTCTCTATCTATGCCTAACACTAATCACCCCTCATACTCCTAACACTCACCCTTCCCTATCTATGCCTAATACTAATCACCCCCCTCATACTCCTAACACTAACCCTTCCCTATCTATGCCTAACACTAATCACCCCCTCATACTCCTAACACTTACCTCCTCCCTATCTATGCCTAACACTACTCACCCCCCTCATACTCCTAACACTTACTTCCTCCCCATCTATGGCTAAAACTAACCATCCCCACCTACTCCTAACACTAACCCTCTATCTAAGCCTAAAATGAATCACCCCCACCTACACCTAACACTAAACCTCTATCTAAGCCTAAAGTGATTCACCTGCACCTACTCCTAGCACTAACCTTTCCCTCTCTATGCCTAACAATAATGAGCTTTGCCATAGGATGCCTTTTAAAAAGCCATTCATAGCGGAAGTGAATTTGGGTACCTGAGGCACACACTAAAAATTGCAGGCCCTGAGACTGCCCACTATAGAAACTGTGACTAGAAATAGCAAGTGGCATAGCCACAGTTTCTATAGTAGGCAGTCTCATCGCCCTTTGTGGCTGTGTGGCGCTTGGTGCTGTTATAGCCGCTATTAGCAGCTTTTCACTTGGACCCCTATGATGGCACATGAATTTACTTGCCACCTTCAGTGCCCACATTTATTGTGACTCACCTTGATTGACTCCTTCCTGATGTGTAAGGAAAAGCAATTACAAAACACTCACTAATTCGGTATGAGGAAGAATTAACTTAATTATTTGTTCCAGCAGAAAAAGCCGCTCAAAGCACTTAAAATGTAACTTTTATTGGTTTACATATAAAATCTTAATAGATGGGGCAAACGACAACATAAATATATACAAGAAACTAGTGTCCACACCTTATACAACACGCAATAGAGTGCGTGTTGGGACACTTTAGACTATTTAGAAGAGGAGGAGGGATAGATATAATTTCTATCCCTTTCCTAGGCTGAGAGTAAGCTGAGAACTGGCTCTCTGGTCATATGACTCAGCCCAGCCAGCTACTAAGCATATGCCACAATATATTGTGTTGCCTGAAAAAGCCTTCCCTCTCTGCTCCTATTGTAAGCTAACTATATTGGTGAGTTAGTGACCTCAGCAGCTACACACACACTCAACATGTTTCACCCTTAGCGGGCCTCGTGAGGGGTACAGATATGTATGGTGCATAAGTGTCAAAACCTAACAACCAATTCTCCCACCAAATAATAAATACCGGTAAATACATTTCAGCAAGATAGCCAAAGTCAGACTACCTATTCTGTTTATCCATCCTAGGGTTATCTTGTGGCTCCATATTTCGCATGTAAGCTGATTTTTCATTAGTACATTAACCACTTCGCATTCAGTCGTTTTCACTTTATGCATCCGAGCAATGTTCACCTCCCATTGATTAGCCTATAACTTTATCACTACTTATCACAATGAACTGATCTATATCTTGTTTTTTCCGCCACCAATTAGGCTTTCTTTGGGGGGTACATTTTGCTACGAGCCACTTTACTGTAAATGCAGTTTAACAGGAAGAATAAGAAGAAAACGGAAAAAATTCATTATCTCTCAGTTTTCGGCCATTATAGTTTTAAAATAATACATGCCTCCATAATTAAAACTGATGTATTGTATTTACCCATTTGTCACGGTTATTTCACCATTTAAATTATGTCCCTATCACAATGTATGGCGACAATATTTTATTTGGAAATAAAAGTGCATTTTTTCCGTTTAGCATCCATCACTATTTACAAGCTTATAATTTAAAAAAAATATAAATATTTCATCTTTACATTGATATTTAAAAATTTTAGACCCTTAGGTAAATATTTACCTTTTTTTATTTTTTTGTTGTAATGTTTTTTGGTTTTTTTTTATTAAACATTTTATGTGGGTATTTTTGGGAGGGTGGGATGTAAATTGTAATTTTTAAATGTAAATATATGTGTAGTTTTATTATTTTTTTACATTTACTTGTAGTTTTTAGCCATGAGTTTGTTTACATGACGTCACTCTAAGCGTAACATACGCTTAGAGAGACGCCTGGGGGAAGCCAGAGCCAGAAAAAGGGAAGCTTCCGAGAGAAGCTGTCGCTTTTTCTCCGGGGGAGAGGAATCAGTGATCGGGCACCATAGCCCGATTCACTGATTGCCTGGCTAACGAACCGCAGGCCGCGAGAGCGCGTGCACACGCGCGATCGACCGCGGGAGCGTGCGGGGGCGCACATGGCCTCCTGGACGTAAGTTTTACGTCCAGGAAGGTTAATTGGTTAATCCTGTTTCAGTAGCAATGCCTGAGCATGAACTTCATAATCTTCAAAAAGTGTGGAGTGTGCCTTGATCTGGATGTCTTCCTCTACTGCAGGATTTGTCTGTCTTATTGCTTCTACCACTTTGTACACAGCCTTCTCTTGGTGTCTGGATTGTGGATATTGTACTGGTTTAGGGCTCTGCCTCTGACACAGGAGACCTAGGTTCAAAACTTGGCTCTTCCTGTTCCATAAGCCAGAACCTATTCAGTAGGAGACCTTGGGCAAGACTCCTTAACACTACTACTGCCTACAGAGCATGCCCTAGTGACTGCAGCTCTGGCACTTTAAGTCTGCCAGGAGAAAAGTATAATATAAATGTTATTTGTCTGCCTTTTCCCTTTACTAATTGTTTTAATCCACACTCCCTTAGAAAGTAAACTTGATTGGTCATGGCTGCTTCCCCTAATGTACTGCTGTGTAATGCGGGTACATAGAGTATTTTCTTACTCTGTGTACAATCCAATAGGTGACCTGTACAGCTGCGTATTAATGGTAACCCATCATTGTTTTTTTTTTTATGTGGGTATACATTTTACACCTCTATGTACAATCTATTAGTTGACTTGTCCACTTGTGTATTAACTGTGTGCTGTCATTGTTTTGTTACTGTATATACCTCATTTATATTATTTATAATATGGAGCCATGGGAGTATACACATCCAAAATGAAAACAATATTTGTGAATGGATCCTGGGTCACATAACTAACTTTTTTAGAGGAAATATATCTGGAACAGCTGCATGAAGTATGAAAATTGTGCGAGTAATGTCAAAGAAATTAGAGATTGTGCCATGTCATGCCCGCACCGCACTACTAGGAGGAGGCCAGGAAAAAAAAGCAGCTTAGCTCTCCAATCAAGTGCTTATTTATTGTAATGATCCGCTCAGCTGGCTGCACAGGCCATTCCTCTAGTCTGTGGGCTGCAGGTCTCTGGAAGAGAGACCTGTCTTTTCTTTTGCAAGTTTCTGACCTGCTCTGCTGCTGAGGAATTTGCATACATTTGTTATGCAATTCGCCTAGCTGCCTCCTTTGAAGGCTGGCAGTATAAAAGCCATGTTCTCACAGAATCCTTTGCTGGTCATCCTTCACGGTTTGTTACTGATGAACTCTCCTAGAGTAGCAGCCCTGTTTGTTTGCTAAAGTTTATTTTAGAGTAATTCTTGGGACTGCACTAGGCAGCTCCTCTAGTGCAGTCAGGTTGCTTTATCTGTTTTGTCTGTGTTGGCTCTTTGCTGTGATTGTCCTGTCGCCAGCGGTGGTCGTCAGGAAATCGTTCTGTCTGTCTGGGGGTGCTAACCAGAGCAGCGGTTGCTACTGGTAGCCCCTTCTGTTCATCTGTCTGGATTGCATTAGCTCTAATGGTAGTGGCAGTGCCTCCTTCTGTATCTCTGCCTCAGGGGTGCTAACCAGAGCAACAGTTGCTACTGGTAGCCCCATCTGTTTCTCTGTCTGGATTGCATTCGCTCTGGCGGAAAGAGCAGTGCGATCCTGCTAAGCCTATTCTTGTACTCGGATCACACTTGCTCTGGCGGAAAGAGCAGTGGATCCTGCTAAGCCTATTCCTGTACTTGGTTCACACTCGCTCTGGCGGAAAGAGCAATGGATCTTTCCTGTCCTGTCCCTGAACACGGATCGCACTCGCTCTGGCAGAAGAGCGGTGGATCTTATCTGTCCTATTCCTGTTTTCCGTTCGTCTGTCTGTCTTGTCCTGTGTTTACGCCTGCTGTTGCCTGGTGTGAGGCAACCGATTACCAAGCGTCTGCGCAACCTGTTTGTCTGTGTTGATTGCTTGTTTTCGCAAGCGTTCATTCTGTCTGTCTCAGTCTATTTGTGTTCATTTGTATTACTTGTGGTTAGTTAGGGTGGTGTGCTTGTCTCTGTTGCACTTATCGTGCGGAGACCGTGCCGTAAACACGTTCGCTGTTGCGAATGAGTGCGGTGTTCGCGTTTAGCTAGCGTTTGTTATTTTCTTTATCTTCTTATTGTTGTTTGCTGTGCCTTTTCTACTCTCGTGTTCTGGTCTGCTCGACCTTGTGTCACTATTTGGCAATCACCATTCTTGCGATTGCATTCTCGCTTCGTTTCTGTTGATGTGTGTTCACCGTCGCTGGGTGGCGACTAGATTGGTGGACACACATTCATCCTGTCTCTGTGCTCTTTCTCTTTAAGGGCTGTTCAGCCCTGCATTGCTTTAAATCTGTACAATTCCCATCTGGCATCTGTGGCCGTGCAGAGGCTGTGCTCGTCTGCACTCCACAGCGCCATCTGCCGGTGGGAATTTCCCTCTGCAGGTGCTTCGCACCTAACCTGGGTTCTCTCAATTACACGTTCGTGGAGGTTTTCCGCAGTGTCAGCGCGCGTTCTGTGCGCTGACCACGGAAATGACTCCGCCAACATTACATTTATGTATTTATTATTTATTTATGTAATTCATTTTGATTACTACAATTTATATTAACCTGATGTACACAGGAATACCATATTATTAGTGTATGATAAAATTACTGTTTAAAATGCTTAGTGAATATGAATTCCTAAGAAATGATTAAACTAACTAACAACCACTTTCTGTAACTGTGCTCTTGCAGCGAACATAAAAATTCACTCACAGCTTTAGCTCAGTCTTAGAAAAAAATCTGATGTTTTCTGATATTTTCTGTTTCAAAGGAATATGGCCTTTCTCTTCTCAAATAAAGCAAGAAATGAACACAGGGAAATATGTGCATCCATATAAATGTTGATAACAATATTGGTGTTTGTGTCTTGGCGTCTTGTTGTGGACATGTTTCTGTTCCTTCAGTGTATGATATGTGGTAGTAATGATGTGGGGGCTGTAATTTTCTCTCCTATTAATTCCATCCTTGCTTTAGCTGATAAATGTGAAACTGTAGAGATGATCAAATGCTTCTAGCTGGTTGTTAGTTTCAGTTTTCTTTCCCAGTACCTATTACAAACAAAAAGGAAATGTGCCTAGAGGTGCTGGATTTAACTATAAATTAATTGCAAGCACTACTAGTTTCTCCTTCAATAGTTGTTTTGTGCCTAGAGAAATTTGGGAGATTACAGGGAACTTGCAGTGGCAGAAATTTGGATGCTGTCAACCTTAATATCTTTAAAAAAAATCCAGATGCCTTACTGTTATTTTGTTTAGTTTTTTTTTGTAACAAGAGCACAGCCTCTGGAGTCATATTTAAAGACAGACCACCTGTTCTGCTTACTTGTGATATTTGATTCAGAAAGTTCAGCCGGCAAATTATCAATATGACAGCCAGGCAACAATAAGGGCAGTTTCTATATCCCAAATGTTATCTATCCCACGTGACCCACATGATAAAATATTTTTGTTTGAAAAAAACTTTTATTAGGCATGAGGTGCCAATTTTTTAGAAAGAAAATATTAACAGTCAGTGGGCCTAACATGGGCTGCAAATGTCATATAAAATAGAGCAATGCAGCAGTAATGATCTGAATAATACATTCAATGACTGAAGAGCTGGAAAATAAAGTCAGCACAGCTCAATATAGCATGTAGGAAATGTGCTTACTTCAGCAAGAAACAATTATTCGTAACAAAGGGTTATATAGGAACCAGATGAGTGGAAATTTCATTATAGGACCAGGCCAGGACCCACAGGTGTGCAATTGAGAGTGAGGTGCAGACCTAAATTAAAGCTTCAATTGGTTCTAAACACCTCTAAAAAGGAGATCCAAGGGTCCCACACCCTCTTGAAGTGGTAACGGTGTCACGCTTGCACATGTGTAACTAATATGAAGTATTGTTCCCAGAACTCTTCTGCCTTGGAAGCACAATGAATATTGGATCTATTTTATGTAATCTATGGGGAATGAGGTACTAACAGTGTAGTAGTCTGATAGAGACATCCATATTGGTGGTTTGCATACTGGCTTTAGGTTCTCCAGGCATAGAGCCCACTGGTCAGCGTCAAGGGCAGACTGCAGATATGTTTTTGGTACAAGTGAGTATAGTTAGAAGGAGGGCAATTAAAGTCCAGTGACATCACCTCCCAGCACGAAAAATGTCACCATGTGATAAATGTCAGAATGTAAATCAGGGAGAGGAAATATTTTGCAATGGGCAAACACTGACTAAATCATTTATACATAATTATTGTAAAAATTAAGCACTTTGTTATTACATTATTTTCACTGGAGTTCCTCTTTAGACCACACAGCGGTGTGATGCTGGAACAATTCTATAAGTTGGGCCCATGTAGGGATCATACCACTTATTAAGTAGGAGTGGAGAGTGGGGGTTCCCCGACCAACCCACCACAAGAAGCTTGACACCTGGAGTCCCCCCCCCCCCCCCCCCCCCAAAAAAAAAATCAAGGTTTCATTTAATTTTAGTCATAGCAGTGGATTGCAGAGGAGCAATAAAGTGGGATGTTTTCCATATGTAAAAAATGTGAAATGTAACTGAGCATTTTTCCTTGATATCAGTGGCATGAGACCACATATGATAACATTTTTTATATTTATTTTGATTCCAGAATTGATTATTTTGTTTAATCTCTTGTAACATTTGAAAATATTGGGGCCCAGGGGGCTTTCATTGATGTAATATTTATCTAGTAGATGAAGTAGAAAGTGATTGCCATTTTTGCTGTCGATTGAAGCCTTGGCTCCCGGTTCCCTCCGGTGGAGAAGCCAACCTTGCCAGGTCGGCTTCCACATCGGCTTCCTCTGCACTCCAGCGTGCGGTTCACTATTTCATTCATATAGTAAAAATCTTTACCGATATTTTACTATAAACTAACCTTCCCCTACTCACACAGAACCATCCCCTGGTGGTGCCTAACCCTAGGGGCCCGTTTCCACTAGCCACCGCACGCGGCTGCGAGACGGGTCTGCGGGTACGCAGACGAATTCCAGATGTCGTGACATGCATGGCTATGGGATTCGCTGCCTCCCGTGCGAAAACTGTGGGCAATGCCGGCCGAATCGCTAGAACAAGCGATTTGGCCGGCGGCGCCATTACTCCCTATGGTAGAGTTTCCCCGAGCGATTTGCCTGCATGGAAACTGCGGATTCGGCACGGTTTCAGCGCTAGTGGAAACAGGCCCCAAGACCCTCCTGGCTTTTAGGCAATGTTTCATACACATGCTTTTTTTTTGCCTCGGTCGAGTTTAATACGGTATTTTTACATAGTTCTTTTCTGTTTCCTTACAGCAATATATCTGTAGAATAAGGGCAAATCGTATCTGTGTGATACAACAGTTTACAACAGTGGCCACTAACGATACAATTAAGCTGAATGATTGTTTGCAAATGATTATTCATATGAACAATCGGAAATCTCCTGACCACTCTGATTATATTTGTGAAATTGATCCAATTTTCAGATTGATCTCGCCAATCTGATTGGATTGTTTAGAAGATTTTTATCCATTAGTGGTCCGAAACGATAATTTCTGATTCATACAAATAATCATTCACAAGTGATCATTTCGCAAATTGTGTCATTAGTGTCCACCTTAAAGTGAATGGGAACCACATTTAAAAAAAAAATGAAGCAAATACTTACCTAAGGAGAGGGAAGGCTCTGGGTCATATAGAGCCTTCTGTCTCCTCTCTCGGTGCCCTCTATCCTGTGCTGGCTCCACCCCCCCCCCGTTCAATCCCCCGCCGAAAGGGTATTTGGAAGTCTTCGGGAGCCGTGTCCTCTCGAAGACGCGCGGCTCCATACTGCACACACGTGAGCGTGCAAGAGAGCTTGCTTGCGCAGGCGCAGTGCAGGGCTGCCCTTCTTCAGGAGCACTCGGGCTCCCTGAAGACTTCTGAAGCTTCCTTCGGCCGGATAAAGCAGTATTTGACTAATTTAGTCAAATACAGCTACTGGGCGAGCCAGCACTAGAACGAAGGGACCGGGAGAGGAGCTCTATAGGACCCAGAGCCTTCCCTCTCCTTGGGTTAGTATCCGTCTCATTTTTTTAAATGCAGTTCCTATTCACTTTAACAGTAACTAGAGACTGTGTACTGTACAAAGGTCTACTACAGATTTAATTTATAAAAAAAAAAGGATTTTACTGTTTGTCTAAAAACACATGCTTTCCCAACGATGATAGATTTTTTTTGCAAATAAATCAGTTTAAAAGAACAGTTGCTGCATCCATTATAGTGCGTGATGAGGAGAGGGGCTGGTGAATATATAATTACAGCCATGTAAATTAATTCAGCACAGCAGGCAGCCAAGCTGGATGAAGCTTTAGTATAAATATGTTCATTTTCAGATCAACACAGCAGGTTGCTCTTTGGCTGAGAACATGGCTTTGTTGCATATTTTACCAATGTAAAGATGTGCATGTCTCATACTGAACATTTCATGGCCATCTTTCAAACAGCTGTTATGCACAATGGAAGCAGACATACAAACTAGTTCAGCAATCTGTGTTCTATCAAAGGGCTGCAGAAAACTCTAGACAACATCGCCCGAACGAACAGGAAGTGTCAGGGTGGTGGGGTAATGCAAATGGATGAAGGCTGTAGCTTGATTCATTGGACTTGCACTGCTTATTCTGCTTGGGAAATATTGAAATACTGTGTTACCATTTGTAAAATGATGTTAGTGCGCTGTGCAAATTTATTGCTGGAAGGAATTAAAGAAGAAGGCAAGTCGGTTGACATTTTCACTCTAGGAATAGTCATACTGTAGCAACTCACATAATATATTCAATACATGTATTAAATTGAGTGTTTTTATTTAAGTTCTCCCACTCTTCATTCAAAAAAGCATGATTAACACATTTTATATTTCATTTTTTATTTATAACTAGAACTTGAATGGTGCAAAACTCAGGAGACAGATTTGTATAGATGCAAGTGAATTTGTAATTCACTATTTTATTTACTTATGTGTTATTGTTTTTTTCATTTTTTAATTCACTATTTCATCACCAGTTTAGACCCCCTTAGGCTGGTTTTACAGTGGGACGTTACAGGCGCACGTTAGAGCAGCCTGTAACGCACCCCACCGCACAGCAATGAAAAATCAATGGGCTGTTCAGTGCCCACGTTGCGTTACAGTGTAACGCTGCGCCATAATATAACGTACTGCATGCAGTACTTTGTAAGAGGCAGAGCCGCGTTAGACTGCTTGCACATGCTCAGTAACGTTGGGGAGGAGCGGAGAGCGGACAGGCACATGGCTAATTAATATTCACTGCACTCAGTGACGTGCAGTGTTTACTTCCTGGAGCGGCCACTCTGTGCGGCGATTGGCCGGCGGGACCACGTGATGCCGCATGCGTCCAAGAGTGCGCATCACAGCATCACGGACGCCAGAGTGAGCTGCACAACGCGGCTCACTCTGATGTCCAAAGCAGGGAGCACCAGGCATTGCGTTAGGGGCACGTTATGCGACCATAACGTCCCCTAAAACGCAACGTCCTGGTGTGAAACCAGCCTTAATGTTTTTTTTAATAAAGATTACTTAGTTACATAGACTTTAAAAAAGACTCAGGCCCTGTTGACTGTGGTCAGTTGCGTTGCAGAATAATTCTGCATGTTAACTCACTGCCCTGATAATTCTATTGTCCTCTTTAGAGTAATGGATCGCGTTATTCTAACTCGCTGCATGCAGGCTTTGCATTAAAGTCTATGTCCAGTCTCCATTGCAGTTCACAGTCATTATAACGCGTGGGTTCTGTAACCGACCACTGTGAACCCAGCCTCAAATCCATCCATAGTTCAGACTTCCAGGCCCCGTGAGGAATTAGGACCTGTTTTTTCCCTTCCTCACCATCAGAGAGAGGTCTTAAGCAAATCCATTCAGGCTTTTGTTGAGCGGGAGTAAGCAGCCAGCCTTGCTGAGTGACTATCAGCAGTTGAGTGACAACCAGCACTTGGTGCAGGAGCTCTAGATGGAACATCTGCAACCTGAAAAGTGAGGACCCACTGCACTACTGGGCATCCAAAAGCAGTAGCCAGATATGACAGAACATGTCATCCAGTTACTTGCCTGCCCTGCTGCAAGTGTCTTCCGCTATCCGAACTCGGGTTCGGATTCCGGATACCTGTGTAAATCCGAATAGCACTATCCGAGTTAACTCGGATATTTATCTGAAATCCAGAATCGGGTCGGATACTTAGTTCGGATATCCGAATCCGCATACTGTAACTATGGAGATGAAGTCCATGACGTTATTGAGCCAATCAGAGGGCTCCCAGCCTAAGCCCTAGCACCCAATCACAGAAGGGAACCTTGGCCAGCCCCTCCTGATGTCATTGAGCCAATCAGAGGGCTCCCAGCCTAAGCCCTAGCACCCAATCACAGAAGGGAACCCTAGCCAGCACCCCCTGTATATAAGGAGGGGTGCCATGATGAGAAATCTCGTCCTTGCTTGTGACTGCTCACTCATTCACCAGTGCTGCTGGCCTAGCAAGTGCTGTATACAGTGATAAACCTAAAGTTTTTCAGTGCTAAACACCTTCACTACACTATTGTTCTATTGTTTTTTAGTTAGCTAGCTTGATTTCATTTAGTGACAGTCAGACTCTGTGCTGCAGCAGCTGCTAGCTAGGTCCTGTTTCTGTGTGTGATGTGCACAGGCCAGGCCTGCTGCTGGCCTGCTATTAGCCTTAGCTACAGTATAGGTTAGAGAATAGGATTACTGTGTTATTGTGTAGTTAATACTGCAGTGCTAGTTAGTTGTTATGGTAGTACTGTGTTAGCTTACTACAGATTACTGAAGTGCTGCTGTGCTGAGCAGTGTCAGTGTGACAGTTAGACAGTTAAGTTGCACTGTCTTCTACTCTGTTGTCTGTCACTCTGTGCTGATTTGCTTTAAAGTCCAACCCTGTTTTTAATAAAGTACAAGTACCCCATATCATCTGGTGACATCATCACATATAACTTGTACTATGTCTGCTGGCACTGGCAGCCATGGAAAGGGGCAGCAAGGCCAAGAGGAGAGCGAGCAACATTGCGGCCACCGTCAGCAGTTCTGCTGCATCAGTCTCCATTCCGCCGCTAGCCACTGGCCGTCCAGCTGTTAGGGGGAGTCACGCTGCAGAGGAGTATGATGAGTATGATGTTGATGATGAGAAGAAGGACCGTGACTACCACAAGATGGGGATGGCAGCTCTGACTCTGAGGAGGAGGATGCGTCGGTGGGATTGGCATGGAGGATCAGCATTGCAGACACTGGCAGGAGCAGCAGTGGGCGTGGAATGCCGGACCCACAGGCTGCTGCTTCATCTTCTGCCACTACCACCAGCCGCACCACTCAACCCCGAACTGCCACAGGGAGAAAATCAGCAGCATCCCATTCAGGCCGCAGGGGAATCTTCATGTCCCCAATCTTTTCACTCTGCCCTCATTGGACAGCAAGTTTGCCATATGCAATGTGTGCAAACTAAAGCTGAGCAGAGGTTGTGACCCCTCCAAGTATGGCACCTCCAGCTTCATCACCCATCTGTCCAGAAAACATTTTGTTGAGCATGAGGAGTTCAGGAGGCTGGAGCAAGCTGGCGCTGGCAGTGGTCAGACTCAGAGCACCAGAACCCCCCTGCCACTCCTGCCGACACTGAGGCCTGTTCAGGCAGCCAGTCCTCAGTGGCCTCCTCTGCTCCTTCCACCACTTTCCGTGCAAGGAAAAAAACGCTGCCAGACCCTGTTGGGCGAGTCTTTCCCTGTTGTTGGCAAGAGGGGGACATGAAGTGGCTGGGGATCACTATGCCTGCCTTACCACCCTTTACCACCACCACAACCTCCTGGCTCCTCCTGATTGTTAACTATTAGTAACTAAGCCTGGTTCACAATTTTTTTACAGCTGTGGTACCAACGCTACGTGCCACGGTACAATCTCCGGCATGCTCCTGGCACACGTTACACCTGCTGCTGCTGCATTGCCCTGCTCCTGCTGCCTGTGCTGCTCCCACCGCCACGGTGCCACAGGCCACTGCTGCTGTGCTGATGCCACCTATATTTAACCCAAATCACAATTGCTGTGTAATTTTTTTGAGGTGTCTGGGCTGAAAACTGTGATGTCCCAGTTGTGCGGGTGGACTTCGGACGCAATGTGGGCTGCATGACCGCTGTCTGGAACCTAGTCCTGATGTTAATTTACAACCATTTTTTTTTGTATTTTAACTCCCCACATAATCAATTAGTGTTTCTCTTAAAGAAAACATGATGATTCATGCATCATTTACTCTAAAAAACATTTTGGAAGCAATTTAAAGGCCACTTCCGGTTTTCTATCCAGATAACGGATAATGGGTTCGGATATCCGATTCTATTCGGATACCGGAACGTTCGGATTCAGATTAGTGATGGGCGAACAGTGTTCGCCACTGTTCGGGTTCGCCCGGATTTTGGGCTGTTCGAGTTCGGTTCGGGCTCCGCCGGACACCTCGTGGTGTTCGACCATGCGTTCGGCCATGCGGTCGAATGTATGTTCGGCCTGACAGCGCATGGCCGAACGTTCGGCTCGCGCTGTGATTGGCCGAGCGGGCCACGTGGTTCGGGCTCGAACACGCGGCTCGCACTGCGATTGGCTGAGCGGGTCACGTGGTTCACGTGGTAATTTCTCCGCCACTTGAAGTTGGGTTTAGCTTTGGGTAGGCAGGCAGGTTAGACTCTATCACCAGCTAGGCTAGCCAGGGCCCCCCCCCAGCCTCCTAGTCATACTACTGTAGTGCCAGTCAGCGTGCTTGTACTGCTGGGATCAGTAGTACTTCCGCCACCAGTATATAGCATTGTCTATTTGCCACTGTACTGCCAGTCAGCGTGTACTTCTGGGATCAGTAGTACTTCCGCCACCAGTATATAGCATTGTCTATTGCCACTGTACTGCCAGTCAGCGTGTACTGCTGGGATCAGTAGTACTTCCGTCCGTCACCAGTGTATAACATACTATATAGCATTGTCTTATTGCCACTGTACTGCCACAGTCAGCGTGTACTGCTGGGATCAGTAGTACTTCCGTCCGTCACCAGTGTATAGCATACTATATAGCATTGTCTTATTGCCACTGTACTGCCACAGTCAGCGTGTACTGCTGGGATCAGTAGTACTTCCGTCCGTCACCAGTATATAGCATACTATATAGCATTGTCTTATTGCCACTGTATTGCCACAGTCAGCGTGTACTGCTGGGATCAGTAGTACTTCCGTCCGTTACCAGTATATAGCATACTATATAGCATTGTCTTATTGCCACTGTACTGCCACAGTCAGCGTGTACTGCTGGGATCAGTAGTACTTCCGTCCGTCACCAGTGTATAGCATACTATATAGCATTGTCTTATTGCCACTGTACTGCCACAGTCAGCGTGTACTGCTGGGATCAGTAGTACTTCCGTCCGTCACCAGTGTATAGCATACTATATAGCATTGTCTTATTGCCACTGTACTGCCACAGTCAGTGTGTACTGCTGGGATCAGTAGTACTTCCGTCCGTCACCAGTATATAGCATACTATATAGCATTGTCTTATTGCCACTGTATTGCCATAGTCAGCGTGTACTGCTGGGATCAGTAGTACTTCTGTCCGTCACCAGTATATAGCATACTATATAGCATTGTCTTATTGCCACTGTATTGCCACCGTCAGCGTGTACTGCTGGGATCAGTAGTACTTTTGTCACCAGTGTATAGCATACTATATAGCATTGTCTTATTGCCACTGTACTGCCACAGTCAGCGTGTACTGCTGGAATCAGTAGTACTTCCGTCCGTCACCAGTATATAGCATACTATATAGCATTGTCTTATTGCCACTGTACTGCCAGTCAGTGTGCGTGTACTGCTGGGATCAGTACAACCATATTGAAGAAATCCAGTGAAAGAGGGAGGGGCAAGGGAAGAGGTGTTTCCCCTGACGGTTCACGTAGAGGCCGCAGTGGAGCACCTAAGAAAACCCACTCAATATACCACCCATGTGTGCCAGACAAACAACCCTCACTAATCCACAAGAGCAGGACCGGATAGTGAATTGGTTGACCTCTCAAGCGTCCAGCAGCGGGTTAAGCAGCAGCAGCACCAGCACATCCTTGTCACGCACGAGGTCCTCTGCCAGTTACAAGGAGCCAGTGGGCACAAAGGTGACACAACCAGCAGCTACACCATGCACACAATGGCCAAATAACCAGTCCGAGCAATTATTTCCGGACACAATGGGCTCTTCAGAGGAGCTATTCCCACTCCTACCCCCACAAACAATGGAACATCCAGAAATGTTGTGCCCGGATTCACAACCATTGTCCGAGGAAACTGCACCACTCATTGAAATGCAAGGCGAGGACGAAGACACCCAAATCCCTGAGCAATGTGCGCAGGATTTGGAATTGCAGGAGGTCCACCAAGAACATCTTGAAGACATGGGAGTGAGGTGCGCAGAGGGTGTTCTGGGGAGCTCTAGTCCACTGCACACAGACACAGTCACAGATGAGGAGATGGAAGAGGAGGTTTTGGACGATGTCGACACAGACCCGGATTATCGAGTAGAACCTCGCCATCGGGATAGCAGCAGTACAGATGAGTCTGCTGCAGAACCCACTGCTGCAAGAGTTCGCCGTGTGCCACAAAGTAGGCGGGGTATTTCGGACACAACAGGCGTAGCCGTACAAGTGAGACACCAAAGAGGCACGAAGCAAACTCGCCAGCAAAGCAGGAGCTCAAAAGTCTGGGCTTTCTTTGAAGACTGCAGGGTGGATGTTACCATGGTGATTTGCAAGGTGTGCAGGACCCGACTAAGCAGGGGGGAAAATGTCAACAACCTCTCCACCACCAGCATGCGCCGCCACATTGTAGCCAAACATAGCACTCTGTGGTCAAACACGCAAGGCCAGGGTAGCGGCTCGCTTCCAGCCCCCAGCAACACTGCCTCCGTTGTCACCAGACCCTCCTCAGCAGCAGCCCAGCCATTACGTGGTGCACAAACCTCCGTAGTAGACGACAATGTCAGTTTCCGCAACAGTCCTCTTAATGTTTCCCAGTCTTCAACGACCACGACAACAACAACCAACTGTCCTTCAGTGTGCGATCCTATGGTTCAGTTGTCTGTCCCGGAGATGTTTGAGCGCAAGAGAAAATTGCCAGCAAATGACCCCTGGGCCGTGGCACTAACAGCCAGCATAGCCAAGTTTGTGGCCTGCGAAATGCTGCCATATCGCGTGGTGGAGACAAACAGCTTCAAGCGCATGATGGCGCTTGCCATCCCACGTTACATGGTTCCCAGCCGATACTATTTTGCGCGGTCTGCAGTGCCAGCGTTACATGAGCACGTGGTTAGCAAAATAACCAGAAGCTTGAAAAATGCCGTTGCCTGCAAGGTTCACCTCACCACAGACACCTGGATGAGTGCCTTTGGCCAGGGTCGATACATCTCCCTGACGGCGCACTGGGTGAACCTTGTGGAGCCTGCCAGTGACTCGTCCTCACCGGCTACGGCGCGGGTGTTGCCCACGCCGCAAACTGCTGGACCGGCGTCCCTCATAGGCACCAATCTCGACTCTGACTCCTTCTCCTCCAACGCCTCTTAAAGCTGTACCTCATCCGGCATCGGTAACCCAGCAATAGGGTCGTCGTGGAAGCAGTGCAGCACAGCTGTTGCCATGCGTCAGCAAGCCTTACTGAAGCTGATCTGCCTTGGAGATAAGCAGCACACAGGTGAAGAAATTTGGAAAGGAATCAAGGAACAGACCGATTTGTGGCTGGCACCGCTGGACCTGAAACCAGGCATGGTTGTGTGTGACAATGGGAGCAATCTCATTCGCGCTTTAAAGTTGGCTAAGCTGAAACACATCCCTTGCCTGGCACACGTTATGAACCTAGTTGTTCAACGGTTCCTGAGGACATACCCAGGCGTGGCAGATCTTCTGCCGAAGGTGCGACGAGTGGCCAAATATTTTCGAAAGTCCAGTACCGCTTCGGAGGGACTCACCAAGATGCAGGAGCGGTTCAATCTACCGAACCATCGCTTGGTGTGTGACGTACCCACGCGCTGGAATTCGACGCTGCACATGCTAGCACGCTTTTGCGAGCAGAAGAGTGCAGTGGTCCAGTACGTGACGGCGCAGTACCGAGGCGCATCCGGGCAGCTACCAAGCTTCTGTGGATCTGATTGGGCCACCATGTTGGACCTCTGCCAAGTCCTCCAAAATTTTGAGCAATCCACGTTGCTTGTGAGCGGTGACAACTCTTCAGTCAGCATTACGATACCACTGCTGTGTTTACTGAAGAGATCAATGTTGCAGATCAAGGAAGCCGCAGTCAGGATGCAAGTGGGGGAATCTCAAGAGGACAACGATCAGCGTGATGATGATACCAACATCAGACAATCTGCCTCAGGAAACGCTGGTCCTCCCAGCTATGCTGAAGAAGAGGACGAGGAACAGCTGGAGTTGGAGCAGGACTTGGATGCCCCCACTGCCGAGGGACAGAGCGGTGCACGTTGGACTTCCACGATTCAGCGGGAATGGACAGCAGAAGAAGACGAGGAAGAAGGTGGGAGACGGCGTGATGCTGGTGATGATGATGAGGGTGCGTCAAGCTCAGAAGAACATGATGAGGATTCTGTTAGGACTGTGGCAGACATGGCTCAATTCATGCTAGACTGCATTGAATGCGACCCGCGCGTTGTTTGAATTCTGGACGACAAGGGTTACTGGGTTTATACCCTTCTGGATCCACGGTACAAAGACAATGTTCCAAAACTCATTGGAGAAAGTGTCAGACAGGTCAAAATTGAAGAATACCAGCAGGCCCTTGTGGAGACATTAGAGAGGAGATTGACATCCTCCTCCTCCTCTAGCCAGTTCCACGCTGACAGACTGACTTCCGCAAACCCAGGACGAGGAGGGGAACAAAGAACGCAAGCTGCAGCTAGTGCCCACAAGGGAATGGTATCGGCAGTGTCCTTGGAGTGGCAAAATTTTCTGACACCCATGCAGCAGCCCACAGAACAGCAATTGCCCAGTTCCACCTCCAACACCGATCGCCTGCAGAAGATGGTCAAGGACTACATGTCAGATGGCGTAGCCGTGTTGAACAATCTATCTGCACCCTTCAATTATTGGGTCTCTAAGCTACACATCTGGCATGAACTGGCAATGTACGCAATAGAAGTGCTGGCTTGTCCTGCAGCCAGCGTTATGTCCGAACGCTGTTTCAGTGCTGCTGGAGGCATCATTACAGATTGGCGTATCCGCCTCTCCACAGCAAATGCAGACCGGCTGACACAAATTAAAATGAATCAATCGTGGATTGGAAACGACTACGCAACACTCCCCGAGTCCGACCCCGACCAAGGACCACGAACATCTGTGATGGCTTAGCGTTGCCACTTTCCGGAATATCCCATTTCTATTTATTAATCACTGCATGGCGACAAAACTCATTGCTTTGCTTTGAAAATAATACAAGATTGTTGTTACCTGTGCCAAAAAAACGGACATTTTCCGCATTTAAAAGACAATTTCCCTTTGAAACTTAAAAATCGTTTTTCTCAAAAACTATAAGGTCCTTTCGGAAAAAAAATAGTTTCCTCTTATACCCACCCACAGGGGGTGTCCACATACCCTGAAAATGTGGTCTATGTTACATGTAAGGAGGCTTTGCAAAGCAGGAAAGTTCGGGTCCCCATTGACTTCCATTATGTTCGGTGTTCGGCACGAACGTACCGAACATCGGGACACCGTTCGGCCGAACGTTCTCGAACCCGAACATCGGATGTTCGCCCAACACTAATTCAGATATCCGATTTGGATCCGGATTTCTAGCTATTAGGATCCGAATCAATTTGGATTTTAAAAAGGGGTATCCGAGCATCCCTGTTGGTGGAGTGTTCAGCGCAGCTGGGGTGGTAGTGAGTTAGAAGCGATTTTGCCATTCCACAGACAAAGTTCACCATATGAACATTGAATTCTAATAAGGCAAGGCAGTTGAGACAGCAGTCATCTCCTAGAGGCTTCAAGTAGTGTCTGTTAAAGCCAAATCCACCGTGGTGATTCACAAATGCTTTCTAATGCCTATCATGAACTCCATCAGTGAATTCAATGTTCTATGCTTTTAAATACAATTTATTTGATGGATGTTTGACAACCTACTGAAGGTGAGACCAACTGCTTTCTGCAAATCCCTAGGCAGTTGGAGGAGGCTGGTTCCAAGATTATAAGAAAATGTTAGTGGAAATTATTTGCAACCTTTCATATGAATGAGTCCTACAACATCAATAAATTACTAATTTTCTTTATAACTAGCCGGCCTGTGTGTTACCAAATGTACATACAAGTTGAGCACTTATTTTTTTTCCGCTAATAACACTAACGTTTTGTAAGTGACATCGAAAATAAATTCCAAACTGGATGTACTATGAAAAATTATACATTTATGCACACAAACTGGAGCATTTTTTCCCCTCTCACATACATGGTTCCCCATCCTTGATTGATACACAGGGCAAGGCAGAAGGTTTGGAACAGGTTGGCATTCCAGGCTGTACCCTTATGTGCTGCAGGGCTAATAGGATTATGCAAGACCCCTCCCACCCTGGCAGTTGTTTCTTCGACCCCCTTCCCTTAGGCCGCCGCTTCAGGTCCATTCTCACCAAAACAACCAGGCATAGAAACACGTTCTTCCCCCAAGCAGTCCTCCTACTCAACTCAAGCTCTCTCTAAACTGACACCCGCAAATTTCCCTAAGCTGCCCCAGCTCCCGGGATGTCCGCGGCTGGTTGCACTGCTCCACATGCTAACGTGCCATGTCTGGCTCGATAAATTGTCTTGCCTAAACGCACCAAGAGTGTTATTTGTTGCATTACTGCTATTATTGTTCTTCATGTTTGTCATTATTGCACCATTGTAAATTGCCATTGCCATGTGTCCACAAATAATTCCGGGTGCGGCGCCTGCCGTACTTGGCGAATAAAGTTGATTCTGATTCTGATTCTGCATGTGATAATGTACATGTGTGTGGGCACAAACTAGAAACAGGAAATGTGCAGACAGGATGAAGGGAGCCAGGAACAGCATCAAACAAATTAGAAAGAGGGGTAGGCAACCAAAATAGCTCAGTAAGGCTGGCCCTCATCAGTCTTTAACATGACATGAGTGTTCCACAACAGAAGTCAAGGGTTTGATTGCTCTGCTTAAGCTCATATTTTCTTTATAGTGTTTTGTATGTTACTTTATTTAATGCCATATGCTTTGCACATCGTTGTACAGGTAAGCTATTGTTATATTGATAATCGTTCCAGTGTGTGTTACTGGGAGAACAAAAAGAAAACACAAATGATCACTCTCTCTTCAACTGAGCAGCAGAGGTGAAGCATGGATCTATATAGTAGTTCATGAAAGACAAAGCCATTTTCAAAGATAAAAAGTATTGTGTACTACCTAGCTAATAAAACAAAACTGTGATTTTTCCTCAGCAATCAATGCATACATTTTTATAATAGAACAGACAGGATTACTTGATATTCAGTATAAGAATAAAATGATATCCATGTCATATTCAGGAGGAACAAAAGTATGATAAACTAAAATGACGCCACTGCATATAACTAAAATAGAGAAGCTAAAAATGAATTCTTGCTTCCCGACACTGCAGTCCTAAGTATAACACTATCTGCACAAAGTTTCATGTTCTCCATATGTTTGCATGGCTTCCTGCGCAGCCTGTGAGCCAAGTCTTGGCAGCACTTACCACACTATAAAAAAAGTAAGAAAAATGTGATAACTCAGACTGTTGATGAGTCTATCTGCTTCTCAGTATAAAACTTGCTGAAGTTTACATGTGCTTAGGTTGAACTCTTTAACCACTTGAGGACCCACCCTTTACCCCCCCTTAAGGACCAGCGCTGGTTTGATTGATCTGTGCTGGGTGGGCTCTGCAGCCCCCAGCACAGATCAGGGTGCAGGCAGGGAGATCAGATTGCCCCCCTTTTTTCCCCCCTATGGGGATGATGTGCTGGGGGGGTCTGATCTCTGCTGCCTGCGAGTGGCTGGCGGGGGGGCACCTCAAAGCCCCCCTCCGCGGCGAAATGCTCCCCCTCCCTCTCCTACCTGGCCCCCTTTGGTAAGCCGGGCTGCACAGGACGCTATCCGTCCTGTGCAGCCAGTGACAGGCTGTCTCCTGTCACATGGCGGCGATCCCCGGCCGCTGATTGGCCGGGGATTGCCGATCTGCCTTACGGCGCTGCTGCGCAGCAGCGCCGTACAAATGTAAACAAAGCGGATTATTTCCGCTTGTGTTTACATCTAGCCTGCGAGCCGCCATCGGCGGCCCGCAGGCTATTCACGGAGCCCCCCGCCGTGATTTGACAGGAAGCAGCCGCTCGTACGAGCGGCTGCTTCCTGATTAATTAGGCTGCAGCTGGCGACGCAGTACTGCGTCGCTGGTCCTGCAGCTGCCACTTTGCCGACGCACGTTATGAGTGTGCGGTCGGCAAGTGGTTAAATCTCACTAGATAACCTCTTTTAAGACTTTACTAACTAACTATAAATTAGCATATTATTTAACCATAAATAATGACAAGTTGACTTATAAAAATGTCCTGCTAGAGCCTCTTAATGGCTCCAGGACGTTCTTATAAGTCAGACAGTGCTGCTGCCGCTGCGCATGTGCAAAATACTATATTGTCACCATACTTTGTACAAGGGACATAATGAAAATCTTGTGATAACCAGAACAAATAGGCAGATAAAATCTGTGGGTTTTATGCACAGCAGCAGTGTTTATATTAAATCTATAGGGGATGTAATTCGAAAATTGTGTATTTTTTTATTTTTTCCTTGTGTTTCCCTTCAAAAAGATTTTCATAGAAAATTAAGTAATTACAGAAAACAAATATCAACCCCAAAAAGCCTAATTGGTGGTGAAAAAAACAAGATATAGATCATTTCATTGTGATTAGTAGTGATTAGTAAGCTATTGGCAAATAAAAGGGATGAGCAGTGAAAGGTAAAAATCACTCTTGTCCGTTAGGGTAAAAACGCCTTTGGGGTGAAGTAGTTAAGCTATCTAATTTGTGCCAAGCGAAAGTAATTTTTCCAAACATTGTTCAAACTCAAATTGTTGTAAAACCCCCATTATCCGGCACCAACGGGGATTGGCTGATGCTGGATAAGTGTAGCTTTTGGTTGCTTGAGAGCCAATGTTAAAAATAGTTCTAGCTAAAATAACAGTACTATACTACTATATATACTATACTCCACATTGTATACTTACCATAAACTCTGTATTCATGTTGAAATACAGTATTTAAAAACAAATTAGGATAAAGGACAGACTTAATGTAACAGAGGTTTTTTACTGTATAATAACGTGTAAAAGTGAATTTATGCACCCTGCAAGGCCAGATTTTTTTGACTTCTGGTTAACTCAGTTCTGGAGAATAGGGCTTTTGCTGTATTTGGAACCATTGCCTTTAAATTGTAAAAGGGAGAGGAGAAAGTGTTTCTATTGTGCAATACCTTTTTATTTTTATCACAAAGTAGCTTACTAAATGCACATATAGGATTGTAAAAAAAAAGTGCAAGCATACCTCACATAACCGATGCTCCACTCCCAACAGGTATCTATCATGGGCACTGGGAACACATCAGACAAGACCCGGGGGGGTCACCTCTGGATGTGAGCTCCATGTGCCGGTCAAGCTGGACCTGCATGTGCATTTCTTAAGCTTTTTTTGCCATAAAAATAAAAAAGGTGTTGCACTATAGAAGCGTTTTCGCCTCTCTTTTTCTGCAGATCTGATAAAAAATTCCCATGAAGAGAGAACTGCTGTGGAAGACACTTGTTTTCCATTGTACCCAAAAATTTGACTGGAGGCATACACATATTGATTTGTGTCCTCTCTCTGCACAGAGTGCACAACTTGAATGTTTTAGCTGTTTTTTTTTTTTCAAATTAAAAAGGCAAAATGTTTTGGGTATCTTTCCCCAAGCTCCTTACTGTAAGCTGTTGCAACAGTGCTCCACTCCTACATACAGAACTGGTGTTACTAGAACAAAGCGTGCACTCCCAACATATGGTGACACTCACCAGTGCAAGATTAAAAATAGCCCTTAGTGATTCCATAGTTCCCAACTGCCCCTCTTTTAGAAGGACAGTCCCTCTTTGGGAACCAAACCCCTCTGTCCCTCTTTATTCCTTATGTGTCCCTCTTTCAGGACTGATATACAGGTCTAGGTAAATATATGTATTTTTCTACTGAAAAATGTGTTTAACCATTTTGCAACTAGACCTTGTTTGCACCTTATGGACCAGAGCAGTTTAGACATTTTAGCTATGTCCCTACTTAATCAGCATTAACATTATCCCTACTGATGACACCTAAATGATATGTCTCTCTCTCTCTCTCTCTCTCTCTCTCTCTCTCTCTCTCTCTCTCTCTCTCTCTCTCTCTCTCTCTCTCTCTCTCTCTCTCTCTCTCTCTATATATATATATATATATATATATATGGATATATATATATCTATATATCTATATCTATAGATCTATATATATATATATATATATATATTTATATAGATGTATCTATATCTATATATCTATATATATCTATATATATATATATATATATATATATATATATATATATATATATATATATATATATATATACAGTGGTGTGCAAAAGTATTTGGCCCCCTTGAAGTTTTCCACACTTTGTCACATTACTGCCACAAACATGAATCCATTTTATTTGAATTCCACGTGAAAGACCAATACAAAGTGGTGTACACGTGAGAAGTGGAACAAAAATCATACATGATTCCAAACATTTTTTACAAATAATTAACTGCAAAGTGGGGTGTACATAATTATTCAGCCCCCTGAGTTTCTACTTTGTAGAAGTACCTTTCGCTGCAATTACAGCTGCCAGTCTTTTAGGGTATGTCTCTACCAGCTTTGCACATCTAGAGACTTAAATCCTTGCCCATTCTTCTTTGCAAAACAGCTCCAGCTCAGTCAGATTAGATGGACAGAGTTTGTGAACAGCAGTTTTCAGATCTTGCCACAGATTTTTCATTGGGTTTAGATCTGGACTTTGACAGGGCCATTCTAACACATGGATACGTTTTGTTTTAAACAATTCCATTGTTGCCCTGGCTTTATGGTTAGAGTTGTTGTCCTGCTGGAAGGTGAACCTCTGCCCAGAGCCGGGACAAGGTCCTCCAGCACCCAAGGCTGAGACACCAAAGTGCGCCCCTCTATCCCTCCACCCCAGCCGTCACACACTGATTGCTATTAGACTAAGAGGCACCCCAGGGCCCCCAAGACCTTAATCTCTAGTTTTCTGGCTTGTAGTCACCTCCATGTATCTACTTTTCTTATTTCTTTCTGCTTCAAACACAATTAGGAATGACAGCTGAATGAATTGTGCGCCCCCTCCTACACTGCGCCCTGAGGCTGGAGCCTCTCCAGCCTATGCTTCGGCCTGGCCCTGCCTCCGCCCCAGTCTCAAGTCTTTTGCAGACTCCAAGAGGTTTTCTTCCAAGATTGCCCTGTATTTGACTCCATCCATTTTCCCATCAACTCTGTCCAGCTTTCCTGTCCCTGCTGAAGAGAAGCACCCCCAGATCATGATGCTGCCAGTCACCGCTATATTTGACAGTGGGGATGGTGTGTTCAGAGTGATGTGCAGTGTTAGTTTTCCGCCACACATAGCGTTTTGCATTTTGGCCAAAAAGTTCCATTTTGGTCTCATCTGACCAGAGCACCTTCTTCCGCATGTTTGCTGTGTCCCCTACATGGCTTGCGGCAAACTGCAAACAGGACTTCTTATGCTTTTCTGTTAACAATGGCTTTCTTCTTGCCACTCTTCCATAAAGGCCAACTTTGTACAGTGCACGACTAATAGTTGTCCTATGGACAGATTCCCCCACCTGAGCTGTAGATCTCTGCAGCTCGTCCAGAGTCACCATGGGCCTCTTAACTGCATTTCTGATCAGCCCTCTCCTTGTTCGGCCTGTGAGTTTAGGTGGAACGGCCTTGTCTTGGTAAGTTTACAGTTGTACCATACTCCTTCCATTTTTGAATGATCACATGAACAGTGCTCCGTGGGGTGTTCAAGGCTTTGGAACTCTTTTTGTAGCCTAAGCCTGCTTTAAATGTCTCAATAACTTTATCCCTGACCTGTCTGGTGTGTTCTTTGGACTTCATGGTGTTGTTGCTACCAATATTCTCTTAGACAACCTCTGAAGCCATCATAGAGCAGCTGTATTTGTACTGACATTAGATTACACACAGGTGCACTCTATTTAGTCATTAGCACTCATCAGGCAACGTCTATGGGCAACTGACTGCACTCAGACCAAAATAATTACACACACCCCACTTTGCAGTTATTTATTTGTAAAAAATGTTTGGAATCATGTATGATTTTCGTTATACTTCTCACGTGTACACGACTTTGTATTGGTCGTTCACGTGGAATTCCAATAAAATTGATTCATGTTTTTGGCAGTAATGTGACAAAATATGAAAAACTTCAAGGGGGCTGAATACTTTTGCAAGCCACTGTATGTATATATACATATATATTTATTATTGTTTTCAAGATAAACTAGACTTTCATTGAATGGCATTTTTTCCCTAGAACAAATTTTTTCCTATGCACTTTAAATGTAAAAGGAGGGGAAAAAATAAAAAAAATAAAACACATTATTTCTCAGTTTTACCTATTCCAAATAAAAAGTGCTACAGTAGATAAAAAACATAAATTTATTTTGTTTGGCTATTTCTTCTGTTGATCACAAAACTTAAATTATGTTGCTGACACAATTTAAGATGAAGATATTTGATTCTGAAATAATGCTACAGTGTGTATTATTCACTATGAGCTGAGAAAATAAAAGTATTTTTAATGGTGAAAATCAATCTTATTGGCTCATGGAACATCTATTCCCTTTCACCAATTAATGCTGCAGCAGATAGTACTGGAGGTGTGAAAAGGAACAAGCCCAATCGTGTACAGCGTTGCTTCAGCTACAAGACGTATATCTACATTCCCGTGGATTAGTTTAAGTCACAGAGGACATACATATACCGTAGCTGAGGCTAAGGTGATTAATTGACTCTAAACTTTATTCCTATCTTTTAAATTGATATATTTCTTATTGTCAAATGTTAATATAAAGAAAAATGGAATAGGCTAAAAAGTACCAGTGTAGTTTGAATTATAAAACAACTTATCTTACTAATGAAATCTTTATAGTGTGCGTGGCTAGGGGTCTGTCAGGGGTGTGGTTAGTGGTGCGGCATGGGTATAGCTTAATTGTCCCTCTTTCTGATCTAAAAAATGTGGGAGGTATAGTAACAAAGTATACAGCATTAAGGAGTAAACATTTCCGCCATCATCAGCCATTCTCACTGCAATCCAAACATTTTTTCCAACCAAAACTGCCATATATGTGTTTCTTTAGAAAGCGAATGAAAATCATATTTTTTTTTTCCTTTCATTACCACATTAGAGAAAATTCCAATTTTAAGCCAAAATTGTCTCATTTGCAATTTTGAAACCAACTGTGTTTGGAATATTAAAAACTCCTGCAGCTGATAACTTTTAAAGGACAGCATATTTTTACTAGCATAAATTACAAATGTTATTCCTATTCGGTGCCTGGTGCTATAAAATCTCCTGCAAAGAGACAATTGATGCTAGTTTTAGAGAACATGAGTATTATTTTTATATAGTCTATATTACAATGCTGTATTTTAGCAGATGATTCGTTATGCAAAAATACCCCCATCCATTGTGTATCCTCACTGCCATACATTTATTTATATTCGTGTCTTGGGTTCTGGAACCATTTATGGATTTTTTTTCCAAAATATGATTTTTTTTTTTGCAATATTCCATTTTTCATGAGTCAATAAATTGTTTACGCCACTCCATTACCATCGGGGTTGTCAGATTAATAACTGCAAGTGGGTGCAGCATAATGATGTGCTTTATTCGTAAACAGCAGTCATTTTTGTCAATCCAGCTCATCGCATAGCTCCTAGGTACAGGCAGGACCCCATCATTGTTTGGCAGGATGAGATTTAGAATGGGCCAATGCATAACCCTGCAAAGCCGCTCAATCCTCACTTCTCCAATATAATCAAATCAGCGGAATTACTTGAATCCTCTACGCCGCTGTTGACGCTGGAGATTTCTCCATTATGCTGCCTATAATGGCTACTTCACTGACATAAACACAGAATATTATTCAAACCTTTTTATTGTCATATGGCCTTTCTGTAATAATATCCAAACACAGTATGATTATTTGGCTTACCGATGTGCCACCAGGGATATTACTTTATATGCTGTTATTCGAGCAAAGAGTTTCATTGCGTAAACTGAAGTGGAAGAATGATTTATTCATGTTATTCTTCGTGCCCAATACAGAGAAAAAGACACTTGAATAGTGTACAGTCCACCCACAGTCAAGATTACTTTACTTGTGCTTAAGTTGCAGAGGAGGGAAGATTAGATGCAAGCAAAGGCAAATGCTATACAATATGTAAAAGTGCTATCATAAATTTAAATATATGATTTCATGTGAATTTGAATATTACCACATCTAGCTTAAAGCAATCTTTCGACACAAACTTTGTTATTACGGGAAATGTGCAGCTTACTGTATTTTTTGAAAAGATTCACATGATCAGCCACAGAAAACACCTAAAATAGGAGGGGTGGGTGCTTTAATTTGGAAGACTAGATTGGTTAGAAATTTGTTAACAGTAACAAAACACATTGGGGCTCATTCAATTAACTTTTTCTCCTACATTTTCTCCTAGGTGATATTTTCACACCTTATCAATAGAATGCTTTTTAAACCACCAATAGGCAAGAAAATACAGGACCTGAAAAATGATCTCCTATAATTAAAAGTGAATTGAATAAGGGCCACAATGTAATTTTCAGGAATATCTTCAGATATGAAAGTGTGGAGCATGGCTACAGCATGTAGAAACAATACTTTGAGTAATACAGACCTTCATTTTGCCAAAAGCAGCGGCAGGCAATCAATACACCACACAATGCTTGCTGTAAGACTGCAGAACACCACTAACTGTTTGTTCAGCAGCATTAACTTGTAGTCCCATCTCCAAATTCCTCCAATCAAGAGATGGATTAAGATGTTATTGGGCAGTAGTCCCCCCCCCCCCCCCCCCGTGGTCTTTTTGGTAAGCTGAAGTAGAGAGGGGTCAGAAGATGGTGGGCCCTTTGACACCTAGTAGGACCCAGACATCTGCCTAGGTTGCCTGGTAGATTATCCTGCTCTGCAGAGGGATTGAAAACCTTGTAAACAGATATGATAAATGCTTAAGTAAAGGGGTGATTACATGGAGGAATAATCAGAAGATACAGTGGCCCATATTCAACTAACTTTTTTTCCTGATTTTTTTCCCAGGAGATAATTTTTCATCTCCTCTTTTTGCAATTAAAAAAGTACCAAACAGTTGGTAAAAAGGACTATCAACATTATTCCAAGTATTTTCTTGCTTGCTAGTGGTTTAAAGGGCATATATTGATGCCACCACCTAGAAGAAAACCCAGGAGAAAATGTAATTGCACATGGGCCAGTGTGCCTGAAATAAAATTAATGATAAATGTTTCCTTGAAAATGGCTGTTACTTTCGGACAGCCCTTATAACTGTAGTATTTGACTGTTCGCCTCCCAAAGTGCATCAAAATACTAAGGTTGATCTCCTACCTAGGATGACGTACAGATGATGCCACTATGGACTTGTGTCTCCACTAAACCTAGTTTCTCAGTTTACCTGCTGGTGGTTCTCTGCTTATGGACGGCAGTACCTTCAGTGTTCACCAGCAGGTTGCCCTCATGCAACTCATCCTGGACAATCTTGACCTCATCTGTTGGATTTGGACTACACCTACCTCAGAACCTTGTCAAAACCTCAGTTTATCTTGGCTGTCCTGATCACTGTATTCTGTGCTCCCTGCTCTGAATAGCTGTTCTGATCTGGCCTCCTGGCTAATATTCCTTGCTTGATTCTGACTCTGATTTGCCTTGCCCTTGTCTGCTCTTCGGCCTTGCAGGTATATATATATATATATTTATATATATATTTGCATATTTTGTATAGTTAGTTCGTTAGGGTTGCTGTGTCTTATGTGGGTTTCATTGTGGGGATTTGCCATTCCTCATTTCTATATAGTTGCACTAATTGACAATAAATATATTCTTTATTTACATTCATAGTTTCCATTTTGAGTATTTGGTGGAATTTGTGGTCTTTTGTTCTGCTGCCTAGCACAGCCATAAAAGTAGGTTCTGGACACACACTGATCAAAGCACAAATCTGAGTTTTGGAAATGTATCCTAATCAGGTGCAATATTATGCATTGTTAGCAGAGGAGGATGAGTTTTACTGCAGGAAGTGCTCTCTGTTCACCCTAAAGAATTGTTGCTTGCCTTAATTGATCAGGTACATGGCTTTGTACACCTTTTTCACTGTCAGGAAATGGAATCTTTCATTAAAATTTGGGCAGATTTAGAACTTTTTAATTTCTTCTCAGACAATTTCTCTGCACCCCTGCAACCAGCCTAAATCCAATCATTATTGTATCCATTAGAAAATGATGCAGAATATTTTGAGGAACAATATCTGGAGAATAGATATGTCGCAAACATAGAATGCGAACTTCTGCAAATGTTCGCGAACATGCGAACCGCCATAGACTTAAATGCACAGACGAATTTGAAAACCTACAAAGACTGTTTCTGGCCAGTGATGGAAAAGTTGTTTCAAGTAGTCTAACACCTGGACAGGGGTATGCTGGAGGGGGATCCATGCCAAAAGTCCCACCAAAAATGACTGAGTTGACGCAAAGTCAGGTTTTAATCCCTAGAGGGCAGAAATCACATTACATTCCTACAAATAATGCACAAGAGTAGTACTGTGCTTGCAACTTTACCTTCTTGGCAGTATGGACGAATTAACCATATTTTATGGGATCTGCTGATTATTTGACTAGCAATAATGCATACCTTTGCAATAAAGATTTTTCTCTTTATAGTACAGCTACATGGTTTGGTTCTCTTTTTTCTAATAGACATGTACATAGGCAAATGCAGGGGAAATTACAACTGCCAGAATGCCCCCTCAAACCAGGGCCAGTACAATGTCTGGGACAGGCACAAGTTGAGACACCAAATATATGCAGGTATCCTGCAGCTCACTGCACTGCCCCCTTTCTTTCCCTGATACAGTTGACTGTGGATGGAGCAGCAGCGTGTGTACAGAGCGTGGAGCAGCTCTGGGGAACTTAAAGAGAAACTCCAACCAAGAATTGAACTTTTTCCCAATCAGTAGCTGATACCCCATTTTACATGAGAAAGACAATGATTTTCACAAACAGACCATCAGGGGGCGCTGTGTGACTGATTTTGTGCTGAAATCCCTCCCACAAGAACCTCTGAAGACCGCGGTACTGCTGGCAAACAGCCACAATGTAACAATGTTCAGAGACAGGAAACAGCTGTTATTAGCTGTCTAACAGCCAGAGCAGCTAGAAACAGCTAAATAACCTGCCCACAGTAACAATGTCTCCATGTAATAAATGTCAGAATGTGAATCTGGGAGAGGAAAGATTTTACAATGAGCAAACACTGACTAAATCATTTATACATAATTATGGTAAAAAATGAAGCACTTTTTTTACTACATTATTTTCACTGGAGTTCCTCTTTAACAGAGCCAGGTATCAGCACAGCCCTGTGCACTGCTGTGTGAATGCTTCACTTTCCCCTTCATTACCGATGTTGGCTGTCCTCATTATTATCTGTATCCAAACTGCTCCTGGTCAATCCCGTTGTCGATCGGGAGCAGATCGGACATTTAGGAAATAATTGTCATATCCTGTCAGTCGGATAGAAAATTGCATTATGTGTACCCAGTATGATGTCCTACCATATTATTATACTGTATTGTGCGTAGCTGAGGGAGACCATTCAGAATTCACCTCCTTTGAAGATCGTGGGTTTGCCCCTGATGTATAAAACCCTGTTCTGTCTACCCCCCTTAACCTCCCTGGCGGTATTCACGAGCAGAGCTCGGGCTGGCTGACACATGTCAGGAGCGGTAAGCCCGAGCTCTGCTCGTGTCAGCAAAATCAATGGCTGCAGTGAATTCCTGGGTCCGGCGCACGATCAGCGCTTGTCAGCGGGACCCAGGCTTCTTCCCCCCGGCCGCCGGAGTCCGCATTACCTTCAGATCTTCCGGGACCCGGCGGCCAATTAGCTGGGAGGATCGGCGGTGCGTCGTGACGTCATGGGCGGCGAGAAGGGAGGGAGTTTGTAAAATAAAAAAAAAATGCCTGCAGCCAATCCCTGGGTCCCGGCGCGATCAGCGCTTGTCAGCGGGACCCAGGCTTCTTCCACCCGGCCGCCGGAGTCCCCCTTACCGCTCTGATCTTTGGGGACCCGGCGGCCAATAGACCATAATAGCCGATCAGCGGCAGAGTGACAGGGGCAGCGTAGCGTCACAGGGGAGGGAGGGGATGGAGGGAGGGGAAGGAGGGATGGAGGGAGGGGAAGGAGGGAGGGAGGGAGGGAGTATAAAAAAGTATAAAAAAAAAAAATTAAAATAAACTCATCTGATTGGGCGAAAACAGCAATGTATTGGATACAATAGGATTTTGTATCCAATGCAATGTTGCCTTTTGCTTCCTGGTTTGCTGAGAGGAGCTGTGGCTGTTGAGCTGGAGAGGAGCTGGCTGTGATCTCTGTGATCTGTGAGTGCTTATCTTGATTTCTGCCTACCTGTTACCGATTTTTGCCTGGACTTTGACTATTCTTTCTGCCTTCTGATTGGATTTGATTGATTACCCGTTGCTGATTTTGCCTGGACTTTGACTACTCTTTCTGCCTTCTGATTGGATTTGATTGATTACCCGTTGCCGATGTTGCCTGGACTTTGACTACTCTTTCTGCCTTCTGCCTGGATTTGATTGATTACCCGTTGACGATTTTTGCCTGGACTTGGACTACTCTTTGCCTGCTGCCTGCACCGACCTCTGCCTGGATTTACTATGGCATCATCCTCCAGAAGACGTCTCACCGTGGAAGCGCTGGCGGAGTTGGAGGACAGCGATCTGCAGTCACTGGCGGACTCCAGTGACAGCGACGCACCTGGGGATCTGTCATCCGACCCAGATAGCGATAGCGACAGCGACAGTGACGCCATCACCAGCGACGTTAGTGATATCCGGGTTTGGTGCCCCATCGACCTTTCTCAGGCTCCGCCACCGCCCCCACGTTTCCCTTTTACTGGGGAGCCTGGCCTGAAGAAGGAGTGCGAGTGCAACCCCCTGGCATACCTGCAGCTTTTCTTCTCGGAGGCGGTTATTGAGAGGATAGTGGAGGAGACTAATCGCTATGCGACCCAACAATTGGCTACTCCTCAAGGACCCTTTTCCAGAAGCAGGACCTGGGAGCCGGTAACAGCAGCGGATATTTGGCTGTTTTTGGGCCTGATCATTCTGCAGGGAGTGGTGGGGAAGCCCCTGCAGAAATGGTACTGGAGCACGAATAAAATCATTGCAACCCCCTTCTTCGGTACAGTTATGTCCGAGTACCGTTTTTCCCTTATAATGAAGTTTCTCCACTTTTCTAACAATGAAACTTTTGAGGAGTCGACCCACCCTGCTCCAAAACTAAAAAAAATTTGGGAGGTCTACCAGATGGTGGTGGAAAATTTCAGGACCACGTATGTGCCACAGAGGGACATCAGCGTGGACGAGAGCCTGATGGCCTATAAGGGGAGGCTGAGCTGGCTCCAATATATTGCTTCCAAGCGGGCCCGCTTTGGGATCAAATCATACACGCTATGCGAGTCAAGTACCGGATACATCTGGAATACTATTTTGTATACGGGAAAAGGCACAAAATTTTGTCCCAGGTTTAGCGAGTTTGGAGTGGCGACATCGTCTGTATTGTCCCTTCTGGAGCCTTTGTTGGACAAAGGCTACTGTCTCACCACAGATAATTTCTACACCTCCCCTGAACTGTCTGAGATTCTTATCAAGCATAAGACTGACACCTATGGCACTGTTAGGGCTAACAGGAGGGAGATGCCGTCGGCCTTTGCCAAGCAGAAGCTGAAGACTGGGGACATAGCTGCTTGGCAGAAAGGGAAGATGTTAGCCCTCCGGTGGCGGGACAAAAAAGACGTCTGTCTCCTCTCTACTGTTCACGACACCTCCACTGTCCCCACCAGAACGAGAGGAGGAAAGGATATTGTAAAACCGCAGGTCGTGATGGACTATAGCCACACCATGGGTGGTGTGGACAAAGCTGACCAGGCGGTGACCTTTTATCCTGCTGTCAGGAAGCAGCAGAAAAAGTATTACAAGAAGATTTTCCGGCACCTACTAGAACAAAGCATTTGGAATGCATACATTCTGCACAAGCAGGGAAGTGACAGGCCAGTGACGCACGCTGATTTCATCTGGAAACTGTGCTAATGTATCTGTCTAAGGTACCAGACTGCATCGGATGCCAGAGTTGGACGCCGTGCCTCTTATGTGGTAAATCCGGAGCGCCTCACTGGCCGACATTTTATGGAATACATTCCACCAACTCCCAAAAAAAATGCCCCAACTAGGACATGTCATGTGTGCTGCAGCAAAAGTGACGAGAAGGGGAAAAGAATCAGGAAAGAATCACGATTCTACTGTCCAGACTGTGATGTTGCCCTGTGTGCAATTCCTTGCTTTAAAATATACCACACACGGGAGGTGTATTAGGAGTATATATGTACATACTGCATAATTTGCTGCCTTATTTATACAGTTTTATTTCAGATTATTGATAAATTTATTTACTTCAACAATTTTGTGTTCCTGACTTTTATTTATATGCAGAATGTCTACCACACTTTTATTCTGATGTATTTTGGTGAGTTAAGACTTAAAAATCGGAGGCCTAAAATTCATGAAAAAAAATGTACCGCTTTTGACTCCTAATTCCTGACAGAAATGGACCGCCAGGGAGGTTAAATCTGCTCTTTAAATAGCATGTTATTGGGAAATTAAAATAACATAGCCTTTCTCATAGAACACCTTTTCTACTGTTCTCCCTAGTGTGAAGTGACTATTGGAGACATGCAAAGGCGATGCAAGCTGCCTGCTTTCCAACCAGTATGATTGAATGGATGCCTGCATGTGTACCAAAAATCTGTATTGCAACTGCACAGAAAATACCACTTGCACGTTTCTTAGATGCTTTTCTTTTTTTTCTGTCTGCTTAGTGTTTCGTAGTGAGAACAATTAGTGATGAGTGAATATGAGCATTTTCTTTTTACCTAAATTTTGGTAAAAAAAATTACATTTTGCAGGGATGCAAATATTTACAGAGGAAACACGTTTGCACTTCCATAACATGTGCGAAAATACACGGGTATGCGAAAATACAGTCAGTGGTCATGAGAAAAGTAGTTTTAGTACAAATGGGAATGTTCAAGGAAGAATAAAGGCAGGCGAAAACACATTTTGGCAAAATGCATTGAAATCAACAGGTAGGAGAAAACACATTTTGAACAAAATTTTCATTTTCACGAAAATGTAATTCTTGCGAAAATGCATTATATTTTTGTGAAAATTTCCAATTAAGTGAAAATGTAAAATTTGCTGTGAAAATTACTTTGGAGGAGCTCCTCCGTAGAAACGATGCCTGAAAACATGCATTTCTAACGATGTTCACCTCAACATATCACAGTGACTTTGAAAACTTTGAAATTAAAATAGCACCTACAATTCAAAATGAGATAGAGAAATGCAAACAAATGAAAGTTGTCAGGCACCCAGGAATTCTAAATTGGAATTGCTTAGAATAATGAAACTCAGGCATATTATATTTGACCAAAATGAATGCACAGCCTATCATGATGAAAGCTCAAACAATGATTAATCCACTGTAACACAATGTACCTGGACAGCTTGTCACGCTGGTGTCAGCCTTATCTAGAGCATTGTTACAGTGATTTAGAAATGGTTTTGGAGAGGTTTCCATGTTGGCAGTCAAATCCAGTCACTGAAATGTGTCTGTGATTTGAGAAATGTAAATACGAATTTTGTCTTTTATCTGTTAAGTTATTTTGCATCGTGCTCTCATGCACATCCTATCTGAATCTAAATAGTCTTTACCAGATACTATTGAACCCCATACAGACAGTATACTAAAGAGGCTGAAGTAACCTTCTTGCAATCAGTTTGCCAGACAAAAGTTGAAGAGAAATCGAGAGCCCAATATGGTGTAGTATGTCAAAATTGATTGGATAAATGAAACAGTGAGATGGTAATACTCACAAACATGGGTTACCACCTAGGTAACCACTCATTAGGCAGGTAAGGAGATTGGCCCTTTCCTCACTCAGGATTAAGAAGTCGCTCTCTGTAGATAGGAAGAAAGGGGGTAGATCATCCCTCCACCTGTTATAGCGCTCTGCTTGCTATAACTGAATTGCTGTTGTTTATCCCCTGCTTATTGTCTGAAGAAGTGGGCTGTGCCCGCGAAACATCTTTGGGGTATTTTCAATAAATGTGTATATCTATATATTTACAGTCCTTGGTGTCTGCTTTAATGGAGGCGAGTCCACCACTTCCTCCCAGCAATTTTTAAAAAAATTTTATGTACTTTTATCCTTCTGGCGCCTCTGTTCACCTACCAATACAGTTTGCCAGACAGTCATCCTCCTGGTAGCCAGTTGCAGTCATGCATGCTGGGTTTGATTGTGCTGCATGTACTGTCCTATGGAAAAGGCAGACACAGAAGAAGTAGATGACTCCCTGCTTTTTGTGGTTACATAGCTACTGGGAATAAAAAATCCAGTGTGTGTGCATGTGTGTGGTTATTTGTGTGGAAAAAGGTCAGAGACCATGAATTCTTAGTCATCTCAAAGTCGTGCACAACACACCATGTAAAGTCTTTATTCCACATATAGTTTGCTGAAGAAATCCACTGCTCTGTTCTCCTGTGTTTGTTTAGCAAGATAAAAGTGTCTAATTAGTTTTTATCAGCAGCTGTGAATAGACTGCAGGGGCAGTGCCATCTCTGCATAGCGATGGTTGGAAACCCTGATTTCTGATAACATTTCCGACTTCCGAAAAGTGATTTTTCGATGCTGTGGATTTCCACGGAAATCTGAATTTCCGATTTCTGCTATTTCCAAAGAATGTTATTTATTTATTTTTTGTCAATAAAGTTGAAATAAAACTGGGAAAATTGATATTTGCATGGCAAAGCATCCTAATGAAGATTGCTTTGTTAGTGATTACACTGCATCAGTGTATCAGCTGCCTCCCAGATGTGATGCCAATGCAATGACAACGCATCTGTTGCTGAGTACAATGCACTGCTACATGTATGTTTAGCGCCAATGGATCCATTGCTAGAGATGGCCCGAACGGTTCGCCGCCGAACGGTTCCCGACGAACTTCCGGTGGTTCGCGATCGAGGAGAACCGCAAACTTTTAAGGAAGTTCGGTTCGCACTCATAATGCACCATTATGGTCAACTTTGACCCTCTACATCACAGTCAGCAGGCACATTGTAGCCAATCAGGCTACACTCTCTCCTGGAGCCACCCCCTTATAAAAGGCAGGCACCACCGCCCATTATACTCACTTGTGTGTCTGCAGTAAATAGAGAAGGGATAGCTGCTGCAGACTCTCTCATAGGGAAAGATTAGTTAGGCTCTTGTAGGCTTCTTAGCTTGCTCCTTGCTGATTCTTATTGCTAAAATAGCACCCCACAACAGTTCTTTTGAGAGCTAATCGTGTTCTTGTGATCTATTTTTTTTCTTTGTGTCCCACTGACACTTGTGTTGCATAGACAGCCTTGATAATTCATACTGTGTGTGTGCTAATGCCAGGCCCAGCACATTCAGTGACTACCTGTGTGTGTGACAGGTGCACATTGTAATACCCATTACTGCATATACCTACCTACCTGTTATTCACAGTGCACCCACCTACCTACGTGAGTTGAGCACACGCAGTGTCACTGTGCCTGTCCGCTACCTGTCTGTGTGTGACAGGTGCACATTGTAATTCCCAGTACTGCATATACCTACCTACCTGCTGCTCACAGTGCACCCACCTACCTACGTGAGCGCACGCAGTGTCACTGTGCCGGTCCGCTACCTGTCTGGGTGTGTGTGACAGGTGCACATTGTAATACCCATTACTGCATATACCTACCTACCTGTTGTTCACATTGCACCCACCTACCTACGTGAGCTCACGCCGTGTCACGGTGCCTGTCCGCTACCTGTCTATGTGTGTGTGACAGGTGCACACACATTGTAATACCCACTACTGCATATTCCTACCTACCTGTTGTTCTCAGTGCACACACCTACCTACGTGAGTGCACGCACTGTCACTGTGCCTGTCCGCTACCTGTCTATGTGTGTGTGACAGGTGCACATTGTAATACCCATTACTGCATATAAAGACAAACAAGGACAAACACTTATATAGCTACCTACCTGTTGTTCACAGTGCACCCACCTACCTACTTTAGTTGAGCGCACGCAGTGTCACTGTGCCTGTCCACTACCTGTCTGTGTGTGACAGATGCACATTGTAATACCCATCACTGCATATACCTACCTACCTGTTGTTCACAGTGCACCCACCTACCAAAGTGAGCGCACGCAATGTCACTGTGCCTGTCCGCTACCTGTCTGTGTGTGTGTGACAGGTGCACATTGTAATACCCATTACTGCATATACCTACCTACCTGTTGTTCACAATGCACCCACCTACCTACGTGAGTTGAGCGCACGCAGTGTCACTGTGCCTGTCGGCTATCTGTCTGTGTGTGACAGGTGCACATTGTAATACCCAGTACTGCATATACCTATCTACCTGTTGTTCACAGTGCACCCACCTACCAAAGATAGCGCACACAGTGTCACTGTGCCTGTCCGCTACCTGTCTGTGTGTGTGTGACAGGTGCACATTGTAATACCCATTACTGCATATACCTACCTACCTGTTGTTCACAGTGCACCCACCTACCTATGTGAGTTGAGCGCACGCAGTGTCACTGTGCCTGTCTGCTACCTGTCTGTGTGTGACAGATGCACATTGTAATACCCATCACTGCATATACCTACCTGTTGTGTTCAGTGCACCCACCTACCTACGTGAGTGAACGCAGTGTGATATACCACTCCGTGCATACCTGTTAACTGCACCTGTGTGACTGCACATTGTATTAGTCAAGTCAGTGCATACCTTTCACTTCACCCCCCCCCCCCCTGATATGTACACAATAGACAAAACAGGCAGAGGTAGAGGCAGACATAGAGGAAGGCCACCTGGCAGGTCTGTGCAAGGTCGTGTTGATGTGATTTTGTGCGGCCCTCGACCAAAGTACAGTGCTCAGAAGAAGGCACGTCCCATCAACTCCCAAGATTGTCAGGACGTGGTTGACTATTTAACACAGGACAACTCATCTTCTGCGGCCACCAGTGCTACTACAAGCACCACATCCATTGCATTTGACACTTCGCAGGAGTTAAATGGTGGGGAATTAACTGATTCACAGCCATTATTGTTACAATAACCAGATGAAGGCGCTAAGCAAGTTACACCACCTCATATGTCGGAGTTAGGCGACGACACTATGGACGTAACTTGTAAAGATGATGAAGTACCTGCTATTGGAGCAGTTTTTGTGGTGTCTGAGGCAAGCGAAGCTGGGCAGGATGATGATGATGATGACGATGATACGGATCCCACGTAAGTTCCCAATAGAGGAGATGCACAGGGGGACAGTTCAGAGTTAGGGTTAGCTATAGTGTAGCTAAGGAGCTATGGGCCCCAGTGTGAGTTTTACATTGCCCCCCCCAAGTACTCTATACATAACAATTGATACAGCGCACCAAAACCTGCCAAGGACAACCACAGTGTCAGGGGTGCAAGAAGGGGATGGGGAATAATTTGTTAATGATTATTATCATTCAAAGCATCTATGGAAGTGATCATTACAAGCACAGGACCAATAAAAGAGCTAATACTGCATTTGAGGGAGGGCCCTACAAGGCCCCTCTAGCCTAAGCGCCCCGGTGCGGACAAGACCTTTGGCTTATCTTCATTTACCTTTTTTTTTTATCAACAAATTTACATAAGACTCCGAAAATCAGCAACTCATTGATCAACAATCGTTCGCAGTAATAATAAATAAGTCAGGACAACTTTTTCTTTCTGTTAATTTAGTTTAATTTTGGTTTTGTTTTTTCAATGTATTATAATTTTACTTCACAAAGAAACAAAGTTGCTATGCCTCTGAGTTTGTGTTAGAGAGTCATTGGGTTCCAATGTTTACCCCTTACATATTTTTTTCTGGTTTCTAAGGAAACTGGATCAGCTAAGGCTTTTGTAAATAGTAATTCTTTTGCTGTGGACTGTGGAATGTGTAATTTCTTTTCCGAGTTGATATTTCTTAAAATGTCCAGGGCTGGCGCTTGCATTAAGGCAAGGGCCCTGAGCACTGCTGGGGCCCCCAACCTCCTCCTTAACATTACTGTGGTCATAGGGTTGCGCAGCCGCCCCCCCCCCCCCCTACTCTGCCAGAACACCAACCTTCCCTCTAATTGATCTGCGCTTTCTTAATAATATACCTGCTAGCGGGGCCATAGCATGATAGCAGCATTTGTAATTTTACCTGGCTGTCCTGGCTGCTGTGCTGGAGCTGCTTGCCCGTCAGGTGTAGTTAAATTAACACAGCTCAGTGTAGTTGATTTCTACAGCAATTATATGAGGAATGAAAACGTTTCATTGTGTGCTATGCAAGAGTTTGGGCCCACTTTAAGTTTATTAGATGCTTTAAAGTGAACTAAATCAGATTTTTCTAGGAGCCTAGAATTCCTTTTTAATTTATCATATGAGTTGCACATCACCAATCCACATTTGTACCGATCTTTTAATAAAAGTGCAATGTCCCTCTAATAAATTGCTGCCCTAAAAGCATCCAGAGCCAGATATTCCCTTGTGTTCGTAAAGTTAAATTCATAGATTTACAAAGGTGGAAACCTGCTATGTTCAGGCTCGGAGTGCAATGAGAATTTGAGGCATCTCATAAATACACAGCAAGAATTATTGATCTAAGAATCCGTGGCAGGCAGTTTTCTTGTTCGTCAGGGAGAATCAGAGTCTCTAGTCAGCATGCAAGTTACACACACTATACATTCCAAGTAACTTTTTGACTTTGCCTGTCTTTCTTAGATTTCACGGTGAGCATTGAACATCTCCAGTGCTGCTTAAACCTCAGAGAAATACTCAGCTAAACATATTGTTCATGTTTGTTTTTTCTCTGTCTCTCCCTGTCTCTCTTTCTCTGCTGCCACTATTCTTCATATTCTGTGTGGTTCAATAAACATGATCACAGCATTTTGGGAATAGCTAGAGAAATTTCTAAGCAAGTTGTTTGTAGTGGCCCAGATGGTTACATAAGAAAAACGTGCAGCATACTAATACCTCTCAAGATCTACAGAGACCCATAACTAGTACCTCTTAGATAATCCATTACTACATACTGCATTGCATTATTGACTTGTTGACCACAGAGAACTGTTACTGAGAAGAACTGTGCTCAGAGCAACAAATACATATAGGAAAATAATACTGTACTGGCCCTACTTACTGTAAAGCAAATGAAGCAGAATTATATCCCATTGCCTGCTTGATTAATTCTTCTCCTCTTTCTATGCTTTCTGTGACCTAGTCTCACAGGTGAATGGAGCAGATGGTTGTGTTGTCCACTTGGAACCTTTGCTGGTTGTTTGGCTGTTGCTCTGTGATTTTGTCATTAACTTGCCCTTATTGTATTTTTCTTCTCCCTGTTGACTCAAAAATCATTTTAACCATCACATCGACTCACTACAGTCACAAGGTTCAGCAATGAAAAATGTTCTTCTTTTGTGTAGATATAGATTACCAAATATTGTAAGCCATTCTCTAGTGCAGGAGTATGTGGCTACTTTAAAGTCTTAAACCATTAACTGAGTATTTTGATATTTGTCGACTTTTCCCGTTAGTTAATAGTGACCTTATGTTTAATTGCACTTTGTATAATTACTATGCTTTTCTTCTACCATAGTGTGTAATTATCCAGCAGAATCAAACGTGTTCTTTTATTTAAAGCTCTTTATAAGTTAAAGCAGGCATTAATGTAATATCAGTGCAGTCATTTACTGTTCTTTGTGTGACCGGCCTTTCATTGTCACTTTTTGTAGTTTCAGTCTTTTTATGTTCCATTTTTCTTGTTCTGGGGACAGTTATTTTTTTTAATGATCTGCTCTTTGTGTAATTTGTTGATAAGTACTGTACATTTTACATTATACCATTTCCATATACTCGATTTTTTTTGACTGTCATTATTTACATTGTTTTATATTTTTATTTTTTAGAATTTTGTAGTCAGTGTACCATAACTAAGCAGCTAGCACTGGAATAAGTATTCTTCCTTGGTGTAAGCAAATTCAAAAGGGGATAACTGAAACACGGAAATTGCCAAGTACAACATAAAGGAATTCTCTGGTGCTTTCAGAGCAAGTTAACAAACAAGTGTACCTGTCTCTTTTTGGAAATTGAGATATCCAGTATTAAACAGGCATGTTCTCATCTTATCCCAGTGTTTTCATTCAGGAAAAAAGCCTGTTGCCTTTGCATATGCTTATGCCTGGTGCCTGAAAAAAATGCATGCACTTAAATCCCAGTGGAGGGCTTATGCTGTTTAGATATACGGAATTCTTCTCCCAGAGCATTCTGGGAGATCATGTATTATCTGTACATGCTTCAGGGTACAGAGTACTAAATCAGCTTAGAATTTCTCCCCAATTTGTTATGTAGTTTAAATTCATTACAAATATATCTCCCAAATGTCCTTCTTTGGGGGGGGGGGGGGGGGTGTCTCTGATTTATAACTCAATCCCTCTGTCCTTCTTTCCAGTCTCATATACAGATTCATATACTGTACATAAAAACACATAACTACTAGAAAGAACATCTAAAGGTTCTGGCGCTCCCCCTACTTCCCTAAAAAGATGTATTTCTGGCTCACTCTGGCCAAAACCCTTGGACAGACAAATATACAAATACACTGTCTCTGCCAGACTCCAGTAATGCCCAGACTGGGCACTTACTACTTTATGTGGCGTCACCTACCGGCAGTTCAACGTTACTCCGGTGTTCTTAGGGGTATCAATTGATACCCCTAAGAACACCGGAGTCTTACAGGATTTTTCAACTTGCAAGTTGCTTATCATGGGTTGCCCCATGAGGAGGGGCTGGAAGGTCTTAAACTAGTTGATGGTGTGCCAAATTTTATCTGGACATATGTTTTTACCCTTTTTTGACTGATACATTTTTGTGGAATTTGACTGTGACCTTCTTTTGAACGGGGCAGCCCTACTGTTGTACCTTCTACTGTTGTCTGATAAAGTAGGTTAGGCTTATGAAACGAGTGATAAGATAACTATTGATTATCAATTTTTTTTTTAATAAAACTTTATTCAAGAATCTCTCTGAGTGATTTAATGTGGGACTGGTGAGTCCTGTCTTACCTCTCAATTTGAAACAGTTTTTAAGAATTTGATATCTCTTTGACTCCTCTGTTACCACTTACTGATTTATCGATGTATCGGCCATGAAAGTTCCTAAGCTATTCTTTCTTTTGTACAGGTGTTTAGTCCTTATAAGGATGCCCCTTTAATATCTCTCGCTTCCTTTCTTTTTCTTAGGCACAATGTTTACTTGTTACAGCTGTCTTCAGTTTTTGAAAAGTTCTATGCGTAGGTTTGTCTTCATCATTATCTCTCTGAAAAACCTCCCCAGGAGCCATTAAACTGTGCCATACAGCAGCCCTGCTTAGTTTTCTGACATAAGGACATTTTCACAGATGAGCTTAATACTTGTTGTCAGTGCGTACATATTTGTAATGATAAAGCATCTTTTTCATGCCAAAATGCCTGTCTTCTCACATGCAAATGTGCTCCCTTAGAGAAGAAGTTAAGCTTTGCCGGTCTCAGCTCTCACAGTGGATGAGAAGTGACAGCACGGTAAACGCTTGACATCCGAGTTCCCCTTGATATGATCCTGAGTATTTCATTACCTTAATGCCAAGCTGAGCGGGTGATTACCTCCAGCTATTAAAGACAATAAACTGGCTGAGAGTACCCATGCCTCCTTTCAATGCTTGGCGACCTCTCACAAGTCTTCTCCCATCAGGCCCAAAACGGACACATTATGCAGCTTGACTGCAGGAGCAGAATTGTTAAAAACTCTGTCCAAGGTGCTGAAATGTCAGCTAACATATTTGAAATTCAGCACAAGAAAATTCTTTTTCAGTGTAACTTCTACCGGAAAGACATTAATGGCTGTTTATTTTCCATTCTGAAATAAACGTTCAGTTTTGTAGCCTTTTAAATGGATATCATCCAAGGGACATACACAGTTATTTGTATCTCTATATTTAAAGCAAACTTGACCTCTTATAAATAAGAAAAAAGAACCCCAGAAAACCTGCATTATATATGACCCTATTTGCGCCTCTAATGCCAGATACTTTTTAAATCAGCCCTTTTGTAAGCCCCAGTAGACTTCCCACATAACTGAAATGTAACATTTGTGTTGGGATATAGGGGGAATAATGACATCAGAAGCATACATTTCCTCCCCAGGAAGATACCCAACGTTCTCTGGTCATTTCCTATAAGAGTTGTCCCAAACGGTTTGCATGTGAACTTATTCGCGCAAACATCGCTGGTTCGCGTTCGAACGTGAACTTTATGGCGAGTTCGACTCGCCCCTATACTACATCATTGGGCTAAACTTTGATCACAGTCAGCAGACACATGGCAGCCAATTAGGCTGCACTCCCTCTTGGAGCCCCCCCTCCCTTATATAATAAGGCAGCAGTGTCGGCCATGATCTCACTCTGTCTTCTACTATAGTGAGAGAAGGGAGAGGAACCTGCTGCAGAGATAGGAAAAGCTTAGTTAGGCTCTTGTAGCTTGCTCCTAGCTGATATTTGTTGTTGAAAAGCACCACAAAAAGAACTCTTTTCAGAGCTAATGTTTTTGTAAAGTGTTTTTTGTATGTGTGTGTGTTCCACTGACACTGCCTTATACAGCCCTGTGTGTCGCAGCTGGCCCTTGCTAATTGCAATACTGTGCCAGGCCTAGCACATTCAGTGTATACCTTTCACTGGCACTGGACCTGTGTGTGTGACAGCTGCACATTGTATTGTGTAGTCCCTGCATACCTGTAACTGCACCTGTGACCACACATTGTATTATATGCCAGGATTCATTTTCACTGGACCTGTGTGTATGACAGCTGCACATTGTATTGTGTAATACCAGTCCGTGCATACCTGTAACTGTACCTTTGACCGCACATTGTATTATATACCAGCAGTCAGTGCATTCATTGTCACTGGACCTGTGTGTGTGACAGCTGCACATTGTATTGTGTAATACCAGTCCGTGCATACCTATAACTGTACCTTTGACCGCACATTGTATTATATACCAGCAGTCAGTGCATTCATTGTCACTGGACCTGTGTGTGTGACAGCTGCACATTGTATTGTGCAATACCAGTCCGTGCATACCTGTAACTGCACCTGATACCGCACATTGTACTATATACCAGCAGTCACTGCATACCTTTTACTGCACCTGTGTGACTGCACATAGGTTCTACCAGCAGTCACTGCATACCTTTTACTGCACCTGTGTGACTGCACATTGTTCTACCAGCAGTCACTGCATACCTTTTACTGCACCTGTCTGTGTGACTGCACATTGTTATACCAGTTATAACATTGTTATACCAGTTATATGCATACCATTTAACTGCACCTGTGACCGCACATTATATTATATACCAGCAGTCAGTGCATCCATTTTCACTGCACCTGTGTGACTGCACATTGTTCTACCAGCAGTCACTGCATACCTTTTACTGCACCTGTGTGACAGCTGCACATTGTTCTACCAGCAGTCACTGCATACCTTTCACTGCACCTGTGTGACTGCACATTATTCTACCAGTAGTCACTGCATACCTTTTACTGCACCTGTCTGTGTGACTGCACATTGTTCTACCAGCAGTCATTGCACCCTTTTCACTGCCCCTGTGTGACTGCACATTGTATTAGTCAAGTCAGTGCATACCTTTCACTTCATCGTTACTTATCAGCTAACTCCCTACTTGGATCAGTTCCAGTCTGGCTTTCGCTCCAACCACTCCACGGAAACGGCCCTTACCAAAGTGGCTAATGACCTTCTTACAGCTAAATCCAAAGGTCAATTTTCCATACTCATCCTTCTTGATCTGTCATCAGCATTCGATACGGTCGACCGCACCTTACTCTTACAAATACTTTCAAATGTAGGAATAAAGGGCCTCGCTCTCACACGGTTATCTTCCTACCTCTCTGGAAGGTCCTTCACAGTCTCCTACTCAGATCAGATCTTTTCTCCTCATACTTTGTCTGTCGGGGTTCCTCAAGGCTCTGTTCTTGGTCCCATCCTCTTTTCCATCTACATGCACGGTCTTGGTGACTTAATCAACTCATTCGGGTTTCAATACCACCTGTATGCAGACGATACACAACTGTACCTCTCGGACCCAGACCTTAGCTCCTTCCTCAAACTTCTTCCTGACTGCTTGTCTGCTATATCCTCCTTCATGTCCTCTCGCTTCCTAAAACGTAATATGAGTAAAACAGAACTAATAATTTTTCCAACGTCTCTGGCCACCTCTCTGCCTGAAGTAACTATAAATGTTAATAAAACTCCCATAACTTCAGTTCCCAAAGCACGGTGCTTGGGGGTAATATTCGACTCTTCTCTCTCTTTTATTCCTCATCTTAACTCCATAACCAGCTCCTGCCATCTCCAACTCAAAAATATATCTCGCATCCATCCCTTTCTCACTCAAGACACAACCAAAATGTTAATACATGCTCTTATAATTTCTCGTCTGGACTACTGCAACATACTACTTTGTGGACTACCTTCTAACAGACTGGCCCCGCTCCAGTCGGTACTGAACTCAGCTGATCGTCTCATTCATCTTTCTTCTCGATCTTCCTCTGCTGACCCTCTCTGTCAAGCTTTTCACTGGCTGCCAATTAACCAGAGGATCCAGTTCAAACCCCTTACCCTAACCTACAAAGCTCTCCACAATCTCTCTCCCCGGTACATATCCTCACTAATTTCCAATACAAACCCAATCGCAATCTCAGATCTGCACACGATCTTCTGTTGTCCTCCTCTAGAATCACTTCCTCCCATTCACGCTTACAAGATTTTGCACGCGCTTCACCCTTTCTCTGGAATGCCCTCCCACAACACATCCATCACTCGCCAACCTTTGTTACCTTTAAACGCTCTATAAAAACTAATTTGTTCCGACAAGCGTATGCGCTACCTTAGGCCACTTCCCTTTGTCCTAAGACCAAATTGCACTACTACTAGGTATCCTAAAACACACTGCCTTTATATATTTTATCATATACTACCCCTCCTCTTGTTTCCCCCCATTCCCTTTAGATTGTAAGCTTGCAAGGGCAGGGCTCTCTCCCCCTTTTGTGTCTTGGAAATCATTATACATTTTATTCATCATGTTACTTTTATCACTGTCATTACCAATTCTGTATTTTGTATTCTGTATGCTGTATCATTTTTTGTATTTTGTCACTAATTATGTATCTTGTATATTAGTGTACACCATTGTCTGTATTATGTAACCCATGTTTGTTTCTTACTTTGTACAGCGCCACGGAATATGTTGGGGCTTTATAACTCAATAATAATAATAATCCCCCCAATATGGACAAAACAACAGACAGAGGCAGGCCACCCAGCAGGTCTGTTCGAGGTGGTGCTGACGGGATTTTGTGCGGCCCTGGACCAAAGTACAGTGCTCAGAAGGCACGTGCCATCAACTCCCAAGATTGTCAGGAAGTAGTTGATTATTTAACACAGAAAACCTCATCTTTCGCAGCCACCAGCGCTACTACAAGCACCACATCCGCTTCATTTGACACTCCGCAGGAGTTATTTGGTGGGGAATTAATTGATTCACAGCCATTATTGTTACAACCAAATGAAGGCGTTAAGCAAGTTACATATGTCTGAGTTAGGCGTCACTATGGACATAGGGTGTGAGGAGATGGATGAAGTACCTGCTGTTGGAGCAGTTTTGGAGTGGTCTGATACAAGCAAAGCTGTGGAGGATGATTTTGATGATGATTATGATGATACTGTTATGGATGTCACGTGGGTTTCCAATAGAGGAGATGAACAGGGGGACAGTTCAGAGGGGGAGTCAGAGAGGAGTAGGAGGAGATGAGTTGCTGAAAGAAGCAGGGGAGCTCATTATCGGAAACAGCTGGTGGCAGTGTCCGGCGGCATATATCGCAACCTATGGACAGCCAGCCAACATGCCCTTCAACGTCAGCTGCTGACGCCACCACCAAAGTGCCATCATCCCAGGGCTCAGTGGTGTGGAACATTTTTTGTGTGTGTGCCTCAGATGGTCTGCCTCAGATGAGAGCAATACCATCTGTACTCTCTGCCAGCAAAAATTGAGTCGTGGAAAAACCAAGACCCACGTAGAGACAACTGCCTTACGAAGGCACATGGTGAAAAAGCACAAATGGCAATAAGAAGACCACCTGAGAAAAAGCAGCAAACAAACGCAAAGCCACCCTTCACCTCCTCTTCCTCCTTCAGGTGCAGTATCTTCTTCAGCTGTTTTATCCCTTGCACCTTCACAGCCACCCTCCTCCACTCCGCCTCTCACCTTGAGCGGTTCCTGCTCCTCTGCCCACAGCAGCAGCCAGGTGTCCATGAAGGAAATATTTGAGTGGAAGAATCCAATGTCTGCCAGTCACCCCCTTGCCCGGCATCTGACAGCTGGCTTGGCAGAACTGCTATCTCACCAGCTGTTACCATACCAACTGGTGGACTCTGAGGCCTTCCGAAAATTTGTGGTAATTGGGACACCGCAGTGGAAGATATCAGGCCGCAATTACTTTTCTCTAAAGGCGATACCCAAACTGTACCGTGATGTCGAAAGGCAAGTGGTGTCTTCTCTGGCACACAGCGTTGGGTCAAGGGTCCATCTGACCACGGATGCCTGGTCTGCCAAGCACGGTCAGGGCAGGTACATTACTTATAGGGCACATTCGGTCAACCTGGTGACCTCTGGCAAGCAGGGGGTATGTGGCTGTGCAGCGGACCTAGTTGTGACACCTCCACGGCTTGCAGGCAGGCCTGCTGCCACCTCCTCTCCTTCTCCTCCTACTCCTCCTTTTTCACTGTTGTCCTCCTCCTCATCGGCTGAGTGGCAGTGCTACTCTACTGGTGCTGCGATCTCGGACATGCGGACATTCTTTAGTCCAACGCCTCATCTTAGCCATTCTGGATCCACCCTCCACCAACGCCTTGACCGGCAGGTAGCCGACTACCTGACCTTAAGTGTGGATGTAGACACTCTGAGCAGCGATGAACCCCTGGACTACTGGGTGCGCAGGCTTGACCTGTGGCCAGTGCTGTCACAATTTGCCTTCCAACTTCTGGCTTGCCCTGCCTCAAGCGTCCTGTCAGAAAGGACCCAGCTGGAGGCATTGTCAGTGAGACTAGGTCACAAAAGTGTTCAGTACCTCATCTTTATCAAAATGAATGAGGCATGGATCCCGGAGGGCTACTGCCCGCCTGAAGACTAAGTCAGTCCCCACACACAGCATCTCTGCCTGCAGGCTGCTTGACTGCCTTATCTGCCACCACCAACAGGATCCAGGACTCCAGGTGGATTCCTGAATTTTTAAGGCCGATGCTAGCAGCGGCAACTATAATATTTTTTCTGGTGCGTGTACATGCCTGCCTATTTTTTCTGGCTGCACTGTGGCTGCAAAAACAAAACAAAAGGCATGTACATGTGTCAATTCCCCTTCGTGATCGTTACCTTGCTGCGGTGAAGGGGCTTGCGTATCACAATGAAGCAGTGACCGGCTAAATTAGTGTGCTGGGGTTGGGGAGCACACCTGACCCAAGAAGATAATAAGGTCGTTGCTTCATTGTGGACAGACCAAATTCGATCAGCTAGACACTCAGTCACTGTTGTTCTGTCATTGAGCTACCTCAGCCCGACCATATGGGCTTGAAAACCACCATCACCTGCACTCTGACCATGGTGCGCACCAGTCCAGCAATGCCATCACTACACAAACAGCTGTTTGCAGTGCGTTACACAGTGAGTTTAGTCTGTCAGTGTGAAGCAGTACACTAATAACACTACCTGATTGATGTATACACATGCAAGATGTTTTAAAGCACTTTAGGCCTCCAATTTAGCAATGCAATGTGATTTCAGCCCTTAAACCCTGCTGTGCGTCAAATCCGGATTTTTTCCCCGGGACTTTTGGCGTGTATCCCACTCCGCCATCGCCATGTCCCCCTACAGGTATTAGACCCCTTGAAACATATTTTCCATTACTTTAGTGGCCAGAATTAGTGTTTGTAGTTTTGAAAGTTCGCCAGCCCATTGAAGTATATGGCGGTTTGCGAAGTTCACTGGAAGTTCATGGAAGTTCGCGTTCGAGGTCCGTGAACCTAAAATCGGAGGTTCGAGACAACTCTATTTCCTATTTAACCAACTTAGAACCAAGACTTTGAAATCCCTGTATTCCCAAACCATTTCTCAGTCTTTTGGGGATGTGTTGTAACCATTAACTATATCTTGGTTTTGTCTTCAACCTAGCCATTGTAGCCAACATGTAAATTGTTTTTTAAAGGACAGATGTGGTTTTCTTTTGCTATATATGCTTTTTTACTAGAGAATATTGTGTGAATTGAGATTCACATGCTGTAATTTTTTTTTTTATCTTTCCTCTAATATACATTGTACCTGCGCTGCTCCTTGCTGAGTCACACCACATCTAAGCATCCCAGCATACTATTCCTACAATTAACATTGCAGGCTATAGTACTGCCGGGACACGATGTATACTGCTGCATCAAAATTAAGTGCTGTTACCTGTTCCGGATAAGTGATACAGAAATCATTATACTCAGAGGATCAATGTTAATAAAGGTAATTTTGCATGTTATACTCACTTGGAAAGCAGCTACAGATAAACAAGAAGAGTCTCAAACTCTATCTCTTAAAAAAAAAAATTGTCTCACTTTGAAAAAAAATCGTAGACATTTCAAATATATTTTCCCTACCACCCAGTATATGTTGACAGATTTCTGTACCTCGATGAAGCACAGGACATTTTGTCCAGAACACATATGTGCATCATTAGATGCAAAATTAAAAGAGGATTAGGCAAGAGCCCCCTGAAGTGTGAGGTATATCGCCCAATATCTTCTATACAATTAGATGCTAAGATTCTCACAAAGATTCTGACTCTTCATCTCAATAAAGTGATCACTTCACTTCTTCATCCAGACCAGTCAAGTTTCATTCCTGGTAGGTTCACTGCTCTCAACATTGGTAGGTTATTCCTTACAATGCAGGCTGATAATGATAATGTTAGGACTAGGGTTATCATCTCCCATAATGATGCAAAGGCATATGCCGCCATAGAATGGGACTACCTGTTTGCTGTGCTCCGAAGGTTTAATATTGGGCCTCAGTTTATTGGCTTGGTGGGACTCTTGTACACTAACACAACTGCTTGAATCAGAATTAATGGCTGGATCTCCGACACCTTTCAACTCTCTAGAGGCATGAGCCACAAGTGCCCTCTATCCCCTCTCCTTTGACCTAGCGATCAAGACCCTTGCAGCCCCGATCAGAGCTGATTATTAGATTTCTGGTCTAAAGAAATTAGCAGGTGTTGATAAGATAAGTCTCTACTCTGAATATCTAGCTGACCCTGGCCTTTCTCTCCAGTGTTAACTCCACCTCATAGATACCTTTGGGGAATTTGGGAGTCTTCAAATTAACTGGACTTAGTTCTTCATTCTCCCGATATTTTCCCCCTACTCTGCCTCAGGCCTCTTCTCCATTGCAGTGTGTGTTGGAGATCACGTATGTTGGTATAAAGGTGTCCAGATTTTCATTATTGTAATATGTTTTGGCAAAATTGCAGGCCTGGTCCAAGCTCCCAGTTAATGTGGTTGGGCAGGCTAACATTTTTAAAATCATCCTTTTACCTAAAATTCTGTAAATTTCATGAAATGCCCTGGTTTACTTGCCATTCAACACCTTTTCAAAACAGAATAATCTCCTTACACAATGTATTTGGCATGCCAAAAGTTCCTGTTTTTCTCTTCTGACTCTTTAGAACCCTAAGGATCTTGGTGGCTTTGCCATCCCAGTTGTCATGTGTTCTCTGGTTGAACTCGATGGACGTACAGTATGTCTTTTTTCAACCCAAGTAACTATGTGTATTACTTAGCTTTACAGTTCTCCCATATTTTTCACTACCTCACGCTTAACAGAGACAGGCTGTGCAACATTATTTCAGCTTTAGACTTAATTATTTCAGATTTAATTGCCCCGCTCAGAGTAATGGCCCATACTCACGAGGGACTTTTGTCGCCTCAACACGCGGCGCGCGCGTGTTGCGGCGACAGGTCGCCCGTGAGTATGGGCCGCGCGCACCCTGAACTGTCGCCCCCGCAACGGGCGCGCACCCCGAACTGTCGCCCATCGCTGATGTCGCCAGGCGATTGAAAAGTTCAATCGCCTGGCGACAGTCGCCGCCGCAACTCCGCCGCAGCTGTCGCTAGTCCGCGTGAGTACGCGGACTAGCGACAGCAACCTCCATTGAGGTATGAAGAGCTTCCGGCGGAGGGAGGTGGAACGTCGGCGACAGCTTCCGTCATGCCGCTGGTCCCTCTTCCGCGTGTGTACGCGGAGGGACCTGGCGAGGAGCTGTCGCCGGCCTGTCGCCCACACGCTCACGTGTGCTGGCGACAGGCAACATTTGCTGCCCATGAGTATGGGCCATAATTCTCACTGTGGCCTAGTACTCCTGTCGCCTTAAATCTTTGCCTGTCTCACTCTGTCAGACCCTAAGAGTCTAGGATACTGCCCACAAATACCTGTGACTAGAATCTCCTGTCAAATGTCTCTGGGAGAATTTGGGCCTTCCTGAGAACTTACTAGTCTATAGATTGATAGAGGTGTCTCATACCTTTATCCGGTTATTGACTCATGTTCCATTGTTCCTTTCACCCAGTTCAGTGTTGAATTTCATCTGCTGCCCACTATGAGATTAATTTACATCCAGCTGTGTTATGCTTCCGAGGGCCAATTCTCAACCATCTCTTGTACTATTATAGAAATATTTAGTTTAGCAACAGGCACCTCCTCTTAGCAGCTAATTTCATCCTTATAAAGAACCATTTTAATTGTGGTAGCTTAGCATAGAGCTTAAGAAACCTGTGGGGGTGCTGGATGTAGGAGAACTCTCTGATGAAGATTGGGAGGAGGCTCTCGATAACGCATCCTTGGTGTCACCTCACATCCCTGATAGATTGCTTAGCCTTTATATCATCCATATTTCACCCCTGCCTGGCTGTCCAAATTACACCAGGGTTACTCTTCTCTGTGCCCTAAAAGTGGTGTTTACAGGGTACCTTTTACTACATGATGGATGTTTGGTTGTGACACCCCTGCCACTACTGTGGGTGCCCTGCACTCTGTGACAGTAGGTACACTGGGGGGGGGGGGGATAGGTTAGGGAGAGCAGCAGCTGGTGCTGTTCTGGGCTTGCTATACTAAGTATAGCAAGCCTCAAAACATCTTTGAAATCCCCTCCAGAGCCTCCTATCGGACTTTTAACAGATCAATGGTAATCCTCAATGGTCTGTTAAAACACCAATAGAGGGCAATGGAGTGGATTTTAAAGATGCTCTGTGGATTGCTTTACTTAGTATAGCAAGTCCAGGGCTGGGGATAAGTGCGACACACTTGACACCGTTTCTTGGGGCTGGGATCTATGCATTTGGCAGTCTCTGTCGTTTGCCGGGTATCGAGAGGATACTGTATGGCGGTGGATCATTTACGAGGATACTGTCATGGGAGTAATGAAAGGTAACAATAAATGGTTAATTAAGATAAATGAATGACTTTTCTTGCAGTGCATTTTTATTTAATTTTAACTTTTCGTGGAAATGGGTAAGGGGTACTGACTCCACCTGGGGAAAGGGGGGGGGGGGGCATCTGGGGGTCCTCTTCTTAAAGAGGACTCCCTGATGCCACCATGCCCGCCCTTGGGTGTCAAAGGCCCCCAACTGCTCTTGGGCATCAAAGGTGGGGAAGAGTCTGTTGTCCATTGATTGGACAAGGGCTCTGGGGTTAAGGGGACGGCACCCAGCCTGCATGGATGACAAAGGGTTAAAGAGGCTCGTGAGGGGTTCCCCACATCATTTTTGTTATTTTTGCAAATTAACCCTGTAAAATGCCAAATAATAGTTTTTTTCAGGGATCCTTAGACAATTATATTGGGGCTGTAGAACGATCCCTGGCCAAAACATTGCAAGATCCACCACTGGGTTTCCAGGTGGTTATTAGGCACTGCATATTGATCACCTGGAAACCCTGGCATGAAGTGCACTACTCTTTTTTTGAAATATGTAAATTTATACTACTGATATACTACTAGTTGATACATTACATTAGCTATTACTATTGTAACTTTAAAAGCGATTTCCTCAAAAACTACACAGTCTTTTTGAAAAAAATGTTGGTGATGCTATCATGTATGGAGGCCTTGCTATTAACTGCAAAGTCAGCAGTCATTGATCAGGCATGATCGGAAGAGCCCATTTTCGGGACAATTCCGCATACCGTCGTACCGAAATTCCGCTACCGTTTCATTCCGACAGTATTCCGGAGCTATTCCGCGGAATTCCGACCTATACGGAATTCCGTCGGAAAAATTTTAATCTCTCTCTTTCTCTCTCTCTCTCTTTCTCTCTCTTTCTCTCTCTTTCTCTCTCTTCTCTCTCTCTCTCTCTCTCTATCTCTCTCTCTCTCTCTCTCTCTCTCTCTCTCTCTCTCTCTCTCTCTCTCTCTCTCTCTCTCTCTCTCTCTCTCTCTCTCTCTCTCTCTCTCTCTCTCTCTCTCTCCCTCCCTCCCTCCCTCCCAGCTATGGTATATGAGCATGCTTTTCAAAAAGTACAAATCCTTAATCATGCTACTTTTTCTATTGAATTCATCATAATGGTAGTATGGTTTATGCTAGGCCAGCTTTAGCATGTAGTGTGCTTCATGGTCTAGAGGGTAAGACAGATACCTACTACCCACTGCGTCCTGGGTTCAAATCCCAGCTATGGAATATAAGCATGCTTTTCAAAAAGTACAAATCCTTAATCATGCTACTTTTTCTATTGAATTGATCATAATGGTAGTATGGTTTATGCTAGGCCAGCTTTAGCATGTAGTGTGGTTCATGGTCTAGAGGATAAGACAGATACCTACTACCCACTGCGTCCTGGGTTCAAAGAGAGTTTTTGGGTGTCATTCCGGAAAATTCCGTCGGAATTATAAAATTTCCGCGAAATTCCGTTTAAGAGGTATAAGAATTCCGTTCCGACCACCGGAATCGGAATTAATAATTCCGCGGAATTTTCCGACCATCTCTATCATTGATATGTCTTATTAAAAACACAATTAAAAAAGCATTAGCATAAAATATGTATTTTTTTTTTACAACTATCTTTTTGTACACTTTGTGCACCTTTTTAAAGTAATTGTGGCTGCAAAGAAGCTCTGAAGGTTTTAGACGTTCATCTGCCAATAAGGTCAATGTAGCTAGCTGCAAACTTTTCATGAATTTTCGAGAAATCGTGATGCTTAACCTTCACCACCTATTTTATCTATAAATAACCCATTCAGGCTGGTCTGTTTCAAACTGCAGTGGAAGCAGAGTGCAAACTTATGTCCTGCACAACTTCCCTGAACATGGAATGGAGCTTCGGATTTAATAGTGAAAGCCTATGACAATGGACAATGGGCCAGATCCCTATTAACTTGTTTGAGTTTTCTCCAAGGAGATAATTTTTCATCTTATCTAAAAATCATTTTCAGTACTAAACAATTGAAAGCTACCAAAAAGTTGGTAAAAATGTAGTGTCAAACACATTTTGAGTAATTTCTTCTGGAAGATTTAAAAATATTTTACTGATAATGTTTGAAAATTGTGTATCAACTTGGACTTCTGTATTCTTCTGCTTCCATCTTTCAGCTTCTGTCTTGTCACCTGCTACCTTCATCTGTCACCTTCTGAAACCACCGCTGCCAGGGACAAGCACCACAGTTCTGTGGGGAGCCCAACAGAAACAGACTGCTGGGGCTCCTAATTGGGCTGAAGCAGACCAATAGTAATCCTCCCGCCTCAGGGAAGATTCTCATTGGTCCACCACTCAGTGGACCAATGAGAATCCTCCCTGGGTACAGAGGATTCCTATTGGTTGGTTTTAATCCAATGGGGAGCCCCAGCAGTTGGCCTCTGATGGGGCTCCCATTTGTTATTGTGGAGCGTGTCTCTGGTGGTGGCAGACCAGAGTGGATGCACAATGGTGAGTAGTGGAAAAGAGGTGATGGACAAGCAATGGGCACTTTGACGGGCACATCGTATACACACAGGACATGCGCTGAATGCACCATTGTGCATCCAGCTTTATGTGTACCTAGCATTACAGCAAATATTTAAGTATACCTGATGTTAGAGCAAATGCTTTTCCTGAGTTGTTTAATATATGGAAACTGGTTGCGATTAAGGTAATTTTATATGGGTAATTGTGTTTTATTGAATTTTTGTCTTTCTTTTTGCGAGAGTTAACCCCCATCTGCAATTCTAAAATGCTTTCCGTGACAGATTTCTCTTTGTATTCAGGCAGGTTATCATTTAAAAAGCCATTTTTCCAAGTTGGACTGAGACCAAATGCTTTGTGTAGAGTACAATGGCAGGGAAAGCAAAGAAGTGTTTCTTTATCTGTTGGCCTATACACAACGGTGATTATCTGATAATTAAAATAATAATTTTGTCATTACAAAAGACTTCAAATCCAAATACTTCACAGCACCTCAAAGGCAAAAATGCTTTTTTTTTTATTCTAAGTATCTTTCTCTATTCCTTTTAACTTAACTTTGTGCGCTTGTTGTAAGGGCAAATGTATTTTTAGCTAATGATGAGGGTACTGTGCTTGGAAATGTTTTTGCAGAACATTCGCAGTATGAAAAATTTGACTTCTGTATTTTTATCTCAAGCTGCAGAAACAGCTAACAGCATACGTAGTTAATAAAGAAAACAGAGTTAGGTAAAATGTTAATAGAAATTAGACATTCTATAATGACAAATGTAAGAATTGCCCTTATTGCTGGCATAGGACTTTGCGGGGAAGATGCTAATGTTCCTCTCAATTAAAAAAACACAACAAAGAAAAACATACTAAAGTTCTGAACTTATAGTGCAGCCCCCTAAGAATGTAACATTTCTTATATTATATCTATATGTATAAACAAGATCTCTCTTATACCAATATAGATGCTTTATTTTATGTTTGACTTCCTAAAGGTTGTTGTGAAGTTAATCTTATGCTACATGTCCTGTTTTGCTGGGTTGCCTGAATCACAGGATTGGCTGGCCAAGGACACAAGTTAGTCCTTTGTTAGGAAACAAACTGTATTTCAGCAGTATACAATATTTAGTAGTCTGTCTGGAGAAGAGCTGTTTAAAGTGGACCTGAACTCAGAACGTCCTCTCTGGTCTAAAAGATACACAACAGCGTAATAACTTTTATAAAATCATTTCTTTTGTTACAGCCGATACAAATCCTGAAATGAATCTGTTTGTGTGAGAATTTATTTTCCATAGGCAAACATTGTGCTAGTTTCCATTTGTGCCTTGCACATCAGTCCTGTAATGCAATGCACAGTTGTCTGTATTTGTGTGCATTGCGCACACCAATAGATTTTAATGTGTGCAAAGAGAATATTCATAGGAGTGCATAGAATCGCACCATCCTGTATTTTCACAAATAGTGTTTTAAATTAGGACACAGCATAACAGAAATCTGCCATTACAATGCATTTAAAACACATAAAATGCATAAGAATGCAGATGAACATGAGTCCTGTCCAATTCTGCAATAGAAGTGTCTCCCATTAGCAGTAGAGTTGTGTGGGATTGCCGCTATGTCAAGCTCCCAAGTTTCCATAAGAGTCCTGTCCAATGCCATTATTCACCTGATTCCGATTAGCAATAAAGTTGCCTGGGCCTGTGGAAAAATGTTCATTTTCGCAGAGATAAAAATTGCATTCCTGAGATAGATTTGCATTGCCAATAATTAATAACAAAGCGAGCGACCGAATTTCCAAATGGAAGCCTTTTTGCCACAATTTACGTCTAAAGTAATGAGGCGCCCTTTTTAACGGGGTAGTGTATGCGCCCAAATGACCTGCTTCAGGAAAGCAACCTGTACTCCACTGCTGCCACTAGTTAATAGGATCCCTGGCTGGTTGGTCTCATCACCACATAACCCTGGATAAGGGAAACTGACAGATGAGTAGAGTGTGGAGACGCCTCATATGCAGCAACTAGGAACAGCTTGTCTTGTGGTTGGTACTGTGTAAACCTGAATTGACTGTACTAATGGGTGAATGATTAAGAGATGCTAAATGGGGCACAGGAAGCAGAAAAGTGAGCATAGGAGGCATAAAAGGATGCACTGGAGGCTCAGAGGAAGCACAAAAAGGACCAAAGGATGCAGAAAAGAGGGCACAGGATGTGCAGAGGAGCAGTGCAGTTTCTAGGCTAAAATGCATCCAGGGCGAGTGTGTAAAAATTGTGCCCCTCCCCCCAAGCAAGGTATGGGTGCCCGCAGTATAGGTTAGCCAGGTCTAGTTGCACTTAGTATAGGCCCCCCCAGTATAGATAGCCAAGAATAGGTACCCCAGTATAGGTAGCTAGGCATAGGTGAGCCAGTATAGTTGCCCCTGCTATAGGTTAGCCAGGTAGGTGCCTCCAGTATAGGTAGCCAGTATAGTTGCTCCCAGTATAGGTTAGATAGGCAGGCGCCCCCGGTATAAGTTAGATAGGTAGGTGCCCCAGTACAGGTTAGCTAGGTGGGTGCCTCTAATATAGGTAGCCAGAATAGTTACCCCCAGCATAGGTTAGATAGGTAAGTGCCCCCCAGTATAGGTTAGATGGGTAGCTGCCCCCTAGTATAGGTTAGATTAGGTAGGTGTCCCCCAGTATAGGTTAGATTAGGTAGCTGCCCCCCAGCATAGGTTAGATTAGGTAGCTGCCCCCCAGCGTAGGTTAGATTAAGTAGGTGCCCCCCAGTGTAGGTTAGATTAGGTAGGTGCCCCCCAGTATAGGTTAGATAGGTAGCTGCCCCCCAGCGTAGGTTAGATTAGGTAGCTGCCCCCCAGTATAGGTCAGATTAGGTAGGTGCCCCCCAGGGTAGGTTAGATTAGGTAGGTGCCCCCCCAGTGTAGGTTAGATTAGGTAGGTGCCCCCCAGTATAGGTTAGATAGGTAGGTGCCCCCCAGCGTAGGTTAGATTAGGTAGCTGCCCCCCAGCGTAGGTTAGATTAGGTAGCTGCCCCCCAGTGTAAGTTAGATAGGTAGGTGCCCCCCAGTGTAGGTTAGATAGGTAGGTGCCCCCCAGCGTAGGTTAGATTAGGTAGCTGCCCCCCAGTATAGGTTAGATTAGGTAGGTGCCCCCCAGGGTAGGTTAGATTAGGTAGGTGCCCCCCAGTGTAGGTTAGATTAGGTAGGTGCCCCCCTGTATAGGTTAGATAGGTAGCTGCCCCCCAGCATAGGTTAGATTAGGTAGCTGCCCCCCAGCGTAGGTTAGATTAGGTAGGTGCCCCCCAGCGTAGGTTAGATTAGGTAGCTGCCCCCCAGTATAGGTTAGATTAGGTAGGTGCCCCCCAGGGTAGTTTAGATTAGGTAGGTGCCACCAGTGTAGGTTAGATTAGGTAGGTGCCCCCAGTATAGGTTAGATAGGTAGCTGCCCCCCCCAACGTAGGTTAGATTAGGTAGCTGCCCCCCAGTGTAGGTTAGATTAGGTAGGTGCCCCCAAGGGTAGGTTAGATAGGTAGCTGTCCCCCATAATGGAGGGGGAAGCCGGAGCCGCGGGGAGGGCAGCCCGACCTCTCCCTCCCTCTCCTGGGCCGCCCTCCGTGCTCTCCCCTCAGATGCAGAGCGCAGCAGCAGCCAGGGAGGGAGCGCTGTATACAACATACCTCCCTGCGTTCCAAGCACTGCTCTCTCTCGCCGCCGGTCTCTTCCTCTCTGCCTATACGATGAAACACACGCTGGTTCCTGTTTAGCCTAGGATTGCCTTGTGGATGATCTGCCTCTGAGCCGGAATCCCAAAATAGTTTTGTAAAAATAAACAGAAGGTTTGCCAAATCTCAGATGTTCCCTGCTATTCTCAGAGTTTTTCCTAACTGCGTTTTAAAAATGCTTTGTATTTTGTAGGGTGACACCATCGCGTCCTGTGATTCCTATGGTGTTCTGAAGTTGTGGGATGTGCGGAAAGTGTCAGCTATGTTGTCTGTTGATGCAGGACCTCACCCAGGAAATCAGGTTGCCTTCGATCCATCAGGTAAGCAGAGACATTTAACCTTCCTTTGAAATGTGATATTGCGTGCTTAACTACTGCTCTCACCGATGAACCATCAAATCCTCAGCATTTGATGTGAAATATCGACCCATGGTACAGGAGGATACAGTGGTAACCAGCAACACTTCCGAATTGTCCCAGAGTGAAAGGATTTGTATATAACATTTATACACACGAAAGCATTATAAAGCAAGTTTGTCATATACTATAATCATCAACCAAATTACAATTGATTTTGTTATAAATACTTTTGTGTGCCTATATACAAAGCTCAATTAAGAGGTGCTGTTGAAATACAGTTTAGATGCTCAACAGATATGGCTTATTTTAGTGATAATACCATTCTCATAAATTTTCTATTGAAATAGATAATCACTGTTGTCTAAAGTACATGTAGGATAGTCACAAGGTGTTTCGATCTGTACACATGATTCATGCTCAGCCACTCTGCTTTGCTGGCTCCTGTTTATGTTGGTTGTATATGAATGTCTGAGGGCCCGGGGTGACTATTATTTTATATTTTGAGTATGTTTACATGAGAAAAAAGTTTTCTTACCTGGGGCTTCAATCAGCTGTGTCGGCATCAACACCACTGTGTTGTAGCCGTCACCACATGCACTGCCAGGCCATGCACAACTCAATCTCCTGTGGTTGGGAACATTTTGCATCTGCGTAAATATGGCAACTGCACAAGCACAGAATGCAACCGGTGCCTTCGTCACGACTAATGCAGTCGTAGACTTCAACTGTGGTCACAGTGCCACATTTCAGCAGACCGGGAGTACCTGATAGACTGTTGTGGGGGAGGGGGGGGGGTATTGTAAATAACTACCATGATCATATAACATTTTTTGGTTTTAAGAGAAATAATGTTAGACTGAAGTGTCCTCGTGCTTAAGTTATTGTAACAAGATCAGTCTTCACATAGAATCATTTATTCCCCTGCGGTGTATCTAGGGTATGGCAGAGCATGGAATGTGTATCTAGGGTATGGCAGAGCACCAGATTGTTGGGGGTGCAGAATAGCTGCTGCAGTTCTGCATAGCTTAGAACATGGGGTGGCCCTTGGAAGGAATGCACCTCACAGTCTTGGACCCCTTGTTTTGTACACTCCTGCTTGGTGTCACTGTCTGTTACTGGGGGGCTGTCAAGAGTGTTGACTGTTACTGGGGTTTGTCATCATGGGGTGCTTTCTGTTGTTTGGGAGATTCTCAGAGTTTACAGAATAAATACATGTAAATTCTGAACATTGGCTTCAATTCATCAAGGGCTGTTCGATAACAATAACCAAGTCCTTAAAATACCGCATTCGGGAATTTAGACTTGTGTGTGCTAATTCATCAATATTTTCACACATGTCTTAGATGTTGAGTAATTTACCGAAGAGGTCCGTGCAGTGAGGGCATTACAATAGACATCCCTATAGATGTGCATGTTCTACATGTTGTTATACTGCCTCTGCTCTTGCTGAATCTGTTCCATTAGTCAAACAAACACAGAACATTTGTATTGCGCTTTTCTAACATTCTGTTTACTTGCCACAGTGTAGATGAACTGCCGAGAAACATTACACATGCCCTGCTTAGGTCATTTTACCACATGCTCCCACTAGCATCTCTGCATATTCAAACAGGCACTCAAGGGGTTACACTACCGGAGGGTGTCTGGAAAACATCTTTTGTTCTTTTCTCTCTGCTCGCTGCCTGGGTTGTCTAAAAGCTTGTTCCACCCCAGAGCAACCTATCAGACAGAAACCTATCAGCAGCACTTTCAGGGGACAGGGACTGTTTCTATTAACTGCCTGCTCCTGTCAATCACGGGGACATCCACACTGAAAGCATTCAAAGCTTGTTATCGACAGGGGAGAGCTGGAGATAATCACCGCACATGTTACTGAATGTTGTACCCTTGATGAATTGACATTTGCTGACATTTTACTGACATGTGTTGAGGAAATTGCTGAACAAGTCGGTAATTTATCTCACTGCTCGCTAATTTCAGCTTTTCATGCGGTAATTGCTTTGATGAATTGACATTTTACTAAGTGCTCTGTAAAGTCAGCTGTTTTCAACATAACTGAATGTGGTAATGTTTGATGAATTGAAGCCATTGTGTAAAATTAGGTTCATGAAATGCGCAAATGGTTTTTCACGTAAATAGTGAAAATATTCTACTGAGCATACTCAAGGGACACATATGAGAATATTCCATGTAAAAATACAAAAATTCTGTGAGAAAATTCAAAGTTAAATTGTAACCTATTGTGAACACATTTTCAGAAAATTGCACTAACCGTACCTTATCTTATGTTAATGCAAAAATATATTTCCAATAGCTAACAATTTTACGAATTTGCAATACAAACTCGGAATTTGTATAGAGTTTCATGCAGAATTTCTGAATGTCATTGGTTCTAGAGTTTGGCAATAATATCCATCCTTACCTAGTATTTTTCTGTCAGAGGATCCATGAACATATTAAAAGCTCCCATACATATCACACAATTTTATGGAGAGTCTAGTGTGAAATCAGATTATTTAATTCTGGGGGCAGATTATACACTCCTAAAAGGATTAAGGGTATATGCTCAATAGCAAGGGCGACACAGGCCTATCTACCTTTTGGCTGGGAGGATTCCCATTGGTCCAAACCTGGATCTATGGGGAGCCCCAGTGGGAGGCTCAGAGATGCTTTGCAAACTATGTTCCTAATAAAACATTGTGCTTTGAATATAACAGCATATTCCTGAAGCTGTAAACATCAACACAAAGTCTGACACTAGCTAACCCACCTTTAAATGGAGGTATTATTTAAGTAAACATAGGGATGAAAATCAGATTACAGCAGAATAATGTACAATATACAAGTCTGCGTATAGGAAAGGATTTTAGCAGCCAATTATACCTGCAAAGCTTATACAAATATTTTAGGTTTTAATTATGCATATGTTTGATTTATTTCTTATATTGAATGCTATTTTCATATTATTATTATAAATCTACATGGAATTTCTCCATTTGTGCAATTCACACTGGGGGTTGAATGATTGGTTCTGGGGGACACTGGATTAGCCTGTAGAACATAACTGATTCAGCAAACCTGTGGAAGGTGCACACTATTACATGGCAAAAATGTGCAGTCCTCACCTGGATCATGTCAGAATACAATGATCATTGGTTAAAGCAACTCTTAGCGAATGAAAAAAAAAAAGATAATAACCTATGGAGATATATTTCACTCTGGGTATTTATACATTTTATATGTTAATTAGGTTTAAATTAGAAAATAAGTAGTCACACCATCTTTAACATTAAAGGACCACTACTGCAAAAACCATAAAATGTAAGATGCATGCATATTATACGTACATAAATGATGACGCACTATAAATTACTTGGTTCCTATGTTGCTGTCACTTACAGTAGGCAGTTAAGGTTTTGGATTAGTTCATCACCTCATATAGGATTCTAAGGTTTTTCTTCAGTTTCAAAACCACTTACTGAATAGCAGTTCAACTTCCATAATAGTGTGCAATGAGTAGAGAGGCTGGATGCAATATTTCTATAGATCATTTCCAGGAAGTGCTTTGTAAAGAATAAAGAAAATACTGAGAATCCCCCATGAGAAGATGTACTAGTCAAAAACTTTACAGATTTGGCAAATGTTTACTACTTTTTACTACTTATGTAGGTGACAGCAACAAAGGAAAACAAAAATAATTTATAGTGCATTGTACTTTTAGCCAAGGGTACATCTTTTTATGTATTTTAAATGCTGCCTTAATACATCATATTATTTTTTATTACACTGGCGGTACCACACCCCCTGCTTCTTTCAGAGGAAATGTTGAAAAATGTGTGCTTTATGATAATTACTCTTCTTCTCACTCTTTATTTTTCATTTTGGTTGATTGTATAATTAAGCACTTATATATTGATTTCTTGTGCTTCATGGACACTCATACTTCCATTGTTATTTTTAATTTAACCTAGCTTTCAAATGTGGCATTTGCAATCCGATTGTTTGCTTTAGCCAACAAATACATTGATTTTATTGCAGTTAAAAAAACAAACAAACAAACAAACAAAAACATGATACATGCCATGCAATTCATTTAAGGATTAGGATACGCTATCTGTCAAGTTTTTACTTGTGTTTGTGTTTTTGTTCATTACGGATCAGTCTATTTCACAGAGCTGTACAATAAATGATTAAAGTGGATCCGAGATGAACTTTTACACATTACGTAATTGAGTTCCTTTCCTATTGTTTATAGGGCATTCCTCAAATACTTGTTTGTTTTTGTTTTAATACTGTAATTCCCTATAAACTAAACAAGCCACACCCACAGGTTTTCAGAGAGCCAAGGCACCTTCAGACAGTAGCAAGGGCTCATGGGAGCTCAGTCTGGGCAGGAGGAGGGGGAGGTATTACTAGCCAGAGATTTCAGAGGCAGAGGGGAGAGGAGGGGGGATTAGGTTTTTTTGCTCAAGATGCAGAAAAGCCTGCCTCTGTGTAATGTTTACAAACAACATGGCTGCTGTCATTGTATAGTAGGTTTGTTGTGTAAACTATCTAAACTTTAGATAAGATATATAGACAAGTTACTTGTTATAGTTAGTTTTTCATCTCAGATCCACTTTAAGGAGTGTAAATTTCAAATGAGGTAGCAAAGTTTTGAGGAACAAAATCACGGTATACTTTACTCACAGAGGGGTGTCAGAGAGTGAAGAACAGAAAAAAAGGCGAAAGCACAATAAGATTCACTTTAAGTGTCCCTAACTAAACTTGAACAACTAAAACTGAACATATGGCAATTATCTATCTAATCATAGGTTTCCTATAGTGAACACATGGATTTTCAGCAGTTTTAGCAACCAGCGTAGCTGTAAAGTGGTCTGGCTCCTAAGCATCCCCATCAGTCCATCACAGTAAAGGCTCATTCGGGAGCCGTGATAGTTCAAAAGGAACAAACCTTGCTCTTAAACCTGGTAGTAGGCACGTCCTCCTTATACATTTGGCAAAAGTAGCGCTTCTACTGGGTATAGCTCTCGTTTTATTATGTTGTTTTTGCTAAAGGTAACTTCTGACCATGTACTTTAAAATCATATGCCCTCTTTATATTGTCCAAGCTTATTTTAAGTTTTAGTGCCTTTTTAGTTTAAAATTACAGGACTGGTAACCAAGAGGCAATGAAGGCCAAATGAGATAAATTGTTTATCAAGAGAGGATGTGTAGAAAACAAGGTCAAAAGCAGGGCCTTGGAGAGTGACAGAAATAAATTAGAGGGGATGAGTTGCCACTAAACATAACCCTGAACGACCATTCTAAAATTTATGAGAACAAAGGAGAGAACAGTGTCCTGTGTGCCAGTGGAATGCAGGGCTTGTAGTAGCAGAGGCTAATCATTTGCTTTAAAAAACAGAGGATGGAATAAGATAGAAAAGTAGGAGACGCGAGACGGTCACGTTGGAACCTGTTTCTTACGATGCAGTTATGCACTTTAGTAAGTTTGGGGTTTTTGTTCATACTGGGTATATGTAGGTAGAAAAAAACAAAGTCTTGTAAAAGTAATACCTTTTAATGGCTAACTGATAAAGTTAAATAATGCAAACTTTCTGGGATCTAGTCCCCTTCTTCAGGCATATTTCTAGATGTTAGCTGTAGTAAAACACTGATGCAGGGAAGTAAAATCAGTGTTTTACTACAGCTAACATCTAGAAATATGCCTGAAGAAGGGGACTAGATCCCAGAAAGCTTGCATTATTTAACTTTATCAGTTAGCCATTAAAAGGTATTACTTTTACAAGACTTTGTTTTTTTCTACCTACATATATTGTTTGGCTAACACGGTACAGAAACATTTTTACTACTATGTTCATACTGGGGACATTCCCCTCACTTCATGTACTTGTAACAGTAAATTAACAATTTTTAACACATGTCTAGAACAGTATTTGGTGTAATATTCTACTCGGACACCTGTTCTGGTGACAGTCTTTGGAGGGTGTTCCTTTTGTTTCATGTCACATCTGTGTGATAGCAAAGAAGAATATTGAATTTGTGCACAGCTCCCTGATACGCTCAATATGTCCTCACTCTTTCAACCTGTTATGTTTTGAGCCCCCCCCCCTCCCCCCCAGTGGATGTGAAGAGTAACACATGATTAGGTTCTCTAATTTCAAAGTGAGCCTTAGTGGTGGTTAAGCCTACCATTCAAAGCTTTGCAACTGTGTGAGCTGAGCCTAAATATCTCCTATACTGGGGAGGTTTACCCACAGTAACTCTGCCCTGATGAAGCTTGGAAGTGCTAGCTGAAACGAATCAGCACCTCTACATCACTCTCCATCTGTAACATGGTCAGCGGTAGTCTGGCAGCGTGAGGTGACCCAATGTGAGGCTTGGCTTTGCTAACACTCCTACAGCCTGTAGAGGTCTTTATTCATGCATATAAATCTGGTTGCCTTTAAAGGCTTTCTGTGTATCGTTCCTTTGTATAAAGCTTGTTGCATGGGTATACTCTGTGATGGAATTTCTTCTATGACGACAGTTCATAAGTCACCCTTGCCTGTTTACATGCAGCTTGCTTGTACTAAGCCCTTTTAAAAGTGGACACAGATGATGTTTTCATCAATGACAGGACAGAAGTTCCTGCAGCCAGCTTGGCATTGGGCAGATATATTAAAGAGTATACTCAGGACAGGGCTGTTTATGACCTGTTTGCTGCCCCCCCCCCCCCCCCCACACACACACACACACCACTGGAGAGTATGAGCGGGGTAACATTAGTCTCGTATTACCCTAACGGATACACTTAAAAGCTGCAGGACATCACATGGGCACAGCAACAGCTGGAATATACTGCCATATGCCCTTCACACTGCCTAAATCTGAACTTCATTGATAAAGAACGTGCAGTACCGCACTCTGTGCACTATGTGGCATCATAGGTATTTGCCTGATTAGCCTGTGCCAAGAAATGGCCCTGCCCTACTGGCAGACATTCATACATAAGGTAATATCTACTCCACCCTGGACATTGTTGCCATAGACTAACAATACTCAATTTGTTCTCATGAAACAATACAGCTGGAGAGTGGAATATTTAACCATTATTAGTTGTATGCTGTTTGCAGAATGCAGCATTTATTGGGGTGTTGCTTTGGCGAATGGATCAATAACACCAATGAGAAGAAAGAAAACACGCACATGCACTTTTCTCGCTGAATAACTTTAATGACTTTCCAGTCTAATGCTCGCATGAATTTGCTTTATTCCATCTGCAATGTGTTCCTGTATTCCATCTCTTTACAGATTGGCTAGCATAATATAAGGAACAAATTCAGGTGGTGCAGTCAATGAAAACAATATTTTCCACCGTGCTCAAAGTATATCAAATAGAAAGAGCTGGCTGCATGTCACAAATTCCTACCGAAGAGGTTATAAAGTCTGACCCAGTGGTTTGCAACCAGATACTGGAATATAAAAGACTCTTGGGGCTTTTTTGAAGCATGGAGGCTGATTCTGAAATACACCGCCTGAGTATCGAGAGCGTTTAGTTATAAATCAGCGTGTGAACTTTGTATACTTGTGTTGTAATGGAACACCAGAATATTCGTCATGCTCTTCTTTATAGCCTCTGGTAGTTAATGTACTTGCTTTCAATTTCCTCATTGCATAGGGCTGATTTAATATCACAATGCGAGTGTTATTGGCTTCCTTCTGGCTTCACACATGAAAGCAAATCCAGTTTAAAAATAAACAACACCACAAAAAACCCACAGGAAAAAAAATGCAGTCAGTTGTCATTCTTCTGTTATTACTTGATGTCAGGCTATGCAGATATTTCATTGTCGATCAATCACGGAATAACTGCTTTGTAGGCAGTCTCTTGACATTTTTTTCATGCAAACATTCTGCCACTTTTTAATAACAGAACAATCTGTTTGGTTCTAGTGCCATAAAAAATGCCATTAATTTTTCAATTTTGTCTTTGTCCAGTTGATTTTTAGAGCTTGTATTTCGTCATTAACTAGGCAGAAATGGTTGGTAACATTTATGAAGCTATCTGGACAGTTTCCTGGTCTCCTTTTCAGATCCTTATCAGTGCTGGTATTTTAGCAAGGCTTCCTGTGTGCTGGATAACAATCATTTAGGAAACGATTGATAAATGCAACCTTAGCTTTAGGCCTATTTTCAGCTAAGCATGCAGTGCAGCCTCCAGACCACAAGTGCCATTGGGGAATAGCGGTATTTGGCAATACGTTGCATGTTGTGTTTGACACCGGATGGCAGTACCCGTTGACCAAAAACCATCTCATGCTGCATCTTGGGATGACAACTGCCATGCTCAGTTGCAACTTCATGGGGTGCTACCTGTCCACCATCCATGATGAGCGCTAGCACACGCCCACCTGGTAAATGGGAGCAGCTGACAGGTGGTGAATTCATCTCATTCAGCTGCTTGTGGAAATAGGCCTAAACCAGCAGTGTCTTTGCCATTTGTACTTTTCTTGATAGTATTTAGGAATATTTAGAACTTTGTATGGAGTTAGGTTTTAAGTGCAAGACAAAATTCATCTAATACCATATTACCAAAAGATTACCTTTTTTGTGGCAGATAGCTATGTCAGCAGAACATTAGCTGATCCCTGAGTTCATGGTGAGCTTAAAGAGGAACTCCAGTGAAAATAATGCAATAAAAAAGTGCTTCATTTTTACAATAATTATGTATAAATGATTTAGTCAGTGTTTGCTCATTGTAAAATCTTTCCTCTCCTCGATTTACATTCTGACATTTATTACATGGTGACATTTTTACTGTGGGCAGGTTATGTAGCTGCTGCTAGCTGTTTTGGCTGTTAGAGACAGCTGTAAACAGCTAATTCCTGTCTGTGAACCTTGTTACATTGTAACAAACTGCCAAAAGTACAGCGGTCCCAGAGCTTCTTGTGGGAGGGGTTTCAGCACAAAATCAGTCATACACCGCCCCCTGATGGTCTGTTTGTGAAAAGCAATATATTTCTCATGTTAAAAGGGGTATCAGCTACTGATTGGGATAAAGTTCAATTCTTGGTTGGAGTTTCTCTTTAAGTTTGTTTTGACACCGTTACTATCTTCATGGACTAGATTGATAAGTAATTAAGCTGATAAAGCTGCCATTAGTTTGCCCGCGATCTACCCACTCTGCTCCAGCACACAATCCACACAGATAGTTAACCTCCCTGGCGGTTTATTTATTTTGCCAGGGAGGCTGCGGGAGGGTTTTTTTTAAATTAAAAAAAAAATATTTCATGCAGCCAACTGAAAGTTGGCTGCATGAAAGCCCACTAGAGGGCGCTCCGGAAGCGTACTTTCGATCGCCTCCGGCAATCGAAAGTAACAAGATAGGCCGCAATGAGCGGCCTATCTTGTTTCGCTTTCCTCGTCGCCATGGCGACGAGCGGAGTGACGTCATGGACGTCAGTCGACGTCCTGACGTCAGAGCCGCCCGATCCAGCCCCTAGCGCCGGCCGGAACTGTTTGTTCCGGCTGCGCTGGGCTCGGGCGGCTGGGGGGACCCTCTTTCGCCGCGGCGGCGATCGGGCAGCACACGCGGCTGGCAAAGTGCCGGCTGCGTGTGCTGCTTTTTACAGAATTGAAATCGGCCCAGCAGGGCCTGAGCGGCGACCTCCGGCGGCATACCCTGAGCTCAGCTCGGGATTACCGCCAAGGAGGTTATAGAACAACTACCGTAAAAAACTGTAAAATATAAAATACATAAAAAATACACTATAAATTACTGTAGTTTTCAAACATTCCAGTCTATAAGATACACCTAGGTTTAGAGGGCAAAAATGAGGGGAAAAATACTAAACCTGGTGCATCCATGGTGCAGGGGTGTCTTATGGACCTTTTTCCCCAAGCTGTTTCTAAGCTACTATAAAGAGACACTGAAGCGAATAAAAAATTATGATATCATGAATTAGTTGTGTAGTAGGGGTAATTACTAGAACATCGGTAGCAAAAAAAATATTCTTATATTTTTATTTTCAGTTATACAGCTTTTTTTTTTTTTTTATAACATTGCATCATTCTCTAATACTTGCAGCTTACACATTAATCAGCATTCTAAAAGTTTTTGCAGAACAGGCAGTGAACTTTTGACCTGTCCTGAACTGTTCTCTGCAAAAGAAAAACACAATACAGCTGAGATAACCTAATCAGAAGTGAGAGCTCTCCAAGACTTTCAAAGTTGCAGAGCTTAATGGCTATTTGCATAGATAACAACTGGAGTTTCTTAACTCTTCCTGTATTGGAAACAAATATTAGACTTATGTCTCTTCTCCTAATGCTGGGCATACACGGCTCGACACAGGCTTATCAATCGAGCTGCTGATGGCTCGATTGATAAAATCCGACGTGTCCGATGACCGCGGGGATCGATTCCGCGCTCGATACCCGTGGGCGGACAATAGCGGTGAATCAATCGAAAGATAAGAAACGCCGGCGGGGACGAGCAGGAACGTGGCGGGAGTCAATCCTGCGGCTAATTGGCCGCCAGATCGACCTGTGTATGCCCAGCATTATGCTTTATTTCTTAGCTGTACTAAACAACCAATTCATTATATCATAATTTTTTTTTCCGCTTCAGTGTCTCTTTAAGTAAGCTACACTGTCCAGGTACACCACACTAAACCTGCTGCCCCACCAGCTAAGCTACACAGCACTGCACAGCACTACACACAGCATCACATGTGTGCCTGTGGGGTGACAGTAACAGAACCACTAAGCAGGAAGTATGGCACCAGGAAGTACGGAGGACCAGGGCTGCAAGTGGCCGCAGCATAGCGCTATATTGGCAGCAGCAGGAAGAAAGGAGGAGCTTGTGTAGAAGTAGGACTGGAGAGAGGAGGAGAGTAGCATGGCAGCAGGATGTGGTATGTGCTTCCCTGCACACTCTGCATCATTTTTTACTGTGTCTTCTGAATATAAGACACACCCACTTTCCCCCCTCAGTTTTGGGGAAGAAACAGTGTGTCTTATATTTCGATACAGTAAAATACAGTACTTTTTTTTTCATATGTTGCTGTCACTTGCAGTAGCTAGCGAAAATCTGCCAGATCGGACAGGTTTTGGACTAGTCCATCTCCTCATGGAAGAAACCCTGGTATTTCCAGTCAAAGCATTTATTAAACAGCAGTTTCTTGGTCCAACTGCCAAAATAGATTTGCAAATAAGTAGGGATTACGAAGTTGTCCAGCATCTTTCCAGGTATCCTCTCCAGGGAGTGGTTTTGTAAAAATAAAATTCACGTACTGAGAATCTCCCATGAGGAGATGGACTAGTCCAAAATCCGTCAGCTTTTAAATACCTACTGTAAGCGTCAGAAACGTAGGAAAAAAAGGTAAATTATATAAATTATAGCTAATTTACTCTGGGAAAAATGTAAATTGCTTACAAATGTATTTTAATCGTTACTATTTTTCTTGATAGTGATCCTTTAAGGCTGACTTTGTAACTTGAATGGGATGTTGCTCTAGCCATTTATGCCTAGGTAATTGGTGGTCCATGGTGAATTTTCTGAGAAATCTTAAACAATTTTATCAATTCATTATTCCAGTCATGTTCTAATTTCGGTATGTATTTGTAATGGGTAGTGCTCTATATTCATGAATTCTGCCTGTTTTACATACATTATATAAAAGGTGAGCTCAGCTCATTAATGCTGCCACTCATCTGACTGACTGTGCACACACAGGAGTGCTTACCCTAAATAAACTTTTATAGCTTTTTATTTACCGTCAACAAGTAGTTTTCATTCCAGCTTTATGTAGTCCCTTCAACAATGTTGTCCACACTGGGTGGAGGGGGTCTCACCAGAAGGTGAATAAGGTTGAAGTCTACTCTACTGTCCTGTCTGTCTATCAAAGAGAGATACATTATCCTATATACTCACCAAAGGTTGCAAATATAAATGACACGGAAACACATGTGGGCGGTGGCTTAGTGTGGGCAGCACAGTTGTAGGCAGAAGTTTATTGTGGTGGCACCTTAGTGTGGGTGGCGCAGTTGTGGGTTTCAGCTTAGTGTGGGCGGCGGCTTAGTGTGGCAGTTGTGGTGTGCACACGCAGCTGCGGGTGTGTCCCTGCATACTTAAGTATGCACAGATGCACCTGTGGGTGATGGCTTAGTGTAGGCCGTGCAGATGTGAGTAGAAGCTTAGTGTGGGTGAAGGCTTAGTGTGGCGCATCTGGTGTGCACGCGCAGCTGTGGGCGTGTCCCTGCATACTTCAGTATGCACAGATGCACCTGTGGGTGACGGCTTAGTGTGGGCGGTGCAGATGTGAGTAGCAGCTTAGCATGGGCGGCGACTTAGTGTGGCACATTTGGTGTGTATGCGCAGCTGCGGGTGTGTCCCTGCATACTTAAGTATGCATAGATGCACCTGTGGGTGACGGCTTAGTGTGGGCAGTGCAGATGTGAGTAGCAGCTTAGCATGGGCGGCGACTTAGTGTGGCACATTTGGTGTGTATGCGCAGCTGCGGGTGTGTCCCTGCATACTTAAGTATGCATAGATGCACCTGTGGGTGATGGCTTAGTGTGGGCTGTGCAGATGTGAGTTGCAGCTTAGTGTGGGCTGTGCAGATGTGAGTTGCAGCTTAGTGTGGGCTGTGCAGATGTGAGTTGCAGCTTAGTGTGGGTGGCGGCTTAGTGTGGCAGTTGTAGTGTGCATGCCCAGCTGTGGGTGTGTCCCTGCATACTTCAGTATGCACAGATGCACCTGGGGGTGACGGCTTAGTGTGGGCAGTGCAGATGTGAGTAGCAGCTTAGTGTGGGCATCGGCTTAGTGTGGCAGTTGTGGTGTGCATGCGCAGCTGCGGGTTTATCCCTGTATACTTCAGTATGCACAGAAGCACCAGAGGGTGTTGGCTTAGTGTGGGTGGTGCACTTGTGGGTGGTGGCTTTAGTGCGGCAGTGGTTTAGTGTGGACAGAGCAGCTGTGGTATGCAAGTGCAATACTTTTCAGAATTGGGGGTGACCTGGTAGACAAGACAAGACAAATAACATTTATATTGTGCTTTTCTCCTGGCAGACTCAAAGCACTTGAGCTGCAGCCACTTGGGCATGCTCTATAGGCAGTAGCAGTGTTAGGGAGTCTTGCCCAAGGTCTGCTTACTGGATAGGTGCTGGCATACTGAACAGGAAGAGACGAGATTGATCTCCTGTGTCAGAGGCAGAGCCCTTTATCAGTACACTATCCAGAGAGTGGCAGAAGAGAGTGTAGTGCTGCCGGGGCTGGAACAAGGTCCTTAAGTGCTCAAAGCCAAGATGCAACTATGCACTCCTGCTCCCCATCAGACTCTGAATGCCTGCTTTGGCTGTGGGCAGTGGCACTCCCTTCCTCACCAATGAAATCCCCAATTCACTTGCTCAGACTGATTTGAAAGACACTTCCTGGTGCCCACCCCCACTTCATGTCGCTTGAAGCTTGCTCAGCCGTCTTTTTGACAGATTAAGAAGTATATTTGGTAGGTATATTTGGTGGGAGGAGGAATAAGTGTCTTTTTCACATGTAAGCTTATCTATCTTAGTTCACAGTGCTCAGTAGCATTGCAGAATAATTCTGCATGTCAGCTCACTGCCTATACCATTCTATGGGGTGTTGTAACAGATCGTGTTATTCTAACTTGCTGTATGCAGGCTTTGTATTAAAGTGACACTGAAGCAAAAAAAAAACAAAACCTTATAATATAATGAATTGTATGTGTAGTACTAATAATTCATAGAACATTAGTAGCAATGAAAAGAGTCTTATATTTTTATTTTCAGTTATATAGCTGTGTTTCTGTAACATTGCATTACTCTCTAATATTTGCAGTTTACAAATCACACTCTGTATTTTAAATGATGAAGCAAAGCAGAGCTAATGACTCTTAGAACTTCCTGGCAGATAAAACAACTTAAACAAACAAACAGTGAGAGACAGGTTGAGATAAGAGCTTCTGAAAATAGCATTGCTCTCTGACTAAATTAGTCAGAGAGCTCAGAGAAGCTCTTTTGCATAGATAACATCTGACCTTTCTTAACTCTTCCTGTACTGGAAACAACATGAGACTCATATCTGTGCTACTTATGTTCTATTTCTTAGCTGTACTACACATACAAATCATTATCTCATAAGTTTATTTTAAGTCAGATTCCTTTTGAAGTCTATGCCCAGTCTCCATTACAGTTCACACTCACTATAACGTGTATGTTACGCAACGGATGGTCTTGCATTGTGTAGTAAGTAGTAATTCTTTATTTAGCCAGTGCAAACATGGCAATGTGTTAATCCTAATACAGACTTTCTCAAGCTGCACTGTTGTACTGTATGGCGGGTAGAACTACAGCAGATGGTAATGATTGCTAAAAAAAACAAACACACACATTTCCCCGAACCTATTTTAGGCTTTGATGAATGCTGAAGAATACCAAAAATCAATATGTTTTATTTTGTTCCTTCAATATGCAATAATAACAACTTTCGATGTATCTGAAAATAAGATCTTCATTGCAAAACGATATCCCTGATATCAACAATGGTGGCTTTAGTGCGGCAGTGGTTTAGTGTGGACAGTGCAGCTGTGGTGTGCAAATGCAAGTGCAATACTTTTCAGAATTGGGGGTTACCTGGTAGACAAGACAAGACAAATAACATTTATATTGTGCTTTTCTCCTGGCAGACTCAAAGCACTTGAGCTGCAGCCACTTCGGCATGCTCTATAGGCAGTAGCAGTGTTAGGGAGTGTGGATCAGTTGCTGTCAGTTATAAGTGAACAACTGATGTTCAAGATAATATCCATGTTTCCCTATGGCTCAGTTCACATTATATGCATTTTAACTGAAATATTTTTTTACTATGCACTAGTTAAAGCGGATTATAGATGAAAAACTAAATATAACAAGTAACTTGTCTATATATCTTATCTAAAGTTTAGATAGTTTACATAGCAAACAGCTTCAACAGTATATGATTACTTCTTCCTGTGATACAATGAGAGCACCATGTTCTGCTTGCGATCATTACACACAGGCAAGCTGCTCTGCATCTCCAGCCCTCAGCCTGTGAAAACTTCACTCCCCTCTCCTCCTCTTTCCTCCCACCTGCCTCTGAAATCTCTAGCTTGTAACACCTCCTCCTATTCCTGTCCAAACTGAGCTCTCATAAGCCCTTGCTACATGGGACTCAGAGTGCCAAGGCACTGGAGGAACTGTGGGCGAGGCTTGTTTACTTTATGGGGAATTAGGGTATTAAAACAAACAAAAAAAAAAGTATTTGACTTGAGGAATGCCCTATAAACTAAATGAAAGGAACACAATTATGCAATGAGTAAAACTTTATCTCGGATCCACTTTAAAGTTAAAATGCATTCATTTTTCAGTGTAAAATGTATAGAATCTATTTTAAAATGCCAGAAACAGTTAAGGTTCATGATCATAAATCTCTTGCGTATAACAAGAGTAGTGATGGGTGAACATTGTCCGTGAATGTTCGTGAATTTTTCCATGACTGTTTGCGAACCGGACATTGACTGTTCGCGAACCGGACTTCAAAAACCTTCTTGGAATATTTGCAGCCACAATATCTTTTGAAAAAGTTGTCAAAACTGTCCAAAAACACAGGCATGGCAGAGGGTGATCAATGGTAAAATTTTCCAGCAAAAAGAAGTATTTACGGAGAGGATTTTTAAAAATGTTTAAAAGAGAAAAATCACATTTAGATTCTAGATTTTTGACGTTAAGTTTGACTAACACTGCACTACAAAGACCGTGACATTAAATGCTTTGTTTACAATTTCTGGTGACAACATTTTTGTAACTGTAAAATGGGCGCCAGGTTAGTTTCTCTTGGGGGGTGTCCAGTGTGGTAAAAATACTTCATTGGTTATCCTGCTGCGCCTAACTGATGGAGATGGGTCAAAATATGGCTTCATGTTAAAGTTTGGGGAGAAAACGGGCATTGCAAAAAGTTTGCGGTAAATGCAAACAGCGAATGTTCGCTGTAAGCTGTCTGCCGACATGAACCGCAGCCTATCACTGGATAAGAGTGGCCACTAGTGGTGTGCTGCAGGATTATGAAGGATCCCTTTTATCTATACATCTGTCACTGGGGAGCATCTCTATATCTTTATTTAGTCAGTCACTCTCTGCTCAGAGGGAGGGACTGTCTTCTGCCTTCTGCCAGCTCTTCCTTGATTACCTCATGTGGGTAATGATGGGATGGGGAAGTGGACTGGTCTGGACGGAACACAGATTGTTGCTCTGTCCAGCCATACAACATCTGCCATTCACACAAGAAGTCAGCATTTCAAATCCAGCCATTAAAAGTATTTTAAAGAATGAAAGTCCAAAAATGGTTTACTGTATGTGCAATTCACAGGTATAGACTAACCAGCGAGCTCATGGTGAACCAGAACTCATTGGCGTGTGTAAAGGGCTACAATGGCCCTAAAAGCCCCTTTACTAAAATGCTATGGAAAACAACTAGTGTATTGCGAATGATGATACTGTATATTTTGAGCAAAGTTCATTAAAAACACTAGGTGTTTGGCAATGCTGAAAAAAAAACTGTTGTTTATTTTATATGGTACTGTGAAGCCAACAGGAATGCAAATAAAAAAATACACATAAATAATGGGCTCACATGTTCGATAGCTTTCAGCATGAAAACTATTGAAAATCTTTTGACCCGCAACACTCAATATAATGTAATGATATGTGCTATCTACCTTTGCTCTTGCCCCGCTCAGTTTGCTCAGCTATTACTGAATTACAAGTCAATCTGATAATTGATCTTGCAACCAGTAATCTTAAATAAGTAAGCTGCAGATGTTGCAGTTGTGCTATACACTCTGCATATCAGTGGCAATGTAGGGCTACCTACACAGACACTTGTGAAAGTATGGGGGGATTGTAGATGACTTGTCTGTCTGTGCTGGGCAATTCAGGGTACATCAATGGCTGCAGATCAGCTCAGGGAAAAACGCTCTGCTGAGCAAACTCTGCATTGACCTGAATATAAACTGAGATTTGTTATAATGGGCTATATATTGGCCCAAAAATATTAGTTTATTTTGAACATATGTATCAATATGTTGAATGTTCAAGTGTAATGGGCGATTATACTATCTGTTTTCCCATTTGTGGTTTCCTGATTTGATCTTTCAGAATACCCCTCTTGACCTCCTGCTGTGTGTGTGTGTGTGTGTGTGTGTGTGTGTGTGTGTGTGTGTGTGTGTGTGTGTGTGTGTGTGTGTGTGTGTGTGTGTGTGTGTGTGTGTGTGTGTGTAGGGGGGGGGGCTAAGGGGGCCTGCTCCTGTATCTACTGCAAAGCAGCAATGGCAGCGGAATGTTAAACATTACCTCCTTCCGGCGGTGGGACAGGTTCTCTTTAATCCTCTTGTTTCTTGGCTGTTTAAGTGCTTCAGAAAACAGGACTGTATTTAACCCAGTGGGTTGAAGAGCTCAGAGAAGCAGGTTTGCATTCATACCAACTGAATTTTTTTTAACCCCTTCTGCACTGTTAAACAGTATGAGACTATTTTCTTTGATACTAATGTTCTATTTCTTAGCTATACTCCACATACAATTCATTATATCATAAGTTTATTTCCTCTTCAGGTTTGCTTTAATTTATTGTGATAATATGCTATCAGTGTGTTTTGATGCAGTGTCTGCCCTATGATGTATGTTGCTGCCAGCCATCACCAGCAGGAGGCCTCATCTGCTAACTCTTTTTCATGGGCTCCATCTTGTCTTTTTACCATCCCTTCACCTAGTTTAAAGGTTTATTACAATGACACCGAAAATCTGCGACTGTTGTCCAATTTTCTCTTTGCCCTTATTTTCCACCTCTATAAGCTGTGAGTAAAATTTCATTTGAATATTTGTTTTAAATTTAATTTCAGATAAACATTACAGGCACTTATCTCAAGGGCTCACTGAAAAGCTTCCCTTCCACAGCCAGTAATGCGCTATTTGCTGTGGATGCTGAAACGAAAAATACACATCCATTTAACTGCTGCTTCTATTAAAGGATTACCCCATTTATGAAATCAACCTTCTCAGATTAGAAGTGATGAATATCTTTTCAATTTTCCATTGGCACTCCAATGCACAATTACATAAAAATAGCCTGCAAAGTACCTCAAGCTCTGGTTGACACAAATACCTTTGGAATGCTGGGAAGAAAACAAGAATATGTTTGATAGAAATAAAGGCGGATGATACTGAGATGAGACTGCAGCGTATTATCACCTAGCAGTTATAATTTCGGCTTTATGTTACAATACTCACAGAGCGTTTTATTTTATATGAAAACACAGAGCTGCACCCATAGAGACTTTCCACTTTTTTATTCTTCTGATGGAAAACTTTATCTGCTGGCTCCAGCCACCGGCCTATTAGCTGTGCTGCCCAAAAGAATAGGAAGGAAGTCGAGCCCTGCACAGTATATGACAACTAGTGGTTTCCGGACATATTCTCGCTACTTACAGAAAGTGATACACTGAATTCAGCTTCCATCCTGTTGCTGAACTTCATAATTTGGCATTGATTTATATTGGGACAGGACTATGTGAAAATGAATAGGGATAGTCAATAAGATGCAAATTCAGGCAGTTTTAAAATGGACCAATTCAAACCCATCTCAGAGTAATTTAAAGAGTAACCAAAGAAACCCCCCCTGGTGGAATACTCACCTCGGGAGGGGGAAGCCTCTGGATCCTATTGAGGCTTCCCCCATACTCCTCACCCTGCGGTATCCAGTGCTGGCAGCCCCCGAACACTGTCCAGGTAAATATTTACCTACCATGATTGAGTGCAGGCACAGTATCGGCCTTACGATCCGGCTCAAGCAGAAATAGCTGAGCCCAATCGGGCCATCAGCAACTCGCACCTGCACAGTAGAGTAGACCTCGGCTATTCCGCCTGAGCCCAATCGGAAAGCTGCTACTGCGTCTGTGTTAGATTGCGGTAGGTAAATATTGCAGGCACCACTGCCAACCGTCTTGTCAGCTATGGTTTTGGGGGAGCCATCGATGGATCCTTGAGGCTTAGGAGTATGGGGGAAGCCTCATTAAAGAGACTCTGTAACAAATTGTTTATCTTTATTTCTTCTATGCTATAAGTTCCTATGCCTTTTCTAATGTGGTCTGGCTTACTGCAGCTTTTCCTAATTGCACAGTAGCTGTGTTATCTCTGTTATATGATCTAATCTTCTCTCTATAGTCGGCACAGTCAGGCTGAGGCAGTCAGACTGGAATGTGCAGGGCTGCTTGTGATTAGCTAGAAGCTGTACACACCCCCTGCAGGCTCTGTGTGACTAACACACTCTGCTTAGCTGAGCCTATTAGAAGCTGGTTAGTTTGTTTGTAAACACTGCCTAAAACTGGCAATTACAAGCCAGGTTTGCAGCAGAGAATGGCAGAAACAGCACAGAGGGGACCAGGAGCACATAATGAATAGAATGGTATGCTTTTTATTGTAAGAATTTCAGAGTACAGATTCTCTTTAAAATCCAGAGGCTCCTCCCTTATAAGGTAAGTATCCCCCGGGAGAGGGGGTGGGGGTTAAAGCTTAGTTACAAATTCTCTATAAGGTTTTTCAAGCTGCATAAATTTGCACAAAATTTCCAAAATTCTGTTTCAATCTACATTATTTGCAACTCATTGAGCATTCCTATGAATGGACAGGATCATATTTACGGTGTAATTTGCAATAGGTCTTGTTAAATGTTGAAGCAGAAAATTTGGTCACCACAGTGCCTGTTAGTATTTAATACTGGCACCAGCCGAGCTCCAGATAACAGATTCAGGTATTTTAAAGGGGGCCAGGGCTTGACTATTATGTAGACCAGCACCGGATATATGCGCCGGGGCTCGGCTCAGTTTTAGAGCTATATTAGTATCCAGGTTTAAACAAGGTTATAGGTAAGTTAGCATTTGTTTTAGAAGGGGTATTATTAGGGTATAGGGAGGAGAGATTTAATAGTTAGCAAAATAAAGAAGGTTAGGGTTAGTCGTTGAGGAAGGGGTTTGCACTTGAGTCACTTGTAATTTTGATACTCCTCTTTCGTGGATGTTGCATTATTGGACAGTTACTTATGCTTGCTGAGATTTTCAGGTGTGCAAAGATTTTAAGGCTAATGGATATATTTATGGAGTTAATGGACCCCTATTGTGAAAAATGTTAAATACATGTGTACATACATATAAGAAGGTATTTTGTCCTGGAGTGAATTGCACCATAAATTACTTTTTCCTATGTTGCTGTCAATTACAGTAGGTTGTAAAAATCGAACAGAACGGACAGGTTTCAGGCTAGTCTATCTCCTCGTAGGGGATTCTTAGGTTTTTCAAAATAACTTACTGAGCGGCAGCTGCTCAGTCCAATTTCAGAATAGTGTGCATATGAGTAGGAATGCCAGCCAGCATATCTAGATACTTTTTATGGGGTGCTTTTGAAAGAATAAAGTAAATTCTGAGAATCCCCTTGAGGAGATGGACTAGTCCAAACCCTGTCAGATTTTTTTTACTTACTGTAAGCAACAACAACATAGGAGAAAAGTATTTTATGTTGCATTTGAACCTAGGAGAAATTAAATTCACGTCTTTTATAAATATCTGTGCACAGGTTTCCAATTTTCCAATTTTAATGATAGTAGTCCACTAAAGAGGAACTGTAACCAAGGATTGATCTTCATCCCAATCAGTAGCTGAGGTCCCTGTTGCCATGAGAAATATTTCTCAAATAGATCATCGGGGTGTCTGTATAGCTGATATTGTGGTCAAACCCCTCCCAAAGTGTGATGTCAAGACCAAGGTCCTGACAGTTTTCTGTCTGTGAACTTCATTGCATTGTGGGAAATAATGGCTGTTTCCAACTGCCAAGCAACCAGTATCTCCCTCTGTGCATATGTTTGTTTAAAAACAACAACAACCTTTTAGCCTATCGTATTGTTAGTGGGTATGGTTAAATATATGGCAGTTGGCAGTCTAGTTTCTTTCTTGTCCGCCAGTACTGTAGTAAAGGTGATTACATGTAGGCTGATTGTGAATCAAACAATATGAACAAATTACATGGCAAATATCAATCATTTCTTGATCTCCATTTTATTTTTTAACTTCTCACTTTGCTATGTATTAATTTATTTTTCCCCCTTTTCGCTGAAGTTCCAAACTCATAACTACTTAACAACCGCCCCAAGCCAAAGGGCTGCGTGCGCATCTCCTGCTTAAGGGGCGGAGCTCCACCCCGACTTCAGTCTCCGAGCGTCTATTGCCGCTCAGGAGACTGTTAGACAGCAAAATCGCCGTCTTTACACAGTGTACAGCGATGCGATCAGCAGCAGCACTGTACTGGGGACAGCCGTGTGACACAGCTGCCCCCCTGGGGGACTCAGAAGCGATCGCTGTGATAGGCAGACAGGGGGAGGGAGGGTAATGTGCATATGAATTTTTTTTTTTTATAAAAAATGACACAGAAAATGTTTGTTTATAAACAAACACACCTGGGGGTGATCAGACAGAGAGCTCTGTTGGTGGGGGGAAGAGGGGGGGGGGGAATCACTTGTGTGCTGTGTTGTGCGGCCCTGCAGCTTGGCCTTAAAGCTGCGGTGGCCATTTTCATAATAAAAGGCCTGGTCTTTAGGGCTCTTTCACATCAGAGCTTGCGTTGGAGAACGCTCAAAGCATACGTTTTGTTGTATGCCTTTTACTGCGTTTTGATATGCGTTGCACTGCAGTGAGTGTGCGTTTTTAATCCGTTTTCAATGCGTTACTGCACATAGAAAAACACAGGTAATTAAGTTGTCAACTTTCTACATTGTTCCTCTGTTGCATTCTGGGACTGATTGCCTGCGTTAACGGATTAAAAACGCGCATAGTGTGCGTTTTACATTGACTAACATTGTAACGCATAAAGCTAGCGTTGGCCAAAAAACTGCGCCTGGGTGCAGTGGAACGCAACGCACAAAAAGGCTGCGTTATATGTGAAAGCTAAAATGAAAGTCTATGGACTTTCATTTCACCTTGGGTAACGCAAACTTTATCCTTTGCGTTGAAACGCAGAAAATCTGCCCTAATGTGAAAGAGCCCTTAGGGGGGTTAATCACTATGGTCCTCAAGTGGTTAAGGACCGCAATGCTAAACCCCCTAAAGACCTGGCCATTTCTCACTAAATTGGCCACTGCAGCTTTAAGGCCTCACTGCAGGGCCCTCCAACTCAGCACACAAGTGGACCCCCCCCCTTTTCTCCCCATTAACAGAGCTTTCTGTTGGTGGGGTCTGATCGCCCCCAGATGTTTATTTTTTTATAAATATTTATTACATTATTTTTTAAATAAATTTGCCTATTTTTTTTACACTCCACCCTCCCTCCTTCCCTCCCTCCCCCCCCCCCCCCGCCAGCCAATCAGCATGATCATTTGTCATATGACAGCAAATCACTTCCTGCACAACAGAGGGGACAGACGTGTTACACGGCTGTCCCCAGTATAGCGCTACCTTACATCGCAGCGCTGTACAGCAATAAAAGACGGCGGCGGATTTGCCATCTGACAGCCTCCCAGCGGCGATCACCGCTGGGAGACTGAAGGCGGAGCGGAGCTCCATGCGCATCGGCGCACGCCATCGCCTACAAACCACGCCCCAGGGACCTTACGCCGATCGGCGTTAGGCGGTCCTGAGGCTGCCGCCGCGTCCACGCCCGTCGGCGTGACGCAGTCAGCAAGAAGTTAAGTATAATGAAGATTATTACATTACACCATTTTTCTTCATGTAATGAAGTGGTAGATACATTTGTGGATGTGTGTGTTTCTGAAGCACATCCTTATTTTATTTGGTGTTTCTCTTTAATAGCTTTTGGTGTATTAATAGAAAAATATAAAATATCCCAGCACTCCTTTTACCATATTGACTCCACAATCACTCTGTGCGATGATCTGCACATTAATGAATAAGGCTATTCAGCTCAGAATGAGCTATTAAATGAGTCTGGTGAAGCGCCAAGAACAATTTGTTTAGAGAGAGGTCCTTCAAATGGGATCAGTGTTTAGAGCCATTTAATGCATGTTAAGGTTTCAGTCCAACCATATGAAATCTAAATCTATACTTCTGTGAGAACCCGCACTTCTAATAAGACATTCTCCAATGATCTCCTGCCTTATATTCATACTCTTAAAGCATTTAAAGATTGACCTTTTCAATTTTGCCACTGATAACTTACTAGCAAAGGTAGTGAAAGATTTTTACTTTTGCTGCTTTTTCTGATTAGATAAAGTTATTGCATTATAGATGTTATAGATGTCAATTGCAAGTTTATTTTAACTATTCATAACTAATTTGCAACTACGAGATTCAGCAGTTGAACGTTATAAAATGTTTAAATAAATAATGCTTAATTACTTTAAACCACGCTCTTTAATTTCTGCTACTAGCTCATAGCCTACTCTGCTTCTCTTAAAGTTATTGGAGAAACAATCGTATGAAATAAGTTTGCCTTAGGGCAGAATTCAGTAACCCGTTACTTATGTAAAAGCAGTATTTTTAGTAATACCTTTTCTAAATAGTACTGTTGAGAACGCGAGCTTCAGTAGTCCACAGATTTTTTTTTGTTTTGTTATAGTTCTTCTTTGGCGCTTCGAGTCGGCCAGGAGAAAAGCGTGATATGCCCTTCTTGGGACCATAAAACGCTCCAGACCATAAGACACACCTAAGTTTAGAGGACTAAAAACCAGGGAACAAAATATACTAAACCTGTTGCGTCCATGGTGCTGGGGAGTCTTGTGGAGCTTCTGTCCTCATTTGTTTCCCCTGTGTCCTTATATGTGCCACCCTGTGTTCTCATATGTGCCCCCTGTGTCCTTATTTGTGTCTCCGGTGTGCTCATATGTGCCCCCCTCTGTCTCGTCTTCTCTGCTGTCCCGATTTCCCTGTGTCTCCTGCCCTCTCTCCTGAGCCTGTGTAAAGTCGATGGGGAGACGTGTTCGCAGTTGAAGTCTCTCTTTCTTCACTTCTGCATTAGTGCCGTAAACAGAAGTGAAGGGAGAGAGACTTTGGTTGCAAGCTTAAACCCCTCAGTGGCTTTCCTTCAGAGGATTACCGCTTCTCATTTCCACATTGTGGCAACGTTATGCAGTAAGCCACAACCTGCAAACTCCCCACCAATGCTGTAGGATGCTCCTAGAGACACACACGGGACAGAAGACAGGGGACACATGGGGACAGGGAACAGACACCCGGCCAAAATTGTTGTATTCGGACAATAATACACAATGACTTCTCCCCCCATTTTTATGGGAGAGAAAATGTGTCTTATGGTCCAAAGAAATATGGTAAATGTTCTGGTAGCTGGTAGCTAAGAACTGTTCTCATCCACAGCTAGAAATTCTTTCATCTTCCATGATAAACAGTAATGGTTAGCTTAATTGTTTGTTGATTCACACAGTTATTCCATTGTCAACCAGTCCAGCATCTGAGTTTCAACCACCATTCAGCTGTTATATGAGCAACTAAATGGGGTAAACCACATGAGTAACTGGTGCAAGTGATTGACAAGCCATACACCACTGCCAGTGGCATTTGCACAGATGCTACTGTACTTGGCTCTATTCACACCACAGCTAACCCTCAACTGCCTTCAAGTGCCTGCAAGCACGTACCTTATGACAACAGCAGTAAACTTAGGGCTTTTTTCACGTGCGCACAAACCTTCGTGCTTTAGTGAATCAACCCCATCTAGTGCTAACAGGATTAACTTCTAGCCTGTAGGCCTGGAACTCTAAATCAGTGCTGTGGCCGGCAGCAGGGATCTCTGTTGGTGCGGGACTAGAGCAGCAGCGATGACGGTAGGCGGGACCTGTATTCAATGAGTATGCAGCATCGTTACGCGTTTCAGCATCACAACACCTTTCTCAGATGGCTGGAGCTGCCGACAATGAGCCATTGAGGACACTTGTCCACGGAGCGAAAACCTGATTTCTGCACATTAGACATTTTTCAAAACATTTTTTTAAAACCAAAGGGAAACTAGGCAGATGATTATGATGACACCTAAAAGACGGGCAGTGCAGTTTCTAGGCTAAAATGCACCCAGGGCGAGGGTGTAAAAATTGCACCCCCCCCAGGTCCCCCAGTATAGGTAGCCAGGCATAGGTGAGCCAGTATAGTTGCCTCCGGTATAGGATAACCAGGTAGGTGCCTCCAGTATAGGTAGCTAGTATAGTTGCCCCCAGTATAGGTTAGATAGGCAGGCGCCCCCGGTATAAGTTAGATAGATAGGTGCCCCAGTACAGGTTAGCTAGGTGGGTGCCTCTAATATAGGTAGCCAGAATAGTTGCCCCCAGCATAGGTTAGATAGGTAGGTGCCCCCAGTATAGGTTAGTTAGGTAGGTGCCTGCAATATAGGTAGCCAGTATAGTTGCCACCTGTATAGGCTAGCTAGGTAGGTAGGTGCCCCCAATACAAGTTAGATAAGTAAGTGCCCCCAATACAGGTTAGATAAGTAAGGGCCCCCAGTATAGGTTTGATGGGTAGATGCCTTCCAGTATAGGTTAGATAGGTAGGTGCCTGCAATATAGGTAACCAGTATAGTTGCCACCTGTATAGGCTAGGTAGGTAGGTACCCCCAGTATAGGTTAGATAGGTAGGTGCCCCCCAGTATAGGTTAGATAGGTAGGTGCCCCCCAGTATAGGTTAGATTAGGTAGCTGCCCCCCAGTATAGGTGAGATAGGTATCTGCTCCCAGTATAGGTTAGATTAGGTAGGTGCCCCCCAGTATAGGTTACATTAGGTAGGTGCCCCCCAGTATAGGTTAGATAGGTTGCTGCCCCCCGTATAGGTGAGATAGGTAGCTGCCCCCAAGTATAGGTTAGATTAGGTAGGTGTCCCCCAATATAGGTTAGATAGGCAGCTTCCCCCCATAATGGAGGGGGGAGCCGGAGCCGGGGGGGGAAACCTGACCTCTCCCTCCCTCTCCCCGGGCCTCCCTCCGTGCTCCCCCCTCAGATAAGATGCGGAGTAATTAATTAGCGCAGCAGGAAGCGTACATAACTACTCACCTCCCTGCATTCCACTAGCCACTCACTCGCGGCTGATCTTCCCTTCTCGGCATAGACGCTGATACACATGCTGCTTCCGGCTAAACAGGAAGCAGCATGTGTATCAGCGTCTATGCCGAGAGGGGAAGATCAGCAATGAGTGAGCGGCCAGTGGAACGCAGGGAGGTGAGTAGTTATGTACGCTTCCTGCTGCGCTAATTAATTACTCCGCATCTGATCTGAGGGAGGAGCACGGAGGGTGGCCCAGGGGGAGGGAGGGAGAGGTCGGGCTGCCCTCCCCACGGCTCCGGCTCCCCCCTCCATTACAGTGCCCCCTCCCAACAGCGCCCAAGGCGGCGGCATGGGCCGCACAGCCCTAAAAATGGGCATGAAGAAGGGGTTTCACAGAACTATTCTTAGCACACTGTGCTATATACATGATATGGCAGGCATTATTAATGTGCTAATTAAGCTGCAATTATTTTAGGTTTCGGCTGTAATGATTCATGCAATTCTTTAGGGTTTCCAGGACAATATTTCTACCTGTAAAGACCCGGGCTGTAACATTAATAGTATTATTATTATTAACATTTTTTGCAAGATGGCTACATCCATATAGCTAAAGGTTACATATAGCCTTTATAGACTACTTTGAGAATAAACTTTGTTACTATAACCTTTCAACATCCAATTTACAAATTGGAGAACATGTCTGTTCTTGCATGGCAACAATGCTTGCTGTGGCTTAAAAGCTGTTCTTGATTCTCCTCCCTCCTCTGCTAAATAGAGGCACATCACCCTGTCACTTCTGCAGAAAAAGGGGAGGGCAGAGTGAAGACACAGGCAGAGAGAGATTCTTGCTGTTAGTGATTACATTTGCCCATTAGCCAGAGATAAGCAAGCTTGTATTGCTAACTGCAGTGAAAATAAACATTTTCGCACATGGGGGATGCTTGGGAATGCTTTCAAATATTATTTTATGTACTTAAGAGTAGTTACTGAAATGTTAGTGTTCATAATATAATCCCACTTTAATTAATGACAACAGAATACCCAGCTAGCTCATGGTGACCCAGAAACACTAGGAAAGTATGGGGGGGGGGGGGGTTAGAAGAGACCAGAAGCCCCCCTACTACTTAAAAGCAGCGCTGAGTGTAATTGTCCCTATACAATAATACAATATTATACAATAACATTTGTAAAGCACTTTTCTCCCACAGGACTTAACGCGCATAGTTATGTCTCAGATCAAGACAAGTTGCAGGCTGGACTATGCTACAGAGGAAGTAGTCAGGTGTTCAGGAATGCCAGACTAAAGAGGTAGGATTTCAGTTTGAACTTAAATGCTTTAAGGGATGAAGCTGTCCTGATTGGGTATCGCAGGGAGTCCTAAAGTATAGGGGCAGCATGACAGAAGGCTGTGTCTCCATAGGTTTTGAGGTGGACTCTGGGGATGACCAAGGTATTATATCCTTTTGATCTAAGATTGTAGGGGATGTGATGCAGTTGCAACAAGTCCTTCAGGTATCCAGGGCCCAGATTGTGCAAGCATTTGAAAGTCAATAAGCCAATCTTCTCCATTCTCCTGAATTCTCCATTTTATCGGTAGCCAGTGGAGTGAGAAAAGTGTTGGTGTTATGTGGCAATGGTGGGGTTGGCTAGTTAACAAGCTTGTGGCGGCATTCTGTACTAATTGCAGGCGGTGTAGGTCTTTGTTTGGAAGGCCTGTGTAGAGAACATTGCAGTAATCCAGCCTTGATGTGATGAAGGCATGAAATAGGGTTGGAAGATCTGTTGGAGGTATGAGGTATTTCATCTTTGCAATATTTCTCAGGTGGAAGAAAGAAGGTCCCTACAGACATATACATACCACAGGCTGCCTATTTCACACATCCAACATTTTTATTGTTTGTTGCTGTTCTCTGGCTGATAGCTAATTTGATAACTATTCATGTTCACCTTATTGTCAGATACTCTCACGGTTCTTAATCCCACTTTCAAAAAATACATAAACATGTAATACAAACATATTTAAACACCTCCTGCTTGTTCATTGGCTCTGCCTTTCATCTTCAAAAACACTAGTAAAAATTAAGTTAGTGTGGCAGCATGTAGGCTGTAAATAGCCATTTGCCATAATAAGTTCTCTGTAGGTGGGAGCTCCAGTGGCCCACAAGAATAAAAAAAATACTCACTGTGCTGTGAGCTAAGGATGCAAAAAATTGAAAGTGCCAACCTCAAACGGAGGACTTGTGTCATGACAACATAGGATAATAATTTAGCATGTCTCAAAAATTCTAGCTGAAAGCAGATTAAAGTACACCTGAAATGTCTCTTAACCTAGTGTGTGTCCCCAGTACCCTTTTGTAAGCTCGCAAGAAAAAGTGGAAACTGACATACTTATTTACTTTTAAACAATACCAGATGCCTGGCATTCTGCTGATCTCTGTAATTGCAGTAGTTGAAGGTGATTTTGGCTTCTGCTCGGATATCTGAACTAACTATCCGCCCGGATTTCAGATGGGAAATGTTAGTTAGTTAGTTAGTTAGTTAGTGCTATTCAGATTTAAAAAAATATCCGAATTGCTATTCAAAGTTCGGATACTGGAAAAAGTTTGGATTATCTGGTTAGTTCGGATACCCGAATATTGGATGAGCACCACTGTTGGGATCACACATCTGAAGCATGTGGCTAATCCAGTCAGACTTCAGTCAGAGCACCTGATCTGCATCCTTGTTGCCAGGGTCTATTGGTAAAAGTTTTAGGGGCAGAGGATCAGCAGGACGGCAGGTAAACTGGTTTTGTTTAAAAGGAAATACATATGGACACCTCCATATCCCGCTTAGTTCAGGTGTCCTTTAAAGTGAACCCAAGAGGAAAATAAACTGATGAGATAAACAATTATATTTATCCTCCTACTCCTAAAAATGATTTTTTTAAGTATGCAACGGTTTTCTTTTATATTTACATATTTACAAAGTAGTTTGAATGTTTTACTGTCTCTAATCAGTGGCAGCCTATTAAGTGTCCCAGCGTTAGAAAAAAGTCAAGTTTGTGTATTTTATCTCTCCTTGCCCTCAGAAGTTGTATTCATCCAGGAAAACTTTTCTGGCTGTAATTTGCTTATCAGTGATGTTTACTATATTCCCAACACGGTACCAACAGCACAGAAGCTGTCATCTCCATGCCTAGAAATGAACTCTTTCAGGCAGTATAATAAAACAAGTAAGACAGCCTGGTTATTAATATGTTTTGTACTGTAAAAATACATGTTCAACTCATCATGTCATATACAGCCTCGATTACACTATAAGTTACAATGGTCATTTTGATTGCATTTATTTACAAAATATCTTGAGTATCAATGCAAGGCGCTTAATTCACTCCTTTTCTTTCCATAAATGTATTGTATCAGCCAGATCTTTTATGTAATACATTGTATTACAGCCGCTATCGCTGCTGCATAAATCGAGTCCAAGATGGAGGCGGCTGTTATGTGCCTGTTCATATTTGTGGGCGAGAATCCCATAATGTTCTGCACAGAATCATTCTGCTGCTGTATACTCTCCTGGGATCCAGAACAAATATTTACACACCACCAAGCAAATAATTATTCACTGCGCACTTTGTATGAATCTGGCAGTTTTTAACAGAAACTAGAGCAGGAATGAAAACATATTAATTGTCACTCATTCGTCTGCAAATTGATGAATAGGCCCATCAGGGAAGTATCCTCTATACAGCAATGACTAGCAATGACGTGCCTGGGAGTGAGGTAAATATACCCCTAGACGCTTCTGTGGCCTGAGCCTCTGATATTCAAATAGTTTTCTTTTCCCCTTGCGTGTGTTGACAGAATGATGTGAATCCTCATTTACTGAGGGCAGGAATTAATTAACTCTTGCTTTGAACATTTTTCCTCTCACTGTTGTTTAATAAAAGGAAGAGTTCCTGTCGCTTGCTTTGGAACTTTCAGCAGTGCATCTGAAGCCTGGCTTAAATACAAGTGTTTAATCTTCTAATTAGTTCCCTCCTGTCGGCAATCAGTTAGATGCTGAGCATCCTTGAAGGTCAGTTTGTCCTTCCTTCATTGAATCTCTTAAAGAGCCTATACTTGGACAGCCTCATTACCTGGAGTTTTGCCTGCTTAGATGTTCAGCCAATCGGCTGTGGCCTATATTCCGGAGTTAATACGACCACAAGGAATCTGCATAGCAAAGGTCACTGGCACAGAGAAAGGTTCCTTTTCATATCTGTACAGCTGGTTCTCTTTCAGCTCAATAAATTCCTGCACCACATGTACCTTCTTCTGCTTATGAAATCAGTACTGCTGGAACCTGAAAAGCACTAAATTTTAATGTTAAAGTGAAACTCCAGATAAAGAGTTAACAATCCAACTTAATGCACGAGCAACCGCCCAACATGACGATCCGCACATCATTTTATTTGCACGACCAGTATGTACACACATGCTGACCAACTACACAACCAACTCATTTAAATACTGTGCGAGCACCATATCCGCATTCAAAAAACAACAAGTTGTTTAAACGATTTGTACACACATGGCCACCCTGCACAATAGTTGGTCAGTTGATCCACCGGTTGGATCGGGCAAATCACCTCTAATCAGTAGCTCATCTAGTCGTTTGCCACGTGTCCAGAGTGGACCAGTCTCGGAAGAAGCACCGCCGTTAGGCTGCTCGTTAGTTGCCCTGCACCTACCGCCTTCTGCCTCCATCCTGGTAGGATCTGACAATGTATATTTGCTGTCACTGATGCGCAAGATGTTAGACTTTGATTGACACATCTACCATTGAATGATGCAAACTTGTCTGAATCTTTTGCACAAATTTTGATGTGGAATAAATCCAAGGAAACTGCAGTGCCTGATTGCCTTTCACCCTTTCTCAATGATCCATAGATAGTTAGTTAGTTAGGCTTGTCATTTTGGGTTCCTGGGTGCACCATGTGTTTGGCTGTGTTTATTATATATATATATATATATATATATATATATATATATATATATATATATATATATATATATATATATATATATATATATATATATATATATATATGTAACGATTGGTCATGCACATCGTGGTCGTGACTGGAACCAGACTGGCAGATCCACGATCTCTGCATGGCAATCGTTTTGGTTTAACAAACTGGAAGATCACAATAGAAATACTGACGTCTGCACAACGGAGTAGAATAATAAATGTGTTTTATTACAATAATGCAAGTGTACAAATGCAGATCACCATACACATACAATATACAATCAAACAACGCGTGGTGCACCACAAATACCAGAACCCTGACTATCTATCTATCTATCTATACAAATATATACAGCAACCCACACAATATGAGAATATATACAATAATACAATATATACAGACACGTCTCAACACAATCAGCACACAGAAGAATCGTCAGACTAGCAAGGATCAAATACCAGGAAATCAGAATGGATCAGAAGTACAGAATCAGAAGACAAGAGATTAGTCGAACAAGCAGGAGTCAAAATACCAGGAGCTCAGGATACAGCACAGATGGCCAGAGTCACAACACTGCAGGAACAAGACACAATGACCTAGCAATGTGCTGCTAGGAAGTCCGGCCTTAAATATGCAGCACATTGCTCAGGTGACTGACCAGAGTCTTTCACAGTTCCATCTGCTGGTGAGCTGAGGAATTGCACTGCTCCCAGCAATATGAGCGCCACCTGCTGGTAGACAGCTGAAGTCCACCTCAAGTTCCTAGTGCTGCCACCAGCAGGATGACACGGGCACAGATCATTACAGTACCCCCCTCTTTTAGGAGCGGACTCCGAACGCTCCACACGATCTCCAGAGTTAGCCCCACCTGGGTCCCAATAGAAAAACCGAGGCTGGGTGGGCAGGGAGGGAGAGAAATCAAAAAACATAAAATATGGATGGACCACCGAAGTCTTTAGAGGCTGGACAGCCTGGACATGATGTGACTGGCAAGAGTCACGCAGAAACACAAATTGGGAAACAGAGACATCAGCAGCGTGGAGATCATCAGGATCCGAAGGAGCAGGAACAGACTGGAACCCATCAGGATCAAGAAGAGCCGGAGCAGACTTGAGATCCGCAGGAACACCGTACTTGGAAGCAACACCTGGAACTGCGGACTTGGAAGCAACAACTGGAACCGAAGACTTGGAAGCAACAACTGGAACCGAAGACTTGGAAGCAACAACTGGAACCGAAGACTTGGAAGCAACAACTGGAACCGAAGACTTGGAAGCAACAACTGGAACCGAAGACTTGGAAGCAACAACTGGAACCGAAGACTTGGAAGCAACAACTGGAACCGAAGACTTGGAAGCAACAACTGGAACAGCAGACTGGATACCCTCAGAAGCGGCAGCAGACTGGATACCCTCAGAAGCGGCAGCAGACTGGATACCCTCAGAAGCGGCAGCAGACTGGATACCCTCAGAAGCGGCAGCAGACTGGATACCCTCAGAAGCGGCAGCAGACTGGATACCCTCAGAAGCGGCAGCAGACTGGATATCCTCAGAAGCGGCAGCAGACTGGATATCCTCAGAAGCGGCAGCAGACTGGATATCCTCAGAAGCGGCAGCAGACTCACCAACCTTGGAAGCAGCAGCAGAGTCGCCAGACTTGGAAGCAACAGCAGAGTCGCCAGACTTGGAAGCAACAGCAGAGTCGCCAGACTTGGAAGCAACAGCAGAGTCGCCAGACTTGGAAGCAACAGCAGAGTCGCCAGACTTGGAAGCAACAGCAGAGTCGCCAGACTTGGAAGCAACAGCAGAGTCGCCAGACTTGGAAGCAACAGCAGAGTCGCCAGACTTGGAAGCAACAGCAGAGTCGCCAGACTTGGAAGCAACAGCAGAGTCGCCAGACTTGGAAGCAACAGCAGAGTCCTGTGACATTTGAGCAGTTAACTGGAAAGCTTCAGGTAGTGCTGCAGGCAGATTAGCAACAGACTGAATAGTCTTGGGCAGGGCAGCAACAGGCTGGATTGTCTCGGACAGGGCAGCAACAGGCTGGATGGTAAACTGGGTGCCCTCAAATAGTCCAGCAGACCAGGCACTACCAGGTGAAGCAAGAACCATAGCAGGCAAGGCACCATCAGGAACATCAGTCTGAGCACCATTAGGAGCAGGAACATCAACAGACTTGGCACCTAAAGGAACAGCAGCAACAAAAGTCTGTGAAGGCTGGGCAGCAGCTTGCACAACCTCAGGCAAAACAGAAGACGGGATAACTTTAGGCAAGTTAACAGGTTGGGAGGCTTCAGACAGGACAGCAGGCTCAGTAGTTTCAGACAGGACAGCAGACTGTGTAACCTCATGGATCTGGACCTTTGGTTGAGCACTTGGCTGGACCGTTGGCTGAGCGCTTGGCTGGACCGTTGGCTGAGCGCTTGGCTGGACCGTTGGCTGAGCGCTTGGCTGGACCGTTGGCTGAGCGCTTGGCTGGACCGTTGGCTGAGCGCTTGGCTGGACCGTTGGCTTAGCGCTTGGCTGGACCGTTGGCTGAGCGCTTGGCTGGACCGTTGGCTGAGATCCCAATACAGTCTGTGCAGACTGGCACTGAAACTGTGTGAATTGAGCCTGTGTGGACTGGGAGCAAAGTTCCGCAGGCAAGGAGCAAAGTTCCGCGGGCTGGATGCAACACTCTGCGGGCTGGATGCAACACTCTGTGGGCTGGATGCAACACTCTGCGGGCTGGATGCAACACTCTGCGGGCTGGATGCAACACTCTGCGGGCTGGATGCAACACTCTGCGGGCTGGATGCAACACCCTGCGGGCTGGATGCAACACCCTGCGGGCTGGATGCAACACTCTGCGGGCTGGATTGCAGGACTGGATACTGCAGGATAAACATTCTGGAGCTCTGCAGGCCTGGCAGGCTGACCCACTGTCAGCAAACCTAATCCATGAAAGAGTCCACAAAGAAAGGCGAAGGACTGCTCAGGACAGACTGGAGATTGCTGAGGACACAAATCACCTGGAGTCTGCATGGACATGGTTGAAGTCTGCACGGATCGGGGTGAAGTCTGCACGGATCGGGGTGAAGTCTGCACGGATCAGGATGAAGTCTGTATGGAGCTGGATGGAGTTTGTATGGAGCTGGATGGAGTTTGTATGGAGCTGCAAGGAGTCTGCACACGACTGAAATCGGCTGGAGGCTGCACACGACTGGAATCGGCTGGAGGCTGCACACAACTGGAATCGGCTGGAGGCTGCACACAACTGGAATCGGCTGGAGGCTGCACACGACTGGAATCGGCTGGAGGCTGCACATGCTGAATGGAGTTGGTAGGAAAGAATTTCTTTCTCTTTTTGGATGATGACTTGTTTTCTAATGATTTTTGCCAGGACCAAGGTGTGGTTCTGACTGCAGTTTGCAATGGAGTTTGTACAGATAACTGACATGCAGGTTGTGAACTCTGGACATAAGGGTTATCAGAGAGAGGATGAGATTGAAATTTAGAGGAAAGAATTTCTTGCCAGATGGCAATCAAAGCAGAGGCAGACTCATTCTCACACAAGGCATTAACCATCAGAGATCTTACTCCACAGATACAATTCCTAATAAATTCCTCATTTTGTTGCGAATAGAATGACATAAACTCTTCCCTATCATTCTTCAAATAGCCATAATAAGCATTGATCTCTTCTGCAGTAAAATCAAAACTGACTCGATTGCTGCAATCTCTCCACTCATTTGACTCCTCAATCACATGCATGCATGCATCTGCATCAAATGACAAGATTTCCTCCCAAACTTGGATCAGGGCAGAGGCGGCTTTCTGCGGACACAATTTGTAACCACTCATCCTTTTCACAGCATGCACATATTTCAGCAGACAAGAATTTTCCATTTTAGAATAGTGGTTTAAAAAACTTTTCCTATCCTTCTTTAAATGATCAGCTAGATAGTTAATATCTGCTGCACAAAAGACAGGTTCTAAACGAGATTGGTTCCTAACCGGCAAAGAATGTATTTGTCTATTAATAGAACTTGACTGAACTACATCAGAAACAGAATCAAGACTGGACTGGATTGTAACAGACAAAGAACCAGTTTGTATTTTATTCTTTGCTGTCACAGAACAAGGTTTGCATTGGGAAATTAACATATCTTTCCAGGCAGACATTAATAATGAGGTTCTTTCAAATTTGCATACTCTTAAATCAATTAATGATCGGAGGGATTGAACACAAGCTTGCATAATATTTTTGTCTTTGTTGGAGTAGAACTTAAAGAAAGATTCCCTGTCATTTTTCAAAATAGAAATCAAAACAGTAATATCAGATGGGCTAAATGGAGGATCAAGAAAATTATCCTTGGATAATTTACTTTTCAGCAACCATTGAAGGACTTGCAGCAAGTCCTGCACCTCTTCTGCAGACAAGATTTTCTGATTAACATAGTTTTGCACTAACTCCAATAACTGCTGAAGCTGCTTTCTGGAGTAAGCTGCATAATATATGAAGGAATAACTTTTGCTATCCTCAGCGAGCAAGACATAGTAGTACACATCATCAAAATTCCAACTCTTTGTACAGATAGATGAATCTGCAGTATTTCTGTGATCAATATATGGTTGGGCTAGGTCATTCTGTAACGATTGGTCATGCACATCGTGGTCGTGACTGGAACCAGACTGGCAGATCCACGATCTCTGCATGGCAATCGTTTTGGTTTAACAAACTGGAAGATCACAATAGAAATACTGACGTCTGCACAACGGAGTAGAATAATAAATGTGTTTTATTACAATAATGCAAGTGTACAAATGCAGATCACCATACACATACAATATACAATCAAACAACGCGTGGTGCACCACAAATACCAGAACCCTGACTATCTATCTATCTATCTATACAAATATATACAGCAACCCACACAATATGAGAATATATACAATAATACAATATATACAGACACGTCTCAACACAATCAGCACACAGAAGAATCGTCAGACTAGCAAGGATCAAATACCAGGAAATCAGAATGGATCAGAAGTACAGAATCAGAAGACAAGAGATTAGTCGAACAAGCAGGAGTCAAAATACCAGGAGCTCAGGATACAGGACAGATGGCCAGAGTCACAACACTGCAGGAACAAGACACAATGACCTAGCAATGTGCTGCTAGGAAGTCCGGCCTTAAATATGCAGCACATTGCTCAGGTGACTGACCAGAGTCTTTCACAGTTCCATCTGCTGGTGAGCTGAGGAATTGCACTGCCCCCAGCAATATGAGCGCCACCTGCTGGTAGACAGCTGAAGTCCACCTCAAGTTCCTAGTGCTGCCACCAGCAGGATGACACGGGCACAGATCATTACAATATATATATATATATATATAGTGCACTTGTAAATAAACACTATTATTAACTTTAAAATCCATTGTCTGAACCTCAGTATTTTCTATAAAATGATCTTCTGTTCCTGTGCGATCCCTTCAACGATCTGCATGTACAGAGCATTATAACAAGATGTTTTCATAGTGGCTTCAGTGACTGTTTCCTGAATTGAATTGTATTTAGTGAGGATCCCTTCAACAGCAGCCACAACATCAGATTTACATAGTAACATCCAGTGTCCCTTTATCAATGCATAATCAGAAAGGAAAATTATATTTGCTGCTACTTCCTTGAAAACCGACACATAATTTTTGGCATATGCATGTTTGAAACGGTATACCAGTGTTGCTTGCAAATTTTCACCAATGTAATTTTCGCATTGAAAATGCCATTTTCGTTTTAGCATTTCTCCCTCTAAAATACAAACATTTTTTGCGGATAGGGAATTAAAAAAAAAAAAAAGTGCCTTATTTTCAACCTAATAGCAATTTTGAAAAATAACTGCATATTCGAAATGTGCTTTGTGAGAAAACACAAAAATTCATAGGAAGTAATTTCTTTTCTCCCCATATTATGCCCATATTAGGCCATAGAGAAAGCGAAAAATCAAGACGCTAAACTAAATTTTTATATATACATTAATCATCATGATTTTCCTGTATAAATCCTTGGTTGTTACGATAAAAAAATGTCAGTTAAATATATCATACAGGAGTTCAAGAAGAAGAAGTCCACACACAGTCTCAAGGAACAACCAGTGCTACATTTATGTCCCATCACATACATGTCCCATCACATACATGTGCCATACATGTCCGACCTGCAAGGTCTGTTTTATCATGGTTTAGGGGAAGGATACAGAAAGCCTGTCTCAGAGATTTCAGCTGTCTTTTTCCACAGGTAGGAACATATTGAGGAAGTGGAAGACCACAGGCTCAGTTAAAGTTAATGCTCGAAGTGACAGACCAAGAAAAATCTTGGCTAGACAGAAGTGACGAATGGTGAGAACAGTCAGAGTGAATCCACAGACCAGCACCAAAGACCTACAACATCATCTTGCTGCAGATGGAGTCACTGTGCATCGTTCAACCATTCGGCGCACTTTACACAAGGAGATGCTGTGAGAGAGTGATGAAGAGGAAGCCTTTTCTCCGCTCACAGCACAAACAGAGCCGCTTGAGGTATGTTAAAGCACATTTGGACAAGCCAGCTTCATTTTGGAATAAGGTCAGGTGCTGTGGACTGATGAAACTAAAATTGAGTTATTTGGGCATAACAAGGGGCGTTATGCATGGAGGAAAAGCAACACAGCAATCCAAGAAAAACACCTGCTACCTACAGTAAAATTTGGTGGTGGCTCCATCATGCTGTGGGGCTGTGTGGCCAGTGCAGGGACTGGGAATCTTGTAAAAGTTGAGGGACACATGGATTCCACTCAGTATCAGCAAATTCTGGAGACCAATGTCCAGGAATCAGTGACAAAGCTGAAGCTGCACCGGGGCTGGATCTTTCAACAAGACAACGACCCTAAACAGGGCTCAAAATCCACTAAGGCATTCATGCAGAGGAACAAGTACAACGTTCTGGAATGGCCATCCCAGTCCCCAGACCTGAATATAATTGAAATTCTGTGGTTTGAGTTAAAGAGCGCTGTCCATGCTCGGAAACCATCAAACCTGAATGAACTAGAGATGTTTTGTAATGAGGAAAGGTCCAAAATACATTCAAACAGAATCCAGACCCTCATTGGAACCTACAGGAAGTGTTTAAAGGCTGTAATTTCTGCAAAAGGAGAATCTACTAAATATTGATTTCATTTATTTTTTGTGGTGCGAAAATTTATGCACCTGCCTAATTTTATTTAAACAGTTACTGTGCACTTTCTGTAAATCCAATAATCTTCATTTCACTTCTCAAATATTACTGTGTCTGTCTCCTATATGATATATTTAACTGACATTTTTTATTGTAACAACCAGCGATGTATACAGGAAAATCATGAGGATTAACAAGGTAGCCCAAATGTTCGCACCCACTATAATTTATATATATATATATATATATATATATATATATATATATATATATATATATATATATATTTATTTTTATTATTATTATTTTTTTTTTTATTGATAGCTACAGAATTGATCTCTTCTCTCCAGAGAGTGGATTTAGGGCTTTATAATTGCAACAACATTATATAGTAAAATAAATGAACTGTGGCTGGCATCTCTCTTCAGATCTAAAATGCCCAATTAACTTGCTCAGAATGTTCCATGTGTCATTCTTTTGAATTGATTAAAGGTGCAATTTATTCTGCTTGGGAAATGTCTGCATGCTGCTTAAAGGATTGATCTCTGACCTTTTCCAAATTTGACAAAGAACAGTCGCGGTGATTGTCACAATTCCTATGGCAAAGCGGACAGCGAATTCCGCCCTGATGGAGTGCCTTAGAACCTGTGTGCTACCGGAAAGGCCCTGCAGAGGTTTCATGTTTAATCAGCCGGAGAATTCTATTACTAAAATGATGAAGTTCTTATTATTTATTTCAGTCTCGCCTATATTATTTGAAGGAACATTCTGCCACACCGTGCACTAATTAGGTTTATATTCGGTAATTACAATATATAAATGAACTCCACTGTTGTAATGAGTTTAAGCAACACGATTGTAATGTTGTATTTGGCTAATAGGAAATGTATTTCCACACTATTACATGTTTTACAGATATACCTGATAGAGCATGTGTTGAGACCAAGCTCCATATATCTGGATGTTGAAAGTAGTTCATCATCATATTTTTACCTTAACCCTTTGGGGACCGCCATAGTTAAATCCTACGCCGCACTTGTGGCTGTCTAAGCCTGATGCGGCGTAGGACTTACGCCGCCTGCCGTTTCCTGCTGCCGACGCGATCGTGCGCACCCGAGAGGGGAGATTAAACTGTCATATTACAGCTGACATCTCCTCTCAGTGATCAGGAGCCATCGCGCTTGACTTCTGATCACGTGATCACTATGATCGCCGGCGGATCGTAGTGATCAACATAAGAGCTGCGGCGGTAGGGAGGAAAGAAGAGGATCCACTCACCTTCCTCACTTTCCCCCGGCGATCAGCACTCCCCTTTGCTCTGGCCAGTGGACAGCATCCCTGCTCGCTCTAACGTAAGTTCCGGGTCCCGGTTTGATTACTTCATCAAGCCACGAACTGGAACTGAGCGGCAGTACGAGCGGGGATGGCCACCAGAGCGTAGAGGTCCACAGCTGTTCATTAATGGAGCCTGAGAGGTGAGTAAAGGCTGCTGGCTACAGGGGACACACCGAACTACCAAAGGGACACCATGCCCAGCTAGCCACATTGGGGATCCGGCTGCCTGACCCCCCCAAATGCGCCCCCCACCGGTGCAAAATCGCCTGGTCCTTTAGGGGGTCAGGCAGCCGGTCCCGGAAGGGTTAAGGTTATGTTTGGACCTCTCGGGTGATAAAAAATAAAACAGTGGGCCTGGTTAACAAATGGATATTTTCATATTCAGGAAGTCCCTTTAGACAAGGGTGATTTATGTGGACAAATTAATTTTGACTAAAACTACATACACACACTAAATTAACCACTTTGCATTCAAAGGTTTTTCCTCTAAGGTTTCTTACAATTTTTGCATTTCTGCTGTCACTATACAGAAATAACTTTTTTATAACTTATGCCATCAAAGTGATACACATGTATTTTTTTGAAGGTTAATCTAGGCTTACTTTGTGTAATATTTGACTTCAAGAATTATTTATTTTTACAGGGAAAAAAATAAGCATAAGTGCAGAAACTATTTTTTTTTTCATATTTCACACTTTATAAAACATCTCAAAATATGTTATGTGTCTTTTCCTGGTTAAAGTGATACCATACATGCCATATTTCATTACCAGTTGGGAATGTGGCATACCATTATCACCAACTTGGGCATCTGTAGCAATCAGATCTGATTTTGGGGACCACATTGCTGTACAGATACATTGCTAGGCAACAGCACAGCCATGCATCCATACAGTGCTGGGTCCAGAAGCTGTCGCCCTATCAATCGATTGCTACAGGCAGCAGCCATTACAGGTGTCCACCTGTAGGGCTAAGTATAATCACCAAAACCAGAAAAGTCCATGCACAGGAAAAATTACCAGCTCAGGAGTGCAACTCATCCATCCATAGATCAGCACTTGAAAATAGAGAAACAGCAATGGTGCACATCCGGCTAAAACGTCATTTTATTGCTTCAATTAAAATCCAATAGCAAAAAATACACAGACCAGCATCTTGGAGAGGTACAGGCAGTGAAGGATCTAGATCCTTCACTGCCTGTACCTCTCTCCAAGATGCTGGTCTGTGTATTTTTTGCTATTGGATTTTAATTGAAGCAATAAAATGACGTTTTAGCCGGATGTGCACCATTGCTGTTTCTCTATTTTCAAGTGTAGGGCTAAGTATAGGTGACACAAGGGGCTAATTAGGTAGGAGTTAAAATTTTACTTGGAAGGGGGGGGGGGGGGGGACACTTTATTATTTAAGGGGGACACTGTCACTTTCATACTTTTTTATCTAACTTTTTATTTTTTTCATGAATGAGTGCGGCGGCGAGAAAAAAGGGCCCGACTTATTAACAAATTTGGCAACAGGTATTAACAAAATTTGCTAACGAGAACCATCGTTGTCAAGCTTTATTAACGATAATTACTGTTGCAAAAACAAACGGGAAATAATAACTAATACATATTAACGTTAAATGTCGTTACGTTTTTCGTCAATACTGCTTAACTCAACCCTACCCTCACACAGAACCCTCCCCTGGTGGTGCCTAAAACTAACCATTCCCTTAGTGATGCCTAACCTTAAACATCTTCCCCCCCCCGGTGGTGCCTAAGCCTAACCATCCCCCCTGGTGGTGCCTAACCCTAACCACCCCCCTGGTGTTGCCTAAAACTAACCGCCACCTAGGTGATGCCTAACCTTAACCACCCCCCTGGTGGTGCCTAACCCTAACCACTCCCTCTGCAGAAACACCCTTTTACATATATTAACGCTAATACCTTTGAAAATGTAAAATCTGTACTTATTAATAAAATAATATGACAAAAACGATAGCATTGTAAACTTCTAAAATGATAACTACCTCAAAAACTATAATTTTGTAATGTTATTAACAAATTTTTTTGCGGTGCCCTTTTTTCTGCTTTTTACGATGTATTAACGATAATTGCATTAAAGTCTATGGCGTCCTTTTCGTCCACCCTCGTACTGCGCCCTTTTTTTCTTGCTATACCCTGCTATTATCAGCAGTCATTCACTGTTAAATGAATGCAAGAGTGAGCACGTGCAGGAAAGGCGAGAGCATGTGTACGGGCGCTCAGCAGCAATTTAACTGCAGGACGTGAATTTCATGTCCCTGGAATGCACAGGAGGGCTAATTAGGTTGTGAAATTCATGTCCTGAAATCTTAACAGGTTAAACTCAGAGGAGGCAGCTAAGCTAATAACAGACAATGGAGGTGATCCCACTGGAGCTATTTTGTTTGGCCAAAATCATAATCGCCCTGCATGCAGCATTTGATGAGCAGTTTCATAGGGGAAAGCAGAGCCCAAGATCGCTTTGCCTGAAACTGTTCCACTTTTAAGTGTCAAAATTGTTTTTTGAGAGCATTTTGCAATTGTAAGTGGTTCTTAGGCTGTAGACTTTTTAGTCAGCACCTGCATGGTGGAGAAGACAACACATTTTAGCTTTTATTATTGAATTGCGTTAAAAAGGTTGCACACTTTAGCAGCTCTGGGGGCTTTAATGCAAGCGTTACTTACAGTTGAATCAGGCCAGTCGAGCTCAGCCTGTCATGTTGGTGGAATAGGTAGGAGAAAATTCCCTCAGCAGGATGAAAGCAGAAAAGCACATTTGTTTTACTGAACCCATCCTTATTTTATCAAATACAAAGACATCGTTTTGGGCTGGAGTTGCTTTTTTAACTTGTAATGGTGTTAAAATGATAAGCAGGAGTTACTGTGTCGTGACTTGGAACGCGGTAGCTGCTAGCTTTCTCAGGCAGCAGTCTCATCACCAGCTATGTATGTATTCATCTGCATAGCTCAGGCAGTTCCTGGGATAATGGAAGTGTTCCAAGGCAGTGGAGCTGCTGAGAGCAGATGTGGCTGCAATCATACAGCAGACAGAGCCACCAAAAGGTGATTTCTTCTACATGGGATATATTGTCTCTCTCCTCTGAGGGTCACAATGAGCATTTGGTCTAATCATTTCTTTTTGATAGCAGGCCAGCAGTGCATTTTGTGGGCTTGTGAAATGGCCAAAGTGTCAGGCAAAATTAGGCAAAGCATTGAAGAGATGGCCCATTGGGTCTCATCTATCTCCACCAGGAGGAAGCAGTTACCTGTGAAAATGTCGATTCTGCTTAAATGAGCCCATCTGTCTGCATCCCCACTGTGCTCTCTATTGGTACCTAGTGAATGAGCTCCTCCCTCCCATCACTGTTCTAACAGAACAACGTGAGAGAGCAGGAGAGGATATCGCTGCTTCTATAACAGTAGTTTGCATAAAGCACCATTCACTTGCTGTATGGCAATTGTTACTACTAGGAGTGCATAGAAAGGAATACAATTGCAGGTTCATGAGGTCATATGAACTAAGCACAAATGCTCACTTAATAGTTGCATATACAAATTACATTTCTCTCTTTATTAAGCTCTCATATTTGCTGTGTGAGCTTCTATTAGGGCTATTTCACAAATGCTCTGAATATTTATAATATGAAAGGCTTGTAACAGATTTGTTTTTATCTTTTTCTAGATTTGGTATACTTTCTTTATAGGCAGTAAGGATGGTCAGAAATGCAATTTCCGAATCCGTGGAAATTTCTATTTCTGCCAATTCCGAAAACCAATTCCACAGATTTCTGTTTTCCATTTTCCAAGGAGTCCTTTTTTTGGTAATCCTCTGATGCCAAATGCTTCCAAGTTGACTCTGCATTCTCTGATTGGTTCAATGTTTTCGAGTTCTGTGATTGGGCTAAAAATGCAGAGTTACAGTAATGGGGTATTTCCACACAAATACAATTTCTGTTTTCTGATTGGAGATTTCAGTCTCGCAAAATCCGAATGACCATCCCTAATAGGCAAACTGCACCGTTGTTGCGCACAATGCAATCCATGTAGTTCATGTTTACATGTAGCTAAGAATACTGGAAAATCTTATTTCAGCTTGCTAACATGGTTTTCATTCTATCCTATAAACCCCCTGCGTGACTGCGTCCCCGCCTGTTATTTGTCTGTGCTTTTGCGCTACTGTGCATGTGCGGCACACTTGCAGCAGATAAAGCAGGAGGAGGATAGGGCCGGGGGGGGGGGGGGGGGACGTGTGCCCTCGCGGATTGTGTGGCTTATGAGGGAGAGAGGCAGTGCTGGGGGGTTGTGGCCAGAGCCTTGCACCCGTTTTTAAACAGGCCTTAGGCCTAGTGTGTATATAAAATACAGCTATTCCGACCGCTGTGTTTGAACAGAAACTGGCAGTTGGAAGCATGGATTAATGCAGGGGTTGGGCATAGCAAAGAGTTTTCTGATCTGTTCAGCAGTTTCTGATCTGTTAAGATCAGCAAAATAAGTGATGTTATGCAAATGCATTACAATTGCCACATTGATCAGAAAGCATTTTGGGGCCTATTGATGGTATACATACATTTATAGACTTATATACTTATAGTCTGCAAGGGGACTGAGAGGATCACAGCCTGAAGCTCTGTAAGGATCCCTCTACATTATATCAGTTGCTGCTGGTTGTAAATGAAAGGATAATATAAGTACATTTTCAATACTACTGGGCAGGTGTGTAATCTGTCATTTAACCACATTAAAAGTAAATTTTTCTTACCGCAGCTTTTCAATTGATTTTCTTAAAAACGACAAAGTCTTTTTTCCTCATGTTCCCATTATTCTCCGTAACATACCTGGTGATTGTAGCATATATGGGGGATTTGCTATTAACTGCTTAAAGGGAACCTGAAGCGAGGAAAATTATTTAAAATAAACACATGACGTAGCTGCAAGTGACTATTACATACATACTAATAGTTGCTCTCAGAAGCTCACTATTTTCTTCCTAAAGTAATCCCTTCCAGTTCTGACAATATTTTGTCAGAACTGAAATATACCAGTTGCTGTCAGTTATATATCAGCTGCTGTCAGTTACAACTAAATGTGCAAGGTAATGTCCATGTTTCCCTATGGCTCAAGTGGGCGATATTACAGTTTAACAGTGTGCTGACCAGGAAGCTGTTATGGGGTAATGGCCATTTTTAAAATGGAGGGCGGAGAATTCCATTGATCGCAGTGGACAAATGGGACACAGTAGTGGAGAAAGAGATTGAGGAGAAGACTACACAGGAGGTAAGTATGACCTGTGTATGGTTATTTTGACTTTTTATTTTCAGTTCAGGTTCTCTTTAAGTCTTCAATGACTTTAATACAATTCAGAAAAAAATTGCGTTTGGATTCGCCAACCTGAATCAGAATCAGAATCAGAATCAGAATCATTTATTTCGCCAAGCATGACTGGGTCATACCCGGAATTGGTTTTAGCAACAAACAGGCCTCACTGGTAGTCGAAGCGAGAAAACAAGACAGTGAAAAACAGATGACAATGCACTATAGGTACAATGATGCAATGACATTACAGAAAAAGCGGGAGACCACTTAGACAAAAAATAAAAGCTATAAACACACACAACAGTAGTAGTGCAGAACCCACTCGGTGACGTGGGTGCGGCCGCTAAAGGGGTGCGACTATAGGGGGGGTCCTGGTTTGGAGGGAGTTCAAGAGTCTCACCACTGTGGGGAAAAAAGTGTCTCTGTGCCTCGATGTCTTGGTGGGGAGGGCCAGGAACCTCTGGCCCGATGGAAGTCAGTTGAAGAACTGATGACATGGGTGCGACTGATCATTTACAATTTTCATTGCTCTCGACCTCATCCTGGAGTTATGAATAAGCTCCAGCGGGGGGAGGGGTTTTCCAATTATTTTCTCTGCTGTTCTGATAACCCTCTGTAGTTTGATCTGTCGCTGGCCGAGGCGCCGGCATACCAGACGAGGATGGAGGAGCAAAGGACCGACTCGATGGTGGCAGAGTAGAAAGACTTAAGTAGCTCATGGGTCGTGCCAAACTTTTTTAGTTGGCGCAGGAAGAAAAGTCTCTGCTGGGCCTTCTTTTGGGTTGAGATGGTGTTTGCTTTTCAGTTCAGGTCCGCAGAGATCGTAGTGCCCAGGAGACGAACACTTGATACTCTTTCAACTTCAGACCCATCAATATGGATCGGACGGGGGGTGGTGTTTTGCCTTCTGAAGTCAATGAGCATCTCAACGGTTTTGGTAGTATTGTGGACCAGCTTGTTCTCCCTGCACCAATGGCAGATTCTTTCCACCTCCTGACGGTAGGTGCACTCATCGTTCTTGCTTATGAGGCCAACAATGGTGGTATCGTCAGCAAATTTGATGACCTTTACGGAGTTGGCCATGGATGCACAGTTGTTTGTGTAAAGCGAGAACAGGAAAGGTGAAAGGACACATCCCTGTGGGGCTCCAGTGTTTGTGATTTTTGGACTGGAGGAGATGTCACCCAGCTTCACAGTTTGGGACCTGTTTGTGAAAAAGTCCGTAATCCAACATCGGAGGGTAGGGTGGACGTCAAGTGCCATGAGTTTGTTGTGCAGTATGCGTGGGCTAATGGTATTGAATGCTGAGCTGAAATCCAGGAGGAGCATTCTGGTGTATGAGTCCGGTCTGTCCAGGTGGTCCGTTATGTACTCCAGGCAGATATTAATCGCATCATCAGTGGACCTATTTGCTCTATATGCGAATTGGAACTGATCCATTTGGTGCAGTGTGGAGTGCTTAAGAAGGGATAGGACCACTTTCTCAAAGGTTTTCATGACAATAGATGTGAGGGCCACTGGTCTGAAATTGTTAAGGTCTGAGACTCCTTGCTTCTTTGGAACAGGGATAATAGTGGACTTTTTAAAGCATGTGGGAACCTTGCCTTCCTTTAAGGACTTGGAGTATATGGAAGTGAGGACAGGGGCCAGCTGCCGTGAGCATGTTTTCAGACAGGCTGGAGACACACCATCCGGGCCTGAGGCTTTCCTGGCATTCAGCGTGGAAAGGTGCCGCAAAACTTCAGCCTCGCTCACTGCTAGAGGGGGAGCGTTCGGGGTTGCGGAGAGGAGGGCAGAGGTTGCTGTCTGCCTCTGTGCGTTTGATGGGTCCTCGAACCTGCAATAGAAGTTGCTGAGTTCCTCGGCTAGCTCAGCAGTTGGTGTTGCATGTTGAGGGGAAGGCTTATAATTTGTGGCAGACTTGAGCCCCTTCCAAACGGCCCGTGGGTCGTTTGAGCTAAGGTTCTGTTTAATCCTTTCTGTGTACGCCCTTTTTGCAGCACTTAGTTCCTTGTTGAGGGAGTTCCTAGCCTTCCTGAAGTCCTCTAAGGAGCCGGACTTGTGTGCAGCTTCTTTACTCTTACGCAGCTGGCGTAGCTTATTCGAAAACCATGGTTTATTGTTCGGGTAGATTTTAAAGGACTTTGAGGGAATGCATGATTCCTCGCAGAATCTTATGTAGCATGTGACAGTCTGCCCACTCGTCCAGGTTTGGTGATTCCAGAGCCTTCCAGTCTGTGCTATCTAGACAGGCCTGGAGCTGGATTTTCGCCTCGTCTGAGCACACTTTTGCAGACTTTAGGACCGGCTTTGCTGAGTCCAGTCGCCTCCTGTAGGTGGAGACCAGGTGGATGAGACAGTGGTCGGATGAGCCCAGTGCTGCCCATGGGATGGCCTTATAAGCGTCTCTCAGGATCGTATAGCAGTGGTCGAGTGTGCTGGCATTCCTGGTGGGGCAGGATACATGTTGATGAAACCGTGGCAGCTCCCGGCGGAGGTTGGCTTTGTTGAAATCGCCCATAACTATGAACAAGGAGTCCAGCAGGGTCGTCTCCCACTGCATTATGATATCACTAAGGTCACGTTCAGCAAGTTTGACGTCGGCATCAGGCGGGATGTATACTCCTGCGAAGACATAGGAGGAGAATTCTCTGGGTGAGTACGTCGGCCTGCAGTTGACAAGTAGAAGTTCAAGTTAGGGGGTGCACTTCCTGGCCAGTACCGATGTGTTCGAACACCATGAGGAGTTAATGTAAAAACAGACCCCACCACCTTTTCGTTTCCCTGACAGTGTATGGTCTCGGTCCGCCCGGATGAGGTTGAAACCCGGGAGAAGTAGGGCATTATCTGGAATGTTCTCGTGTAGCCATGTCTCTGTGAAACAGAGTACTGGGGTGTTGCTGCCGATCTCCCGCTTATCGCCAAGGAGGCAAAGTTCATCTAGTTTATTGGGGAGGGAGCGGACATTTGCCAGGAGGACTGCAGGGATGGATGATCGCATACCCTTTTTCCTCAGCCTAACAAGGGCGCCCGCCCGACAGCCACGGCGTCGCTGGGCTGCACGGACCGATGGAGCAGGGCCGGTAATTAGCTGGATGTGCCTCCAGACATAATTGGATAGGAGCCTGTCTTCAGGTTGAGGGGCCCAGCAATGCTCCCACTGGATGAGCTGTGACCTGGTGTAAGAGGTGCGTGGGGTGTGGTATGACATGGGGGTTCCTGCGCTTGCAGACTTAGTGTGGGGATTTAAGGCGGCAGGCATGACAATTTACACAGTCTGTACAATGGCACAGCGTACAAATCGGAGTGGATCCTGAACAGTGCTACAACAGTGCTACAACAGCATAGCTGATGACATCTAGTCCACAAGGAAGAATTCAGTTCAATAGTTCGGAAGAATTCGGACCTGTTCGATCCAATGGTCAATGAATCAGGGAGCTTTTCAACCACCACCATAAAACGTACACGGGAACTCTTTAACTGTATGTGTTACAAAATGGTTCCCCACGCTAAAATTCTCTTTTAGGTACTCAATGCTGCCATTTAAAAACCACTGATGCATGAAAAATGTACATTACGGTTACAGTTTAGGCTTTGATTGTTTAGCATTGCAGTATTCATTATTTGTAATGACAATGTTAGCTTTACTTCTAGCTTGATTTTATAGCTATTAATATGATTACTTCCAGAGTTATGTCAGTGTTGGCAGTCTCTGCCAGTGCAGAATTTACCCAGGATACTGCCGAACACATAAGATACATAAAAAACAGAATACTGAATTAGGGAGGAAATGTTAGAATTACTGTTGTGATAATAGCCCATCATATTTTTGGACTCATCATCCTTTACTGCTCGCTATAAACACTTCATAGTGTGGTTAACTGGATGTCTGAGATAAACAGCCAAGGAACTTCACAGCCCCTGCAGAAAATAGTGTGCAGGCTGTCTGTTTCAAGGCACTTGGCTGAGCGAACATTTATTAGAACACCCGGTAAAATGGACGCAAAGAAATACTGATAGTAGAATATGTGTTTTTAAACATTCTTCTACTATCCCTGATCCCTGATAATAGAAGATTGGTAAGTATACCAATATTCTGCTATCACTCACTGTAACTATATTCTCGCACTAACCCTTTCCTATCTACTCCCAACACTAACTTCCCCCTCTATAAGGCTAACAGTAATTACCTCCCCCCCTTACCTATGTAGATACTCCTGTGGCTAACATCCCCCCCCCCCCCCCATAGTATAGCTAAATGCCTAATTATGATCCCCCGGTGCCTGGCCCTAGCGCCTATACCATATACTTTTGAGTTCATGGAATAGTTAAAAAAAAAAAAACCTTGAGGACTCTTTCTCACTTGTGTGCTGGGTAACCTTGTGTACCACTTCAGAGGCGCTTTGCTTTGTACTAGACCTACATGAGTTTTATGCTCAGTTCACAGCCTGAGGAAGCGATATATGTCTACGAAACACGTTGCACTTTCTGGAGTATGTGAATAAATATTTGGTTGAACTCTATCAATAGTTTGTTGTGTCTATTTGGAGGAGGGAAATCCACCTCGGCCACCCCTGATTAGTAAACTTTTTATCGACTTTTATACTTTTGGCGCCTCTGTTTGCCTTTACATCTTCTGTGCCACTAATGAGCCACAAGGGCCATGGAGACTATGGAAACTTGCACAGTTCATGAGATGCAACACAGTGTTGCAGAAAAATCCAGATTGTCACAATGCCAACGCAAAGGCTGCCGCATATGACCGCATGATCCATGCCTATCGCATGGATTATGCAGCAATGCAAGTCAATGGACAACGCAGCAAGCATGCACAACGGGAGAGCGGTGCGACACAGCACACATCCGTGTACTGATGGGAATCCCAGGTACTTGCTGTGAGCAGGGAGTACATCCCTAGCCAGGGGGTCGCGTTTTGCTAATTACCCTGTTGCCATACCGTGGTGCAGGGTCATATGAAAGCTGTTTTCTGTGGTGGGATGCGGTGCTTGCTTCCCCTTGCACACTTGCATTGCCAGTGTGCGTTGTGTTACCCTGTTTTACTACAGGGTAATGCAGTGGAAATACAAGTCAATGGGGCCTTTTACACTTACCGCTTCGTGTCGCGTTGCACCAGATGTGTTCATCCCGACGCATAGCCTGCAGCGTGTTACCGCAAGCGTCATGCTTACCACACAGTGATTGGGCCAATGCAAGTCAATGGGAAATGCAGAAGTGTGAACGACGGAGGGTGGTATGTCATGCATGCGCAAATCCCGATGACATACTTCCTGTCTAGCAGGGAGTACGTCACTGAGTGGGTTGCGGCACTAGGCACTATGCATATGACCCTGTTGGTGCACTTTGGCGCAGGGTCGTATTATTGTCACTTTTTTCGGCAGGAGCATGGCATTGCACCACAACGCAAAATCAGGTGTAAAACTGGCCTTATGTTTCTAAATAATGAAACATCTAGCATGCAAAAGGGTTAAACTGCTTGCAGGTTATAAACAGAAATTCATATATTCACATGCTTTGAGTCAGGACAACTCCATTTTATGGTAAGAAAATGAAATTGAAATGTATTTGTTCACTAAGTGCCTGCAGCATCACCGTGAAATGTGTTGCAGTTTGGCCTATCATTCTGTAGGTTGTGCATGTAATGATTTAACTTGCATGCAATTTCTGTATTAAAGGTGAATATGTTTCCTCACAGTTAAGGATGCCTAGGGAGAAGTTTGTTATTAACAATTAACTATTCTGTTTATTTGCATTTTTGTTAAGAAAACAGGGTCTCTGTAGTTGGATATCATGACATGTACTACTGTCTACAGTCTTCCTGAGCATGTGCGTGCGCGCGCACACTCACACGCAACTAGTCTCGCAGTAAGGAGGTCGGTGAGGTTAAAAGACACCCAAGGTGAAAATAAACTAAAGAAATAAATGTTTTTGTCTATCCTCCTAAAAAAAATGACTTTTTAAAGGAATACTGTAGGGGGGTCGGGGGAAAATAAGTTGAGCTTACCCGGGGCTTCTGATGGTCCCCCGCAGACATCCTGTGCCTGCGCAGCCACTCACCGATGCTCTGGCCCCACCTCCGGGTCACTCCTGGAATTTCAGACTTTAAAGTATGTCCCAGTATGGTCTGTGCCTGTGCAGTACACTCCTGGTGACATCAGCGGGAGCGAGGACACGGCAAAGCAGGCGCAGTGGTTTTCAGACTTTAAAGTCTGAAATTCCAGAAGTGAACTGGAGGCGGGCCGAAGCATTGGTGAGTGGCTGCGCGGGTACAGGATGTCTGCGGGGGACCATTAGAAGCCCCGGGTAAGTCCAACTCATTTTCCCCTGATCCCCCTACAGTATTCCTTTAATATATTCCACAGTTTTATTTTATGTTTAAATTTACTTTTTAAGTTTGAACTGTTTTATTGTTTTTGCTCAATGACAATTTCATTGAAGTATGCCAGAGCTAAAATCTATCACCTATTGACCCTTTTTATCTCTTTCCTGCTCTCAGAAGCCATTTTCTGCTAGAAAAGTGTTACATAGTTACATAGTTACATAGTTATTTTGGTTGAAAAAAGACATACGTCCATCGAGTTCAACCAGTATAAAGTACAACACCAGCCTGCTCCCTCACATATCCCTGTTGATCCAGAGGAAGGTGAAAAAACCCTTACAAGGCATGGTCCAATTAGCCCCTAAAGGGAAAAATTCCTTCCCGACTCCAGATGGCAATCAGATAAAATCCCTGGATCAACATCATTAGGCATTACCTAGTAATTGTAGCCATGGATGTCTTTCAACGCAAGGAAAGCATCTAAGCCCCCTTTAAATGCAGGTATAGAGTTTGCCATAACGACTTCCTGTGGCAATGCATTCCACATCTTAATCACTCTTACTGTAAAGAACCCTTTCCTAAATAAATGGTTAAAACGTTTTTCCTCCATGCGCAGATCATGTCCTCTAGTCCTTTGAGAAGGCCTAGGGACAAAAAGCTCATCCGCCAAGGTATTATATTGCCCTCTGATGCATTTATACATGTTAATTAGATCCCCTCTAAGGCGTCTTTTCTCTAGACTAAATAAATCCAGTTTATCTAACCTTTCTCGATAAGTGAGACCTTCCATCCCACGCATCAATTTTGTTGCTCGTCTCTGCACCTGCTCTAAAACTGCAATATCTTTTTTGTAATGTGGTGCCCAGAACTGAATTCCATATTCCAGATGTGGCCTTACTAGAGAGTTAAACAGGGGCAATATTATGCTAGCATCTCGAGTTTTTATTTCCCTTTTAATGCATCCCAAAATTTTGTTAGCTTTAGCTGCAGCTGCTTGGCATTGAGTACGATTATTTAACTTGTTGTCAATGAGTACTCCTAAGTCCTTCTCCAAGTTTGATGTCCCCAACTGTATCCCATTTATTTTGTATGGTGCTAGACCATTAGTACGTCCAAAATGCATGACCTTACATTTGTCAACATTGAATTTCATCTGCCATGTATGTGCCCATATAGCCATCCTATCCAGATCCTGTTGCAATATGACACTATCTTCCTGAGAGTTGATGATTCTGCACAATTTTGTATCATCTGCAAAAATAGCAACATTGCTCACTACTGCATCTACTAGGTCATTAATAAATAAATTGAAGAGCACTGGACCCAGAACAGACCCCTGTGGGACCCCACTGCTAACAGTCTCCCATTTTGAGTACGATCCATTGACCACAACTCTTTGTTTTCTGTCCATTAGCCAGTTCCCTATCCATGAACACAGACTCTTCCCCAGTCCTTGCATCCTCAACTTTTGCGCCAGACTTTTGTAGGGAACAGTGTCGAAGGCCTTTGCAAAGTCCAAGTATATCACATCTACAGCATTCCCAATATCCATATTAGCATTCACTACCTCATAAAAGCTGAGCATGTTAGTCAAACAGGACCTGTCTTTAGTAAACCCATGTTGATGCTGAGAAATAAGATTATTTTCTACTATGAAGTCATGTATAGTATCTCTTAGTAACCCCTCAAATAGTTTGCATACAACTGATGTTAAACTTACAGGTCTATAATTTCCTGGATCAGATTTTTTGCCCTTCTTAAATAATGGGAAAACGTGGGCTGTACGCCAATCCACTGGGACTCTGCCAGTTGCAAGAGAGTCACAAAAGATAAGATAAAGGGGTTTATCTATAACTGAAGTTAATTCCCTTAGGACCCGAGGATGCATGCCATCCGGGCCAGGTGCCTTGTCTATTTTTAATTTATTTAGTCTTGCCTTCACTTCTTCCTGCGTTAAGTATTTAATATTACAGTTAGAAGATTGAGACTCTTCTGCCTCTGTAGTTTGCAACAGTGCTGTTTCTTTTGTGAAGACAGAAGCAAAGAAAGCATTTAATAACTCTGCCTTACCTTGGTCATCCACCATTGAGTTCCCATCCTCATCCTTTAGGAGTCCTATACAGTCAACCTTTCTTTTTTTTAGAGTTAATGTACTTGTAAAACTTTTTTGGGTTAGATTTGATATCCTTAGCGATTTGTTTTTCAGCTTCAATCTTTGCCTGCCTAATTTCTTTTTTACATTTTTTATTGCACTCCTTATAATTGCTTAGTGCAGCCTCGGTCCCCTCCTGTTTTAAGACCTTATAGGCATTCTTTTTCCTCTTCATTTTATCTTTAACCTTTCTATTCATCCATAGAGGCCTTTTTTTATTCCTAGACATTTTGTTTCCATATGGGATATACATACTACAGTATTGATTGAGTATAAGTTTAAAAGCTTGCCATTTCCCTTCAGTGTCTTCCCCTTGTAGTACATTATCCCAGTTCACCAAACTTAGTGCCTGCCTAATTTGAGTGAACTTTGCTTTTCTAAAATTCATAGTTTTAGTGGTCCCGCTGCCCCGTGGCCTATCAGTCACCAGATCAAACGTTATCATGTTGTGATCACTATTTCCCAAATGTTCTTGAACCTGCACATTTGATACATTGATATATAGCTATTTAGTAAAGAAAGGTTATGAGGCCACCATAATTATACCAATATGCAAAAATGAGTTTATTACAATAAGATACACTACAATACAAAGCACAATCCCTTAAATAGTCCCTCGAATAGTCTCAATACCCTCCCCATATTTAAAACCAAAACATGCGGAGCCTGTATCATGCATGAGTGGTCCACAACCTGTGCCTTAAATACAGATCAACAATCATGAGTTTAAGCCTGAAGGCTAAATATTCACCTCACAATCGCCCGCGCACACATTCACCTTCCAACCTGCCACCATGTCCAAATGTATAACGGGGGCCCCCACTGGTGGAGAATATGATGTCCAATTCTCAATTGATAAGTTCCGCTATAAGGAATCAAATCTCCGGATATCTTATCACCTCACAACCTTGGGTGTAATGCCTTTAGAAAGTATGGATGGGTCTCACCCGTGCACTGGTTCCTTTTCCGTATATTCAGTACCGCTTGTTCCGTTCAGCGTATTGAGGCCATGTACATGGTAGCTCCAGTATCCGCACAGATCACCGGAATAGATGACTCCTTTGCGTGTATAAACAACACGCGGACCACGCCAGCCACGCTGGTACCGGATACAGGATGGAGGCGGCCGCCAGAAGTGATGTCACTGGTATGCAACCACTCCGCCAGACAAGGCTCCGCCCACCGACGCGTTTCACGCCCACTTTGGGCGTTTCATCAGGGTGTGGCCTATACAGCCTTTGCATTCGCTTAAAAACAGTCCCGTAACTCCTCCTATTATGTTACCATAGCGACTAATAAACTTTGCCCGTTAGTTCATACGGAGGCTGCACTGGGTCACAAATACAAATAAAGCAGTTCCTATTGTTATAATGGACATAGCTTCCAGCGGGAGTTTCCTCAGGGTATCATTGCCATTGTAAAGGTAGATATATATATATTTTGATCATTCAGAGCAAGTCCATGTACATAAAGATTTTTACCAACGCTAATGCGTGCATATTAAATATATTTCCGAAGGGGACAGTAGGGCAAGGCGGAATTCCGTATCTATTAGTGGCATAGTACAACAATCACTGCGGCACCATACACACTGCATGCATTACCCCTCAATATGCACTTTACAGCAAATTTACCTAAGATTTATTCCAAAACTATCTATATCTATTATGTCTCAGGAACGGGGATAAATCTAGTTCCGCATTTAGACCTAGGGGGGTCACTGTACCTAATTTAAAGATCCACATTGCTTCCTTGCAATAGAGAACCTCATCAAAGTCCCCCCTCCTCCCAGATATTTTTAATTTATATAATCCCTTCACCACTGTTCCCCTTAAGGAATTATCATGGTACTCCCTATAATGATCATATATTATCCCTGTGGCTTTTCCTCCTGTAATTTTTCCAAAATGTTCTAATATCAGCTCCTTCAAGCTTCTTTTTGTCTTGCCCACGTATATAAGTTTACATGGGCATTGAATTGAATATATTACTTTAGTGGTGTCACAATTAATAAATGACCTGATTGTAAACTCATTTTTTCCATCACTGCTATGAAAGATATTGGTGCGTTCAACATAAGGACATAATTTGCATTTTGAACATTTATACATTCCAACTGGTCTTCTACGATCCAGCCAAGTCGAGGGATTTCTCTGTATCTCACTATGTACTAAATAATCTCTTAAATTAGGTGCCCTTCTGGCAGTAATAAGGGGGTGTGGCCCCACAACTTTGGCAACCTCCTGATCAGCAATCAAAATGGGCCAAAATTTCGTAAGTAATTCATTCAACCCTTCCCAGTGGGCACCGAACCCGGTTATGAGCCGCGTATGTCCCCCTCCCTCCGCACTTCGCGGCACCCCCCTGGGGGCCAGCAACTCTTGCCGGTCCTTACCCCAGGCCCTCTTAAGTGCCCTACGAAGAACTGAATGGGAGTAACCCCTATCCCGGAATCGCTGGTACATGAGTCGGGATTCCTTTTTAAAATCCTCGTCTCGGCCACAATTCCTGCGTAACCGGAGGAATTGACCATAGGGGATACCTCTCTTGAGGGGCACTGGATGATGGCTGGCGGCATGCAGAAGTGTATTTCCTGCCGTGGGCTTACGAAAAGATGTGGTCACAACTGTCTCCCCCTCCACCTTTAACATAAGGTCTAAGAAGGAGATTTCCGTACCAAATGTGTATGTCAATCTAATATTTCTATTGTTTTGATTTAGCTTGACCACGAATTCATCAAGTTCCACAGCTGTACCAGTCCACGCCACCAGAACATCATCCAAATATCTAATCCAGAGGGCGACGTGTGCACCATATTGGGGACTCGGAAATACCTCCTCCCTTTCCCAGAGTCCCAAATGGAGACATGCATAGGCTGGAGCACACGACGCCCCCATGGACGTGCCCCTCAGTTGTTGGTAGTACTGCCCCTCAAAAGTAAAACAATTCCGGGTCAGGATCAGTTCCATGGATTCAACAATAAAGGCATTATGGGCCACTGCAGAGGGATACCGCTCACGGAGGAAGAGGGACATTGCCCGGAGCCCCTCCTCATGCGGGATCGAAGTGTACAAGGATTCAACATCGATCCCCACAAGGAGGGACCCCGGGGGCAGCACAAAACCGTCCAGGACCCCCAAAACATCCCGCGTATCCTGCACATAAGATGGCAGCATCCGAACCAATGGACTGATCTTTTTGTCAATAAATTGACCCAATCTTTGAGTTGGACTGTCTACCGCCGAAACGATGGGTCGCCCTGGTGGGTCCACCATTGATTTATGTATTTTGGGAAGTACATATATAGTTGGAATATTATATGTAGTTACCATCAAGTATTCCCATTCTTGTTTGGTCAAGATACCCTCAGCTAGTCCGTCATCCAGTAGGCCATTTACCCTATCCTTAATAAATGGAAAGGGATTATCCCTGAGTTTACGGTAAGTATTAGTATCACCCAATTGGCGCTTAATTTCCTGAATGTATTTCTCCTCATCCATGAGGACAACATTGCCCCCTTTGTCACTAGGTTTTATAATCAATTTAGGGGCCTGTTGCAACTCTTTTAAGGCAATCATTTCTTGGGAAGACAAATTTCTGTCCCCATGGAGAGGAGAAAGCCTCAATTTCCATAATTCCTGTTCCACTGTGTCCAAAAACACCTTAACATTTCGATTTTGTGTTCATGGTGGCATATAGATGGATTTGAGACGAAGATTGGTGTTTTGTGGGGGTGGGGGTATGAGCAGAGGGTTATCTTGCTGACTAGTCTGGGGAGGAGACAGATATTCTTCCACAGGGATATCATCATAATATTCCATGGTCATAGAGTGATCCACCGATACTTGTTCTTGCATTAAGGATTCTAAAGCTGCTAAAGTTTCTCTCTCATTTAATGTGAGAGGAGTATATCCCTGCAGTTGTTCAGTAGGTTGTTGAGGAGATTGTCCATAAGATAATTTCAACAATACTTTCCTCAAGAACAGATATATATCCTTATAGATTTCAAAGATGTCACCAGAGGTGGTTGGGGAAAAAGACAGTCCACGTCTGAGTAATGAAACATGCCTATCCTGCAACTGGAAGACTGAAAGATTTATTATATTCCTGCCAGTCTCCCCATCTCCAGGTTTCACTTTCTCTGATTGCCACTCCTGGTCACTCTGGCTGATACCTCCTCGTCCATCTGTTCGTCTTTGTCCTCCTGCTCTGTCCCCCTCCCCCCTACATTTTTCCACTCTCCTCGTCCTCCTCTCCCTCCTTTGCCTCGTCCTCTTCCTCTTCCTCTTCTGTTCCTCCCTCTCCCTCTCCTGGGGGTATTGCTCTCTTCTAAAAAAGTTACTGACTTTCTACTGCCTAGGGAGCCATCTGTATCAATACTTGATGGCTCCAAGCTTTCAAGCCCAGAGGAACCTCTTCTACCCTTTCTTCTAACCTTTTTCTGTTCAATCCTATTAATTGGGTTAAGGGCCTCATCAGAGTCCCAACCTGCTAAATCTTTTTGAAATTTTTGTTGCTTTTGTTTTTTAATACTGGCCTGTATTTTTTCAATCTGCCTTTTCAAATTTTCATTAAAGGAATTGAACTCCATATGGGTACTTAGTGCATTCAATTCAACTACACTTTCTGATATTTCCTCAGTAATTTCTTTCAGCTGTTCTCGTTCCTCATTTGCCATCATTTTTAAGATCTCCAGACCCCGTTCAAGAGCTTTATCTTTCCATTTTTCTACAAACCTTGGAGTTAGGAGGTTACCGGCAGGGATAATACGTTCCAATATTCCGTTAGGAATCACCCCTGCCTTAACATAAGATTCTAGAAGGGAGGCATTCCATTTTCTTTTTAGCTGTTTTATCAACAAACTTTTGTGTGAAAAAAACAATTCTTTCAATTCAGAGAGGTCACTGTCTGTTTCCACAGCCCCATGAGTGAAGCTAGCAGCAATTTCACCATCAAAATCCTCCCCTGATGTGTAAGCCATGTCAAAAAGTTTTCAAAAAAGAACCGCCTATGTAATGATTGACCCAATGCAATATCTGATAGGTTAAACAAAACAAAAGGGGAAAGGGAAAAGGGGAGTTTATTCAGCATTCAGCATTTGGGGGTAATTGGGGATGCCAGAGTAAATTATCCGGCCATCACATTTTGTTAATATAACAACACCAGGTACATAATTAATTAAATAGAGCGGTAATGGTGCCTTGTATATTGGTTAATATCCCCGTATGATATAGGGTGGGGCCAACCCAAAGATAAATGGATATATAGCTATTTAGTAAAGAAAGGTTATGAGGCCACCATAATTATACCAATATGCAAAAATGAGTTTATTACAATAAGATACACTACAATACAAAGCACAATCCCTTAAGGCCCCGTTCACACTGCACGCGTTTCCAGCCGCGTTTTGGAAACGCGTGCAGGTGGCCGACACGCACGACATCAGACATTGCATAGAGTGCAATGTCTGATGTTCACACTGCATGCGTTCCGGACCTGTGCGGTCCGGGAACGCATGCTGCATGCATTTTTTGTAAAAACGCATGGCTGTCCCATTCACTTTTCAGTGATGGGATCAGCCACGCAACGCACACAAACGTGGATGGCGTGCGTTCGTACGCGTTGCGGTCCGCACGCGTTCTGCACGCATGGCCATCCGCGTTTGTGATGTGAACGGGGCCTAAATAGTCCCTCGAATAGTCTCAATACCCTCCCCATATTTAAAACCAAAACATGCGGAGCCTGTATCATGCATGAGTGGTCCACAACCTGTGCCTTAAATACAGATCAACAATCATGAGTTTAAGCCTGAAGGCTAAATATTCACCTCACAATCGCCCGCGCACACATTCACCTTCCAACCTGCCACCATGTCCAAATGTATAACGGGGGCCCCCACTGGTGGAGAATATGATGTCCAATTCTCAATTGATAAGTTCCGCTATAAGGAATCAAATCTCCGGATATCTTATCACCTCACAACCTTGGGTGTAATGCCTTTAGAAAGTATGGATGGGTCTCACCCGTGCACTGGTTCCTTTTCCGTATATTCAGTACCGCTTGTTCCGTTCAGCGTATTGAGGCCATGTACATGGTAGCTCCAGTATCCGCACAGATCACCGGAATAGATGACTCCTTTGCGTGTATAAACAACACGCGGACCACGCCAGCCACGCTGGTACCGGATACAGGATGGAGGCGGCCGCCAGAAGTGATGTCACTGGTATGCAACCACTCCGCCAGACAAGGCTCCGCCCACCGACGCGTTTCACGCCCACTTTGGGCGTTTCATCAGGGTGTGGCCTATACAGCCTTTGCATTCGCTTAAAAACAGTCCCGTAACTCCTCCTATTATGTTACCATAGCGACTAATAAACTTTGCCCGTTAGTTCATACGGAGGCTGCACTGGGTCACAAATACAAATAAAGCAGTTCCTATTGTTATAATGGACATAGCTTCCAGCGGGAGTTTCCTCAGGGTATCATTGCCATTGTAAAGGTAGATATATATATTTTTTGATCATTCAGAGCAAGTCCATGTACATAACGATTTTTACCAACGCTAATGCGTGCATATTAAATATATTTCCGAAGGGGACAGTAGGGCAAGGCGGAATTCCGTATCTATTAGTGGCATAGTACAACAATCACTGCGGCACCATACACACTGCATGCAGGTTCAATGTTCTTGAACCTGCACATTTGATACATTATCTGGTCTATTAGAAATGATCAGATCCAGTAACGCATGCCCCCTAGTTGGTTCAGTTACCATTTGAGTCAAGTAATTGTCCTGTAGTGCTGCCAGAAATCTGCTGCTTTTACCAGAATGGGTAGCCTCAATACTCCAGTCAATGTCTGGAAAGTTGAAGTCGCCCATAATTATGACCTCATTTTTACCTGCAGCTTTTTTAATCTACTGTAGTAATCGCAGTTCTGCAGCTTCATTAATAAGAGGTGGCCTGTAGCATACCCCAATAAGCAATTGGCAACTTTTATTTCCACCATGAATATTTACCCAAACGGACTCCACATCTTCACAATCTTCCTCCATCTCATCGTTGAGGACAGCTGTAAGAGAATTCTTAACAAAGAGACAAACCCCTCCACCTTTTTTCCCTGTTCTATCCCTCCTAAACACATTGTATCCTTTTAAATTAGCTATCCAGTCATGGCTTTCATCCATCCATGTCTCGGTTATTCCCACAATGTCATAGCCTTGTGTTTTACAGTTGAAATTTCTTATTAGTGAGGGTCACACTGTAATCACTTCCTGTCTGAGTCAGGACTGAGTCAGCCAATTACATACCTGATATTTAACTCTTTGAGGCAGAGAAAGAAAAAAGGAACACAACATAGTTATTTGTGTGCTAGGCACTGTGCATACCCATGTCTATCTCATTATGTCACATGTCACCTCGGGTATCCTTTAAGACAGTAAAGCTTAAGGTCCATACACACGCCGGACTTTAGGCAACGACGGGTCCGTCGTTGCCTCCCGCTGGGTGGGCGTGCCAGCGACAGTCCGGCGTGTGTACGCTCTGTCGTCAGACTGATACGGCTGTTTCCGAGCGATCCGCGTGTGTACGGACCTTAAGTACACAAATGTGATTATTGTGGTCTGTTGGAGATCGGGGAACAATCCCTTGGGTAAACACTCTGAGTCTGATGCTGTCCAGAGGCATCGCTAGCCTTTAATAACTGAGCCTACAGCTTTGAACAGACTAATGCTAACGGTAACTCCCATTTTACTTTCCAAATACTGAATAGTTCAATTCATATAACTAAATGATATATTTCTTTCTATGCCTGGGTTTCTTTTCATTAGGCACCTTAGACATCAATACTGAATTGTTAAATTTATATAACTAAATGATATATTTCTTTCTATTCCTGGGTTTGTTTTCATTAGGCACCTTAGACGTCATTGCTCATGCTCACCTCGTTTCTCTGGGGAGTAAAAAAACCCAGCTTTATTCTTGCGGTTCTGCTAGGTGTAATTATCATCAGTCAGGCTTGTCTGTCATTTCTGCCCATGACCCCAAGCACTTTCCACATATTATGTGATTAATTACAGCACCAGCCACACGCCACCATTGTGGGGCCTTCACATTGCTTATGTTTGATCTTTCCTTTCACCCCAATTATTCCACTTATTTCCTCTACCTGGGAATATGTTAATGTACATCTTTTTGATTGGCTTCACTTTCATGTACGATATATCTCATACCGACTTGCAAAGTTGGTATAATTCACAAAGTCATGCTCCGCTTCAGGAATGACTCTCATCAATATTGAGAATTCTCACAGGTCGTTGAAAAAAATACAGGTTTCCTTTATACATTGTGCTACCATGGTACTCAGGTCTTGTTAGATTGAATGCCACCCTCTATTTATCAGTCCTATATTATTTCCATCGTGAAAAATCTAAAACCATCTATTTTATCGTTCACCTCTTCTCAAGGACCTCTGTAAAGTTCAACAAAAAATTGTTCAGAATATGTAATTCCTAGTAATCGCTGCTAAGAGCAGACTTCCTGCATAGTATTTGACTTTTTTCAGCTTGCAGCAGACTTAGCCAGGTGACAGTGCTGCAATAAAACCTCTTAACACCTGAAGAAGCTTACAGAGCATTCCATGGACAAGACAAACCATTTTTGTATGGGGGGCCAACTATACTGGTTGAGGAGGCCTGAGCAGCTTCTGAACCAAAAGACGAAGTACTATCTTGCAAACCCAGGTAAATTAAGAAGTCTTTTTGATATATGTGGGTACAGATAGTCTCTAAAGGTTAGTCTGCCAACCATTTCTGAGTAAGCAATGGGGACTTTATTGATACTCTGTGCTTCTATATATCTTGGAGGATTTAAAGGAATACTAGTGATCTATGCATTTATTTTTAAATACTGTATGTTGTAGCACACATTAGGACAAGTACTAGGAGCAATTTGATTCCTCACACAGCTGATCCTCTCAGCTTTAAAATCCTCCGTCAGTTTTGGATACAAAATGTATCTAATACTGATGGCTCCCAGAGGGCTAGACCATGTCTCTGCACAGGGGAGTTGCTATCAACTCCTCAGTTTAATTTAATTATCACCTTGCTGAAAGAATCTTATTGAAATGGTGGTAAGGGGTTAAAGAATCTAGCAATGTGTGTTTATTATCTTTGCTTCTCTTGACTGATAAAGATACTAATAATGCTAATTGTAAACAGTGGTCTGCCCCTCTCAGCAGCTTGTAAAGTGGATGCAGCCTGGAGTGAATCATCATCACAAGCAGGCAGCCAGGCAACCAGTCTGAGTGTAAACAAAGACTAGTGTTATAGCTTGTTATATTCCAGCAGTATTACAGCTCATTTAGTTACCTGTTACCACCTCAGATCAGCCTGTTTCTCCTCATGTCTCCTGCAAGCTGTGAGTGACACAGTGAAATATATTTGTGAGCTGTGTGACAGAGTAACCAAGCAGCTCAGGATGACCCAAACTACTATGAGCTGTGTGAGAAATAAATTTTTAAGCAGGGATAGCGGGAGAGAGACCTGGGTGAATAAATAAAGTGCCCCTAGCACTAGTGGTAATGTGTACACTAATATAGAGTATTAAAAAAAAAAAGTTGTTTCAATCGATAATATTCCTTTAACCTTCCTGGCGGTAAGCCCGAGCTGAGCTCGGGGTAAGCCGCCGGAAGGCACTGCTCAGGCCCCGCTGGGCCGATTTGCATAATTTTTTTTTTGCTGCACGCAGCTAGCACTTTGCTAGCTGCGTGCAGTGCCCGATCGCCGCCGCTACCCGCCGATTCGCCGCTATCCGTCGCGCCGCAGCCGCCCCCCCCCCCCCAGACCCCGTGCGCTGCCTGGCCAATCAGTGCCAGGCAGCTCTATGGGGTGGATCGGAATCCCCTTTGACGTCACGACGTCGATGACGTCGGTGACGTCATCCCGCCCCGTCGCCATGGCGACGGGGGAAGCCCTCCGGGAGATCCCGTTCTTTGAACGGGATCTCCGGATCTCCGATCGCCGGCGGCGATCGGAGGGGCTGGGGGGATGCCGCTGAGCAGCGGCTATCTTGTAGCGAGACTTTGTCTCGCTACATGAAAAAAAAAAAAATTAAAAAAAAAAAGATTTGCTGCCCCCTGGCGATTTTTTTGCAAACCGCCAGGAGGGTTAAACAATGTGTGTCTTTTAAAGAGAGTCTGAAGCCTTAAAAAATTCCACTTTTTACTTGACATTTATGTTAAGCAATATGTGCAGAGCTAAAACGCTGCATTCCTGCAGCAGAATGATGTAATTATACCCACAAATCCCTGGGGTAAAATTCCACGACTTTCCAGGTCGTGTCAGTGTCTGCAGATCTCCGCCTCTCCCAGCCCCTGTCAGTGAAAGAAGAGAAGACTGAGAGGGGCGGGAGGAGGTGGAGAGATCTGCGGAGATTGACACTAGTAGAGGCAGAGCTACTGCACAAAGCTCTGCATCTACCAGGAAGGAGCCCCGAATTTTGCCCCGGGGATTTAGGAGGGTTTAATTACATCGTTCTGCTGCAGGAATGCAGCGTTTTAGCTCTGCACATATTGCTTAACATAAATGTCAAGTAAAAAGAGGATATTTGTAAGGCTTCGGACTCTCTTTAAAATCGGACCTGGACTCAGAACTTTCTCTCTGCTCTAAAGGATACACAACAGCATAATAACCTTTAAAGAAAAACATTTCTTTGTTATAGCGGATACAAATCCTGCAATACATCTGCAGTGTGTCTACTTCCTGCTTCATGGAAGCAGACATATTGTTAACATTATGTGCTTTCACATTAGTCTCTCTGCCGAGGCAGTCAGCTGAAGCAGCTGAGGGATCAAATTACAACTTGTGATTAGTCACAGATGAGGGGGAATTATACAGGCTGAACTGTCTAAATACACACAGGGTGCATTTCTCTATGTTTTCCTTTTATCCTGTGCAAGAGTTCAGGTCCACTTTAAGTTCCTAATCCCACCATCATGTCCTACGCATTATAAATGGGCTCATTCTTCCTGCTACAATTTTCGTTTGTTTGACATTATGGAAAATGCATGAAGCTGATTCCTTGATGCTTACGTTTCTAAAGGAAGGACGATATCAGAATTGATAGGGCTTTGCAGCAGATCCAACATACAATACAGTAGGGTTAAAACAATCAGCTCATTCCAGTTACCATCTTGTGTGTCATAGCATAGTTTCCCAAGGCAAACTTGCACTTCACTATGCGAGAGTTAAAGAGACACTGAAGCGAAAAAAAATATATGATATAGTGAATTGGTTGTGTACTATGAATAATTACTAGAAGATTAGCAGCAAAGAAAATATTCTCATACTTTTATTTTCAGGTATATAGTGTTTTTTCTAACATTGCATCATTCTATAATATGTGCAGATTACACAACACTCAGCATTCAAAATGAGTCTTTCAGAGCAGTCTGTGACGTAATGGCCTCTCCTCTAGCAGAGGAAAAGTAAATAGTCCAGGAACAGTTGAGATAAAAAAAAGTCAGATAACAGCCCTCTCCACAACTAACTTATGCTGGGAATACACGTTTCGTTTTTGCCTTCGTTTTAGCCTTCGATTCGTTCAGTAAACGAATCGAGTGTTGAAAACGTATGTGAAAATAGTCATAATCTCATTATAGTTTCGATTAATAGACCCCAAAAACGAACGACTAGTGATCGAACATGTTTGATATTATCTCTCTTTATCCATCTAATCGAGTCATTGGTAGGCCTGATGGCTGTTCAGATCGATTATATGTTCGTTTATGTTAGTCCGTCCCTGTAAAAAGGGATTTTCGTTTTGTTTCTTTGCAGCCTTCGATTATTGAAAAAAAACGAAACCATCAGAATCGAAAAAAAAAAACGAAACCGTGGGTGGTGATATTAACCGTACGTTCGATTATTTCGGGAACGAAAAGGATAAAAGGCACAATCGAAACGAAGGCTAAAACGAAGGCAAAAACGAAACGTGTATTCCCAGCATTAGTCGGAGAGCTTAATGACTTGTTTGCATAGAGATAACAACTGGAGTTTCTCAACTCTTCCTGTACTGGAAACAATTACACTGATGTATCTGATCTTAATGTTTTATTTCTTAGCTGTAGTACACATACAAATCATAATATCATCATTTTTTTTTTCGCTTCAGTGTCTCTTTAAAGAGGAACTATAGTGAAAATAACATCATAAATAAAATTGCTTATTCTTTTTTTTACAATATTCATTTATAAAGGATTTAGCCAGCATTTGCCACCCTCAATTACATTCTGAAATTTATCGCAAGTAGCGACATCTCTAGTACTGTCAGGTACAGCTCTGTGGAATGTTTTTTACTGAGCATTCTGAAAAGTGAGTATAAAATTTACCTGGTCTCCCATAATGCTATGGCGTGGGGGAGAATTCTGCATAGATAATTAGCTAATAATTAGGATAAACATCACTGGGAAGGCAGGGCCACATTCAATTTACAGCAATATATAGATAAAGTAAATGCCTCCAATGCTAAAACCAGGAAAATGACTGTAAAAATGGGTATCCTGAATAATTTACTGCATTCTACTATAGGTTGTTACAGTTTTTTGGGATGTGGGAGGAAATCAGAGTGCCTGGAGGAAACTCATGCAGACACAGGGAGAACCTACAAACTCCTTGCAGATGTTGACCTCGCTGGGACTCGAACCGGGGACCCAGCACTGCAAGGCAAGAGCACTAACCACTGCACCACTGTGCTGCCCAGGTTTAGCATTGATGAGTTTAGCATTGATACTGACGATGAGGTAGGATAGAAGGAGCACTGAAGAGGTATAAATATGCCTATTGTACAGTCTTGGGTTTAAGAATCTTGTGCAGTTAGGATGTAGTTTGGGATGGTGCAGCCTTGGGCACCCTCAGCCCTTTGACCCATTATTAAAATGACAATCTCCATACTATGGACACAATGCAAACTCAATATCTTAGGTTTTAATGGCTAATAGAGATCGAGGGTAAAGATAATATTAATGCCTAGTACACACCATACAATTTTCTGTAAGATTTTCTGTTAGATTTACCTGCCAGATAGATCATTTCCAACATGTTGGGAATTATCTCTCTAACCATCTATCTGCCTAGTAATTAGGCATTGTTCTACTCAGCACCAGATGACCAGAAGACAATGCACCAGAGATAATGACCATTCTCTACAGAAAATAATCGAATTATGCATTCTAACAAAAAGTCTAACAGAAAAATCTAACAGAAAAATGTATGGTGTAATCCCAGCATAACAGAGGAATCAGGATAATCAAAGATTACGTCTTCTCCATACCTTTAGCGCCAGTTTCACCATTACAAATGTCTGGCAGCAGCAGGAGAATTAAAAAGCATTACAAGTTGTTCAGTAAAGCTTGGTTCACACTGCCATGCAAATTCAGACATTTTTCGCCAGTTTTGCTGGAGTGTAATAGATCGCAAAAACTGACAGTTGAATGGGTCTTGTGTTATTATTAGGACTCGTTCTCACTTATCAATCTGCAAAGGATCTGTTGCGTTAACTAAGCGTATATGGCATTCTGCTGTGTGAGTCGTAGCTATTGCCGTCACCCGAGTTACATTGCTGCATGGCCATAGACATAATAACATTATGTCTATGGTGGTGCGCCCAGGTCAGGAGCAGCACAGAGAAGACCGCGCCAAACTGATCTGCCTCCATGCAAGTAGCTTTAACGTCTTGCAGTACATTTAGAATACTGCTTTGCTATTCTTATTTAAGGACGTGAGTTCGGCAAAGGTTTAGGAGCATATTTATCAGATCAAGACAATTTTATGGCCAGTGTATGGATAGCGCATGAATTGTTAGCTCCCTGTATCCCACAAATGTGTCTAAAATCAGATCATTTGCAATCATTTAGATAGCCTCAACAATTTAACAAGCCAGGCATGGCCTCATAAATAAGCAAAGGTATCAAAGGCTCAGCCACATTGGAAAATCTCCCTTGTTCCATCAGGAAATCTGAACACACATTGATTTTCTCTTGAATCTTCCAAGCACCTATTTATATTGCTGACACCAGTAACAAACCTGTTTCGGACTACACTAGCATCTGTCTTTGTTATAATATAGCTTATAATGTGAGTGTCCATGGCAGGCTGCTTCTGATTAGGCTTCTAATAAGTTAGTGTCATAATGTTTAGTTTCCGACATAATCGACTGAGCTCCTGTTCTCCTTTCCTTTCCACTTTACATTTTAATCTCATCTGAAACTGTTAGCCTACCCGGAAGAACACAGTATTTAATGTATCAATGTCAGGGAATTAAGACTAACTGGTAATTAATATGTGCTTTTTTTTTTTTCTTCGGTTATAGAGTTTATTCACTCTGTTAATTAATTATGAGCTATCTTGTTATCTACATGGGAAGGAACATGATCATTTTACTACCAATGACCTGCAAAAAGATATTAGACCTATCTTCCAAACAGCTAAACCATGTAGAAAACATACCCTTTTCTTCCTGATTTGTCATGTTGCTGTCAGTGATGAGCACACATTTCCAATATTCTTTTCTCATTAATTTTTCCGAAAATAATGTAAAATTTGTTTTTCGAGCAAAAATGTCATCTAAAAGAAGTTTTTTTATTTTTTTGTGAATTTGCCAGTAAAAATTTAGATTTTTAAAATTTTTTGTGGTAAAAATGTGTGCGGTAAATATATCGGTTTTACACATTTCCGCACTGTTGGCAGCAAAATATTGTTTTTTTTTGTTTTGTTTTTTTATGGGGTTTTTTTTTTGCGTTTTTGCAAAAAAACATAAAACCATAAAAATACAAAGTATTTTTGCAAAAATGTTCTCAAAATTGAAAATAGCATTTTCGAAGTGTAAATGGCTGTCGAAACATTTGCAAGCAACACTGGTCACTTGTGGTAAATTGTGTATGCTGAATGGTTTCTGTTTTATTTTCTTTAAAAATACAATACTAGACGTCTGAGTTTAATGCACAGATCAGATATTTTTATTGGCTCCAGACCCTGTGATCACTTTTAGACAATCACAGTGATTACAGATGCTACATATAATTTTGCCTTTTTAAGACAATTATTCAGCTTTAAGTGAGCAAATGTGGTTACCCATGGTGCATGACTCCTGAATATGCAAATCATCTCTTAAAAAACCCAGAAAGTCAGACACACATTCCAGAACCACTGGTGTATTGTGAGTCTATAGCTTATACATTTTACAGAGCCACACCAATCCAACATGCATACAGCAATGTTATGAACATTCTTGTCCTCATTAGTGCATAGCATGGATTCATATGGCTCCATGGGATAGGGCTTGGACCAGTGCTACTGAGTGCCTAGATAGCTCATGGTGACCCAGAACCAATAGGAGAGTATGATAGGCTAAAAGAGACCAAAAAGCCCCCTTGCTAAATAAGTGAAGCTAAATGTAATAATAAAAAAAAGTATTTGCAATAATTCAGTTTTAAGTGAGCAAATGTGGCTTCCCATGATTCATCATTTCTAAATATAGTATGTAAATCATCTCTTTATGCCCTTTAAAGCCAGACACACATCCAGAACTGCCGATGTATAGTGAGCCTATAGCTTACAGACTTACACCAATCCAACATGCATATAGTGCTGTTCCGACTTTCTGGTCCTCATCAGTGCATGACATGAATAAGTATGGCTCTATGGAATAGGGCTTGGACTAGTGTGTGCTCAATGACATGTGAACAAATTATATTGATGTAAACTTCCTAATATTATAGGAAGGATTTTGTTGCAAGTATTGCCATTAAAAGTGTCAACAACCTCATAACTATAAACAAAAAAATGGGAAGTAGGAGTCTTCTAAGTGTATGACTCTTTGGCCCTTATTCAATTTGCTTTTAGTCCTACGTTTTCACTTAGGAAATCATTTTTCATCTTCTGTTTAAAATAACTTTTCTACACTCTGCAACTAGTAGGGAAAATATTGTAAAAATATTGTGAGTATTTTCTTGCTTGCTGCTGGTGGCAATCCTTCCTAGGTGGTATTTTCACATTACAGTAATATACCCTCATGATATTATTGAGAGTGATTGCTCCACTAGCTTACTTTATTTTTTCCTGATAACTGATAGACTATGTGTGTTTCTACACACCTACAGGTTATTGCGACTATTATTATTATTATTACTTTTATTTCTTATTTATATAGAATTAGCATCTTCCACAGCCCTTTACAGAGCAGTGGCGCTAGGGAATTTGACAGTGCTGATTATTTACAGACACTCCCTACCTCCAATACAACCCATTTTTTGATGGGAGGGTTGATGGGTTGGGGTGCCGAGTGTGTCCTTGCAGATTTTGGGGGATTTTTGGGGAAAAGGACTCATCAGGATGTGGATGGAGCTAATCGTTAAACGCTGTACTCTATACAGTGCTGCAGAGGATGTCAGTGCTATATAAATACACAATAATAATATGGTAGGACATTACACAATGGCTATGGTATGATCAGATTGCGAGCTCCTTTGAGGACAGTCAGAAAATGGGAGAAATAAGAAAGATGTATGGAAGGAGCGGGGAAGACCGAGAGCCTGGTGGGAGAGAAGAAATGGCAGGAAGACTCTCACCAGGACTGCAGACATAACCAGTGCTTTTCAGCAGGGACTTGCTGTTAAAAAGAAGCCACTAAGTCTGAAAAGATGAAAGGGTCATGGGCAAAGACAACAAGGTGGGAGGGGAGCTGGGTAAAGAGATAAGATTAGCTGCAATCAAGCTAATCTAAATTGCCTGGTGCTTGTGGCTCTTCTTATGACAGAAGTCGTCTGTCAGCACCAGCATCACTGGCTTCTGCAACAGCAGGCTGCCATGTATTATTGTTTAATTACTCTGATCAGGATAAATAATTAATAGTGTAGGACACTATTACAACAGCCAGTGCACATGGCTACTAATGACAGGCAACCTCTCTAGCACTAAACACATCCTACCACCTCTCCCTTCTAATGTCCCAGCTGCAGCACAGCAATCATTCTCTCTACTCACCCCGCTGCTCTGCACATTCACTCGCTTCAGGCTGTGTGTAGAGAGCAAAAAGACACATTGCCCACAGGAAAGGAAGGGGGAGGGGTGCTCCATCTAGTGCAGGAAGTAGTACAGTCCCTGCACTGCCTGCTGCTATTTTTCTGAATGTTGCCCAAGCAATGAAAAAAGGTCCCAGGTGGAGGAACACAGTGGCTGAGCACCACAGCGGCAACCCTTGCCATGGCTACACCCGGTGTATTGTATTGGCACTGAAGTGCAGGAAGCACAGGATGTTCTCAAATCGTGACCTGGACATGGCAGCAGAGAACATGGGCATGTGATGTATTGGGTTCGTAGACCAATAAGACCGCAATACATTATTTTTGACTGGACCCATGTTAAGGAGAAGGCCCCAAAAAATGTTACGTATGGAAACTTGTAGTGGTTTCCACCGAAAAGGCTGGGCATGGTAGCTTCTTGGATTGGCGGTTACGTATTGTGTGGCATAACGGTTGGTCTCAGCCACAATTAAGTCGTAGAGACCAGCAGTGATCAGGAAAAAAAATTCTGTCACTGCGACGGGGCAGGTGATGGTTTGGTGATCAGAAGCCCTCAGGGGGCAGATTAGGGCCTGATCAGATCTGAGGGGGGTCTGAGGGTTTGGCCGAGTGATCAGGAGGTAAATTACGGTCTGATGTGATGGGTAGGTGTACTAGGGGGTGACAGGTGGTGACAGGAGGTGATTGATGGGTGTCTTAGGGTGTGATTAGAGGGGGGAATAGATGCAAGCAATGCACTGGGGAGGTGATCAGGGGGGTCTGAGGGCGATCTGAGGTTGTGGACGGGTAATTGGGTGCCCACAAGGGGCAGATTAGGGTCTGATCTGATGGGTAGCAGTGACAGGTGGTGACAGGGGGTGACGGGGTGATTGATAGGTGATCAGGGTGTGATTAGAGGGGAGAATAGATGCAAGCAATGCACTGGCGAGGTGATCAGGGAGGGGGGTCTGAGGGCGATCTGAGGGTGTGGGCGGGTAATTGGGTGCCTGCAAGGGGCAGATTAGGATCTGATCTGATGGGTAGCAGTGACAGGGGGTGATTGATGGGTGATCAGTGGGTGATTAGAGGGGAGAACAGATGTAAACAATGCACTTGGGAGGTGATCTGAGGGTGGGTCTGCGGGCAAACTGAGGGTGTGGGCGGTTGATCTAGTGCCCGCAAGGGGCAGGTTAGGGTCTGATCTGATGGGTGGCAGCGACAGGTGGTGACAGGGGTAATTGATGGGTGATTGACTGGTGATTGGCAGGTGATCAGTGGGTGATTACAGGGGAGAATAGATGTATACAGTACACGGGGGGGGGGGGGTCGGGGGGGGGGGGTCTGGGGAGTATCTGAGGGTGTGGGGGGTGATCAGGAGCCCCCAGGGGGCAGTTTAGGACCTAATCTAAAATATAGCGTTGACAGATAGTGACAGGGAGTGATTGATGGGTGATTAGGGGGGTGATTGGGTACAAACAGTGGTCAGAGGGGATGATCGGGGGGGGGGGGTCTGAGGGGTGTTGTGGGCGATCAGGGGGCGGGGGGGGGGGGGCAGGATCAGTGCGTGTGTGCATTTACTAGAAGGGCTGCCTCCTGCCCTGGTGGTCCCTCGACGCCCATAGGTAGTGGGCGGTCAGCAAGTGGTTAAGAAAGAAGAAACTTCTTATTTGTATATGCTTATATATATTTTAAATTTTAACATTTTCGGGACAGAGGTCCTTTAATAATATGTTAATAATAATAGTATGTAATAAATCCCTATTTTTTCCTTTTATTTTAATTCTAAACGTTTCACAAAAGAGGGGAAGTGGGGGGGGGGGGGGGGTAAAATAGAGCCATCAAACACTACAATTTAAGCCATCAAAGGCTACAATTAAATAGATTGTAACAAAAGAATTTCACAGTTATAGAAATCTGATCCATAATGGGGTTCATAGCCTCAGAGCAGAACTAGTTAAATACTGTTGCCTTGTCTCCATTTATTCCGCTTCCACAACCGTATTACAGTGCATGGTGGCTGGTTACATTCTCCGACAGCTTTCTAAGTTCATGAAGTCAATGGTGACAAACTTAATTAGCATCAGATGACATGAAATGTCATTCCCATGCATTGTGTAGGTCCTGCAGGGTTCGCCCACATGCATTGCTTGTGTAAGGGGCTTGTGTAATTAGCCATGGTCATGAATTTCCTACATACTCATGCTACACCTTCATACAGTCACATGTATTGATGGATTACAGTAACGTGCTAGTCAATAATTACATGGTCCGTACAGCTACAGACATCTCTTTTAAATTATATGTATACTTAAATCCTCTTGGCGGAAAGTATGCTTCAGATCCATATAATTCATTGATCCACTGTAAACAAGCAAAGCAAAATGTATAGCATATATCGCTCACTATGTGCAGTTATTATTTCTATTTAGAGAAAAAGTATATTTTCCTGTTGGCTTTGGCATTATCCTGTGTTTTTTATTGCATCTATATGTCATTTTCTGTCTCTGATGTTTAACTAGGCATCTTTCATACAAAGAGTACATTTTTTTTGTCCTGTAGGTGATGTAGGTGTATTGGAATTGTATGTAATTACCATAGCTCTCTGATGCCTTAAAACCCATTACACATAAAAGACTTTTTATTAGATCTTTTCTAATAATAATGCTGTAGCCTATATACCCAGAATTTAACCATACATATTCACAGGGTCCTTTGTGGCCCCAAAAATTGTAATTAACATTCTTTATGCTGATACAATTTTATTCTTTATACTGATTTCATTTTAAGAGCCTCTATACACATTGTAAACCAGCAAATCTGGATGCGTATTTGGCTTTTAAAGGCCATAAATAGGGGTGTAACTAGAAATCACCGCCCCCCACACACACACTTTCTGCACAGGTAAACTGAGAACTAATGTTATTGAATTGGCTAGTGCACACTTGAATGTGTTTTCCCCATGCAGATAAAACAGACAGCAGTGAAGCACTACATGCATTTTCACTATCAATTACATTAGCTGCTGTGTGCTCCCAGCTTCTTATTACACTCACTCAGTCCATCTCTGATGGAGCAGAAATGGCTCTGCAGTCCAGCATCCCTACATTACACAGCACTTGGGGAGGGGTAGAAAGGCTGGGGGTAGAACAGCGCTGTACACAAGACCCTGCTAAACACTGAATAGGGAGTGTTTACAAAATCATTGTCTGCAAAAATTTGGATGATTCCTTATCAGTAGCTGAGCAGATACAGTCATTACAACAACTGCACAGAGAGCAGAATTTTTTTCTCCCAGTGCCCATAGTTGTCAGTCTCAGGACAGGGAAAAGAAAATTCACCCCCACCACCACCCCTGCTGTTCCTGGGCCCCCTTGCTGCTGCATCTCTTGCAGGGTCTATTGTTACTCCCCTGGCCATAAAGGAATGATTGGTGATGCATCATGGGAGTTCCTTCCTGCTCACAGGGAATTGAACACTTTCTGTCTTCTGTTTTTTTCCTCAGAGACCAATTATTACAAACAGGAGGGACTGTTTGCAGAAAGTATTGAAAGTGTGAACTATATAACCTTCTGAAATGTGGATTCTCTGTAGTTCTTTGGCGTTCTTAATTAAGCTGGTGAAACTGTTACATTGCAGATTTTTTTTTTAATTACCGTATGTGGTACCATTTCCTATTGATAGTAGGCTATTGTAATGATCTGCTCTGCTGTCTGCACAGGCAGACAGCTTTTTGACCATTTTTTAGGTCTGAGTGCTGCAGGTCTCGGGAAAAGAGACCTGTCTTCACTCTGCGAGTTGCAGAGCTGCTGTTCTGGTGAGGAATTTGCATCCACTTGTCATGCCAAATTGCTTAGCTGCTTCCTTTGATGGCTTGCAGTATAAATACCATTTCCTCCCAGAATTCCTTGCTGGTCATAAAGGTTTGATCCTGCTAGACTTACCTTGAGTCTCAGCCCTCTGCATATTGTTTGCTAATATTATCTGTATTGCCTGTTCTGTCTGTCTGTTTGGATCGCATTTGCTCTAGCGGTAGAGGCGGGGATTCCTTCTGTATTCTGCCTTAGGAGTGTAGCCAGAGCAGCAGTTGCTACTGGTTACTCCTTCTGTCTGTTTTGTCTGGAACGAATGCTTGCTGTCGTCTCGGTGAGGTAACCGTTTATCAAGCGTTAGCGTTCTCTTTTGTTTTCGTGTTTCTTTGGTTAATCAGGCTTGGCACGCTTTGTTGCTATTGCGCTTCTCGCGTGGCGAGCGTGCCGTGCACGCGCTTTGTCGCTATTGCGCTTAACGTGTGGGGACCGTGTGTAGTTAGTCCTGTCTGTTCCTTTGCTCCGTCTTACTCAGTCTGGTGTCGCTATTGGCAATCGCCATTCTTGCGATTGCGTTCCCACTTGGTTTTCGCTGTTGTGTGTTCACCATCGCCGGGTGGCGACTAGATTGGTGGACACACATACATTCTGTCTCTGTGCTCACTCTCTCTCTCTAAGGGCTATCTTGCCCTGCATTGCTTCAACTCATACAATTCCCAACTGGCATCTGTGGCAGTGCAGAGGGGTTATTCCTCTGCACTCCACAGCTCCATCTGCCAGTGGTAATTTCACTCTACAGGTGCATTGCACCAACACTAGGTTCTGTTGTTTTAAACGCTTGTGGAGGATTTACGCAGTGTCAGCGCACATCTTGTGCGCTGACCACGGAAGTAATTACCCAATCGTTACAGCTATACAATCTGGCAAGAAACTTTTAAATAAGTCTAGGTAAGATTTCTTCAGTGACTGCTCCAATTCGTGAAAACTTAGATGTGTTGCCATCTTCTCACTGCCTGGTGTGGGAGATGTGGGGAAATGAGTGGGGATTGTTTTAGAGGTTGCTAGTTTTCAAATGACAATATACAAAAATAAAATAAAATTTCCTATGAAGGCATCTACCAATTTCTTAGATGTATACTATTTTGGATGTGCATATGAATAGAAGGGTTTGGTCTTTTGTTTACTTTTCAGGAGAGCCAGAGCTGCATTTGACTGCTATTCAAGTTCCTAATTTGCATAGTTAAAAGCACTTTTTTTTTACTTTGCAATGAAAAAACATGAAAGATAGAAAGGGACCTCAGACAAGTTATTAGTAGGAAAAGTAGACTATGACCCTGATTCAGCGCACATTGTTTAATTAACACTACCTGCATTACCTAAGTAATGCAAGGATTGCCAGAGTAACACACGATGCAATGTGCCTTACCCTAGCAACACACATTACCCTAGCAACAATTGCATTCATTTCACAACATGCTCTAGGTAGTTGGTGGTAGTAACAGTAAAAGTGCCATGTGCTGTCTGTCACAGGTTAGTGAATTGAAACGTATGTCACCTGTGAGTTCAGATACATTTTAAAGGCTCCCCGGTAACTCATACTACAGGGTGAAATGTATGAACAATAATAAACCCTCATATTTGCAGCACAGTGGTGTGTAATATTCATTTAACCCTTCTAACACCCTTGGCTTGGCGTGATAGAGATTTTGGAGAAATAATACTATGCAAATTGCTCACCTAAGTTAGAAATAGCTCACCTAGGAAAATAACTAATATAAGCCAGCAATAGAATCTGTCTAGCTCCTCTTGAATTGACGTTAGTACAGAACTGTCCATTTTAAACTTTTGTTACGAAAGATGAAAGAGCTGCTCGGTAATATAGCTTAAAAGTATGTGACATTGGAGCTGCTTAATGGAAGCTTTGTCCTAGAGCAGGTATTGCAGCTCTAAGCAGCCACTCATGAATTGGAAGCATAAATTCCACGACCAGCATCCCTTATTCTTCTGCTTAAATATTTAAAGCTTTTTCAATGCTAATCTTTTTCATCGCACACATTCTCGGTGAGCACATTATGTAGAATAGACTAGTATTTAAAAAGAGACAAAATTCAGAAAGAAAAAGGGGTCGGCACTTCTTGATTCTCACTCTCACCTCGTAACAAACAAGGGTGACTTCTTTACATTTGGCTTAGTTTGAGAGTTTTGCCATAATAACCTCACTGAGCACATTGAAAGAAAATCATTTTGTATGTATGACATCTTTTCTATAGCTGTCAGTAGGAAAAGGTTTAATTTTTATGACTTTATTTAATAAGGTAGTTAAAGTTGGCTGTGTACAAAATACTACTGCCCATAGCGTCCAGATTTCACTTTCTTTTTAAGGTGAGTACACACATTTGACGGATGTCGCCTGTCGGAGATCAGGGCCTGCTCCATTTAGGCGACATTGCTGGGCCGGTGTGTACAGACGTGTGTTAGCTGTGTTGCTATGTGCAGCGGGCTGGGGGATGACGAAGGAGCAACAAGTGTAGTGTATGTGATGTTGAGGTGGGTTGGGGAGCGCCGCGAACAATGGGATCGGCGTCACTGGGGGTGAGTACATCTGTAGGGGATCGAAGGACACGGACCGCTGTACACATGCCTGCTTATTGGCTGAGGTGGTGGCTTTCGGCTGCCTCAGCCAACTTAAATCTAGCGTGTGTGCCTTTAGGCATAGAAAAAGAACAAAACAATAATGATTTTATAAATATATAGACAATGGGCCTGGTCCAATTCGCTTTTTCTCCTAAGTTTTCTCTTAGATGATAATTTCACATTATAAATAAAATACCTTTTAATCCATAAGCAAGCATGAAAATACTCAGAATTATTTTGACTTTAATTTTTAACACAATTAGCAAGGGAGCACTCCATCTATATGGACTGGTGTTTGTCCGCTCATATTTTATATATTGTATTTACATTATTCATTTCTTATTTTTAATTGGTCTGTGAGTGCTAGTGTACAATTTCTTCTTTTAACATTACTTAAAGAGAATCTGTACTCTAAAATTCTTACAATAAAAAGCATACCGTTCTATTCCTTATGTTCTCCTGGGCCCCTCTGTGCTGTTTCTGCCACTCCCTGCTGCAATCCTGGCTTGTAATTGCCATTTTTATGCAGTGTTTGCAAACAAAAAACATGGCTTCTAACCACTCTGAGAACAGCTTACTGTGTGACTCATGCAGAGCTTGGAGAGGATGTGTATAGCTTCTGCCAATGACAAGCAGTGCTGCACATTCCACACATTCCAGCCTGAGCCCGACAGACGACAGAGGAAAGGAGATAAGAATTATTACAGAGACAGTGCAACTAGGAAAGGCTGCAGTAAGACAAACCACATTAGAACAGTAATAGGAACTTATAGGATAGAAGAAATAAGGCTCAACATTTTGTTACAGAGTCTCTTTAAAACTGTTGTCCACTATTTGTTGTATGCATGCCCAGTGTTTTGTTTTCGGATCCTGTTGCTGCTTTTATAGCCTCTGTCTGAATGGAGCAAGTTAGAGGAATGCTCCAGTTGCTTTGTTTGAGATCCCATCTATGCATATTGGCATAGTCTTCCTATAAATTGGGATTGCAATACCTTTACATCCACTGTACAATAATGCCCACATGGGCGAAGGAACACTTGAGCAATAAAGTGTATGAAGCTATAATAAGGACATACCACAGTCACTGAATTTGAAACAGAGCTTTGCAATTATTAAGCATCATGTATGCAGTTTTTTCTGCTGCCATGTTCTTTTCCACTTTTTTACTTGATTGATCTCTATCATTCATTAGCATAGCATTTATTTATCTCTCACTGGCCCTTTTTTATTTTTTACATACCTGTAATCTCTAAGAAAAAAAAATTATAGCTTAGGTTTGTTGAGATTACTTATTTGTAGTACTTTCTTTGTTGCCGGTTGATAAAAAATGTATTTTGGTGATTAATCTTGTCATCCTATATCTGTGGCCCAAAAGATTATCAGACATGTATTCAGCTTATTGGTGAGCCACAATAAACAGCTGATGTAACAGTCATGGTAATGCTAATGTTATTTTTATTAAAAAAAACACTCAGAAACACCGCTCACTCAGATCAGGACAGTGCTGGATCCAGGGTGGCCAAATCCATGAAGCAATACTGAAAAAAGAGGGAAAGGTCTGCACGTTGTCCTAAACGAAGTCCTTTATTGTGGACGTATCCAAAAAATCAACACACACTATCAGTGTGTGTTGATTTTTCGGATACGTCCACAATAAAGGACTTCGTTTAGGACAACGTGCGGACCTTCCCCTCTTTTTTCAATGTTATTTTTAGTTAATGGATTCTTTTTGTCTGCAGCCAGCTTTGACAAATTATGGGCTTTGGTTATGACTACTGACTAAGTACCTCACCTGGTCCTTTCTTGCCTGAGAGCTTGTGATTACCATGCGATCAATAAGAACAAGAATCCGGCACTACAGTGCAATAGGTGCATTTAATTGGCAGAGACACAAAAGTACATACGGTACTTGTATTTTAAGACTGCGCTGAGCAGTAATGGTGCTACCATTAAGTGAGGTGTATGGCAGTAGATGCAGGGTGTAATCTAGCAACATAACAGCCATTTTGTACAGAAATGCTTCTTACAAGGCTTGTCCACTTGTCGAGCTTGGGATTACGCTGCCAATCTCCAGCTCTATTCATTATCACTATGTCTGCTTTGTTGACCTATGGCTCTACCATATCACTTCCTCAGGGCTCTGCACACTGTGGAACCAGAACTCAAGATATAGCCATCTGGGTACTCCCTAGCAGCAGGTAAACATCTTATTTTTGAACACAGTGTACAGGTAGTATAAGAACTTTGTGAGGGCAATATTGTATACGGATTCGATATGCAATATTTTTCACACAAATGTAATATGTACTTACTAGTGACCTAAGCCCATTTAAAACGGGCTCTAGGTCTGTCAACGCCACGTGCACTCACCCACCCGCCCACCGTGCAGGCATCCAAACGCCACACGTGCTCGCGTCCGTCTACCGCACGTGCACACCCGCCCGCCTCCTGGCCCATCCTGAGTCCTGTCCCAATGGCTGTATCAGTGCAGGACATGCACAGTAGCGCAAAAGCACTGACACAGGGACATGGGATGCAGGGACACTTGTATTTTATTAGGTAGGATTGTGGGTGGAAGAAGAATATGCAAATACTTCTGGACAGTTTAAAGTGGGATTGAACTCTTTATATGATTACTGTACTGTGTTTTTCAGACTTTTTCTCCTCAAAAATTGGAAGAAAAAGTCACTTCATTTTATAGTCTGATAGAGTCTATATCTGTATATTTTCTAATACAGGGAGTCCCCTATTTATGAACGCCCACCGATACAAGCTAGCAACTCGCCGTGATGTCAGTAGTTCCCTGTACTGTCCCGTGTCCTACTTTGTCCCCATGTCCTACTCCCCTCCCCCCGAACAAAGTGTACTAGGCAGTGGAAACCAATTGCATGTCTCACCTGAACCAAGGGCACCCACTGTGATCAGAGACCTCTCCCTCACTGTTCCCCTAGTGCTGGTCACGTGTTATGATGCCATCAGGAAAAGCTGGCAAGATGGAAAGAGTCTTTGCCAAAACTAATGTTGTTGCATTATTTATGTTTAATTTTAGATAACTTTTTAACACTTTGTGTATTGATGCAAACATTGCCATGCTGTTCACACATTTTAAAAGTGTGCATTTTAATGTATTACATTATTCATGAAAAATCTGAAAAAGTGAGAAAAAAATGATATACTTCAATTTTTCCCTTCAAATTATGCAAAGGTATTAAATATGGCATAGTTTCAAGTTTTAAGGACTTATGAGGCAACAAAATTACGTAAATGTAGTTTTATTTACCTGGGGCTCCTTCCTGCCCCTAGAACTCATTTGTTTCCCTCAGTGCAGCTCTGGTCCTCTCCGGGTCGGTGTCTTCTGTACATGCATGGATGAGCTCCTGTGCACAAACACATCCACGTCTTTTGGAGCATACAGTACAGTATGCTACCAGTGATGTGGGCACATTCTTATGGGGTCAGCACTTCTTCAGAGGTGGCCAGCAGGACCCCGGAGAAGACCAGAGCTGCGGTAAGGGACACAAATGACTTCTAGCGGCTGGAAGGAGCCCCAAGTAAGTAAAACTACATTTATTTTGTCCTTTAATTTTTGAAACTATGCAATATGTAATACTTGCATACTTGTATAGTTTGAAGGGATTTTTTTTATGAATAATGTGAATACATTAACCATTTACCGCCATCCTAACGTATTAAAACGTCATGCTTACCGCTATTAACAGCAACATGACGTTTTAATACGTCGCGCATTCCCGCCGCTGCTACCGCCGTGTGTCCGCCGCTACCGCCGCCATTACCGTCGGGATCCCGTGCTGGGCGATTGGGGAAGAGGACTGAACAGTCCTCTACCCAATCGCAGTGCCTGGAGTGAATGGACGTGACCGCGAACAGCGGCTACGTCCATTCACATAAACAGGAAATGTAACAGTTTAATAAAGTGTGTAAAAAAAAAAAAAAAAAAGTGAACACGTCCTATGAGTGTTCACCAGCGCCATCTTGTGGCCAAAAAGTATATTACACTTACAAAATACATACATTTTCAAGTATATACACATCATTAATAAAATTACACTTCCAACCCTCCCCCCCCAAAAAAACACTTGTAAAAAAAAAATCAGCTTAAAAAAAATAAATAAATAGTTACCTTAGGGACTCAGCTTTTTTTATTCTATATTTTATGGGGGAAAATTAATTTTAATTTATTACATAGGGGCTTGTAATTATGGCCAGAACAAACAGAAAAATAACCACTTATATTTCAAAATAATATACTGTCGCCATACATTGTGGTAGGGACATAATCTAAACGGTTTAATTATCGGGACCACTGGGCAAATAAAACGTGTTTGTTTTATCCACAGGAGAATGTTTAATTTTAAAACTATAAAGGCTGAACACTGAGAAATAATGATTTTTTTTCTTTTTTTTTCTGTTTTTCTCATTAAAATGCATTTAGAATAAAAAAATTCTTAGCAAAATGTACTATCCACAGAAAGCCTAATTGGTGGCGAAAAAAACGAGGTATAGATCATTTTCTTGTGATAAGTAGTAATAAAGTTATTAGGGAATAAAAGGGAGGAGCGCTGACAACTGAAAATTGCTCTGGTCCGTTAGGATAAAAACCCTTGGGGGTGAACTGGTTAAAATGCACATTTTTTAAATGTGTGGACAGCATGGCAATGTCGCCTCAGAAGTCCTTTAACCAGTTCAGCCCCACAGTGTCGAAAACCTCATGCATCCGAGCAACGTTCACCTCCCATTAATTTGCCAAATAACTTTATCACTACTTATCACAATGAATTGAACTACAGTACATCTCGTTTTTTCCGCCACCAATTAGGCTTTCTTTGGGTGGTATATTTTGCTAAGAATTATTTTTTTTTCTAAATCCATTTTAAGAGGAAGATTAAGAAAGAAATGAAAAAAATTCATTGTTTCTCAGTTTTTGGCCATTATAGTTTGAAATTAATATATGCTACCGTAATTAAAACTCATGTATTTTATTTGCCCATTTGTCCCTGTTATTACACTGTTTAAATGATGTCCCTATCACAATTTATGGCGCCAATATTTTATTTAGAAATAAAGGTGCATTTTTTCAATTTGCGTCCATCACTATTTACAAGCTTATAATTTAAAATAATATAATACTATACTCTCTTGACATGCATATTTAAAAAGTTCAGACCCTTAGGTAACTATTTAGGTTTTTTTTTTTTTTTTTTTTTAATTTTTGTTTTATTAAAAAAAATGTATTTGGGTAATTTTTGGTGTGGGAGGGAAACAGCTAATTTTAGATGTAAAATAATGTAATTGTTTAATAAAAAATGTATGTGGGTATAGTTTACTATTTGGCTACAAGATGGCCACAGTCAAAAAAGTAATGGATGAGAACAATCTCGCATCCAGGAACTAGAAAGAGGATGGGAATTTTTTTGGGGGGGCAGAAAGACGACAATCTCTGATGAGAGATCGTCTTTTTTTCTGCGGGGGACTTAGATCGGTGAATGGGAACTATATTCCCATTCACTAATCGGGGGGGGGGGCTAGCGAAAGGCTAACGGCGGGAGCACGTGCGATCGTGCGCACTGTGCAGCAGCAGCAGCAGAGCCTATCTGGACGAACATACTCGTCCAGATAGCCTGAACTGGTTAAACATATGAAATGTGGCTGTTTTGCATAATATTGGTTATTTATAACGTCCCTCAATATGCATATGTGTGTCTATTAACACAGATGAATACAATAATCATTATAAATAATGCTAAATGTCCTTGATTAAAATTGACTGATGCCTAATTGCACTTATCTATGGTGTACAGGTGAAACTTGAAACATTTTAATATTGTGCAAAAGTTAAAGGAATACTATCGATTCACATATTTTTTTCAATTGACACAGGAATTGTTTGAGAAGTGCTGCTAAGTACTGGTGTATACATTTTAGTAGCAACTTCTTTGTTTACTGTTAGCAATATACATTCAAACTTTACTGACGCCAAAACTCACGGCTGACTGAGCCATGAGGAGAGGGGAAATTCCCCTCACACTTGATCAGTTAATTCTATGTGTAGCTCTGTGTGTGACAGAGAAGAGAGCTCCCAACAGCTGCAGCTCCTGTGTCCTGTGTTTCTGACTGAAGTGTCTGAAGAGAGCAGAGGAAATGTAACTAATTGTTACAGCTTTTCATACTGTTTTTGCTTTCAGAGTTTGATAGGTTTGATATTTGCTTTCTGTAGTCTGATATATGTAGGTAGAAAAAAACAAAGTCTTGTAAAAGTAATACCTTTTAATGGCTAACTGATAAAGTTAAATAATGCAAGCTTTCTGGGATCTAGTCCCCTTCTTCAGGCATATTTCTAGATGTTAGCTGTAGTAAAACACTGATGCAGGGAAGCTGCATGAAGATGGCAGTTGTACTGGTTGCTGTTTAGCAGTTAGATGTCAGGTGATCAGCAGGCTGGAGCTGGCTGGCTCCAGCCTGCTGATCACCTGACATCTAACTGCTAAACAGCAACCAGTACAACTGCCATCTTCATGCAGCTTCCCTGCATCAGTGTTTTACTACAGCTAACATCTAGAAATATGCCTGAAGAAGGGGACTAGATCCCAGAAAGCTTGCATTATTTAACTTTATCAGTTAGCCATTAAAAGGTATTACTTTTACAAGACTTTGTTTTTTTCTACCTACATATATTGTTTGGCTAACACGGTACAGAAACATTTTTACTACTGTAGTCTGATATGAAACTCTGGCTGTGCATTGAAGCAGACACCCCTTCTGCAATTGATTTGTCCCAATATAGCTAAATCCTACCCTCAATAAATTACAGCTTTTGCCTCTGATATTTAACATGAAAAGTAGGAAAATGTTTACACAGCTACTTAGATATTATTTGCACACTGTCATTTTAGAACACTTGGGTATCGATAGTATTCCTTTAATTTATTTCAGTAATTCAACTTAAAAGGTGAAACTAATATAGGAAAGAGGAACCCTTTAGAGGTGTTTTAGATGAATTAGTTGATTAGCGTCTGACACTTTGAGCCTAGAATATCGAGCATTTTTACAATTTTCTAATGGTCTGAGATCTTGATTTTAGGGTTATCATAAGCTGTAAGCCATAATAATCAAATTTATAACAAATAATGCCTTGAAATATCTTGCTTTGCATCTAATGAGTCTACTTCATATATTAGTTTCCCCTTTTAAGTTGAATTACTGAAATAAATGGACTTTTGCACGATATTCTATTTTTTTAGAGTTTCACCTGTACATAATTTTATTGATCTTCTTTATGGAAATTTGTGTTTATCTTTATTATTGTTAACATTTTATTTATTTGGAAACTACAGTTTACTTACATATTTCTTCTTCTTTTTTTCTACAATGTACTACTTTAGAACTGATTGTCCCTTTGCAACTTACAAGTCAAGGAGCAACAGATGCATCACATAGCCTTGCCATGCATACAGAATGTCACATGACCATAGCAGCCATTCAGAGAACTCCATACAAGGAGCTACTCTGCTTGGCTGTTTACTAAAGTTGTAGGACTGTTATAGGAATTTAATTGCATCACTTTCAAGTTATCAGGAAAATAGGGGTGGACATATATTAAATGGTCTCCCAACAAAACAATATAACTGTGAGCCTGCTAATCTATTGTAGGGCCTTTGAACATGAGTAACATACTAAAAATGTTCCATTTAGGTTTTGTAGCTTTAAATCTTCTCACAGAACTCCCATACATTTGGGTTGCTCTGAATAAAACATGTACTGGAGAAGCCTTATCAGTGGAATTGATAGTGCACCATGTAAACAGCAGTAGCTTAGAGATATAACTTAATACCCAAGTAGCTCGGGGTGACTCAAAACTACTAGGAACATAAAGGTACTAAAAGAGACAGAAAAGCCCTCATACTAAAAGCAATGTTTAGTGTAGTTTGCCTTCTTAAAACAGAAGGTATTTGCGATAATTCAGCTTTAAGTGAGCGACTGTGGTCTCCCACAATGCATTCCTTCTGAATATTCAAATTATCTCTTTATGCCCCTGAAGCTAGGCTTGCATCCTGAACCACTGGTGTATAGCAAGCCTATAGCTTCTAAAATTTACAGAGCCACATCATCCCAACATGCAGACAGCCGGTTTAGGACTGTTGGTCCTCTGCAGTGTATGGCAGCGATTGATATGGCTCTAAGGATAGATCTTGGATGAGAACAACAGAATACCCAAGCAGCTCAGGATGACCCAAAACTACTAGGAAAGTATAGGGGACTAAAAGAGACTGAAACACCCTCCTACTAAAAAGCAATACTCAGTTTAGTTTGCCTTTTTAAAACAAAAGGTATTTGTGATAATTCAACTTTATGTGAGCAACTGTGATCTCCCACAATGCATCACTTCTGAATTAGCAAATGATCTCTTTATGCCCCTGAAGCCTGGCTTACACCCAGAACCGCTGGTTATATCGCAAATACCTCCTGTTTTAAGACGGCAAATACACTGCAATATAACTCAAGAATAATAGCAGTAAAACATTTTTAGTGGAAAATAACCTGGAGACATACATCAGAAAAGGCTACCCAGTCAGCAAATCACAAAGGACATGACCACCGCAGTAGGTGTGTTCTCTGACAGTTTTATTGACAATATCTATATAATGAGGTCATCTACAAAAGTAAGACTTTAAACACTTTTAGTATAGTAAGCAAGTTTGTGTCTCCCTTTGAATTTAGTTTTGCTTTAAGCTGCGAGCTTGTCTTTACCATGCATGGATTTTTGCTGTTGACTGCATGTTGACCAATCACCCCACTAAATTGAGAGCACAGGGTTATCTATTCTTTGTTGCTTTATCAGCAAAAATGTATAGTAAATCAGCTGAGAAATTGTATCCATCACTGAGGTTAGCATCTTCTATGCTGGCCTTCCATGTTTTGCTGATACAGTCATTCATGCTTCATGCACTGGGTAATTAGTGTACAGTTCTTACAAAATTGTATGTACTTTGTGATCTTCTTTTTCATTGCATATTGGGCTTTTTTGAAATGTTTGTTAAAAAATAAAATCAAGATACCATCATGACAAAAATGGCAATGGCTTATGAGCAAGGGCCACTCATGCATTAGAGGCCTAATGAAACAAAGATAGATCCTTTCACTTGTTCAGTTGTGATTTTGTTTTTATATTTTAATTCCTGTAATACTGACTGCTTACTGCAAGTGGCAACAAATACAGCGGTAATAATCTCTCTTTAACGTAAACCAGTAGTGTGCAGAAAAAGGTGCACAAAGTGTAAAGGTGGCCACACAAAAAATGCCTCTGTTTGAATAGTTGTATTGAAAAATCGAAAGATTTTTTTTTATTTGTTTTCGATAAAGAAATCTGATAAAATTTCCAGTTTTTCTCAATTATTTGACACGTTGGAAAATTCAGACCAACTTTACCAAGAATTGTGTGCTGTGTGATGGATTGTCAAGTTGTATTTAACCAGAATAAATTGTATATAACTATTCAGTACATACTAAGCATTATTGCAAGGAGCAAGCTAAGAAGCCTACAAGAGCCTAACTAAGCTTTCCCTATGAGAGTCTACAGCAGCTATCCCTTCACTAATTACTGCAGGCACACGAGTGAGTGAAAAGTCTGACGCTGCCTGCCTTTTATAAGGGGGGGGTGGGGCTCCAGGAGGGAGTGTAGCCTAATTGGCTACAATGTGCCTGCTGACTGTGATGGAGAGGGTCAAATTTGACCCTCATGATGCACTATGGGGGCGAACCAAACTTACGGAAAAGTTTGCGGTTCTCCGCGATTGCAAACCCCAGAAGTTCGCCGGGAACCATTCCCCGGCGAACTGTTCGGGCCATCTCTAATTAGCACTAAGGTCTTACAATTTCTGTTTTTCATTCTATCCAAAAACAATGTCTGCATAGCATGTGTATGTTCTCGTTGTTTCTGGATGGGCTGGTTTCTTCCCATGAAAAAAAAAAAAGAATAAACTGCTTAACCACCCTTAAAACTGGTCCTCTAGCATGAAAGGGGTACTCTCATTATGAATACCTTTGAGGGGCCATGATTAGGTTTTAATGTTCATTTTAGTGGGCCATAGATCGGACATACTATTGGCTGAGCCAGTTGGTGAATAGAGTTTATTGATTCTGATTATCTTTGGAGCCAGAGGTATATATGTGAAATCAGACAATTAAGTGGGTGTGGCGGTTAACGCTACTGCTTTCCAGTAGAAGAATTTAATTTGTTAGTTAAAGGACTAACGAGGCCAAGAGGAGTAAAAAAAGTTAATTACTTGCATGGTCATTTCAGGCACGGAGGACGCCGTCCACGACCTCCGTGCTGCTCCGCCGGGTCCCCCCGCTCATTATCACCCCGGGCCGGCTCCCGACCCCACGGCCCGGGTCGGGCTCTCCTGCCTCTCCAAAGATGGCCGCTTCCTCTGGCCGCGGCTGCGCAGTCTGCCTGGCCGTGAGTGCGGCTGCGCAGCTCTAGGGCCAACCCCCCCGATCCACGCTACATAGCGTGGATCGGAGGAGTTGGCCCTAGGGCTGCGCAGCCGCACTCGCGGCCAGGCGAACTGCGCAGCCGCGGCCAGAGGAAGCGGCGATTTTTGGAGAGGCAAGAGAGCCCGACCCGGGCCGTGGGGTTGGGAGCCGGCCCGGGGGGATAATGAGCGGGGGGACCCGGTGGAGTGGCACGGAGGGCGCGGATGGCGTCTTCCGTGCCTGAAACGACCATGCAAGTAATTAACTTTTTTTACTCCAATTGGCCTCGTAAGTCCTTTAAGATAGATTTTAGTTTACAGCAGTAGACGTGACAGTAGATGTCCCTCAAATGTGGACCTACTGTACTTAGTTTACAAATGTCATCTTTAGACTAACTGCATCGTCTAACCCAGTGGACTGGTCCATTTATCACTGAGAATCCAACAGACATAGCGTTGCACTCCTAATGCAGACTTTTTTTTTCAAAATACCACTATGCAGTATTATTTAGACAACCTCAAATAATTAATGTATCTAAGCATAGTGTCATTGCTTCCCAACCCTGAAAGAACTTTAGTACTGCATTTATTATTTACAGGAAAATAAAACAGTAAGGGGCCAAGCTGAAGTTTAACATTTTTATTCTGTGAGTTCTTGTATTCAATATTATTCAGCTTTAGAGAAACACAGTGTTGTCTATGCTAGATACACACGGCCGCTCGATTATTTCCGAGCATTTCTGAGCGCATTTTGATGATTGTTAGGTTGATTCTCATGCAAAGTATGCCAAATAGACCTAGCGATCCATCGAAACGCGAATTGGACATGTCGGAAATAATCGAGTCCACAGGAATCGAGCTGCGCATCGAGTGCGGGAACGCACCGTGTGTATCCAGTATTAGGTCTTAAAAGCACCATCTAATACCTAATAAGATTGCTTCCTTGCTTACTATTAACAAATGTGATTTGGATGGTCCATATTTCGGCAAGTTCAATTTCTGCCTTTGTTGGGAATGATTCATTGTCAGTTTAACACCAGTGAGTTGCACAAATCACTGTTTAAACACTCTTGTTCCTTGGCAGAATCTTTACAAGCTTGACGTCGTCAACCTACTTTTGCTATGTTAAACCTGTCAGTGCTGTTACTAAGTAGGACAGCACCGTTTACCTCCTGAAACACAATGTTCCTAGTTAATGTCACATTGCTGACATCTTTAAGTATGTGATTTGCTTTGTTCTACTTTGTGGGCTCTGTATTAATACAGCGCTCATATTTTGGTCTTGTTTCTCATTGCTGTGTCACATACTAGGGAAAACAAGTTATCTGTATGATGTGTTTTCATTCGGCCGTCCTGGTGTTCCATAGATTAAAATGCCACTGAATGATCATTGAGTCTCCTGCTTGTTTTTGTTTAAGCCTTTTATCTGACATCAGTAATTACACCGAGATCAAGGACGTCAGTATCTGGGCTTCGCAGTGGTGACCTAGAGTAATCTAAAGATCTCTCTATGGCTTCCTTAATTCTGGACTTTTCCTATGTTTTAAAATGTTGTCAAAGTTATCTTTACCTGGGTATCTAAACCAAGCCCTTCTGCTTTCTAAAATGTAAATGTCTATACAACTTTTGAAAGAGAATTCTAGGAAAAGGCAATTTCTGTAGATATCCGTTTTTGATTTAGCCTTTTGGAAGTAAAACTGGTCTTGTGGCATGTAATAAAGCTTATGTAACACTATGTCTATGCGTTTTAGACACACACTAAGCATTGCAGGCAATGCTGTTCTGTTTACTGCCTCTTTCCCTCAATATTCCAATTAAATGTTTGAATTTGGCTGCTAAGACCTATATTTTTTAAGGTTTAAGTTCACATAAGTTGACATTTTCTTCTTTTAGTGGCAATCATTATTGTGACTGGTGTGATCATTTAAAGCTGCCACTTTTGATCATTTTGCAAGCAGTTTTTTTTTTGGAGAAAGATTTTGGCTTCTCTAACATAAACTTGTTTTCTTATAAAACACAACTTTGCAAGGCAGCCTACTTTTATAGAAAAGTATCACTGTAAAGTCACCAGACTGAACTACAAAATGAACTGGCACACAGGTTCCTTCACCATCAAAAGTTTTGATAGGCAACTGACAGGCAGTACTGACAGATGAGCAGAACAACCTCAGCTGTCCACTCATTGTCTTACATGGTCACAGTCACTTTTTGCCAAGGACAATAGGCTATATAACTTAGGGCACATGCCCATATAAAGCAAAGGGAAAGTGTGGCACAACTACGTAAACATTGACCCTTTTGTGCACAAATTTAAAAAAAAGAAAAAGAAAGGGAAACAACAATTAATCTCTGTTTGTCTAGTAAAGAGATATACCACCTCAATGCTGTGTAGGTGATGTACACAGAACAGATATAGGATGAAAATTCACTGATGGAAAAAAAACCCTGTACAAGAGACACTAAATAGAAAATGAAAAAACAAAAACAAACAAAAAAACAATGATAAACAGCCTATTTCCCTATTCACCAATTTCTGCATAGTCATGAAGACCCAACAACAATAATGAGAGGGCATCAGATTTAGATATAAATCTGTCTCCTGGGTATAGCCATTTGTTTATATTTTTATCTTGACAGAGCCTCTACATGAGCCAGTGCACACAAAAGTGAGTCCAGCTCTAATGCTACAGTCAGCATCACAAAAGTAGTCAAAAAGATGGACAGAACCCATTTCAGTTTGGATTGACCATGAACTGTATATATGAAAACCCTAACCTGGTCCCTCACTGTGTACCTCCTATACTCACCTGGTTTAAGATTACTGTAATCTTATTTCTATCAAATGTTGCTCGGTTGTAAAACTTCATATCAATCCAGACATGTCGCTGTGACACACATGCCTGTGCGAGATCTAAATGGGATTGTGGGGCTGCTATTCACAAGTGAACATGTTAAACTGCACTTAACAAATATCAGTGAAGGGGAAACAGGCTTTTTCAGAGCCTTCTCTTTGACCTTTGGAATACTACCTTTCTTAATTACGTTGGGCATGATTTAACAAGGTTCTACAGCACTGGAGATGTTCTGACAACATTAAGGCAGGGGTCATGCTTGCCAAAATCCTGGACATTTTATCACACCATGAAAAGACACAGGAAAATGCACATAATGCTTCCCAATGCCAAATAGCAATGCAGTGGTGGTAATGTGGGGAAAAAAATACAGTCAGTGTTGCTTTTTCTTGCACAATGAGTGCTGTACCCTATTACTGACAGTCAGCTGGCTGTTGGCAAAAAGTAAGCAGACAATACAGATTTGTCCGTGGAAAAATGTTGCCATTTTCTGCAGACTCAAATGTGACCCCTGCCTAATAATCCAGAAAATCTGGCCTGGATTTAAGATTATTTTCTATAAAGCGGCAAACATTTGAAACCTTTGTCTGAGTCACATTGGACAACAATGAGAAGTTCTGATAGATTAGGAAATTGACAGGTCTATGTATACATCTTGTCACTAATGCACTAAAAAGGACTACGAGATGCAAATATTCTGACTTGATGCAGATTTTATGCAAATTAATGCAGTTTGAAAATTGACCAATTAAAATCCTCATTGGTTTCATTCTTTTGGTACGTTTTCAAGCTGCATAAGAATTAGCATAAAATCAGAAGCAGTCCAGAATTATTTCCATTCCATTGATTAATTCTACTCACTAACCTTCCATGGGATAGTTCTGAACTATATCCAACTAGTATCAAAAGGTTGCTGCTTAATTATGACAATTGTAGCATCAAAAAAAAATGTAGGTGTTGAATGTGATATTTTTTTACTTGCACTCAGGGGTGTAACAATAGGGGCTGCAGCCCCTGCATCTGCAGCAGGTGGTGGCAGGAACACATACCTCTATGCGTTCCAAGCGCCGGAGGTTCTAATGTCTAAGTGTCTGACACTACTTCCTGTTTAAACAGGAAGTAGCGTGAAACACTTAGAGATGGACCTCTACGGTGGATGGAGGTATGTGTTCCTGCCACCGCCCGCTGCCACTGATAATTGCAGGAGGAGAGTGCGCTGAGGGGAGAGTCTGAGGTGAGGGAGGTGACTGTCCCCCTCCCTGCTGATGTGCGGCCACACTTCCCCCTCATGCTGCGTCCCCTCCTGCCCCCCAAAATGGCCCTGAGCGGGGGGCCCAGTGATTTTTTTTGCAGTGGGGCCCGGTGATTTCTAGTTATGTCCCTGCTTGCACTATCTACCATAATTATCTTCAACAGATCACCAGAAGCAGCACATTCTAATGGTCCAATGAAAGGAGCAGCTCCCAAAAGCTAATCCTACAACAATTTCTTGTGCAGATTTTATCACCTTTTGTATCCAAGCTTTCCTTAATGCAATTTTTAGCAGACAATTTGAATAAATCCAGACTTAGTTGCAGGATGTCAGCCGCCAGCCCTGGAGAGAATTGGTAAATCTGGCTCCGTATGACAGATCATCAAGCTTAAAGAGACACTGAAGCGAAAAAATTTTTTATGATATTATGATTTGTATGTGTAGTACAGCTAAGAAATAAAACATTAAGATCAGATACATCTGTCTAATTGTTTCCAGTACAGGAAGAGTTGAGAAACTCCAGTTGTTATCTCTATGCAAACAAGCCATTAAGCTCCCTGACTAAAGGGGCCCATACACTCAGCCGATTTTCTGGCCGACCGATCGATCCCGATGTCAGAGTTTTATACCGCTTTAATAGCATGTCTGATAAGGCTGTCTGTTTTTTGTCAATGAATCCCCAGTGGTGTATGCAAAACCAGATATCTTGTATCTAAATTATATGTAATGTTTGAATCTGTTAAATACTGCATTTGTATAAAATGTTTCAGGTATTTTACCAAATGGTTTTCCTAATACTTTAAACACTAACATTAAGACATTGCAGTAATAAAATCTGACAATACAGCTCCTCCACCCCATTTTCATGTTATCTTATACTGTGTCATTTGTATCCATGAGGAATGCAATCCCACTTGCTTAAGTTTGGGTTTCTGAGATGAAAGAAGAATGTATAATAAAATGCACAAAATGGTAATATTGCCCAAACTATTCAAAGAAACAACATCCCCAGCCCTCTAACTCTCTGATCGCATAAGCAAATATAAAATGATAAAAGCTTTTTTTACTTAAAATGTAGTGAACTGCACACTGCATCCGTAATCTTCAGGGACGCCAAGATTTCTTTGTATCTTCAGAAACCTGCTGGATTTCATGTATGGTTGCACTAACTCACTGGCTCCAGCCTGCTGATCACCTGACACCTAACGGATAAACAGTAAAGGGGCCCATACACTCAGCCGATTTTCTGGCCGACCGATCGATCCCGATCGATCGATCGATAGATCGATTGCAAATCGGTTGGCCAATCGACCGATCGATGGCCGATTTCGATCGATTTCGATGGATTTCCATCGAACTGGCTGGGTGGAAAATTTAGGTCGATCTGATGAGATTGCTTATCAGTTTGCATTGGTCTTAATGGAAATCTGATGGCAAAAAAATGCCAACAGATCGAATTTCAATAGATTTCAAACTGAAATCTATTGGAATTCTATCATGGTAAAAAATGTTCTAAAAACGCATCAGATAGATCATCAGATGCATTTCTTATCTATCTGCTGCCAATCTGACGAGTGTATGGGCGTCTTAAGTCTTAGTCATGGAGAGGGCTGTTATCTGACTTTTATTATCTCAACTGTAAGTTAACTGTTTACTTTTTCTCTGCTAGAGGAGAGGTCATTACTTCACAGACTGCTCTGAAAAAATCATTTTGAATGCTGAGTGTTGTGTAATCTGCACATATTATAGAATGATGCAATGTTAGAAAAAACACTCTATACCTGAAAATAAAAGTATGAGAATATTTTCTTTGCTGCTAATCTTCTAGTACTTATTCATAGTACACAACCAATTCACTATATCATATTTTTTTTCCGCTTCAGTGTCTCTTTAAGGATAGAGCCCTACACAATTTTCCGCCATGAATTACTATTATTTTTTTATTATTATTCCTTTACTTTTTAACTTTGATGAAGGATACTTGAGTTTAATTGCAGACTCCGTGCTCAGCTGAACTGAGAAACAGGGTATATTGAATCACAGCCTTTCATGGCTATCTGTGCATGTGCTGAAGATGGCTGTGATAAAGAGTAGGACAAGTAGCACCAGTCTAAACAATGTGTTGGGCAGGAAAGGCAGGAAAAAAATCAAAAACAAAAAACTGCTGGTAAACCGGGCTGCACCCACTGGCTGAGTGTCACTAGTGGAAAGCACTAATGTCATTTATAGATCCAGTATGCTTGGTAGTACTTCAGCTGTGACTCATTGCCTATTGAACTGTTGAATTCCAGTGTATGCCTCTCCTGTGTATTTGTTCCTGAGTTTTGATCATTTCTTCACATATTACTTCATTTAAAGGCCAACTATCACAAATATTGTAACTTTTAAAATACATACATATAAATGTCCATGTCTCCTAGAGTAAAATGCACTGTAAATTAATTTTTTCTTATGTCGCTGTCACTTACAGTAGAAAGTGAAAATCTGACAGGTCCGCCAGGTTTTAGACTAGCCCATCTCCTCATGGGGTTTCTCGTTTTGTTTTGTTTTTTTTATTTACCAAAGCACTAACTGGACTGCAGCTGCTAAGTCCAACTGTCAAATAGTGTGCAAGTGAGTAGGGAAACTAGCTGACACCTTTGTATAGCTCAGTTCTAGGGAGAGCTTTTGTAGAAAAGAAATGTAATTTTGAAAATCTCCCATGAGGAGATTCCAAAATCTGTCAAGTATGTCAGCATTTGACTACCTACTGTAGGTGACTGTGACATAGGAAAAAAGTAATTTATAGTGCATTTTTACTCTGGGAGAAATTAACATTTTATTTGTATGTATTTTGAATTTTACATGTTTTCATGATAATGGTCCTGTAAATTATTCATTTGTGATAATGGCATCTCAACTGGACTTTGCAGTGTTTAGAAGAACTCTTACTGGTTGTGGTCTCCAACTGATGTAGAGAGAGATCAGAATATCATTCATTATAAGAGAAAACGGCCTGCAAAGTTCCACGACTTTGCAGATCGTGATTCTCCACAATGAATCTCCGCGCATCTCCGTCTCCAGAGAGGGGTGAATAGGAGGCAGCGATTGGCAGAGATTGACGGCGGAGGAGGCAGAGCTACAGCTCAAAGCTCTGCCTCTTCAAGGAAGTAAAGCCTTGCCAGTCCAGGAGCTTTGCAGGGCTATTTCTCTATTAATAAACCCTCGCTTTTCAGCGGGATTGCAGCAATTCCCTTTAGGCTATAATGTTAAACATGATTACATTAAAAAAATGAAAAAAAAATGAGACTTCAGAGTCTCTTTAATGCATGGAATGAACTTGAACTTGGATATAAAAAAAAAAAAAATCAAACAACATTAACACATCTTACCAACCGATAGCTGTGGACTTTTCTTAAGCTAATATCCCTTTTGCAGTCACAGTTACATGAATCCTTCAAGCCCATGTACACATGTAGTGTCGTGGTACTCTCCCCTGCCGCAGCTTGTCGCAGTGTCCATTAGACTCTATGAGAAGGGTCACAGTACCCAGTAAAGAAGTGACTCATCTCTATTCTGTACTCCGTACTCAGTGTGTGCTGAAAGAGATCTGCAAAGGGACAGCAGACGGGAATGGAAAGGGATTCTACTTACTACCTTACAGCTCTAACTGTTAGAGGAATTTGGGGGAGAGACGTAAGGATTAGTAACCAGTTACAACATACACGGGCCCCTATGCTATTAACTTTTCCTCCTGAGTTTTCTTCTAGGTGATATTTTCACACATTTACCCTTATTCAATTCACTTTTTCTCCTACATTTTCTCATAGGAGATAATTTTTCATCCTCTGTTTAACCACTTATCCGCCCGGGTACAGTATATCTACGCTCCTTTGGACTTATACGCACCCCCCCCCCCCCGCCGCTGCCGCCGCTGTTCGTGCTCCCGCTCGCACTCCCGTGATCGTAGTCGCCGCTGCCCGCTCGCCCGGAGATCAATGAACGGGAAAATACATTCCCGTTCGTTGATCTCTGCCCCCGCAATGATCAGCATGCTTCTATGAGAAGCAGCCGCTCAATGTGAAAAAACTCAGTTTCCCAGCCTCCCTTCCTGCAAGCGTCCTTCCGACGCTTGTAGGACGCCTGTAAAAAAAAAAAAAAAGTAATACTACACCCAAACACATTTTTCACATACAAATACAATATTATCACTATTAAATTTAACTCATTAACTCCCACACTCCCCAAATGTTACCAATATTTTTTTTTGTAATATTAAAATAAATTTTAAAAAATTACAATAAAAAAAAACTTAAATAGTTACCTTAGGGACTGAAATCTTTAAATATTTATATCAAGAGGGTATAACAGTGTTACTTTATAAACTACTACTACTTGTAATTAGGGATAGACGCAAAACTGAAAAAAATGCACCTTTATTTGCAAATAAAATATTGGCGCCAAACATTGTGATAGGGACATAATTTAAATGGTTTAATAACTGGGACAAATGTGCATATAAGTTACATGGATTTTAATTATAGTAGCATGTATTATTTAAAAACTATAATGGCAGAAAACTGAAAAATAATGTTTTTTTTTCCAAATGTTTTCCTATTTTCCCATTAAAACACATTTAGAATAAAATAATTCTTGACATAATGTACCACCTAAAGAAATCCTAATTGGTGGTGAAAAAAACAAGATATAGTTCATTTTATTGTGATAAGTAATGATAAAGTTATAGGCGAATGAATGTAAGGAGCGCTGAAAGGAGAAAATTGCTCGGATGCTGAAGGGGTAAAACCCCTCAGTTGTGAAGTGGTTAAAATTACTTTTTAGCACTCTGCAATTAAAAAGTACTGAAAAGTAAGTGAAAAAGTGCTGTCAAAATTATTCTGAGCATGCTAACGACTTAAATGGCAGTTTATTGATAAGGTGTAAAAATACCATCTAGGAGAAAACTTAGGAGAAAAAGTAAATTGCATGAGGTCCCTTGTCAGTAAAATGCCTTTCACACCACCAGCAAGCAAGAAAAATCATATTGACAGTACTTTTTCACCTACTTTTTGGTATTTTTTTCAATTGCAAAGCGCTGAGAAGTTATTTTAAGCCGGATATAAAAAAAATATATCCTAGGAGAAAACTCAGATTAAAAAACTAATTGTATGCAACCTTATTTGTTAACCCTTTAGTAGACAATGTATTCAGAGGCTTGCAAGTGCTTAGTACTGCTGTATGTGTATTTCTGGCCTCTTGTCACTAGAGGACAGTGTGAGACTATAACAGAGGACTTCTGCTTCCAGTTTCTATATGTTCTGTTAGTAGAGGGAGATCAAAGCATTCCATGAATTTACAGCACAACGAGTTCTGCTGACTGAGGTCAAAAGCAGTGCACTTTTCTCAAACGAGATAATGCTATTGAAGCTGCAAGTGGATTAACCTTCTGCACACTACAGTTCACTTTTGATTATAAATATTATTAGTTCTTGTTCATGTATTGCAGGTGTGGCATGAGTGATATAAATATCCTTTATAAAGAAGGTTCCACTCCCTGTATTTGTTTACAGTTGTGTTCTCCAGTCACCCAGGGAGCAGTCACATTAGCTGGTGTGAAATCCTGCCCTTTCTCTTGGTAATGCAGCTAGAATTTTTACATGTAGCAGATGTACTTTCAGTTGATCTGCTGCATTTTGTCAAGTCTTCCCCATGAAGACATCTCGCTTATTTACAGACCTCTTTGACTGCGAATAGGTTACAACAGTTTAATTTGTAAGCGAGACAAAGGTTAGAACAGATGAGTGCATTGATTCCACTTTATATCTATCTGTTTGAAAGCCATATAAACTAATACACCTTTACACCTGGGGCTGATTTCAAGGCGCCAGCACAGTCACATTTCAGAAGAACTGGCTGATGAAAAGGTCACAGATTATTTCACTTGTAGCGGTGCAGCACTCGCACTTTATGGCTACAGAAGCAATTTATCCTTCACAGATACGGCGACCACAGAAAAGGCGTCATCCTTCCCATTGAGTTAGCACCTGTTCAGGTTACAGATGGAGTCCTGTGATCCCAGAGGATCTTGTGGTTATCCTGATTTTTCCATTCTTCTTGCTGATCACTAAGCAGCCTATGAGACGCGACTTTCTCTGCATGCCAGATTAGCATCACAAAGGCCTATTTGCATGTGGACACTCTGTTGCTAGTCGCAAGATAATCAAATGGGACAAGCGCAGAATAGTAATTGGAGAGGCTTTGAATTCCTGGACCAGGAGGGAAAACTGTGAATTTCTCCGCTAATTTATTAATTTATGCTTGTGTAGTAAGTATGCAGCATGCATGCTAAGGATCACACAGGTCATTAGAGTCAAAGGGAATCTTATCCATCATGTCAGGCTTGCTGAGTGTTGCGTGCTTCGTGCCATTACAGATTCTGGTAGCTACCCCAGATTGTTCAAGTGTGAACTGTTTGATGAGCCGCCTTTGTTTTTCCATTTTTTTTCTCTTTCATTTTGTATTCAAAGACAACGTTGTGGAATGCATGCAGCAGGAGTCCATTAACAAGGCCAGCAACCTTACTTTGTATCTTTCTTGCTTATTACTGACCGCATCACAAAAGCGGATTCTCTTGAAGAGAAAGTGTTGGCCATGTATCTTGGTGAAGTACATCCTCTATTCATAGCTTTGGTATTTAGATTGTTGTTTGGGTGTTTTGTCCGCTGTCACGTCAAGGATCCATCTAAATCAAGCACCCATCCTGGGTAATTTAGTAGTATCACATTCTAATCATTTTTGATGCTTCTGTAATTCGTACATCCTACTGATATAAAACAAAAATAGTGCACTATGAATAATACATGACAAATCTTGTTTTAAAGGCATGTTAAAGTATAACTCTAATAAAGTGTGGCCAACAATATAGCCAGGTTAAATACCAACACCTTGCTGTATCGTAATTGTTTTTAGTAGATCCAGCTGATCATCCTACATTTTTGACAACAATTTTGAACAAACAGAACACGATTTTGAACAAACAGATAAGAGGAGGTTCCCTCTGGGTTTATCTGTTTTATTTGTAAACATAATCTTCTAGCGAAGAAGACTTGTTTTAGCCTTGCTTGACCTGACCTGCTTTGGGGCTTGCTATACTTAGTGTAGCAAGTCCAGGGCTGGGAATGGGATTGACATGTGCAGCAATGTTCATCAGGGCAGGGATCAACGTGTGCAGAGTTCTCCATCATTTGTCAGCATCAAGAGGATATGGCGTGGGGTAATTTCTAAAGGGGTACAGTCATGGGACTAACCAAAAGTAAGTATATATGGTTAAAAAAATGGCAGGGACAGTTCTCTCATGAAGCAAGGTGAAACATTTGCATCAGGTGCAGAGATTACAGGGGCAGAATGTTTATACTGTGTGTTTATACTTACAGCATGCAGTCAGAGTAGGAGAAGAAGCGAGAGAACAGCAAGCAAGTTGAAAAGGACAGAATTGGGGAAAAGCAGCTTGTTGTGCTATGTGAGGAGTCTGACAGTGAATGAGGAGGGGGAGACAGGAGAACAGCAGTGTTCTATTTGCCTTGCACAGCAGCCATTCATCCAGTGTGTTATTGCATGGAGCTGCAGCATGCCATGTCTCAAGTTGTTGCATATGCTCCCTTGCTAACTGAAAAGATTAAATGAAGCAGAGTAAATTGTTGGCTGCTGTGCTGTCATTCCAAAATGGGGGGGGGGGGGGGGGGGGAGAGGGTTGAGCATCCTCATAAGGTCCTTTAGTGTTCTTAAGTAATTAGAAATACATACCTTTTGGTACTCACACAACAGTATCCTCGGTAATGATCTACCGCCATATCCTCTTGATACCCGCCGAACAACAGAGGATGCTGCATGCGTAAATCCTTGCTACATGACCAAAGAACAGCGCCGCACACGTCGATCACATTCCCAGCCTTGGACTTGCTACACTAAGTTCAGCAAACCCCAGAGCAATGACATTCTCTGAGTTCTGCAAGCTTTAAAAAAACATGTTTCCCTTTGTATTAAAAATCGATTTTCTCAAAAAGGTTTTCTTTTTGAAGAAAATCAATTTCTACTTGTTCCCACAGTTTTCCTTAACCTCTTGCCGACCGCGTCACGCCGATGGGCGTGGCCGCGGCGGCAGACCCAGGACCGCCTAACGCCAATTGGCGTAAAGTCCTGGGGCTCTGTTTTGCAGGAGATCGCGCGCAGGCTGCGCGCGCATCTCCTGCTTGGGGGGCAGAGCTCCGCCCCACCTTCAGTCTACGAGTGGAGACTGTTAGACGGCGATCTCGCCGTCTATTTACATGGTGCAGCGATGCGATCAGCAGCAGCGCTGCACTGGGGACAGCCGTGTGACACGGCTGTCCCCCTTGGGAACAAGAGAGCGATTGGCTCTCATAGGCAGAAGCCCATGACAGCCGATCGCCATAATTGGCTGGCTGTAGGGAGGTAGGGAGGAAGGGAGGGAAGGGATTTAAAGAAACAGGGTTTTTTTTTTAAAAAAAGGACAATAACATTTATACAAAAAAAAATAAACATGGGGGAGCGATCAGACCCCACCAACAGAGAACTCTCTTGGTGGGGAGAAAAGGGGGGGGGGGATCACTTGTGTGCTGTGTTGTGCGGCCCTGCAACTTGGCCTTAAAGCTGCAGTGGCCAATTTTACTGAAAATGGCCTGGTCACTAGGGGGGCTTCGCCCTGCAGTCCTCAAGAGGTTAACATACCCTGCAAATTGATGATAGTGATCTAACATGTATGAGGGCTTTGCTATTAACCACTAAAGTTGGTAGCCATGGCGATCTGTTAATAACCTTTAATAAAGCGTTTGCGTAAAATACATATTTTTTGGCAAATATTTTGCCATTGATCTTTCTCTGCCGTGCAACTGTCAGGGTTTTTGGACACTTTGCACACATTTTTTTTTTTTAAATCGTGGCTGCAGAAATCTTTTGAAAGTTTTAGAAATTCACCTGCCATTAAAGTCAATGGGGCTTGCTTTGTTCCATCACTAGAAAGGAAGGATGTATACTGCAGCCCCGCAATGTGTGTTACCTATGAGGCAATATACACGGGCTTTGTAAACTAGGACACAGGAACAATTGTTTGGGTTTGAAGGAAAACTGTAACAAGGGATATGGAGGCTGCCATATTTATTTATTTTTAAGCAATACCAGTTGCCTGGCTATGCTTCTGATTTTTTTCCTCTAATACTTTTAGCCACAGACCCTGAACAAGCATGCAGCAGATCAGATGTTTCTGACATTATTGTCAGATCTGACAAGGGTAGCTTGCTGCATGCTTCTTTCTGGTGTGATTCAGACACTACTGCAGCCAAATAGACCAGCAGGGCTGTCAGGCAACTGGTATTGTTTAAAAGGAAATAAATATGGCAGCCTCCATATTCTTCTCGTTACAGTTATATTTGTAGTATAATAAAGTTAAAAAAAAAACTGTTTAAAAATGTGACTAAGAAATATATGATTGGTCAGTTCAGTGGTAAATAAGGTGTGGCCAAATGCAAAATAATGCCCTTAAAAATGAATACATGAAGAGGAACAGTGGTGGAAATAAATTAATGATTACAACTGCTTACTTTTTTTTGTTACTTACAATATTCATAAATAAGGAATTTAGTCACTGTAAGGCCTCTTGCACACTGCAAGTGATTCCGATTCAGATTCCGCTTTTTAATCAGTTTTTACATCCAATTCAGATTCCGATTTGCAGTTTGCTCCCTGCACACTGCAAATCGGAATCTGAATTGGATGTAAAAACTGATTAAAAAGCGGAATCTGAATCGGAATCACTTGCAGTGTGCAAGAGGCCTTAATCTTTCCTCTCCCTGATTTACACTCTGAAATGTATCACAGGTGGGAACCTCTTTAGTCGTTTCAGGTGCAGCTCTGGAGAATGTTTCTGAGAATTCCAGAGCTAGTACAAAATATACATGGTCTCCCAGAATGCTTTGGGGATGGAGAATTCCGCATAGCTGACCAGCCTAGGCTAAGCATCACTGGGAGGGCTGGGTTTTATTCAATATACATCAATAAATAGGTATAGGATATGTTTGTGATCCTGAAAATTAACATGAAAGTGGGTATCCTCCTGAATAACTTACTGCATTCTACTATATAGCATGAGGCCTCTTTCCCACCGTCTTGGGAAACGCTGCTCAATCTGACGTCCGACTTCAACACCACCATGCGTTGCGTTAGGGGCACGTTATGCGACCTTAACGTCCCCTAAAACGCAACGTCTTGTTGCGTTTTAGGGGGCGTTAAGGTCGCATAACGTGCCCCTAACGCAACGCATGGTGGTGTTTAGGTTGGACGTCAGATTGAGCAGCGTTATGCGGGTCTTGGTGCGCCGTTTTCATTCTATCCTGGGAGGTCCGGATCTTTTCAATGATTCTGATGATTCGAATCGGATCATTGAAAAGATCCGGATCTTTGAACTGAATCTTTGAATCATTTTACTAGGGAAGCAGGAAGCAGGGGTGCAGCAGAGTGAGAGGTGCAGTAGAATTAGGTCACATTAAGGGTGCTAATGGGGAAGGAAGAGATGCAGCAGGAAGATTGTGCTTGTGCACAGAAGCTGCAGTTCCTGTTTCTTCCAGACATCCACTGTGAACTGAATCCTTCATTATGATGATCCGGATCATTCAACTCACAAAAAAGATCCGGATCAAAGATCTGAATTGTTCATGATCTGGACAACACTACAGTGCAGTGAATATTAATTAGCCATGTGGCTAGGAATAATAGCAGACTCTCCCCTTACTGAGCATGTGCAAGCAGTGTAACGCAGCAAAGTACCAGTATAACGCACAGCATGCTGCACTTTCATTAAACGAGCAGCGTTATACTCTAACGCAACGTGGGCACTGTAAACAGCACATTGATTTTTCATTACTGTGCGTTGGGCTGCATTATAGGCTGCTGTAACGTGGGACTTTAACGTCCCACTGTGAAAGCAGCCTGACAGTGCTTCTGTAAATTAATAATAGATACAAATTATATAGGTAGAAAAAAACAACGTTTTGTAAAAAATAATACATTTTAATGGCTAACTAATAGAGTTAAATGATGCAAGCTTTCTGGGATCTAGTCCCCTTCTTCAGGCATATTTCCAGTAGCTAAAGTAAAACACTGATGCAGATAATGGTAAACACGAAGATGACAGTTGTGCTGGTTAAGGTGCCCATACACTCGTCAGATTGGCAGCAGATAGATAAGAAATGCATCTGATGATCTATCTGATGCGTTTTTAGAACATTTTTTACCAGGATAGAATTCCAATAGATTTCAGTTTGAAATCTATTGAAATTCGATCTGATGGCATTTTTTTTGCCATCAGATTTCCATTAAGGCCAATGCAAACTGATAAGCAATCTCATCAGATCGACCTAAATTTTCCACCCAGCCAGTTCGATGGAAATCCATCGAAATCGATCGAAATCGGCCATCGATCGGTCGATTGGCCAACCGATTTGCAATCGATCTATCGATCGATCGATCGGGATCGATCGGTCGGCCAGAAAATCGGCTGAGTGTATGGGCCCCTTTACTGTTTATCCGTTAGGTGTCAGGTGATCAGCAGGCTGGAGCCAGTGAGTTAGTGCAACCATACATGAAATCCAGCAGGTTTCTGAAGATACAAAGAAATCTTGGCGTCCCTGAAGATTACGGATGCAGTGTGCAGTTCACTACATTTTAAGTAAAAAAAGCTTTTATCATTTTATATTTGCTTATGCGATCAGAGAGTTAGAGGGCTGGGGATGTTGTTTCTTTGAATAGTTTGGGCAATATTACCATTTTGTGCATTTTATTATACATTCTTCTTTCATCTCAGAAACCCAAACTTAAGCAAGTGGGATTGCATTCCTCATGGATACAAATGACAAAGTATAAGATAACATGAAAATGGGGAGGAGGAGCTGTATTGTCAGATTTTATTACTGCAATGTCTTAATGTTAGTGTTTAAAGTATTAGAAAAACCATTTGGTAAAATACCTGAAACATTTTATACAAATGCAGTATTTAACAGATTCAAACATTACATATAATTTAGATACAAGATATCTGGTTTTGCATACACCACTGGGGATTCATTGACAAAAAACAGACAGCCTTATCAGACATGCTATTAAAGCGGTATAAAACTCTGACATAAAATTCAATAAAATCATGTTTTCCTACTTTTTATATCACATACAGCTATGATATTTGCTTTTGTGCATAAGTATTATTATTCACTTAGCAATTACACATTCCCAAATTCCCATTTTTTTGCTCTGAGAGCTGCAATTACATTTTAATCATAACTGTTGTATTTCTATTGTATTGTACCCAGGAATGATTTCTGAGTACCTCTCTGTGTTCTGGAGTGTCTGCACAGTCAGAGAAGTGTTTACATTCCTCACTTGAAACAATGAAGTAAACACAAGATAATGTTAAACACAAGATAAACACTAGTTCGGATGCGGGCTGTCCCTGCAGGGAGCTTAAGAAAAGGTGGCCATAAACTTATAGATTTGCAGCAGATTCGACCATCAGTGTGCCACATACTAGGAACAGATTCCCAATAGATTTCTGAATGAAATCTATTGGAAATCTATCTAAATCAGGGGTGCCCAATAGGTCGATCGCGATCTACCGGTAGATCGCGACCGCCTAATCGGTAGATCGCGGCCTCTTGGCCGCGTCCCATTGAATTTAGCAGCCAGCAGCTGTATATCGCAGTTTTCGCTGCCGGCCGCTGGAGGAGAGCGCCTGGCCAATCAGGGGAGGGGAGGAGAGAGCCTGGCCAATCAGGGGAGGGGAGGAGAGAGCCTGGCCAATCAGGGGAGGAGAGGCGCACAGCCAATCAGGGGAGGAGAGGCGCACAGCCAATCAGGGGAGGAGAGGCGCGCAGCCAATCAGGGGAGGAGAGGCGCGCAGCCATTCAGGAGAGGAGAGGCGCGCAGCCATTCAGGAGAGGAGAAGCGCGCAGCCATTCAGGAGAGGAGAGGCGCGCAGCCATCCAGGAGAGGAGAGGCGCGCAGCCAATCGGGTGGAGAGGCGGAAAACGTCCGAGTTCCGACTCCACTCACGCTGCCCTCCGGAGCCAGGCCTGAAGACCTGGACGCCACCGGCCCTATATCCAGGTAACCTATACTGAAGGGACCTGTACCCGGCTAACCTATACTGAAGGGACCTATAACCTGCTAACCTATACTGAAGGGACCTATACCCTTCTAACCTATACTGAAGGGACCTATACCCGGCTAAACTATACTGAAGGGACCTATACCCAGCTAAACTATACTGAAGGGACCTATACCCGGCTAACCTATACTGAAGGGACCTATACCCGGCTAAACTATACTGAAGGGACCTATACCCGGCTAAACTATACTGAAGGGACCTATACCCGGCTAGCCTATACTGAAGGGACCTATACCTAACTACATTTCCGGGGGGGGAAGGTGCATTTGAAACACCGGTAGATCTCCTGGCCTCGGCGAATTTTAAAGTAGCTCGCGAGCCGAAAAAGTGTGGGCACCCCTGATCTAAATGCATTATTGGACCATTAGATCCAATGCAACTCTATTGCTGGGCATACATGGTTCGTTTATGCGCCGGTATCGAGCCAGCGGCTCGATTCTGGCGTGTCACCGCTCGTCCGCGCGTGCGCACAGATTTTTTTCGTTTTTTTCTATTGTCCACCCGCGGGGATCGAGCGCGGTATCGATCCGCCGTGGTGATCGGACAGGTTGGATCTTATCAATCGAGCCATCAGCGGCTCGATTGATAAGAACTATCTAACCATGTATGCCCAGCATATGGGCCATCTGCTGGCAGCAGATCGACCTAGATCTTCCATCCTGTCAGATAGATCAAATACATCGAAATCAATCAAAATCGGCCACAAATCGATCGATCGGGGAATTTGATAGATTTGATTTCTGATCGATCGATTCTATAGATTTGATTGATCGATCGATGGCTGAAATCGACAATTGTATGTGCCCCTTAAGTCCTGTGTTTAACTAGTTGAATACTGTTCAAGAAAAAGAATGTGGTAGTATATAATATGCTGCAAATAATCTTTTAGAGCAAAAATGCTGGATTTCATTTCGCTTTAAGGCAAACCCGTTGTGTTTTATTTACAGGCACTGTCACTGCTTTATTTTTAGAAGTAATTCATTCTCTCATTTCCATGCCATAGCTTCAGTATTTAGAGAGTTAGTGACACAGAACAATCATGCAGGTTGGGACTTCTTCTTATTCCATTGGCTGCCTGGTTGCTCCAGGTCAGTGACTTGCTTAGTCAATAGCTTGCTAAGTTTCTGACTAACCATAGAGCTAGCGACTTAACAGCATAGTTGTTCTGTAGCTACTTTAAATGACAATACTATGGCAATGAAAATAATCTGTATCAGAAATCATTGTGTACTCAAACTTTGGTGCCTTTATCACAATCTTTCCACATCAAAGCGGAGCAGATAAAAATGGTGCCAGAGGCCTATCGGGGGTCCTTTAGGCATGGGGAGAGGGGTAAGGTTAGGTGCCACCATGGAAGTTTTAGGGTTAGGAAGCACCAGGGTGGTCCTTAGATTGAGGCATCACGAGGGGAAATTTTAGGACTAGGCTGCACTAGGGGGTTCCTTAGTGTTAGGCACCACCAGGGGGTTTTAGGGTTAGGCACAGTCAGGTGGAATCAGTTAGTGTTAGGCATCGAGGTGGAGGGCTAAAGTTAGGACAAGGTTCAGTTTTAGTAAAATATTGATAAAAGTTGTTTAATATTACTGTATGTTTACCCACTTGAGGACTGTAGGGTTACACCCCTCTAGTGACCTCCCAGGCTATTTTTTACTAATTGGTGCTCTGCAGCTTTAATTGCTTGCTGCAGAGCCATACAACTGAGCACATAAATGAGTCTTGTCCCCTTTTCTGCCCACCAACAGAGCTCTCCCTTAGTGGTCTCTGGTCTATGCTGCAGGGTTTTGTTTTTTATTAATGTAATTGTCATTTTTTAAAAATTTTACTATTTTTTTTAAGTATCCCCTCTAGGCCCCCCCCCCCCCCCAACCTGCCAGCCAATGACAGCGATCGGCTCTCATAGGCATCAGCCTATGAGAGCCGATCGCTTTTGAGCCTCTCTAGGGGACAACCGAGTGACACGGCTGTCCCCGGTACAGTGCTGCTGTAGATCGCAGCACTGTACAATGTAAATAGACGGCGTCTATCCATCTCCTAGCGACGATCGCCACTGGGAGACTGATGACAGAAAAGAGCTCCTTCATTCAAGCAGAGATGCGTGCACCCCACCCCAGGACTTGACGCCTTTCGTTGTTAGGCAGTCCTGGGGCTGCCACCTTCCCAACACCGATCGGTGTTAGGCAGTTGGGAGGGGGTTAAAAAGCACAATGTGTTTTTTTTATGTTAGCCTTGTTAGAATGTACAAGATCACCCAAATCTTGGAGTTGAGGTAGAGCAGGATATGATAGGAGCAGGAAGGGAATGATACTGCATAAAATTGGGGATGATAAAGAATGGAGCATGGACCGGGTGGGAGTGGATAAAGAATTGGATGAGGACTAGAAGGGAATGAAAAATAAAATTGATAAGGCTGTGGGGATAGATTTAAATTGAACATGATGGGTGGTAATGGAGGCTAGATTATGTCCCTGAACAAACCTAGCTGCATCTCCTTTCCTGAAACATTTGGCAGATATTGCCATCAGCAATGGGTTTTCCACCCAAGCATGCTTGTTCATAGCTTTATTTACTTTGGTCCTCTCTATTCTCTCACAAGTTTAGGAGGGGGAGTGATTGGTAAGCTACATCATTACATGGAGAGAAGGGAGTAAGTCCAAAGGTCCAGCTACTTCTGTGGATGTTCCTAGGCTTGACACCTACATGTTTAAAATGACTGATGATTGGAGGAGATGCAGATGAACAGATTAAGGGAAGGTGTCTGATCCTGTGTTTGAGGAGAACCTTTTTGTTTACAAAAAGGCTACCACATTTTATGTAAAGCGAAGCCGAGGCGGCAAAAAATTAAAAAAATAGTTACAGATAAAATTTAAAAAATTGTTACTTACAGATACCTAAGAAGAAGAAAGCTTCTGGATCCTCCAAAGGCTTTGCACATCCTGCACCAGATCACTGCTGCTGCCTGGGTCATGCTTGACCTTCGCACCCGCACCCCTCTTCATGCAGGTGTGCAGCCATACTGTGCCTGCATATGTATGGCTGTGCCTGCGCATTAAGCTCATATACGAGCGGCTTTGGCCTTATGTGCAGGGACATACTCAGATAGGTGCAGGGAGCGCAGCCATGAACAAGCTCTTGTCAGATATGTTGTGGGAGTCGACGGCAATGGTGGGTGCCAGGAGAATGTAGGATGCCTTTGCAGGATTAAGAGGCTTCCGTTTTATCAGGTAAGTATCTATTTTTTTATGCTGCCTCGGGTACACTTTAAAGTACCATATTATCACTGCACCATATCAATGTAAAAAAGTAATTCACAGTGAATTTTACTTTGGGACAACTGTACATGGTATATGTATGCCTACACATAGATTCTACAGTCTACGTGTATTTCTTTTTGTCCTAGTAACTCCTAGGAGTAAGTAAACTCATAAAGGAATTTTGTTGTCAGTCTTAGCAACACCATTTTTAGAAGCCATCTTTATTTACAGTGAATTAAAATCTTGACTGATTGCCAGTGGTTACTCCATATTTTATATCAGTGCTGTTGTTCTATTAATCTACTGAGTAATACTAAGTCATCTGAAGATGTGGAGCCTACAACAAGGGAGTGAAAGACACAGGTACCCCTTGTGACTCTGTAGTCTACTTCAGCCTCCTTCACAATCATTGCAATCTTCTAGTTCCACATTATAAATGAAGCAAATACTCATATTACTTGCATATGCAATGCCAGTAAAGTACCGGTACATCATTGCATTTAATTGGTTATAAAGTTGCTTGGCTGGAAATCATGAGGTTTCAGAGATTCAATTATTGTAGCTTACATTCTCATATTAAACACTTATATTTGATCCCGTTTTAACACTGTATTGTTCCACAGCTGGTTATCAAACTGCAGTGTTTTGCAGGTACTATTTACATCTGAATTGGCTTTGGGAATATGTAGACCCCAGAATGCTAACGAGATCAGCATACAATCTACTGTATGTGACAGTCTGTACCTACAGCTACTTAGCCTCATGTCTCAATTAAAATGCAAAGAGGCACATGCTTTGGTAACAAACACAAATTTTATATATATATATATATATATATATATATATATATACATACGCATAAGGAAGCAGAACAGGAAGCATAATGGTCTTTGACAACCTTGTGATGCCAGTAGTATTGGTTATGCAAAATAAACACGCAAGAGTAACATCAAATAAATCAGTTTGCCAGTATGTCTCTATAATCTGGCCTTGGCAGTGCATTAAATCTTGCATATTACATACAAATGAGAGCTGATTTAGCAAACACTTTTGGAATTTTTACAAAAGCATTGACTGATACTGACTTGTAGAATCATTTAGGGCCCGTTTCCACAAGAGCGAATCTGCATGCGATTCCTGCATGCAGATTCACATAGACAATACAAGTGGAGGGACTGTTTCCACTTGTCAGGATTTCTGAGCGTTTTTCTGTGCAGAAAAAATCTGCAGGACAGAGCCAACAGAATTTGCATACCGCATACCGCTATGCAATTCGCATACAATGTATTTAATAGGAAATTCGCATGTGGTTTTGGTATGCGAATTTTCATGCAAATTTGCATACGATTTCGCATATAAACAATAGAAAAGCACACAGGCACTGCCATGGTTAAATTCGCATACATAGTCATCCATGTGAAATTGTATGCGAATTCACATGAAAATGTGCATACAACCGAATGCAAAATTCACATCCGCATGCAAATTTTTTCCGCGGCGAGGCTTTTGGATGTGTGGTGTAACTACACTTTGATTTTTACATCAACCTAGCAAACCTGTCTATTTCTTTTAGACAAATAGAGCATTATTTTGATGATATACTCGTATACATGTTAATATATTTTTTCAGAAACAACAGAAAATTGATTTTCAGTGGCTACAAATATGTAAAATCAGATCCATGGAAATTCTTAAAAATCTAGAATGCATTTTTCCATTTGCTGGGAAAACTACTAAATATCTGTGCTTTTATTTTATTTATGTATTTATTGTATTTATAAAGTGCAAACATATTACGCAGTGCTGGACATTAGTTAAGGTTATAAACAATATTTAGGGGTGACATTACAACAATAAGACAGTACAGGAATACATGCAAACCAGATCACGCAGCACAGTATGAGCACAAGGTACTGCTTAGTCAGTCACTGGATGGGGACATGAAGATTAGGCCAGTCGAGTTCACTCAAGAGTTCACTCAGATCGACAGGATGGGTGTACAGCGTCGGTAATGGAGGTGCATGAACAGGTAGGAGACACAAGGTGGAGGACCCTGCCGGAGGCTTACAATCTAGAGGGAGAGGTAGGGACACAAAAGGTAGGGGACCAGAGTTCAGCTGCAGGTTTAGAGCACCAGTGGTAGGCCAGAGTGCAAAGGTGCAATTGAGGGCCTTTTTGAAGATGTTGAAGGAGGGCACAGCCCTAAGGGTGGGTAAGTAGGGAGTTCCATAGTGTTGGAGCAGTCCTGGAGTCGTGCATGGGATTGGTGATGGGGGGGGTCGGTCATGCGATGTTCATTGGAGGTGTGGAGTGAGCGGCTAGGTGTCTACCTCTGAGTAAGATCGGAAATGTAGGTTGGGCAGGTTTTGTGGACAGATTTGTAGGCCAGACACAGTATCCTGAATCTGATTCTGGTCTGGATTTTATCACATTTTATGAAAAACTAGTTGACCTAAGCCCGTTTAAAAATGGACTCTATTTATCTTCATGCCGCCACTGCCACCAGTCAGTGTGCACACGCCTGCCGCGCAAGTGTGCGCCCGCCCGCCGTACACACATCCGCCTGCTCAGCTGGCTGGCCCGTCCGCCCTGTGTCCTGTCCCAACGGCAGTCAGTGCTTGACATGTGCAGTAGCGCAAAAGCACTGACACAGGGACAGATTATATAGGATGTCATTGTCGTTCATCTGTTCCTCCATGTACAAGTGCATCTCACCTCTTTCCCCAATACAAGTGCATCCATCTCTGATACTTCCATCTTAATAAAATTTAGCCACAACTCCCTTTACATGTAGTCACAATTTGCCCCCATGAATCAGCCAACCTCTCTCTTCCACTCCCCTTTATATAAGTGTGGGCAAGAGCCCCCACCCCTCCACCTTATTATAAGTGCAGTTATTCCCCACCCCCTTAATTAAGCCATTTTGTCTCTCATCTCTTCTTATTCCCCTAAACATATGCAGATGTGTGCCGCAGGAAAGCACAGGCATATAGTGGATGTTAACCCTTAAACTTCATTTGGCTGCAGGGCTGAATTTTTCCTGCCAGTGGGGAAGAGTGCCTTCCCCAGCCTGGCAGGCTCAGCAGGGTAAGTGGTGGCAGAGTAGGGGTGGTGACAGGAAGCTCTCATACATACCTGTCAGGACGGCTGGATCAGCTTCTTTTTCCTCCACCGTGATGGCGATGTACTCGCAGCAGGTCTTCTTGGTTCCTATCACATGATACGTCATGTGATCGTTATTCAGGAGACTGTGACAGCGTTACAGCGCCACCCACTGGTGATAGAAAGGTAATGGAAGAGTCTCTTCTGTCACCCCTCTTCCACCACCGGGTGGGGCTGTAATGATTGCTGACACCGTCTCCTGGATCTCGATCACGTCATATCATGTGAGCGGATGTGATCGAGACCCAGAAGACCTGCCGAAAGTTCAGCCGTTAGAGGAAGAAAAGAAGCTGTTTGGAGCAGTTAAATATAACTTCTTATTGCCTGCCTCGCACTTGATTGGCTGCACTAGGCAGCCAAAGGAGATAAGCCAACAGAGGCTGTCACTGCACAAGCAGCTTCAAATGAAGCATTTCATTTGAAACTGCCATTGGGTTAAAAAATGTACACATCCATGTTAAAATGCCAGGTTTTTGTTAGTTTCCTTTAGTGTGGCCGTTCACCTATCCTTTTGTGTCCTACCCGATCATACACCTCCATTACTGTGCACCCATGCTAAGCATTTGAGTGAACCTAACTTGCCTAATCTCCATGCTCCCATCCAGTGACTGACTAAGCATTACCTTGTACTCATACTGTGCTGTGTGATTTGGTTTTCTTGTATTCATGTATTGTCCGATTGCTGTATGTGACCCCTAAATATTGTCTGTAACCTAAATTAATGTCCAGCGCTGCGTAATATGTTGGCGCTTTATAAATACAATAAATAATAATAATAATATCCTTATTTGGATGAATTGGAGTAATTGTCAAAGGTGAAATTCGTCTTCATTTTCAGCTTTGTAGCAGACACCTGAAGGCTTTGAAGCTAAAGTGACTGGTCTTTGTAAATGTTCATAATCCCTTACACTTTGACTAAAGCCCCAGTTAAAGAAAAGCAACCCTAAAACAAGATGCTAATACCACCATGCCTCACTGTGGGTATGGTGGTCCTCTTGTAAGTTGCTCCATATTTTAAAATTGTTGACAAAAAGTTCAAACTTGGTCTCTTTAGATCGAAAAACATTTTCATTAGTGCTGCTCGGATACCCCTTTTCAAAATCCGATAAGGAATAAGGAACTGTACCAGGTTGGAGGATTTTGAGGCTGAAGCAGAGACACTGCAGAACAGGATTGAGGTTAAAGGGTACCCCCAGGAGATCATTCTTGAGGCTAAAGACAAAGCAAAGAACACTGTGAGATTCAACCTACTAGAAGAAAGAGTACAATCAAAGGACCTAGTTTCCAAGCATCCTAATGTAATAATGAATTATTCCTCTCAAGCGCATAAAGTTAGGAGGATTGTGGGGAAATACTGGAGAATCTTGAGGGAAGATCCTATACTTACTCCCATGTTACCAGAAAACCCGAGTATTATCTTCAAAAGATCAAGGAATTTGGGCAATATTCTAGCCCCCACTGTGAAGACTCCTCACGTTAAGAAGCAACAAGGTTACTTTAAGAAATGTGGGTTCTGCAAAGTCTACAGAGAAACGGGCTTGCCAGTTGAAAAATGGATAAGGTAATCTCAACCTCCAACAGGGAACACTTCAATATTAAGGATGTTATGAACTGCAATACTACGGGGGTTATTTATTTGTTAACATGCCCCTGCTCCATACTATATGTAGGAAGAACTAAGTGCCCATTAAAAGAAAGATTGGGGGAACACTGCACTAATATAAGAAAAGGCAACAAGAAACATCCATTGTAAACTCATTACAAATCACAACACAACTACTCCTTTAACCACTTGAGGACCTAGGGCTTTCTACCCCTTAAGGACCGGCCACTTTTTTTCCATTCAGACCACTGCAGCTTTCACGGTTTATTGCTCGCTCATACAACCTACCACCTAAATGAATTTTGGCTCCTTTTCTTGTCACTAATAAAGCTTTCTTTTGGTACTATTTGATTGCTCCTGCGATTTTTACTTTTTATTATATTCATCAAAAAAGACATGAATTTTGGCAAAAAAATGATTTTTTTAACTTTCTGTGCTGACATTTTTCAAATAAAGTAAAATTTCTGTATACATGCAGCGCGAAAAATGTGGACAAACATGTTTTGGATAAAAAAAAAACCCATTCAGTGTATATTTATTGGTTTGGGTAAAAGTTATAGCGTTTACAAACTATGGTGCAAAAAGTGAATTTTCCCATTTTCAAGCATCTCTGACTTTTCTGACCCCCTGTCATGTTTCATGAGGGGCTAGAATTCCAGGATAGTATAAATACCCCCCAAATGACCCCATTTTGGAAAGAAGACATCCCAAAGTATTCACTGAGAGGCATAGTGAGTTCATAGAAGATATTATTTTTTGTCACAAGTAAGCGGAAAATGACACTTTGTGAGAAAAAAAAAAAAAAAGTTTCCATTTCTTCTAACTTGCGACAAAAAAAAAATGAAATCTGCCACGGACTCACCATGCCCCTCTCTGAATACCTTGAAGGGTCTACTTTCCAAAATGGGGTCATTTGTGGGGTGTGTTTACTGTCCTGACATTTTGGTGGGTGCTAAATTGTAAGCACCCCTGTAAAGCCTAAAGGTGCTCATTGGACTTTGGACCCCTTAGCGCAGTTAGGCTGCAAAAAAGTGCCACACATGTGGTATTGCCGTACTCAGGAGAAGTAGTATAATGTGTTTTGGGGTGTATTTTTACACATACCCATGCTGGGTGGGAGAAATATCTCTGTAAATGACAATTTGTTAATTTTTATAACACACAATTGTCCATTTACAGAGATCTTTCTCCCACTCAGCATGGGTATGTGTAAAAATACACCACAAAACACATTATACTACTTCTCCTGAGTACGGCGATACCACATGTGTGGCACTTTTTTGCACCCTAACTGCGCTAAAGGGCCCAAAGTCCAATGAGTACCTTTAGGATTTCACAGGTCATTTTGAGAAATTTCGTTTCAAGACTACTCCTCACGGTTTAGGGCCCCTAAAATGCCAGGGCAGTATAGGAACCCCACAAATGACCCCATTTTAGAAAGAAGACACCCCAAGGTATTCCGTTAGGAGTATGGTGAGTTCATAGAAGATTTAATTTTTTGTCAAAAGTTAGCGGAAAAAGACACTTTGTGAAAAAACACAATTAAAATCAATTTCCGCTAACTTGTGACAAAAAATAAAATCTTCTATGAACTCGCCATACTACTAACGGAATACCTTGGGGTGTCTTCTTTCTAAAATGGGGTCATTTGTGGGGTTCCTATACTGCCCTGGCATTTTAGGGGCCCTAAACCGTGAGGAGTAGTCTTGAAACGAAATTTCTCAAAATTACCTGTGAAATCCTAAAGGTACTCATTGGACTTTGGGCCCTTTAGCGCAGTTAGGGTGCAAAAAAGTGCCACACATGTGGTATCGCCATACTCGGGAGAAGTAGTACAATGTGTTTTTGGGGGTATTTATACACATACCCATGCTGGGTGGGAGAAATACCTCTGTAAATGGACAATTGTGTGTAAAAAAATCAAAAGATTGTCATTTACAGAGGTATTTCTCCCACCCAGCATGGGTATGTGTAAAAATACACCCCAAAACACATTATACTACTTCTCCCGAGTACGGCGATACCACATGTGTGGCACTTTTTTGCACCCTAACTGCACTAAGGGGCCCAAAGTCCAATGAGTAACTTTAGGATTTCACAGGTCATTTTTGTTTCAAGACTACTCCTCGCGGTTTAGGGCCCCTAAAATGCCAGGGCAGTATAGGAACCCCACTAATGACCCCATTTTAGAAAGAAGACACCCCAAGGTATTCCGTTAGGAGTATGGTGAGTTCATAGAAGTTTTTATTTTTTTGTCACAAGTTAGCGGACATTGATTTTAATAGTTTTTTTTCACAAAGTGTCATTTTCCGCTAACTTGTGACAAAAAATAAAATCTTCTATGAACTCACCATACTCCGTACGGAATACCTTTGGGTGTCTTCTTTCTAGAATGGGGTCATTTGTGGGGTTCCTATACTGCCCTGGCATTTTAGGGGCCCTAAACCGTGAGGAGTAGTCTTGAAACCAAATGTCGCAAAATGACCTGTGAAATCCTAAAGGTACTCATTGGACTTTGGGCCCCTTAGCGTACTTAGGGTGTAAAAAAGTGCCACACATGTGGTACCGCCGTACTCAGGAGAAGTAGTATAATGCGTTTTGGGGTGTATTTTTACACATACCCATGCTAAGTGGGAGAAATATCTCTGTAAATGACAATTGTTTGATTTTTTTACACACAATTGTCCATTTACATAGAAATTTCTCCCACCCAGCATGGGTATGTGTAAAAATACACCCCAAAACACATTATACTACTTTTCCTGAGTACGGCGGTACCACATGTGTGACACTTTTTTGCAGCCTAGGTGCGCTAAGGGGCCCAACGTCCTATTCACAGATCATTTTGAAGCATTTGTTTTGTAGACTACTCCTCGCGGTTTAGGGGCCCTAAAATGCCAGGGCAGTATAGGAACCCCACAAGTGACCCCATTTTAGAAAGAAGACACCCCAAGGTATTCTGTTAGGTGTATGGCGAGTTCATAGAAGATTTTATTTTTTGTCACAAGTTAGTGAAAAATGACACTTTGTGAAAAAAAACCAATAAAAATTAATTTCCGCTAACTTTTAACAAAAAATAAAATCTTCTATGAACTCGTCATACACCTAACAAAATACCTTGGGGTGTCTTTTTTTCTAAAATGGGGTCACTTGTGGGGTTCCTATACCGCCCTGGCATTTTACAGGCCCAAAACCGTGAGTAGTCTGGAAACCAAATGTCTCAAAATGACTGTTCAGGGGTATAAGCATCTGCAAATTTTGATGACAGGTGGTCTATGAGGGGGCGAATTTTGTGGAACCGGTCATAAGCAGGGTGGCCTTTTAGATGACAGGTTGTATTGGGCCTGATCTGATGGATAGGAGTGCTAGGGGGGTGACAGGAGGTGATTGATGGGTGTCTCAGGGGGTGGTTAGAGGGGAAAATAGATGCAATCAATGCACTGGGGAGGTGATTGGAAGGGGGTCTGAGGGGGATCTGAGGGTTTGGCCGAGTGATCAGGAGCCCACACGGGGCAAATTGGGGCCTGATCTGATGGGTAGGTGTGCTAGGGGGTGACAGGAGGTGATTGATGGGTGTCTCAAGGTGTGATTAGAGGGGGGAATAGATGCAAGCAATGCACTGGCGAGGTGATCAGGGCTGGGGTCTGAGGGCATTCTGAGGGTGTGGGCGGGTGATTGAGTGCCCTAGGGGCAGATAGGGGTCTAATCTGATAGGTAGCAGTGACAGGGGGTGATTGATGGGTAATTAGTGGGTGTTTAGGGTAGAGAATAGATGGAAACACTGCGCTTGGGTGGTGATCTGATGTCGGATCTGCGGGCGATCTATTGGTGTGGGTGATCAGTTTGCCCGCAAGGGGCAGGTTAGGGGCTGATTGATGGGTGGCAGTGACAGCGGGTGATTGATGGGTGGCAGTGACAGGGGGTGATTGATGGGTGGCAGTGACAGGGGGTGATTGATGGGTGATAGGTGATTGGCAGGTGATTGACAGGTGATCAGTGGGTTATTACAGGGAAGGACAGATGTAAATATTGCACTGGCGAATTGATAAGGGGGGGTCTGAGGGCAATCTGAGCGTGTAGGCGGGTGATTGGGAGCCCGCAAGGGGCAGATTAAGGTCTGATCTGATGGGTAACAGTGACAGGTGGTGATAGGGGGTGATTGATGGGTAATTAGTGGGTGTTTAGAGGAGAGAATAGATGTAAACGCTGCGCTTGGGTGGTGATCTGATGTCGGATCTGCGGGCGATCTATTTGTGTGGGTGGGTGATCAGATTGCCCGCAAGGGGCAGGTTAGGGGCTGATTGTTGGGTGGCAGTGACAGGGGGTGATTGATGGGTGATAGGTGATTGGCAGGTTATTGACAGGTGATCAGTGGGTTATTACAGGGAAGGACAGATGTAATTAATGCACTGGCGAATTGATAAGGGGGGGGGGGTCTGAGGGCAATCTGAGCGTGTGGGCGGGTGATTGGGTTCCCGCAAGGGGCAGATTAGGGTCTGATCTGATAGGTAACAGTGACAGGTGGTGATAGGGGGTGATTGATGGGTGATTGATGGGTAATTAGTGGGTGTTTAGAGAAGATAACAGATGTAAACGATACATTTGGGAGGTAATCTGACGGTGGGTTTGCGGGCGATCTAATGGTGTGGGTGGGTGATCAGATTGCCCGCAAGGGGCAGGTTAGGGGCTGATTGATGGGTGGCAGTGACAGGGGGTGACAGGGGGTGATTAATGGGTGATAGGTGATTGGCAGGTGATTGACAGGTGATCAGTGGGTTATTACAGGGAAGAACAGATGTAATTAATGCACTGGTGAATTGATAAGGGGGGGTCAGAGGGCAATCTGAGCGTGTGGGCGGGTGATTGGGTGCCCGCAAGGGGCAGATTAGGGTCTGATCTGATAGGTAAAAGTGACAGGTGGTGATAGGGGGTGATTGATGGGTGATTGATGGGTAATTAGTGGGTGTTTAGAGGAGAGAATAGATGGAAACAATGGATTTGGGAGGTGATCTGATGTCGGATCTGCGGGCGATCTATTGGTGTGGGGGGGTGATCAGATTGCCCGCAAGGGGCAGGTTAGGGGCTGATTGATGGGTGGCAGTGACAGGGGGTGACAGGGGGTGATTGATGGGTGATAGGTGATTGGCAGGTGATTGACAGGTGATCAGTGGGTTTTTACAGGGAAGAACAGATGTAATTAATGCACTGGTGAATTGATAAGGGGGGGTCAGAGGGCAATCTGAGCGTGTGGGCGGGTGATTGGGTGCCCGCAAGGGGCAGATTAGGGTCTGATCTGATAGGTAAAAGTGACAGGTGGTGATAGGGGGTGATTGATGGGTGATTGATGGGTAATTAGTGGGTGTTTAGAGGAGAGAATAGATGTAAACAATGGATTTGGGAGGTGATCTGATGTCGGATCTGCGGGCGATCTATTGGTGTGGGGGGGTGATCAGATTGCCCGCAAGGGGCAGGTTAGGGGCTGATTGATGGGTGGCAGTGACAGGGGGTGATTGATGGGTGATTGACAGGTGATTGACAGGTGATTGACAGGTGATCAGGGGGATAGATGCATACAGTAAACAGGGGGGGGTGGTCTGGGGGGGGGGTCTGGGGAGAATCTGAGGGGTGGGGGGTGATCAGGAGGGGGCAGGGAGCAGGGGGGGGGGGATAAAAAAAAAATAGCGTTGACAGATAGTGACAGGGAGTGATTGATGGGTGATTAGGGGGGTGATTGGGTGCAAACAGGGGTCTGGGGGGTGGGCAGGGGGGGGTCTGATGGGTGCTGTGGGCGATCTGGGGCAGGGGGGGGTACAAAATCAGCGTGCTTGGTGCAGACTAGGGTGGCTGCAGCCTGCCCTGGTGGTCCCTCGGACACTGGGACCACCAGGGCAGGAGGCAGCCTGTATAATACACTTTGTAAACATTACAAAGTGTATTATACACTTTGTATGCGGCGATCGTCGGGTTAACATCCCGCCGGCGCTTCCGTATGGCCGGCGGGATGTTGCGGCGGGTGAGCGGCGCCAGGCGGAGGCGGAGGATCGCGTCACGGATGACGCGATCGCTCCGTTCATGCCCCTACAAGGACCGCCGCCATTTGTCAATACGGCGGTCCTTGCGGGGTGCACTTCCCGGCCGCCAATTGTACATACGGCGGTCGGGAAGTGGTTAAGGGATCGAAATTTTGTGCAATAGAAAAAGTAAAAAAACCATGGAGAGGAGGGGATTTTATATTAGAAATGTCTAGATATGAATCCTATTGGATATTTAATCTCAATACACTGGTTCCGCATGGCCTAATTAAGGACTTGGAATTATATGCATTTGAATAGTGCTGCCATAGTCATATGTCTATGTGTGTATCGTCTAGTGTATGTATCATAGTCTAGGGCCAATTTAGGGGGAATCCAATTAACTTATTTGTATGTGTTTGGGATGTGGGAGGAAACCGGAATGCCCAGAGGAAACCCACACAGGCGAGACATAGGAGAACATACAAACTCCTTGCAGATGTTGACCTAACTGGGATTCGAACCGGGGACCCAGCGCTGCAAGGCGAGAGCGCTAACCACTACGTCACTGTGCTGCCCAGTTGGATCGTGGCACAGTGGGTGGAGAGCTGTAGCACGTGCTTCGGATCTTTAGCCCTAGCGACGCCTCTGGTTGGAGTTATTCTTAAAGTTAACCACCTTGGGTTTACTTTAAGAATAAGGAGTTTAGGATGGCGTATTAGTGATAATGAATGGTGCATTGACAAGAAATGGAACAAATGTTTACATCAGACTGTCACTTGGACTTACCAGCTTCTCTTTCCCACCTCCTGGCAGCAAGACAAGGATCAGCCTTGTTTCACTGGAGTGTCCTTTGCTTAATGAGAGAAAAAAGCTGACAGCTGTATCGCTGTTGCTGTTTTCTCTCTGTGCTTTAGTAGAGGAAGGAACAAAAGCACGGAATAATTGAATGTCCTTCAAGAGAAGAGATCAGTCTTATGATACACCACCCAGAGTGATGTAAGTTAGGAAGCTAATTACAAGATGAATTTACTGTACTACTTCTGTGACCGTTTCACACTCCACGTGATAGTTTAGTTGTGAGCTAGTGCAGACCTTGGGAACCAGGGGATCTTCTGCTATAGTAGGATATCAAAATTCCACAGTGAGTTGGATAAATCATAATAAACTGTAATTTCTTCATGATGAATGTTTCAATGCAATTTTTGGGGATTGTGATATGTTTCGGTGTATATCAATGACATTTATTTACATGAGAATTATTTTAATTAACTTTTCTACTTTTTCATTGACTTTCGTTAAGTGCAATTCACACATGGTAAGAAAAAAAACACTAACACAATTTAAAAACAGAGAAAAATCACAAAACTAATGAAAAACAAAAACGCAGGTCAAATGCAATTAGATGCATAATAACCGCACAATCACAATGACACACACGAATTCTGGTAAGTGTGAGTGGGGCCTTACTCTGTAAGGATCGTTTACGCTGGCAGAGTCTACAGGAGTTGAACTTTGGCATATGAATTCCAGAATTTAAAGGGGACCTGACACTCAGAACTTCCTCTCTGCTCTAAAAGATAAACAACAGCATAATAGCCTTTAACCACCCTGGCGTTCTATTGATTGCGCAAGGGTGGCTGCGCAGCACTATTTAAAATAATGTTTTTTTTGTTAAATCATGTAGCTAGCCTAGCGCTAGCTACATGATAGCCGCTGAGCAACGGCATCCCCCTGCCCCTTCCAATTGCCTCCAGCAATCAGAGCAAACAGGAAATCCCGTTCAGAACCATGGCGACGATCGTGATGATGTCACTGACGTTATCGACGTCGTGACGTCAGAGGGAGTCCCGATCCACCCCTCAGCGCTGCCTGGCACTGATTGGCCAGGCTGCGCAGGGGTCTCGGGGGGGGCCTGCTACGCGTCGGGTAGTGGCAGATCGGCGGCGGCGATCGCGTCCAACATGCAGCTAGCAATTTGCTAGCTGCGCGTTTAAAAAACATTTTTTGAAAATCGGCCCAGCAGGGCCTGAGAAATCCACTGCGGCGGTAATGGACGAGCTGAGCTCGTCATTACCGCCAAGGTGGTTAAAGAAAAAACATATCTTTGTTACAGCTGATACAAATCCTGCACTAATTCTGCAGTGTGTCTACTTCCTGCTTTCATAAGAAGCAGACATAAGGTTAACATCCTGTGTTTACATAGAGCTGCTCTGCCAAGGCAGCCAGCTGACACAGCTGAGAGATCAAATTACACTTGTGATTAGTCACAGAGGAGGGGGAATTAGGCTAAATTCTCTAAATACATACAGGGTGCACATCTCTATGTTTTTTTCTGTCCTGTGCAAGAGTTCAGGTCCATTTAAAGAACATGCTAAGATTTTAATACTAATCAATAATTCTTCTATCAGGCTTTTTTTATATATATAAATGATACTAAATTTGCTCCTAGCAAACTTGCTATAGCTTTTACCAGCACTTGTTTTTTAATCTCCAGAGCCATTTCCCTCCTTCCTTTCTTAATAGCTTTTTGCATCTTACATCTACTCATCGCATTCAAATGATTCTATAACAGTCAGATACATGAAAAGAAGAGTTGAGCGGTGAGACAGAAGTCAGGGAATAAGACAGATCACAAACAGATCTAGTTTATAATACCAACATGAAAGCTACTTCAAATTGCTCCTTATTGCAGCTTGCAAGTTGTAAGTATACAGATGTATAACAATTACACAGTCTGTCTTGTAAAACGTCTACTTCGGCATAATGCGATGTAGTTTTGAGCAAAGCTGTATTCATCATGACATGAAAACAGAGCCTATCGGCTGGTAAATATAGCAAGGATTCTGGCTGTAATTGAGCAACGGCACTACTTTCCTTCTGTTGTTTGCAACACCTTTCATAAGTCAGTCACACAATGTTGAGTTGATCCAAACGGAAGCAGGAAATTTGGGCGCATGAGGCAAGTGGACAAAAAGGGTGCTGCCATTCACTCCCATAATAAATACCGTTTGATGGGCGCCGAACAGGAAAAAGGGCGCCAGAGATTATTAACGTTTTCAAACGGAGCCCGGAGATTTTTAATGTTTTCTAACGGCGCTTGTGATGATTTAAGTTTACAAAATGTGCCCCTGACGAATAACGTTTACAAAAATACTAAACATATTTATTGTATTTAACTAAAACATTGTTTAAAATTTTATCCCTTACTGTTTGTAAAACATTATTATTCACAAAATAAAGCGATCAGTACGTAACGTATTTTTTACAGTTACTATTTGTAAAACATTATTCTCCACACAATAAAGCGGTCACTAAGGGGGGTTTTAGGGTGAGGCACCACCAGGGGGATCTTAGGGTTAGGCACCACCAGGGGGGATTTAGGGTTAGGCACCACTCGGGGGGGTCTTAGGGTTAGGCATCACCAGTGGGGTCTTAGGGTTAGGCACCACCAGGGGAGATTTAGGGGTAGGCACCACCAGGGGGGTCTTAGGGGTAGGCACCACCAGGGGGGTCTTAGGGTTAGGCACCACCAGGGGAGATTTAGGGTTAGGCACCACCAGGGAAGTCTTAGGGTTAGGCACCACCAGGGGGGGTCTTAGGATTAGGCACAGGGATGTTAAGATCCAATCCAGATGAAATCCGGATAGTTGTGATCCGGATTTCATCCTTTTAAATTCAAGTCACCTGTGTGGGCTGGGGGGTTAAATCTTACCTATCATGACGTCTTCTTCCTCCGTTCCTCGGCGCCTCCGACGATGCGTTCCAATCCGGCATCACGTGACTAAAAGCACTTCCTCCTTCCGGGTTGAAGGAGGAAGTGTATAGTCACATGATGCCGGATTGGACCGCATCGTGGGAGGCGCAGAGGGACGGACGAAGAAGACGTCATAATAGGTAAGATTAACCACTTGAGGACCTAGCCTTTATCCCCCCTTAAGGACCAGCGCTGTTTTTTCAGATCTGTGCCTTTTTTCCCTACGCCCTTTTTGCATATACGCGATCCAAACCTTGCAATAAGCTGCGGCACCTTGCACAAATATTATTGGTGGGTGGTACTGCATATTACTGCCCATCAAATAAAAAAAAAAGAAAAGAAAATTCAAAACACAACTTGAGTTTTACGTCTTGTGTGATGCAATACATTATTGAGAAAGCACCACTATGTGCTATATAGCACACAGTGCTATATAGTACACTACAGTTCCTCCAGTTAAAGAGATACTGTAGTCAAAATAATATATTGAATAAATCTTTATTTTTTTTTTACAATATTAATTTATAAATTATTTAGCTAGTGTATGCTCATTGTAAAATGTTTCCTCTTCCTGATTTATTTTCCAAAATGTATCTCAGACATGAACATATTTAGTATTGACAGGAGATCTCTGCGTAATGTTCATTTACTAGCAGTTCTAAAGCCAGTAGAAATTATAGCTGGTCTCCCAGAATACTAGTGGAAGGGCAGGTAGATTCCACATAATAAACACCCTAGACTAAGGCTCCTTGGGAGGGCAGGGCTACATAGAATATACAGAAATTTAGAGATATAGGAATTGTTTCTGATGCTGACATAATTTAAGCATTCTACTATATGTCACTACAGTGCCTCTTTACAAAAAGCTTTCTATTGTGCGGATAATGTTGAGCACTGTGGAACATACTGTATGAAAAAATTTAGTCCTATAGCCACTAGCATAGAGGTGTTGCTCCAATGCAGATGAGTGATATAGCCCTCTTTGCTAAAAGGGGTTCTGTGGGGGTTTGCTAAGGATAAAAACCGCCACTTACCTGGAAGCTTCTATCAGCCCCCTGTAGCAGTAATGTCCCACACCGTCCTCCTCCGATCCGCCGTTCCCTGCCGCTGGTCCCGGTCTAGTGTGGCACGCCGTCCAACTGTGGCTAAGAGGCCGTGCTCGCTCCCGGCCATGTCATCAGAGGCTTACTGTGCAGGCGCAGTACAAGAAAACTTCGTCCTGCGCAGTAAGCTTCCGATGATGCGAACAGGAGCGTGCATTATTCGGCTATGACAGACGAATAATGACGAATAATGCCCGGTGCCAGCGGCGGGGAACGGCAGATCTGCTACAGGGGGCTGATAGAAGCCCCAGGTAAGTGGCGGTTTTTATCCTGAGATGGATAAAAAAAGTATACATCCCTGAGGCTTCCGCCAGCCCCCCCTTTAGGCTAATCAGTTACTCTCTGTCCTCCTCCACTGCCTGGAACCTCTGCTAGATGCTCTGTTAACTCCGCGAATCGGCACTGCGCATGCACGGCCTGGCCCCCGCTCGCTCGGAGTCTTCTGTGCCTGCGCAGAACACAGCGGGGGAGCACGCCAGCTCCTGCGTCGGGCCACCTAGTGGAGGATCCACGCGGCCTGGGAAGACAGCGAGGGGCCTACTAGCCTAAAGGGGGCTTGAGGAGGTATGTACTGTATACATTTTTTATTTTTGTGGTCTCAGGTTCACTTTTAAAAGCAAACAAGAAAAAAACAAAAGCGGTCCTATAGTACATTAACTTCTTTTAATCCAAGCCACAATAAAATGTTGCACTTACATGAATGTTGGTTTAAAAACGCTTGTTTGAGGCCGCCCACAATCTATCCTCCTTTCCATGGTCTGGCCAGGACCTGGGATCGCTGCTGTAAACCTCCGCAATGTCCGAGCAGGGAAGCAAGAGGCGAAGGGGGGCTTGGTCCGATCACCCCAAATTTGGAGAGGACCGATAAGCTACTTCACTTTAGCTAAAAGGGTCTCCTAAAACTCCATTTCAATCTGCAGCCAACTACAAGTGTTTCCAAAATGATAGTAAACTCAAATTGTTCTTCTTTGCAGTCATGGCAACAGTAATCTCTGTATTCTGTTAGGAGTACAGCTACAATAAGGATGTCCAAAAATTACCACCTTGCTGCTTGAGTAATCGGCTGCACAGAGCAAGATGCTTTGTTACTCATTTTCAGTACCTAAACTGATGCATCAGAAACACGTTTTTTCTATTAAGGATTGTGAGGTGTCTTTTTGTTTTGTAGTCATACAAGAACAAAATAATGGTGTCCATACATGGTACAATTTTTTTTTTTTTTAGATTAATTTAGTTTGATCGAATATAAAGATTTTTCCAACATGTCCGATCAGAATTTTATTGAAAAATTGGGTTATGGTTAGTTTTTATTGATCGAAAAAAATATATATATATTTGACTTTCTTTCAATTTGATCGTTTTGGTCGAATAAATGGGAAAATTTAACATTTTTATTGTACCATGTATGGGCCTAATTCAAAAAATGGAATTATTCTGAACAAATGTATTCTGAACAAATGCATGTAATCAGATGGGAATCAGTTGAAAAGGGCTCCTGAGCCATCTGTATTAAAAGGGCTCCTCCATAGACTTCAATGTTATTTCTGCAAATACCTGCATGGGCTACAAGGTGGTGAAAAGGGCTCCCAAGTTTTCTTTCGGCTACAAGGTGCCCCTTTGTAGCCCATATTTTTGATTCAGCTACAAGGTTTTCAGCTACAAGGTTTTTGATTCTGCTACAAAAGGACGCCTTTTTATAGCTGAGATTTTTGATTTGGGGGTGTGTGTGTGTGTGTGTGGGGGGGGGAGGGAATAGGATTAGGCATCACAAGTGCGGGGGGGGGGGTCTTAGGGTTAGGCACCACTAGGGGGGTCTTAGGATAAGGCACCACCAGGGGAGGGATCTGTGTGAGAGTAGGGAGAAGTTAGGTCATAGTAATCACTTTTCCCGGCTATTTCCAGAGCCCTTTTTTTGCCCACTACATTTTGCCTATAACAGCATGCTTTTTATAGACTAAAACTAGCTTTTTCGGCTACACCAGGCACCCTTTGTAGCCGAATTTGGCATATCGGCTATACCAAACACCCTTTGTAGCCAAATTTGGCATATGGGCTACGTCGGGCGACCTTTGTAGCTGAATTTGACATTTCGCCTATACCAGGCACCCTTTGTAGCCAAATTTGGCATATAGGCTAATCCAGGCGCCCTTTGTAGCCAAATTTGGCATATGGGTTACACCAGGCGCCCTTTGTAGCCGAATCTGGCTTTTTTATCTATATCAGGAGCCCCTTTTTCCAGGAGCCCTTTTTAAATGTATATACATTAGGGTCTGCACTCCCATATAAATTGATTATCAAGCAGAGAAAGCTACAAATGTTAATTCAGGGTGCAAGGTTGTAAAAAATACCTCAATAATACAGAAAGAACATGCACACCAGCCAATAATTGATATCTAATGCAATGCTTATTATTAAAGTGAAAAAACTTGTACATAGACCCCGATAAACGGGCAGGATACAAACATATACATCATAGCACAATTTTAGCTGAACAACAAGCAGTAAAACAATGTTACAATATCCTGACAATACAGAGATGGAGGAAAGTCTCAATGACCCAACAGCAGCGCTGTTTCGAGGCAATTTGAGCCTCTTGATCACGGGCAATGAAAGTCCAAACAGGCAAACAGCAGATAAGCAACAAATGCGACCATGTTGCGTATCTGCTGTTTGTTGTTTTACTGCTTGTTGTTCAGCTAAAATTGTGCTATGATGTATATGTTTGTATCCTGCCCGTTTATCGGGGTCTATGTACACTTTTTTTTTTTACTTTAATAATAAGCATTGCATTTGAAATCAATTATTGGCTGGTGTGCATGTTCTTTCTGTATTATTGAGCCCTTTTTTAATGTACCCATATTGCAATATGAATGTTTTAATATATTTTAAGAGAGTAAAATAAACTCGGGCCCTGTAGAACTACTCCTTACCCCTTATGCTAACAGGTCGCATCATTTTTATATATGAAGAGTAATTAGAACACAAGTTTATCAACTAATCTCAGGCCCCTTAAAGGAAAACTTAAGTCAGAAAAAAAAAATGACATTTACTCACCCGGGGCATCCCTCAGCCCCCCGAAGCTGGATGGTGCCCTCGCAGCCCCGCTCCGATCGTCCTGTCCCCGCCGGCGGCTACTTCCGGGTTCGGCGACAGCCGCCGATAGGCTGGGAACGCGGCTGATTTTCCGCGTTCCCAGCTGCTATATCACCCTCTATGCTGCTATAGCGTATATATATATATACGCTATAGCAGCATAGAGGGGTGATATAGCGGCTGGGAACGCGGAAAATCAGCCGCTATAGCGTATATATATATACGCTACAGCAGCATAGAGGGTGATATAGCAGCTGGGAACGCGGAAAATCAGCCGCGTTCCCAGCCTGTCGGCGGCTGTCGCCGAACCCAGAAGTAGCCGCCGGCGGGGACAGGACGATCGGAGCGGGGCTGCGAGGGCACCATCCAGCTTCGGGGGGCTGAGGGATGCCCTGGGTGAGTAAATGTAATTTTTTTTTCTGACTTAAGTTTTCCTTTAACCACTTCACCACTGAGGGGTTTTACCCCCTGACCACCAGAGCAATTTTCACCTTTCAGCGCTCCTTCCATTCATTCGTCTATAACTTTATTATTACTTATCCCAATGAAATGAACTATATCTTGTTTTTTTCGCCACCAATTAGGCTTTCTTTAGGTGGGACATTATGCCAAGAATTATTTTATTCTAAATGTGTTTTAATGGGGAAATAGGAAAAAATGTGGGAAAAAATTATTATTTTTCAGTTTTCGGCCATTATAGTTTTTAAATAAAGCATGCTACTGTAATTAAAACCCATGAAATGTATTAACCCATTTGTCCCGGTTATAAAACCATTTAAATTATGTCCCTATCACAATGTTTGGCGACAATATTTTATTTGGAAATAAAGGTGCATTTTTTTCAGTTTTGCATCCATCCCTAATTACAAGCCCGCAGTTTATAAAGTAACAGTGTTATACCCTCTTGACATAAATATTTAAAAAGTTCAGTCCCTAAGGTAACTATTTATGTTTTTTTTTTTATTGTATTTTTTTTTTTTTAATTACAAAAAAAAAAAAAAAATTGGGGAGTGTGGGAGGTAATGAGTTAATTTATTGTGGAAATGTAATGTTTGTATATGTAAAATGCTTTTAGGGTGTAGTTTACTATTTGGCCACAAGATGGCCACAGAGTGTTTGTTTACATGCGACCTGTAAGCGTCCGGAAGGACGCTTACAGGAAGCAGTAGGAGGCTGGGAGACTCACAATGATCTCGCTGTTTCTGAAAGAAGCAGCAGATCATTGCGGGGGCTAGATCAACGAACGGGAATGGATTTTCCCGTTCATTGATCTCCGGGCGAGCGGGCGGCGGCGTGCACGAGCGGCGGGTGCGCGCGCACGAGCTGCGGGAGCGCGGACAGCGGCGGTAGCGCGGAAGGTACGGAGAAATTCGTACCGCTGGGGGTAAAGTGGTTAAGGACCAGAGACTGCTGGTACCACAAAAAGGTGCTTACCAACGAATCACCACCACTCTCATTGATCTCACCCTTCTCCCATAGCCACAGGCCCCTCTCATAGCAATGGCAGAGCTCTGTGCACCGGTCAGGAGCCGATTTTATTGGCTCCTTGCAATATGGTCCTTCTTATGTTTCTTGCTTTCCTTTGCAGCATATTGGGCTGCCAATACAACTTTTATATCAGTAAAATCACAGTTTAGATTTTTTAGCCCTTACATACAAAGGTTTTGAAAAAGACTATATTATGCATGATTAGCTTTTGATTGGGGTTATGTTTTAGTTAGATAGTCAGAATGAAATAGATGAATCTTTTGCTGCGCTCTGGATATCTGTTCTTGATTAGCCGCCTGCCAGATAAATATTGACACAATACCCATGAATGCGCAGATTCCTAGTCCACCACGGCTTCTTTCTTAAATTACACTGTTTCTAGCGTGCTTATTGTTTACTCAGAATATTAGAACTTGCCACTATGTAAGGATGGTGTCTGCACCGAGTGACATAGACCTTGTGCAAATGTTTAATTTGTTTAAGCTAGCAGCTAGATGTGAAACCAAGTCTGATGCACAGACATTGTTTGTCTATGTCATCCTTTCATGAAAGAAGACATGCAGAGAACAGGAAATGGGTGCTGATTTGCTAAATTAAACTGTAAGTCTCACCTGGCTGTGATCCTGTCCGGGCATTTGTCAAAGGAGGTGTGCATGTGCACTTCTGGCCGTTAGTTTGTGCCGATGGCCTGGGACATGTGCCCGCATGGTGTCAGACTCTGTGTGTGCATGCAGAGTTGGGCGAATGCCCAGGCATTGCACACAAATATCTGTGTGAAGACAGTTATTCCTTGCCTATAAAAGGCATCCTCACCTAATGCTCAGTGTTGAGGTAATCTATGTCTATTGCATAGGTAACTTATGTCTATTGGTTGGTTTGAATCTAAGTACATCCTGATTGGTTTGTGGGTGAATCTACTGTAAGTGCTACATTCTGATTGGCTTGTGGGTGTTATTTAAAGAGAGTCTGAATTGGAAATTAAAAAAAAAAAACAGATACTCACCTAAGGAGGGAATGCTGTAGGTCCTAAAGAGCCCTCCCATTCCTCCCTACGGTCCCCGCGTTCCAATGCTGGTTCCCCATTAGCAGTCTCCGACATATGGGTCAGAGACTGCTCTCTCTTCCACTGGGGGAGGCTTTGGCATGCTTTGGGAGCCTGAGTGCTCCTGAAGACAGAATGTTCTGTACTGCGCATGCGCGAGAATGTGTGCTCATACATGCGCAGTAAGGAGTGGCGTATCTTTGGGGGAGGATGCAAGGAACTTAATTCAGCAGAGTTCCTGAAGCAACACCGGGAGCTGCCGTGGAATGCATGCACTGGTGCATGGCCCGGCATTTACTTAGGCGGGTCCATCTTATGCACTCCAGCATGCTATTAGCCACTAGAGTTTAACATTGATTAAAACTACATTAGTGACCAATGGCGCACTCCCTTGGTAGTTCAGCAGGGTGTGCAGGTATTTGTAGTTCTACTGTCATTGGTTAATACTATTTAAAGGGGCACTACAGCAAAAAACTGTACAATTTAAAATATGTGCAAACATATACAAATAAGAAGTACATTTTTTTCCAGAGTAAAATGAGCCATAAATGACCTTTCTTCTATTTTGATGTCACTTACAGTAGGCAGTAGAAATCTGACAGAAGTGACAGGTTTTGGACTAGCCCATCTCTTTATAGGGTATTCTCAGGGATGTATTTTTTTCAAAAGCGCTTAGTGAATGGCAGTTGCTCTGTCCAACTGCCAAAAAACTGTGTAGGAAGCAGGGAAGCTGGCCAGCATCGTTGTTTAAATCCTTTTTAGGGAATATCTTTATAAAGAATAAAAGCCTTGCTGAAAATCCCCTATGAAGTGAAGGACTAGTCCAAAGCCTGTCACTTATGTCAGATTTCTACTACTTACTGTAAGTGACAGCATTATAGGAGAAAAGTAATTTATGGCTCATTTTACTCTGGAAAAAATGTACTTCTTATTTGTATGTTTGCACATATTTTAAATTTTTACAGTTTTTCACTGTAGTGCCTCTTTAAAGCTGCCGTGCTGCAGTGTTCCTCACCCATGATGGTGTGTAGTTGCCTGCTGGATGGCTACTTTGCTGTGTGTGAGTTTTGTAGATAACTTTGTTGTCTGATTGCCTGATTTTCACCCTGTTATTGGATTGCTGTCTGGACCAACCTTGGAATTGTATCTGACAACACAATAGACAAATATAGGTAGCAGGAAAAATGGGCGTCGACTGAGGGTGGACGAAAAGGGCACCGCCATGGACTGTAATGCAATTATTGTTAATATGGCAGAAAAAGCAGAAAAAAGGGAGCCGTGATAAATATAATTAACAACATTTGAACATTATCGTTTTTGAAGTATGTTATCATTTTAGAAGTGTGCAATGTTATAGTTTTTGTCATATTATTTCATTTATATTTACAAATTTTACATTATCAAAAATATCGTTACTATGTGTAAAAGGGTGTTTCTGCAGAGGGAGTGGTTAGGGTTAGGCACCACCCAGGTGGTGGGTTAGTTTTAGGCAACACCCGGGGGGTGGTTAGGGTTAGGCACCGTGGGGGGTGGTTAGGGTTAGGCGCCACCAGTGGAGTGGTTAGTTTTAGGCACCATCAGGGTAGTATTCTGTGTGAGAGTAGGGTTGGGTTAAGCTGTATTGTTGAATTACATAACAATATTTAACGTTAATATATTTTCGGTATTATTTCTTGTCTGTTTTACAACAGTATTTATCGTTAACAAAGCTTGACAACGATGTTTATCGTTATCAGATTTCGTTAATAACCGGTGCCATTTTATTATCAACTTGGGCCCTTTTTTCACAGTGCCCTTATTTCATATACGCCAAATATATGCATGTTACAACCAGGACTAAAGGATATTATGTCTAAATTAAATCAGTTCTTCATTGCCAGTGTCAGACAATGAAAGGAGGAAAGGTAGCATCCAGTGCAGCTCTGTCAGCAGAGGGATTTGAGAAGTGTCTGTATCAGAAAAAGGAGAGAGAAGAGAGCGCCTTTATGGTGCAAAACCTTTAATTCAGTTTGCAAAATGCAAAAGAAATGCACGTACAAGATCGCATAAATTTGCAAGCATATCTCACATGGTCAATGTTCCACTCCTCGGACGTTGACCGTGGCCAGCGGGGGACATCAACAAGGGTCTGTGGTAGGTCTGGAGTCCAGGCAAGCTCCGTGTGCCGGGTTATAATGACGACGCGTTTCGACACGCCAGTGTGTCTTTGACAAGTCAGGATCTTGACTTGACAAAGACACACTGGCGTGGATTCATACAAATATAATGCACCTTTTTATTTTGTCATTTTGGCAATAATTGTAATTCATGTTTATAAAGGACACCTGAGGTGAGAAGGATATGGAGGTTTCCATGTTTAATTTTTTTTTAAACAATACCAGTTGTCTGGCATCTGGCTAACCTTTCATGCATCATTAGGGTCTGCCTGCAACATGAATATGATAAATCCAGTCAAGCTTCAGTCAAAAACATGATCTGCATACAAATTAGTGGCGGTAGAGTGCCGCTACATTGTAGCCCAACTCCGGGGAACTACTGCTCCCAGCATGCCCGCTGCCATTCCTACAGAGTTCCGCTACCCTATAGCAGCACCCAAATTTCCTAGGCTCCATTTATATCTGAAGTGTCCATATCAGGTTGGTCCACCTACTGAAGTATGTGGAGTAGATCCCTATGTGTAACTCCAGGTTAGAAAAAAGATATCTACAGTTTGAAATAATCTTTTTGAGGTCTACAGTCTGCATAATATTCTCTTGAGTTTAGTTAACCAAAACACCAACATTAGAGGCTATCCATTTCAAGCCTCGGAATGTCTAAGAGGCAACTTTTCTACCAGCTTTAGCAAGGGAAACAGAAGAAATGTCCCATTACTTTGCAAAAAGCAGCATGGTGGCATAGTAGTGAGCACTCTTGCCTTGCAGCACTGGTCCTCGGTTCAAATCCCACCCAGGGCACTATCTGCACAGAGATTGTATGTTCTCCCGGTGTCTGCATGAGTTTCCTCTGAACACCCCAGTTTCCTCCCACATCCCAAGAACATACAGATAAGTTAATTAGCTTCCCCTAAATTGGCCCTAGGCAACTATACATACACTACACGATAAATACATAGACATAGGACTATGGTAGGGATTAGATGGTGAGCCCCTCTGAGGGACAGTTAAGTGACAAGACAATACATTTTTGACAGTGCTGCAGAAGATGTCAGCATTATATAAAAAATATTTAAAAAAAAAAGAAGCTAGTGTTCCACTTAAAGGGATGGAACAGTACAAGGTTACTGAAACTAATTAACACATTCCTTTATGCTTATTTTTCATAATAGTCTACACATTTCTTTCCTAAGTATTTTTGCTTGATGGACTGGTGGTTCTATCACTATTATCTTGTTTCTAAGCAGCATGTTATAAGTTGGCATTCCTGGTTAAGGCCTTAGCGACACCAGAGCGTACTTATATGTATGCTTTTCATGCAACAAAGGCGGCTGAATCCACTTGAACAGGTGAAAGATTTCCCGATGCAAGAAGCTATCCTGCAGTCTCTTCAGCAAGGGTCAGCTCTGTGCACATTTCCAGCCGTGTGCAATAATAGAGTGTGTGTGCAGTGGAGGGAAGACACTGCCCGGGCCTTCACACAGCATTCATATTACACATCCCCCTGCATTATTGCTCACTGTTAAATCCTTTTTAAACACCCTTCTCAGTAATAGGATTACATACACATAATCCATATTAACACACGGACCTAGGACAAGGCACTGTGATATAGAAATTCCTTTCTCTTGCCATCCTCATGGTTGTAGTACAAGAGCTACATGAAAGTCACAAATAATTAGTATGTCAGTCTCTTTAGTGGTCATGACTAAAGCAGCGTGCCTTTAAAATTACCACTGGAAACATTTTGGAAGATTTTCTGCTACCGTTGCAAATTTGATTTGGTAAAATTATGCTATAAAGCAGGATTGCTTTAAAAATAATACCATACAGTATATGCATTGTGTTAATTGAGAAACTCCATAGTTCAGAAAAGTTCAGTACAGTTAGTCCCCAGTTGACAAACAAGATCGAGATGATAGGTTCATTCTTCTTAACCTGAATCTGTCCATAAGTTGCAACACTGTTCCATCTCATATCCCCCCATCAGGGGCTAACACAGGATTCTCAAGGGGGATTCCTGAAAAATCTCCCTCAGCCACACACAATGCAGTATAATATTATGGTAGGCCATCATGCTGGGTGCACATAATGCAATTTCCCGTTTGACTGACAGAATCTGACAATTATTTCCTAAATGTCCGTTCTGCTCCCGATCGACAACAAGATCGATCAGGAGCAGTTTGGATACAGGTAATAATAATAAGAACAACAGACATTGCTAATGATCAGGGTAAAGTGAAGCATTCACACAGCAGGGCAAAGGGCTGTGCTCATACCTGACTCTGTTAAGTTCCCCAGAGCTTCTCCATGCTCTGTACACACGCTGCTGCTCCATGCTCTGTACACACGCTGCTGCTCAATGCTCTGTGCACACGCTGCTGCTACATCCAAAGTCAACTGTATCAGCGAAGGAAAGGGGGCAGTGCTGTGAGCTGCAGGATGCCTGCAGATATTCTGGTGCCTCAACTTGTGCCTGTCCCCAGACACTGCACTGGCCTTGGTCTGAGGGGGGATTCTGGGCAGCTGTGTAACCCTAGTTATCCGTTAGCACCACCAGGCCCCGGCTCAGGGGAATCCACCAGACACCGATGAAATTATCAAAGATTTATTTGTGACCTAACGATGGTCACTGATAGTTGCAATCAACCTGTAACACTTCAACAACACAATACACCTCCCTTGCACATCACAGGTCAAAATACACAATCTCCCACTCTTCACAGCCAGTGCACCGTTAAAAGCTGCGGAATAAAAAGGGTAAGTTACATACAAATTATATATGAAAATTAAGCTACAAAGGTATTCTTGTACAACAATCACTTTACAGCATGTTTACATCACAGTACCACTGTTGGGGCGTGGGCTGGGGAACGGGATGGTCTACTGAGCAATTTCAGTTCCTAAACAGTTCTCAGTCCCTTACAACCAAGTCCAAGCTATATTGCTCAGCAAAACTTTGGAGGAACTCGTGACAGTTCTTAAAGATGGTACTGTATAGTTGCACAATTCGTTGGTTGATCTCACTTAACACACCTCTCTGGATGGGTCCTCCCAAAATAACAAAGAAAATAAAAATATAAATCAAATAATCAAAAAGGGATAGGAAAAGAAAAGTACACAAAATAAAATATAAACATGACCAATGCACCCAGCTATACCGCCAGAACCACCCTCCCACAATATAACTCTCTTTTTGTGCACTTTGACTTTTAGGCTGAATGAGCTCTAATTTAGAGTTGCTGCAAAACACATACTCCAAGCAAGTGGACTCTGTATCTTGATCAAAGGCCATTTCATTACTCACTGCAGCATACTTTTAGTATCACAAAACGCAATGCAACTCCTCCTCTTTACTTATCTTCTTTAACACTGACAGGTTCTCTTTACTCTCACGGCCTTGGTTATCCCTTTATCTCTTTCCTTAGGACCATGCACTCAGGTAATATGCATAAATCACACTTTAGTTCACTTCTTATATCACTCTCTCAGTAACACTTCAGAACATAGCACAGAAGAATACATGAACTTCAACTCTTGACTTGAAACGGACTTGACCGGCACACTGTCTCTGAATCAGGCCTAAAGCAAACGGGTTGCTGTGTCAGCTCAGCGGGGTGATCAGTGGAGGCTGATAATGTCTCTTGTAACGGAAGGGCTTCACACTCAATACACTTCATATAATCAGCAGCAGATTTCTTTAATTTACCTGGCAGCAACAACTGTATAATCAGCACATTGACCTCAATTCACTAAGCTTATCTCCTGTCTTTAATAACTCTTCTAGAGTTGTTACCATGGTGATAAGGCATGTAGTATTCAGGAAACATTTTACCTCAGGCAAACCTAAAGTTAACTCTTCTGTCTTTAAGTTAACTCTTCAATTCTTAAAATAACTCCAGAGTTAAAGACAGGCTGTTAACTGCGTGTGAAAATAACTACAGAGGAGGTAAATTAACTACAGAGGAGGTAAAATAACTACAGAGGAGGTAACTTAAGGAATGAAGAGATAAGATAACTCTCTCTTATGTGGAGGTAAGTTTTCTCTTGCCTTATTATCTCCAGCATGATCTTAGTGAATTGAGGCCAATGTCTCTTTACATTTAAGGCCTTCACACACAGACAGTCTCTAGTAACAGCACTATGAACAGGCCTGGCCTCTTCAGGTTCTGGGTTGCTATATATCTATCTCAACAAGCCTCCACTGAACACTGGCTACTAACTGAACACACACTGTAACTTGTAGTTGGCTCTCAAACTCATTTCACTGCTGGATTTCCTTTCTGTCCGGGCTTGCTCGGATTTGTTCTGTGTACGCTGCCTCTGGCCTCCGGTCATCACTGTCTGGCCTGGTTGCCGCTGTCTCTGCTCTGCTGTGGTTTCTGCGTGGCTGCTGGGTCCCCTCTTAGCCTCTGGGGTGACTGCTGCAGCCGTTCTCCTTGTGGCCTCCTCCCTGCTTTCTCCACCACCTCCTGACTTTTAAGTTTCTCTCTCCTCTCCACCCGACTGGCTTGCTATGGCTGGTTCTAACCAGTTCCCTCTGGCTACACCCTTCTAGCTCTGCCCCTCCGCGCCTGTGCTGTAGCTTCCGACAGGCCACGTTGGGCTTCTGGAAAGTTACACTGCTCTGTGTGCTTTGGTCGCCTAGCAACAGTTTATGCGACCATTACAGCGCCTCCACTCCTCTCCCATGCGCCGTTTTGGTTCCACAAGTGAGCATCTAAGGAGAAACTTAGCCTTAGATGCTAAGGTTACCTCACACATAGAAATACATTAGCAAGACATTTGGGGCCCTCTTTTAGAGGGTTACAGCTGTAATCCCCTCCCCAGCATTTGCCTATGCCCATATCTGTCTCACCTCTGTTCCCATGTGTCTTCATTGTCTCCCGCTGGGAACCTCTGCCTCTGTACCGCAGCAAAATGCCATTGTAACAGTTTTAAAAAGATTTTTTTCTTTGAATTTAAAATCTTTTTTTCTCAAAAACTACAAGGTCTTTTTGAAAAAAATAACAATATTAGACTTGTTCCCACATAATTAAATTTCACATTTTCGGGCAGTCCTAATTTTTGACTTGTTCCCACAGAATTACATTTCACATTTTCGGGTCGTTCTAATTTTTTACTTGTTCTTGCAGAATCAAATTTCACACTTTCAGGTCATTCATATAGGTGGGTTGTTCATAGTTTGGGGACTACTTGTACACAGAATAAAAATCTGTAAAATCAATATTTGGTGAGATCTCCCACAGCAGTCTATCCAGTTTCTTAACCACCTTAGCGGTATGGACGAGCTCAGCTCGTCCATTACCGCCAGAGGGTGCCGCTCAGGCCCTGCTGGGCCGATTTTGATGAAATAAAGTGCAGCACACGCAGCCGGCACTTTGCCAGCCGCGTGTGCTGCCTGATCGCCGCCGCTCTGCGGCGACCTGCCGCGAGCAGCGGCGAAAGAGGGTCCCCCCAGCCGCCTGAGCCATGCGCAGCCGGAACAAATAGTTCCGGCCAGCGCTAAGGGCTGGATCGGAGGCGGCTGACGTCAGGACGTCGGCTGACATCCATGACGTCACTCCGCTCGTCGCCATGGCGACGAAGTAAGCAAAACACGGAAGGTCGCTCATTGCGGCCTTCCGTGTTACTTTTGGCCGCCGGAGGCGATCAGAAGAACGCCTCCGGAGCGCCCTCTAGTGGGCTTTTATGCAGCCAACTTTCAGTTGGCTGCATGAAATAGTTTTTTTTTTATTTAAAAAAAACCCTCCCGCAGCCACCCTGGCGATCTTAATAGAACGCCAGGGTGGTTAAGGTACTCGCATACTAAGCTGTTACACTCATCCCGAAGAGCGTGTTACATTTCTACTTCAAAGTCTTACTTTCTGTTGTATTTATCAGTGATGCCAGACCAAATGGACGATGTTAAGATCAGGGACCTATTGGACCATACCATCTATTGTACAATGCATTTCACTGGTCTCCCCCTGCTTCATCATCAGGTAAAACTCTAAACGGTGCGTGATTTCATACACAAGTGCCCCTCAGAGACGCTTTCAGAGGTGCCCCTCATTGAAATATTCACCCTATAGACTTTTACTTGAGGCTAAATTTATGCAGCATGGAAATGGACCAGTCATCAGTTGCTGCATTTGGTCCATTTCCAAATTGCATACATTTGAATAAAACTTTCATCAACTTGGAATTATTAGGTATTTATTGACCATCCCCAGTCATAACATTTTTTTTGAATAAGGGCAGAATTTTAATTTAAATTTTCTAAGCTCCATGATAGACATACATCTACAGGGTGGTGCATGAAAAACTGACCCATCTGCTTGCCACTCATGCTAGTATACATACCAATACTGGCCAAACAGCGGACACCCCCCTCCCCCTTCCCTTTGGACCTGTTACTGTGTATGTGCTACCCGGTTTATTGAAGCCTGTCTGCCTGCATTCGATGCCATATGAGAATGTTATCCATAGGACAGCAAATGCAGGCAACACAGGCTTCAATAAACCCAGGGAGCGAGCACACACCATAACAGGTGCACAGGGGTGCACCAGTCAGCATCTGTCTGTATAAAAGCATGAGTGGGAGGTAGATGGGCCTGTTTTTTTGTCCCTACATTGAGCATTTGCTGCCCATAATTTTTACATGCAAATACAGATTCTCTAAATCTTCTGTTTGCTTTAAGCTGTGCAGCCTGTGGATCAGATTCCAATCAAGCACCATTTTTCATGCATTATATAATGATAATCATCAACCTCTATAATCCATCATCCGCAGATCAGAGCCCTGAACAATTATGACATTTAGTAGATTGTTTTTCGAATGGACACGGTAGTCAGTTGAATCTTAAATTACAGTACATGCTTGCCTTTTAAGAATCGCCATTTGTCAACAGTTTAATTTATGTGTCCAGTTATGCATTATTTATGCCATGAAAGTTTTTGAATGCTTTTATTGCCTTTGCCTTTTGTTCTTTTTCGTAACCTCTTTTGTCACTTGCTGGTCAGCATCGAAGGGAAAATCACTCGCTTAAAACAGACAAGTACACAATGTTTCAGCGTAAAAACATTTCCGCGGCTCCTAAAACAACTAATCACCGAAAGGGTAGATACTGGAAGGACGTAGAAAATATGAACTGTCAAAGCGCATCACAGCTTGCACAGCATGAGTTGGAAACCTATTCCCATCTCACGGCCATAATCTTCTGCTAATTAGCTCCAAAACATCACCGAAGTTGATCTAATTGGTATCGCAGTTTGACGTGTACTTACCAGTGCGAGGCTAATGAATAAGACTGTCCTACACACAGGCAGGAAGTCTGACCCAAAGATCCCCAACTTGCCGAAACAAAGCTAACTTCCTGTATGTGCTGCGAATGACCAGCAACCGTATTGCAAATAACTGAACATAGCGAAGCAATTAGGGTAACCTTAGAGAACCACTGGAAAAAAAAATTGTTGAATGCAAATAAAAGTTATTGGGCAACAAAAGGGCTAATATAATAAGATGGTGTAAAATGCATGCTGTGCAGTGGCTTGTTGCATCCCTCTTTTTTTCAGTGCTGTGATATGCAGTGATGTATGAAGAAGTACTTACCAAAGACAGCTTTGAGGATTCCCCATTCTGCCATTACTCATTCTCCATTGCATCATGTTTTGTGTGCATCCTCTGATGCCATGTAACCTATAACAGTGTGAACAGAGGAGTAACTGCAGATCATGGGGCCTCCCAGCAAAACTTTGATGGGACCCACAATGTTCACACCCCTTCCCTTGCCTTCCCTTCATGCCTTTCACAGCCTGGTTGCCCATCTCACAAGTGTCATAAAACAAGTGTGGCCATCTTCATAACAAGTGTAGCCACAAAAACACCTCATCTGAAGTATAGTCCCCTGTATCGGAGGAAGGGAAGGTTAGTAGTTGGGGGCCCCCCACAGCTCTGGGCCCCTATGCGATCGTAAGGGCTGCTCCCCTCTGATTACACCCAAGTTTGAATAATAGCTCGGTATTATAAAAGCCAGTAGTATAATAAGAAAAGAGGTATAGCTGTAAGTCACTTGGCAAGTACGAGGAGCCTGTACTTAAAGCGGATCTGAGATGAAAAACAAACTGTAACAAGTAACTTGTCTATATATCTTATCTAAAGTTTAAATAGTTTACACAGCATATCTATCTGTAAACAGCTTCAACAGTTTATGATTATTTATTCCAGTGATACAATCAGGGCAGCCATGTTCTGTTTGTCACATTGACACAGGCTGAGGGCTGGAGATGCTATCAGCTTGCCTGTGTGTAAATTCAGTCCCCTCTCCTCCTCCCTCTTCCCCTCTACCTCTGAAATCTCTGGCTAGTAACACCTCCCCCTCCTCCTGCCCAGACTGAGCTCCCATAAGCCCTTGATACAGTGCCAAGGCACTCTGAAAAGCTGTGGGCGAGGCTTGTTTAGTTTATAGGGAATTAGAGTATTAAAACAAAAACAAAAAAGTATTGGACTTGAGGAATGCCCTATAAACTATATGAAAGGAACACAATTATGCAACGAGTAAAAGTTTATCTCGGATCCACTTTAAAGCGCCCTGAAAAGAGCAACTATCTTGAACACTAGTTTATTGCTACTCAGGACTCTATAATAGCTCACAGAACTGTAAATGTACAGTTAAATTAAGTTCAAGGAGTACTTACTATCTTTCAACACCTAATTGAAGCATACTATCTTATGCCTATATTTCATGCCTTCAATCTTCTACACTTTCTGTAGCTGATTAAATTGAAGTTATACTGGCAATACAAGGCACATAAAATGATAAAATGAATAAAAGATTAAAACCAAGTGGATTGATTCAACTAATGAGTCTGTTTTGGGGGGAGGGCACAGTAAATTAAAGCGGAGCTGTATCCTAAAGCATCATCTTGCATGAGAGTAAAACCTTGTGTTCACCACTGGATATACCTGTATGCAGGCTTCAATAGGATGTGGTAATAAGTGGTGATATTATTGTAGTCTTACTAAACATTAGTGCATCAGGCTATAAGTACCTTTGTCTTTAAAGAGAATCTGTATTGTTAAAATCGCACAAAAGTAAACATACCAGTGCGTTAGGGGACATCTCCTATTACCCTCTGTCACAATTTCACCGCTCCCCGCCGCATTAAAAGTAGTCAAAAACTGTTTTAAAAAGTTTGTTTATAAACAAACAAAATGGCCACCAAAACAGGAAGTAGGTTGATGTACAGCATGTCCACACATAGAAAATACATCCATACACAAGCAGGCTGTATACAGCCTTACTTCTGAATCTCAAGAGATCACTTGTGTGTGTTTACCTTCTGTCCCCAGCTTCTCTCATGCGCTGAACATTACAGGCTTCCTGCAGACAGCTCTGCCTATGTCGTTAATTCCTTAGTATGTGACAGACCAGCTCCTTTCACAGCCTCCAGAGGAGGATTTTTATCCAGCTCTCTTCTATCACTGATAAGATAGCAGAGAAGCTGCTGGCTTATGTAAATAAAACACACACTGGAGTGTGCATAGAGGAACAGTTCAACACTGAAGAACTTGGCAGCCTTCCAGACACAGGCCGACAAGTCTGACAGGGGAAAGATACATTGATTTATTACAGAGATGGTTATAGTAGAAAGAGCTGCAGCAAGCCAGATCACATTAGAATAGGTTTAGGAACTTGTAGGATGGTAGAAAAAAAGTTGTAATTTTTGTTACAGAGTCACTTTAAGGTCCTTTGAACTTTCTATACCTTAAAGGATACATCCGAGCTGGCAAAAAAAAAATGAGATCTACTTGTCGGCATCTACTGCACCTGCATGAGCACCGCTCGGGGTCGCACTCATGTGGTCTGGAGTGTTCTGTGCAGATGCAGTACTTCTGGGTTTTGCGCAGAACGCTTCAGACCACGTGAGCGCGATCACCACCGGCACTCGTGCAGGCACAGTAGCATCCCGAACGGAGAGGCTCTTGGGACACCGGAGCTGCGGCAAGGAACATATCAGTTGCCAGTGGCTGGAGGAAGCCCCGGGTAAGTCGATCTTATATTTTTTGCCAGCTCGGATGTATCCTTTAAACCCATGGGTGTGTAGGCACTTCTGCGTAAAGCAATTCATTTGGATGCAAGGATCTCTTGCAAATCTTTAGAACGTAAGTCTTCACAGTGGAGGGAAGTTTAGATTAGGGTTATTTCTTTTATGGGGGGGGGGGGGGTATGGGGGGCTTTATCCCATTAAAGAGAAGAAAGGGCTGAAAACACCAACACAACAACTATCACAGAGGGAGAAATTGTTAAGTCAACTTGAGAGCTTTTTATTAGGTTATTAGCCTAACCACCTTGTAAAACTTATTTGAAATTATTGGCAGGGCTTATTGGATTTTGCCATTTAAATTCCCCCATTTTAATTCCCCATTGATCTAGAACAGGCATGGGCAAACTTGGCCCTCCAGCTGTTAAGGAACTACAAGTCCCACAATGCATTTGCCTTTATGTGTCAGGACTGTGGCTGTAAGACTCCTGCAATGCATTGTGGGACTTGTAGTTCCTTAACAGCTGGAGGGCCAAGTTTGCCCATGCCTGATCTAGAACAATGAGAAGGCCCAATGGGACATTCAGACATGCTGATGTCAGGGACATGATAACAACAATAACAACAACATTTCTTCAGTGCTTTTCTCCTATAGGACTCAAAGCACTTAATGATGATGATCAGGGATGATCACAGATATGCAAATTATTCCAAGTTGATGCAAATTATGATGCAAATATATGCAGCTTTAAAATGAACCAATCAATTTAAACCTGGGTTTAAACTAATTGGTCCATTTTCAAACTGCATACATTTGCTTAAAAATTTGCATAATTTTGGAAAAATGTGCATCTCATTGATCATGCCTAATGATGATGGCATGCTGGTGGGGTGGTCATTTTAGCACACAGAGCAGTAAGAGTTCTCTTATCCTGTCCATACATCTAGTGATATTGGTGCCCGATTGACCATGCAATTTGATAATTTTATCGAATGTTATTGAATCTGATGAAAATTGGTGCCGCCACAAGCATGCCTGATCGATGATTCTAACGATTTCAAGCCAAAATCGATCAAATGTATCGATTGCACAAGCAGTAACGGAGTGTGATATCATGACGACCCCATGAACACGATGGACCCCAGGCTGCAATCCTTTCAAATGTAAATGTGCCCCCGTTGCCTGTGCATTGTAATCTCACCTTTTCCTGCTGCGGTGCCTCCCGGTCTCGTGTACCGACGTTCCCAAACGCCACCAGGTGCGTCACACATGTGCTATATACCCGCCATGTAGAGGCTCAATGTGACAGGGGAGCTCCAGCGAGACAGCAGAAGAGAGCGGGGAGACAGCAGCGGAGGTGATCAGGCAGTGGATGTGGCATCACAAGGCCAATTCCCAAGAGATTTCATGCTGAAATTGATTGGGATTTGGCTTGTGGTGTATGGGCAGCCAACAGATCTCTCTCTGATCATATTCAATCAGAGAGCTATCTGTTGGTTCGATCTTCCCATACAGTGCTACGGTAGATATATGATATATGGGCACCTTTACAGTACTGAAATATCATCACGTTGAGATGAATCCTGTTGGAGGCTGAATTGATGGTTTTCAGATGTTTATTAGAAATGAAAATATTTAATGTACAGATAGTGCATATTTTACTTGGATATACAAAGAAATGACACCGAGAGCCCAATATAGTGTAGTATGTACTGGAATAAGGGTTATATGAAGAGTACAAGAAAAGTATACTCACAAACCAGGGTTACCTGCAAGGCAACCACTGTATAGACAGGTGGGGAGATTATCCTGACCCCACTCAGGAATAAGAAGTCGCTCTCTGTAGATAAGAAAAAAAGGCCGGAATCCCCCTCCACCAAGGGTGGATACAAAACCAGGAACAGGAACAGAGGCGCCAAAAGGATAAAAACAGGCTTTAAAATTGTTAAAAATGCTTGGGAGGCAGTGGTGGACTTACCTCCTATAAGCAGACACTTGAAACTATCAATTAATGAAACACATCATTTATTGGCATACGCCACAAAAGGTTGCAACGCATTTCGCAGGTAATCTCCTGCTTCCTCAGGCAATTGACAGTAGGAGAGCATACAACAGCAAAAGGTCCTAAACTAGCCAGGTGCCTGGCGTGTTTGGGGCCTTTTGCTGTTGTATGCTCCCCTACTGTCTATTGCCTGAGGAAGCAGGAGATTACCTGCGAAACGCGTTGCAATAAATTATGTGTTTCATTACTTGACAGTTTCAAGTGTCTGCTTATATAACAATTTTAAAGCCTGTTTTTATCCTTTTGGCGCCTCTGTTCCTGATATTTTACCTGGACATATGGTACAATCAAGATTCATCTAAAGTTAGGCTGCAATTCCAGTTGGGACAGAGTTTGCATAACTTGCATCTGCTTTGGGGCCCAGGAGAATATTAGGCCCATCGATAACTGCTGTATCACTTAGATACCAGCTGTGTACTGACATTACATTCTTGCAAAAGTAATACGGCTCTTCAGTTGATGTTCAGTTTCTCTGTTTAGTAGCAGGCAAAACAAAATTCATTTGAAAAAGTGGGATAATCATTTTCCATATAAGAGGATCTATACTAAATGCACCCCAGGATTTTTTGGTATTTTACTATAGGGATTATCTCTAGCTGGAATGTACTTTTTTAGAAGCTAGATTCTTCTTTTTTTTCCATCATTGTAAATTCTGTCTCTCCATTCCTTATCATGTCTGTGTAACTTTTATCACCACTGCAGCGCATACCTAGCTAGGGGAAGGAATGTATGTTTCTTCATCTGAACAGTAGGAGACACATGCTAGTGTTTAAAGAGGAACTTCGGTGAAAATAATGTAGTAAAAAAAGTGCTTCATTTTTTACCATAATTATGTATAAATGATTTAGTCAGTGTTTGATCATTGTAAAATCTTTCCTCTCCCCAATTTACATTCTGACATGTATTACATTGTGACATTTTTACTGTGGGCAGGTTATGTAGCTGCTCCTAGCTGTTTTGGCTGCTGTAAACAGCTAATTCCTGTCTGTGAACATTGTTACATTGTGGCAGTTTGCCCAGAGTACCGCGGTACTCAGAGCTTCTTGTGGGAGGGGTTTCAGCACAAAATCAGTCATACAGCGCCCCCTGATGGTCTGTTTGTGAAAAGCATTCTATTTCTCATGTAAAAGGGGTTATGAGCTACTGATTGGGATAAAGTTCAATTCTAGGTTGGAGTTTCTCTTTAAAGAGGACCTGTACTGAAAATAACATACCGTATTTTCCGGGGTATAAGACGACTGGGGTGTAAGATGACCCCCCAACTTTTCCAGTTAAAATATAGAGTTTGGGATATACTCGCCGTATAAGACTACCCCTCTTCCAACGCACCAGTGTTGCTCGCGAATTTATCGCCAAAGGCATTTTTTAATCAAAAATGCCATTTTCGTTATCAAGATTTTCTGCAAAATTACGCTTAAATTTTTGCTTTTTCGCCTAATGGCTGCCGACTTTCGCAGGTTCATAGCAAAGCCCCCTTAGCAGCTAGAATCACCGAATGTGCAGGGTATGGTAAGGTGAACAGTGGGTATAAGAGGGAAAAAAAGATTTTTCAAAAAGACTTTATAGTTTTGGAGAAAATTGATTTTAAAATTATGAAAGGAAAAAAGTATACATTTAAATGACAGATTATGTATCAACATAACGGTAGTGTACATTTACATATATCAAAAGAAAGAGCAATGAATTTTATGATGGGGTTTCCAGGGGGTCCGTACTTGTGATGTCTCGAACTTGAAATTTTTGTTTCACAAACACAAATTTGTCGCAAACGTTTGTGAACCGTGTGAACCGCCATAGACTTTAATGTGCAAGCGAATTCTAAAACCTAGAGGGACTTTTTCTGGCCACAAAAGTGATGAAAAAGTTGTTTATAGGGGCCTAACACCTGGACCATTGCATGCTGGAGGGGGATCTATGGCAAAAGTCCCACCAAAAATGTCATAGTTGACCCAAAGTCGTGTTTTCATCTTTAAAGGACAGAGATAACATTACATTCCTAAATGTGTGGAATAAAGTGCTTTAAACGTTCAGCGTTGCCAGGGATCTTTATAAAGCCATATTGCGCCTGTGTAGCAATCCCTGGCCAAAGCTTCCTCTTGCATGGAGTTTTTCAGGGGGTCTATACGCAGTTATCACTAAAGCTCTTTGCGGTTGTTTTGCGGTGCCGTAAATGTGGCGTTTCGTCTGTCAGTGTGAACCGAGCCTAACCCTTTCACTACCTGATCGACGTGTACACATGCTGGACATTTGAAAGCACTTTATTCCACAAACTCAGGAATGTAATGGGATTTCTGCCTGTTAGATATTAAAACATGACTCTGGGTCAGCTACCTTATTTTTGGTTGGACTTTCGCCATGGATCCCCCTCTGGCATGCCACGGTCCAGGTGTTAGGCCCCTTGAAACAACTTTTCCATCACTTTTGTGGCCAGAAACAGTCCCTGTAGGTTTTAGAATTCGCTTGCCCATTGAAGTCTATGGCGGTTCGCACGGTTTGCTGTTTCGTGAACGTTTGCAAATTTTAAGTTTGCAACCTCCTTTTCTACCTCTTATATCTCACACACGTGCACCTGCGTCGCTTCACTACAGTCCTCAGCAGCAAGATTTAAGAGTAAGTAACAGGATAGGGCGTATCATCCAACATCAATGACACCCGGCGTATAAGACAACCTATGGCTTTCCAGAAGATATTCAAGGGTTAAAAAGGGTCTTATACGCCAGAATAAAATTGCTTATTTTTTACAATATTAATTTCTAGATTATTTAGTCAGTGTTTGCCCATTGTAAAATCGTTCCTCTCCCTAATTTACATTTTGAAATGTATCACTGGTGGTGATATCTTTAGTTCTGCCATGTGATCTGTACTCACTGTTAATTAACCGAGAGATCTATGCACAGAGGGAGATTCTGCTTGCTTGGCAGTTGGAAAAAGCCATTATTTCTAACATTTTAACGGGGTTCACACACAGCGAACTGTCAGGGCCATGGTCTTATTATAAGAGGTTACAATTTGACTGCGAAATGTGCACAACAGCCATGTCAGTGTAAGCTGGTAAAACCCGGTTCATTCAGCTCCTATCAAACATAAACAATTAACTTTGAGTCTAAGAAGACTCTTTAGTTGCAATGGTTTGTTTTTTCAGCAACATCAAAGAGTTTTGGCTTCTGTTTACTTTTCAGGAGAGCTGCTGAATTGGATTTGTCTGTCTCATTTGCATAGATGTGAAAAAAATAAATAAGATCTCCAGACAAGTTATCAGTAGGTCTAGTACAATATGTAACAAGGTAACATGGGTTGCAGTAATTACACAATGCAATGCTACATAACTGGCACAAGTAACAGTAAAAATGTTATGCGCTTCGTGTGTTTTTGTGAATGTGCCACTTTGTCACATGTCAGATCAGTTATGCTTTAAAGCACACCTGTCATGTGAGAAATAATGAAGGTGCTATTGCTGATGGATTTAGGGTAATTTATCAATCTGAATAGTTTGGAAAATCTCAGGTGAGAAAGTGAAAAGAGTTGCAGCAGGGGATCGAGGGCCACAATATTAGCTGTTCAATCACTTCTTGATTAGATTTCTGCTGAATTCTTATTGAGGTCTATTAACCCCCTTGGCGGTATGAAAAATACCGCCAGGGGGAAGCGCAACAGTTTTTTTTAATTTTTTTTTTTTTATCATGTAGCAAGCCGAGGGCTCACTACATGATAGCCGCTGCTCAGCGGCATCCCCCCGCCCGCTTCGATCGCCTTCGGCGATCACCGATCAGGAAATCCCGTTCAAAGAACGGGATTTCCCGGAGGGCTTCCCCCGTCGCCATGGCGACGGGGCGGGATGACGTCAGCGACGTCGGGACGTCATTGGGAGACCCGATCCACCCCTCGGCGCTGCCTGGCACTGATTGGCCAGGCAGCGCTCGGGGTCTGGGGGGGGGAAGGGCGCGCGCCGCACCGGATAGCGGCGATCGGGCGCGCGGCGGCGGCGATCGGGGTGCTGGCGCAGCTAGCAAAGTGCTAGCTGCATCCAGCAAAAAAAAAAATTAAGTAAATCGGCCCAGCAGGGCCTGAGCGGCACCCTCCGGCGGCTTACCCCCGTGTCACACACGGGGTTACCGCTAAGGAGGTTAAACAAGGTGGTAGTCATTTGTTCTCTCCCCTGTCATAGTTGAATGATCAATCACTTGCCATATTAAGCCATCATTTATTTGTATATAACTAGTTTTACACTGAGCAGTAACATCACATGCTAGGCAGTATCCTTCTTTTTTTCAGTCATACAGCAAAATTCGGTTGCATAACTGCTGAGTGGGGATTAAAGCCAAATGGAAAGTGTTAAAGAATAAATAGACTTAAAGAGGAACTCTATTGAAAATAATGTAATAAAAAAAGTGCTTCATTTTTACAATAATTATATATAAATGATTTAGTCAGTGTTTGCCCATTGTAAAATCCTTTAAATCCCTGATTTACATTCTGACGTGTATTACATGGTGCCATTTTTACTGTTGGCAGGTGATGTAGCTGCTGCATGCTTTTTTGGCAGTTGGAAACAGCTGTAAACAGCTATTTCCCACAATGCAACAAGGTTCACAGACAGGAAACTGCCAGGAGTACCACAGTCCTCAGAGTTTCTTGTGGGATGGGTTTCACCACAATATCAGTCATACAGCGCCCCTGATGGTCTGTTTGTGAAAAGGAATAGATTTCTCATGTAAAAGGGGGTATCAGCTACTGATTGGGATAAAGTTCAATTCTTAGTCGGAGTTTCTCTTTAAGGCAGAAAACAGAAGGCTCTCTTTTCTTTATTAATACACAGGTGCCCTTTCCCTCAGCACGGTGGTGCTGTGTTCACTGAGTGACCAGTCTCTTTGATGCTTTTTTAGTTGCCACCCAACCCTTTACAGTCACAGAAAAGGTGAAAAGTGTCCCTGTCAATCAAATCCACTCTTATTACTTTCACATAATGCCTATTACAGGAAGAGGTGGCATGAAAGAGGCAACAGGGGAACTTCACAGCTGTCGTGTCAGCATCTAAGAAAGATCAGCAGTGTACAGAAGAGAAGGACAGGCAACCAGCTGAAACCTTACTGGTATTATGCCCAAAGTTCTGGTTTGAATATATTTGTCTTATTTCAAAGCACTTTGAGAGAGCAGATTTCAAAGAGAAAACATGTTCCATGGTCATGGAATATATATATATATTTCTGTTTGGTTACACAGTCTTTCACAAAATCATATGTTGCTTGATAAAATGAAGGCAAAATCACCAGTGTGGGGGAGCACCCCATGTAAATAAGACTTGAGGTGTGCAAAAAGCCCTAGGCAGTGGTGTAGCAATAGGGGGTGCAGAGGTTGTGACCGCAACATGGCCCTTTGGCCATAGGTCCCCATAGGGCCCATTATTAGCAAGCTGTTCCCACCCCCTTCTTGCACCTCTGACACTGTAGTTGCCATTGGCAGGTTTTGGTGTGCCGTATCAATTGTTATGTATAGAGTGCTTGGGGGGGCCCCATGTAAAACTTGCACTGGGGCCCATAGCTCCTTAGCTACGCCACTGGCCCTAGGTCACAGCACCAGTGACCAGTATAAGCAAAAGTCCACAGAGGCTGCCGCTGGCACCACCATCAGTAAACAATTAGTGCTTTATTGAAATCGTCATTAAAATGCCATGCAACAAATAAAAATGGTCTTAGCAGCATTTTACTTAAAATGAAGGTGCAATTTAGGGCTAAAACTTGTGGTGGACCCTGTGTGGATTTTTGAGTTGTGACATGGGTGGCATCATGTGTACCTATTTCTCTGCCAAATGTGGTATGGTATGCTGTACGTTCCCTTAGCTACACTTCTTTTACATGTGACCCATTCTTTTAAGTTCTTGACTTGTCATTTGAGCTGCTATTACTGACTCTACTTAACTTCTGTGCCCCTCCCCACCTACTAGACAATTCTCTGAGCATAGGTATCATCAATTATTTGACACAATCAGGAGAGAGGAGACACAGGAGAGAGTCAGAAACAGGAAGCAGAGCAAGACGCTGGGTGTCAGTATGGGAACACAACAATGAAGTTGTTCTGTTCTGTCTGCACCCAGGGATCTGTCACTTGGGGGCTCTAACTTGGGTCTTCCAACATGGAGATCTGCACTGGAGTATTCGTCATTAAGGGAACTGTCACTGGGCAATTTGTCACAGCAGAATCTGCCACTACAGTGATTGTCGCAAAAGGATCTGACAATGGGATGGGGGACCTGTCATCAAGAGGTCTGTCTGTTAATATGAGGATTATCCCTAAGGGGCTTTTCTCAGGAGGAATTGTCACTATGCTCTTACAAATTGAGGGGTTCTATTGTAGTTCTATGATACAAAGGGGGCTGCCAATGTGAAATCAGTCATTATGAGGATTGTCAATAAAAGGTATGTCCAGGGCTGCTATGAGAAATTTCTGGGCCCCCTACTGGTCAAACCTACTGGGCCCCTTTGGGCTTCCTGTGGGGGTGTGGTCTCCAGACACTATCCTTTTTCCTACCAAAGCACTGATTTACAGCAGGGGCTTGCATGTAGGTGCTGCTGTTCAGGCCCCAGACTCTGCATGGGCCTCATATGGCTGTACTGTTTGTACCGACCACCCTGTACTGTTTGTACCGCCCTGAAGCGGCCCTGGATTTGTCATTTAAAGATCTGCCACAAAGGGATTTTTCTCTGTAGGGTGTGTCACAAAGGGAGCTTTCACTATGGGGATTGCTGTGGCCTATTACAGCGTTTTGTCACAGGGGGATCTATAACCATGAGAATTGTCACTAAGGGTTCTGTAACAGGAGAATTTGCCAATAAGAGCTCTGCCTCAATTCAATCTCTCTCCATGAGGTCTAAGCAAGGAATCTGTCGTTATACTTTTCGCATGCCATAATTGGTTAGTAAAAAAATTGTTTGTTTGTTGTCAGATGTTTTGACAGAGAAGCAGTTTTAGTTGTTGCAACAAAGGCTGTTTTCCTTAAATGCTCCAACACTATTGCCACCATAAATATGGCACCTGAATCAGCTGAAAATGTCTCATTGTAAAGACTGTCATCTCCAGCACATTTACATTTCTGATGGTAGCTACAGGAATTCAGCTCTGCAGATTTCTTATCTCAGGATTCATCAATAATCAGTCTTCCTACTAAACAAGCAGGGTCCAGACCTCAGTCTGCCCACCCAGCCCTCTGTCCAAGTTAATGTATATCAGTAAACGGACCCCCACACCCTGAAAGGTTTAATTAGAGACTGTTTAACCGTTTCTCAGGCAACCACGTCTTTCTTGAAAGATAAAAGGTGACATTGGAACAAGAACATTGCGGAGAGTCTGTGTTTTTTTTCTGAACGCTGTTGGAGCCTGTAAAAGGTTTCATCAGCTTTATGCAAACTGTCTCTGCAAGAGATGTCCTGTGTTAGTCTGGATGTAATTATGATTGAATAGAGAGTTCTAGCTCATTTATTTACTTGTTGATTTCGAAATATTGCCAGGCAACCTACTCTGACATTACCAGCCCACTTGCACATCTTGAAATTGCTGCAGACGCTCACATACAGTAGATGCCAATACACCCAGAAATATATAACTATTTCACATCCAGAACAGTCTGCGAATCACAGCTCAAGCTCTGCTGCATATTATTGTTTTAATGGTTTGAGTTTATTATAAAATATACTTTAGCACTGTACAAAAATTTGAAACCGGTGGTAGCAGGCATGTCTAGGAGGCTCTCCTCATGCCCAACAACAGGAATGTATAGGGGGCTAAAAGATACCAAAAAGCCCTCCTACTAATGAGCAATGTTTGGTGAAATTTGCCTTCTTAAAACAGAAGGAAACTTGCAATAATTTAGCTATAAGTGAACATGTGTGGTTACCCACAATACACCACTACTGAATATGCAAATTATCTCTTTTCGCCTACTTAAAAACTGATTGGGCTATTGCACACCATACATTTTTGTTAACCGTTTGCCGGTGGCGAGTGCTGTGATTCCAAGAACATGGCAGGTGATGCTGCTTTATAACCGAGGGGATATTCACTATGCAGCTGTAAAATTGCCATGCGCAGGGAGCATTTGGCAATTTAATTGGTACTTCCTATAGCTCCATAGTATGCGATGTGCAATTAGTGTGACCTCTGTTACCTAGGGAATACGTATGCTGCCTGGGTACCACATGACTAGTTAACGTGTTGTCTTGAATTCCATTAATCATTTAACACCTGTTTATAAACCTTTTCTTTTAGATTTCTTTTTTTTTTTTTTACTTTTACTCTGAATGTTTCTGCTTTTGAATAATTGGCAATCTAAGCAACCTAGAAATGGACATTTTTGAAAATGTTCTGACCTAGGCCATTACTCAATACACTTTTTTCCCTAAGTTTTCTCCTAGGGGATACCAAAAATTTTTTAGAATAACTTTTCAGCACTTTGCAACTGAAAAAGTACCAAAAAGTAGGTGAAAAATGAAAATGTACTGACAAAATTAGTCTGAATACAGTGAAACCTTGGATTGCAAGTAACTTGGTTCAAAGGTACTAGAGCTGAACCACATATGAGAAACAGGGGGAACAGGCATGTATGGTGAGCTGTCCTGATGTCCACCCCTCCCATGTTCTCCTTTGTGCCCCTCCGCTGCTTTTAAATGCCTTCCGGCACCCTCTTCCAGGCTGGAGTCGGGCATCACTGTGCCGGGGCCGGCCCGGCTGCATGCATCTCACAGCACCTGACCACAGCCAGGAGCGCTCTTCCCATGTGCATGACGTCATGATGATGTATGGGCAGAGCGCTCCCGGCTGCAGTTGGGAAGCATCGGCTGGGCCAGCGCCGATGCTTCTCAACTCCGGCGACCCGGAAGAGGGTGCTGGTGGGCATATAGAAGTAGCTGAGGGGCAGAAAGGAGAATGGGGGAGCGGTGAGCATCAGGACAGCTCACCATACATGCCTACTCCCCCCCATTTCTCATATGTACTTTGACTCTGGTATCCTTTAAGAGTGCTTTGTAAGACACATTACAGGAAAGATATTGAAGTTTTAGAGCAGGTGCAGAGACGAGCAACAAAATTGATACGTGGGATGGGAAGGTCTCACTTACCAAGAAAGGTTAGATAAACTGTGTTTATTTAGTCTAGAGAAAAGACGCCTTAGAGGGGATCTAATTAACATGTATAAATACATCAGAGGGCAATATAAAAGCTTGGCGGATGAGCTTTTTGTCCCTAGGCCTTCTCGAAGGACTGGAGGACATGATCTGCTCATGGAGGAAAAACGTTTTAGCCATTTATTTAGGAAAGGGTATTTTACAGTAAGAGTGATTAAGATGTGGAATGCATTGCCACAGGAAGTAGTTATGGCAAACTCTACACCTGCATTTAGAGGGGGCTTAGATGCTTTCCTTGCGTTGAAAGACATCCATGGCTACAATTACTAGGTAATGCCTAATGATGTTGATCTAGGGATTTTATCTGATTGCCATCTGGAGTCGAGAAGGAATTTTTTCCCTTTTGGGGGCTAATTGGACCATGCCTTGTAAGGGTTTTTCGCCTTCCTCTGGATCAGCAGGGATATGTGAGGGAGCAGGCTGGTGTTGTACTTTGTTCTCTGATTGAACTCGATGGACATATGTCTTTTTTCAACCCAAATAACTATGTAACAAGCAAAAAATTGATGAAAGTTTGACTGGATAAGCAAGCAACGCCTTGATAGACAAGCACAAAACATATAGGTGCGTCACGTTATCACAACTGAACCAATGGTTCTTCTCCCTTTGATGAGGCAGGATTGTACTTAATTTAAGTGTAGGGACTGTACAATGTCACATTTCCATGAACTCTTCAAAAGTAGGCAAACGCAACTGTCATTAGGTAAGTTACTTGTTAAAGAGAATCTGTATTGTTAAAATCGCATAAAAGTAAACATACCAGTGTGTTAGGGGACATCTCCTATTACCTTCTTTTACAATTTCGCCGCTCCCCGCCGCATTAAAAGTAGTCAAAAACAGTTTTAAAAAGTGTATTTATAAACAAACAAAATGGCCACCAAAACAGGAAGTAGATTGATGTACAATATGTCCACACATAGAAAATACATCCATACACAAGCAGGCTGTATACAGCTTTCCTTTTGAATCTCAAAAGATCATTTGTGTGTTTACCTTCTGTCCCCTTCTTCCCTCATGCACTGAACATTACAGGCTTCCTGCAGACAGCTCTGCCTGTGCCTGTGTTTGTAATTCCTCAGTATGTGTCAGCCAGCTACTTTCACAGCCTAACAGAGGAGGATTTTTATCCAGCTCTCTTCTATCACTGATAAGATAGCAGAGACGCTGCTGGCTTATGTAAATAAAACACACACTGGAGTGTGCATAGAGGAACAGACCAGCACGGAAGAGTTGGCAGCCTTCCAGACACAGGCCGACAAGTCTGACAGGGGAAAGATACATTGATTTATTACAGAGACCGTGACAGTACAAAGTGCTGCAGTGAGCCAGAACAGATTAGATTAGGTTTAGGAACTTGTAGGATGGTAGAAAAAACGTTGTAATTTTTGTTACAGAGTCACTTTAAAGCCAACAGATAGCAATAATTCTGATAGTTATAGTGAAAATCTTTTTTACATTTTATTTTATACAGTACAGCACTTTGTATTAAATATTTTTCTATAAATGTGTTTGGATTGTTGAATGAATCATATAAGTTTCAATTAATTCTTATGGGAAAACTCGCTTTGATATAAGAGTGCTTTGGATTGCAAGCATGCTTCTGTCACAAATTATGCTCACAAACCAAGGTTCCACCACTCTATTTTCCAGCTTGCTGGTGGCTTAAAAGGCGTTTTATTGATAAGAAATAAAGTGATAAAATGAAAATGTCACCTAGGAGAAAACTTAGGAGAAAAAAGTGAGTTGAATAAGGGCCCTAGTTTCATTGCTATGTAGAAATGGCATGTGTTCCATTCTTTGCTTAGATCATACTTGGACCAGAAGCATTCTAAAATGTCAGTAAACCTAATTTATCTGAAAAATCCATAAATAAAAATGCAAAAAGCTTCCCACAGCATGTAGTTCTCCTCACTCCATGTGGTAACCAACCATCCAGCAGTTAATTTAATTGTGCATATGCCAGATGGTATAGGTATGGATACCAGTGGGACTTACCTCTCTATCTATATCATCTGGAATATGCACAATTGAATTAGTTCCCAGATGGTTGGCTACTACATGGAGTGTGGAAAGCTTTTTGCTAGGGAAAGCCTTTTACATTTTTATTGGTGGATTTGTGTGGTAAAAAGTAACATTGACATTTTCGACAGTTGCTGGTCCAAGTATGAGCTCTATCCTACATGTTTCATAAGGTTTAGGACAAAAGCACAGTTGAGAACTTTTCTGTCTATTTAATTGCTGTCACTGGGGAGGTTTTATGTTCCCTTGTTTATCTAGTTTAGGCAAACCACTGTTTTACTGAATACTGGTTAGATGTCCCATGCACCCCCAACCTAGCACTAACATAAACAAACATGTTTTTTAATCAAATTACAGTCAGGTAGTTAAAATAAGACCTCCCTACCTGATCCAAACATCTGCTTTAGTTCTCTTTTCCGCAGGAGGTTGAAGCACAGTTGGGCTGTTCAGCCTCCCATCTGCCGGCTACAAGCTCTATTTGGCTGCAATTGCATGCAGCTGAATGGCAGCATTTGGCAACACCACATGTGTCACGTTTGACACGTGGGGGCGTTACTTAGCAGCCAAAAACTGTCTTATGTCATGTCTGAGGACAGCAACCACAGTGCTCGTGGGAGGGCCTCCTATCATCTGCTAGCAAGAGCCCGGCTGGTGAATGTGAGCAGCTGATAGGAGATAGCTTGGTCTGTTTTGCAAAAGTTTAGAATAAAAGAAGTAGTTGAAGGAATATGCAGTCATCTCACATGCATGGTGCCATTGTTGGCAGCTTCCAAAATATATTATTTACACAGCTGTAATGCTGACCCCTTGTTAAAAATGTTTTTTTATTTCAAATTGCTCAACCGGGAAAAAGTACACAAACTGGAATTTCCAACACTCCTCATCTACATACTTGTTCCAGGGGGACTCAATAATTATTTCCACATGGTGTGTATTAGCATCTGCATTGTACAGTCACATTTTAGAGTAGCAGAGGGTCATCAGATCAGTGGAAAGGATAATCGGGAACCTCTCCCCATTTAGACCTCTTCTACAATTTGTGCTCCATGGTGATGAGGATTGACAGTGACCCCTCTCACCTAGGCCACCACTTCTTCAGCTGGCTCCCAACAGGCCTATAGGCACAGGAACCCTTTTTTCCCCTTTGTTGTCAATCTCCTGAACTCTCTACCTTCAAACGTACTCTGAAAACACACCTGTTCAGACAAGCCTATAATTTGCTATAGGCAGCACTGAAGGCACACTGGCTCACCCACTAATCCTTGTGTTTCCTTCCCTGTTGTTTCCTCCCCACAACCCTCTAGATTGTAAGCTCGCAAGGGCAGGGGACCTCCTCCTAGTGTTTCTCATACTGCTGTAATTTTAACATATGCACATGTACCAACAACACATCAACTATGTATGTATCTGTATTTATTATATTCAATGTCATGACTGTACAGTGTCTTGTATTTTTTATGTATATTTGTTCCCCATTATTTGTTTGTACTATGTACAGCGCTACGGAAGATGTTGTCTCTATATAAATAAAAAAAAAAAAAAAAAAAAAAAAATAATAATAATAATAATACACACCCTTCCCCCTTTAGGTGGATGGACGTTAGTTGCTGTTAGCGATAAAACTGTCTGATAAACACTGATCCTTAATGTATTTCTTTCCTGTTTTTACTGTGTGTCCTGCCTGCCACTGGACCCCTGTATGTATGTCCCACACCCAATTCCGGACACGACCCAGCCGTGCTTGGCGAATAAAATGATTCTGATTTCAGAAGGAGGTCAGCAGTAGCAAGCTCTGGGTTTTCCCATACAACAGGTGTAATTTACCTACATTGTGTTTTTCCTTTACAATGAAAGTGCCAAAGTAGCTTTGTCCTTTATTGACACTATGTTGCCAATCCATGTAAATCTGTCTCTCTTAGGCACTATCTTTGCCTCCTGAGCAGCTGTAGTTCAATGGTGCAGCCCACATGGCCTCTGCCCAGTTCAGTTAGCTTAGCAATCATTCCCATTTACTTTGCTTTAAAATGTGTTAACTTTTAACTGAAAACAGTTTGTTCTCCCATTTGTATAACTGTCTCTTCGAGTGGAATGATTTATGCTTCAGCGTGCGCAGCTCCATTCCTCCAGCAAACTGCTAATTCTCAAAGTGCTGATGCACCGCTTTGTATTGGTAAGTGGTTCCCATGGCCCCGCACATATAAGGATTAAGTATTTGCATGATTTTCTCTGACACAGCAATCCTTACCTCATCTCCCAGCCGTGAATGAAGTAATTAATTGAATTTTTATTTTAACTTATAATAGTAATCAAATAATAAAAACAAAACAAAACACATTTTGAATGGAAAGCCTATTCATTTTTAAAACATTATATTCTTATTGGCAAATACCAATTTTTCAAATTGTCTTCTTTTGTTTAACCATCACATATAGCAATCTGACTCAGATCTTTTCTTACAGCATTGTTATTATTATTATTATTATTATTATTATTATTATTATTATTATTATAAGTATTATTTTTATTATTATTATTAGAGTTTATGTACAATAGGGTATAAGTGTACTTCAGGCAAACCGGATCAAAAAGCAAATACTTACTTAAAGAGTACCCAAGCTTTACAAACAGAATTAGAGACTCACCTAAAGAGAGGAAAACCTCAGTATCCTAATAAGGCTTCCCTCACTGCTGTGTTGTCCCCCCATTGCTGAGCGCTGCCCTCTAGAAGCTTAGCGACAATGCATTGAAGCTCTTCCTGATCCAGCGTGGCTGCACAATAGCCAACCTAGCCCACCCACGCATGTGCATTAAACCAGAGCCACGGGTTCTGTACTACTGCGCATGCACGGGTGGACTCGTACAGCTACTGGACCCACTTCCGGAAGAAGAGCTGCGTGGTTCCAATGTGAAGGGGGGCCTGTGTGCTGCAACGGGGGGCTTTGCAGCAAGCAAGAGAAGCCTCGATAGGATCCTGAGGCTTCCCTCTTTTAAGGTATTTATCTGGTTTTGTTCCTGAGCTTTGGCTGGAGATCACTTTAAGAAGAAAGAAGCTGAATCCTGTAGAGGCCAGATGCCATCCTCCAAACCTTCTTTTCCTGCTTGTCTTGTCACTTAAGGCTGCTTACACACCAAGACGTTACAGGCGCACGTTAGTGCGCCTGTAACGCTCCCCCAACGCACAGCAATGTAACACAAGTGGGCTGTTCACACAGCCCACGTTGCGTTACATGTAACGCTGCACGTTCTGTGCAAAGTGCAGCATGCTACGACGTTGGAGCGGCTATAGCCGCGTTAGACTGTTTGCACATGCGCAGTGGGGGGCGGAGAGGAGGCGGGGAGAGCCAGCTACAGTAGCCGCGCACATGGCTACTTAATATTCACTGCACTGGCGGGCGCTGATTGGCCGGCGGGACCACGTGATGCGGAGTGTCTCGCTCCGCATCACGTGGTCCCGCTGGCCAATCAGCGCCACTCTGGGAGACATTATAGGACTCGAGCCGCCTAACGCGGCTCACTCTACCGTCGGCTCTTGCAGCACCATACGTTGTGTTAGGTGCACGTTATGCGACCTTAACGTGCCACCTAATGCAACGTCTTGGTGTGCAAGAAGCCTAACTGTCCTTCAGAAAGGATCACAATCCAATCCCTAATATAGTCATATATCTAGGAACAAATAAGGGGGAAGCCAATTAACTTATCTGTATGTTTTTGGGATATGGGAGGAAACTGGAGTACCCAGAGGAAACTCACGTAGACACAGGGAGAACAAAACAAACTTTGTGCAGATAGTTCCCTGGCTTTGATAATTATTACAATTACAAGAGAGTGGATTTCTATGGAGTACTGACCGGGAGTGGATCTATGTATCTGAAGTTGCTATGTTACTCTAGAAACAACTTAAAGCTAAACAGATTTTGCTATAAATGTTATTATCTCCTAATATAAAGCAGCAAATTGTAGCAGGAAGCTACAATATATGGTGGTCTGGTTTAAGGTGTGTACACTTGCACAGTGGTTATCGCCTGAAGTGATCAGGACTCGATCTGTTGAGTGACAGTTCAGGGGCCAACTACTGATAGAGTAGGAGAGATGAAAGCATGGCGCACAACGGAGCATCTTACAGTGGGAGGGTAACAATCTGCTTGGGTGTAGCTGTTCTTCAACCACTTCACCCCAAGGAGGTTTTTACCCTAACGGACAAGAGTGATTTTCACCTTTCAGTGCTCATCGCTTTCATTTGCCAATAGCTTAATCACTACTAATCGCAATGAAATGATCTATATCTTGTTTTTTTCACCACCAATTAGGCTTTTTGGGGTTGATATTTGTCTTCAGTAATTACTTTAATTTCTATGCATTTTAGAGGGAAAAACAAGAAAAAATGAAAAAATACACCATTTCTCCAATTTCATCCCCTATAGTTTTAATATAAACACTGCTACTGTACATAAAACTCACACAGTTTATCTGCCTATTTGTTCTGGTTATCACAAGATTTTAATTATGTCCCTAGGACAAAGTATGATGAAAATAGATTATTTCAAAAATAAAGGTGTATTTTTTTGTGGGTGTTTTTTTTCCCACTGATCTCACGTGCACATGCATGGGAACGCACGTGCACAGCAGCAGCAGCGCTGTTTGACTTATAAAGATGTCCTGGAGCCAATAGGAGACTCTAGCAGGAGAATTTTAAAACCTACACAGTTTTTGGCCACAAAAGTGATGGAAAAGTTGTTTCAAGGGGCCTAACACCTGGACTGTGGCATGCCGGAGAGGGATCCAAGGCAAAAGTCTCACCAAAATAACTGAGTTGCCGCAAAGTCAGGTTTTAATCGCTAAAGGGCAGAAAGCACATTACATTCCTAAATTGGTGGAAGAAAGTGCTTTAAAACATTCGGCATGTGTACATGTTGATCAGGTAGTGTAAGGGTTGGAGTAGTGATAGTAGTGATAGGCCGGAGTAAGGTTGGAAAAGCTCTATGGCAGAGGTGTATCTAGAAAGCTACGGGCCCCAGTTTTACATTGGGCACTCTACACATATATATTTAATACGATGCACCACAGCCTGCCAAGGACAACCACAAAATCACAGATGGAAGAAGGGGTAACCGTTTGTTAATGATTACAACTATTCAATGGTGTAACTATAATTTGTGGGGCCCCCCAGCAAAACTTGATGGGGCCCCTCCAATGTTCACGCCCTTAGGGTGAAGTGTGGCTGTCATGATCTTCACAACCAAAACAAGTGTGACCACAAAAACAACTGATCTGAAGGATAGATCCCTGTGTCGGAGGGAGAGAAGGTTGGTAGTTGGGGCCCTCCACAGCTCTGGGCCCCCCTGCAATGCAGCTGCTGCTCCCCTCTAGTTACGCCCCTGCAACTATTTAAAGCATCTATATAAATTACCATTACCAGCACAGGACCAATAAAGAACTAATACTTTGGTTAAGGGAGGTCCCCTCGGAGCCCATCTGGCCCAAAGGCCCCGGTGCAGTCACAACCTCTACATCCCGTATTGCTACGCCACTGCTCTGTGGTATACAGAGCTTTTCCTCTACATATGTATATGTTAAAGAGACTCTGAAGCAAATAACATTTGCTATTTTTACCTTGCATTTCAGAAGTCTCAGTAGATGTAAATCATCCCGCGGCAAAATGAGGGGTTTAGACCCCCCAAATCCCAGAGAAAACATCCACAACCATCTTGGTCGTGGATTTTGCTGCCCTGAAAGGCAGAGCTTTGAGCTGTAGCTCTGCCTCTACTGACATCAATCGCCGTATGGATCTCAGCCTCTCCCCGCCCCTCTCCATGAAGGTTGACTGAGAGGGGCGGGGAGAGACGGAGATCCGCGGCGATTGACATCAGTAGAGGCAGAGCTACAGCAGAAAGTTCTGCCTCTTTCAGGAAGCGTGGCCGGGATTTCCCCTCTGGGATCTGGGGGGTCTAAAGCCCTCGTTTTGCTGCGGGGATGCGGCGGTTTACCTCTACTGAGACTTCTGAAGCAAAATACAAGGTAAAAATAGCAAATTTTATTCGCTTTAGAGTCTCTTTAACATTGAAATTCATTTTTCGCTTTAGATGTCCTTTAAGCTTTTATATAAAGAAGGATTATTATAAACCAGAAAACACTTCAGAGTTTAAAAATTATTTGAGCAACTGAATTTACCAACCAAGCAGAAGTTTTCCTAGTTGCCTTGAGAAGTTCCTTCATATTTTTTAATAATGGCTGAATAAACAGCAGTAATCCCTGCCTGGCACACAGTATTGTCGATGTAATCTGTCTGCTGAAAGTACAAATGAGGATACCCAGGTATATGGGCTCTCGGGGGCGGAGTGAGAAAGATATAACACAAGCATAAATCTAAGCAGGCAAATACACTTGCTAAATTTTTCATTTGAATGTTCACTGAGGACTGTAAAGCGCAGAATATAAACTATCTCCTTTAGCGCGTGCACACACATGTTTAATTCAGTCCTCTATTTAGTTTTAAGAATGCAGGAGAGCATCTTGATTAAAATGTCAGTAGGAGCACGCTGTTGCATGCAGAGTTTATCAGAACGCTTCTAATCCCTGGTAAAATATTCAAGATATATACATAAGTGGAATTTAATGCAGGCACATCTTAGAGATAATTATAAAAATGAATCTGTGTATATTGAATCTGCTTGATGGCCTGGCGAAGTATTTCTTTGTCAGTTTATAGATATGGGGGGATGGGTATATATGCAGCAGTAGAGATGTGTCAAGATGGAATGTCACTACATGCTTAAGCTGAATATCGAAAGCATTGCTAATGACAGAAATACGCCTGTCATATACGTAAATAGACATGATCAAGTACAAGCTAAAGTAATGTTTTTGTCTCACATATGGAGGATTTTAGAATAATACAAAAATAATAACAGAAGTACCATCAGTGTAGTGTAGTGTCATTTTGGCTGCCTTGGGTCACTGTCATTATTATTATTATTATTTAGTATTTATATAGCGCCGACATCTTCCACAGTGATGTACTGAGTATACAGTCTTCCCTTAAATGTCCTTCAGAGGTGCACACAATCTAATCCCTACATAATCATATGTCCATCATAGTGTAGTGCCAATGTCGGGGAAGCTAATTAACTTATCTGTATATCTTTGGGATGCTGGATTGCTTGGGGGAAACCCACGCAGACACGAGGAAAACATACAAACTCCTTTCGGTCTGCCCTGGCTGGGATTTGAACTGGGGACCCAGCGCTGCAGAGTGCTATCCACTACGTCACCGTGCTGCCCTTAATGTCATGTTGGAAGGTGAACTTTCTTCCCTCTTGCAGAAGCAGAAGGCGTTCCTAAAGAATATGCAGTGAAACCCCTTTAAACCCCCCCCCCCCCCCACAAACACACCCACCCACACATACACACATTTAACAATGCTGTCACCTCCATGGTTTATTGCTGGCGTGCTGCTTTACAAGGTGAGTTGTTGCATCTGTTTTTCACCAGATATACCAGTTGGCATTGAAACAAAATACTTTCATGCCAATCAGAATCTGCAAGGTGTGTTTTGGCAAAGATCAATGCAGACTAAATGAGGCCTTACTTGGGCAGTGGCTTTTTTCTTGCAGCCCTCCCATACAAGTCACATTTGTGAGGCACTTGTGATAGTAATGTGCTCAAAATGGTCACTCAGTGCCATAAATTCCTGTAACCATTTCAAAGTTGGCATAGGTCTATTGGTATCCTGTCTGCCCAGCTTTCTCTTCACTCTTCCATCCAGTTTGATGGCCTGATCCGAGAAGAGATCTAGTAGTAGCAAATGCTTCTAACTTCTTAAACACCTCCGCACAAACAAATTATGATATATTGAATTAGTTGTGTAGTACGCATAATTACTAGAACATTAGAAGCAAAGAAAATATTCTCATATTTTTATTTTCAGTTATGCTTTTTTTTGTACATTGCATCATTCTCTAATATATTTGCAGTATACACACTACTCAGCATTGTAAATGATTTTGCAGAACAGGCAAATGAATGTGTGACCTGTCTTCGGGGAAAGAAAAAAACAATACAATACCTGACAGTTGAGATAACAAGCTTCAGAAGACAGAACTCTATGATACTTTGAAAGTCGTGGAGCTCAATGTCTTTTGTGCATAGATAACAACTGGAGTTTCTTAACTCTTCCTGTACTGAATACAATATTAGACTCATATATCCGCTGCTAATGTTTTATTTCTTAGCTGTACTACACATTCCAATCATTATATCATCTTTTTTTGCTTCAGAGTCTCTTTAAGCTCCTCAATTTCTGCAACTAAATACACTTTTGAAACCTAGTTGTTTTTATAACTACTAGAGACCCAGATTGTTGTTAGTGTGTGGTTTGACTGCAAAGGGTTAAAGGTTGTTTTTATGGAAATTGACCTCTCCTCTTAGTACCTGCTTTTCCCTTATTCCTATTTAACCACTTAACGACCAACGTCAGCCGATAGTAGGACCCAGGTCACAGTGGTGTTCGAGCGGCTGTTCCATGTCAGTTCACGGAGGGTGTCTCCGTGAACAGCTTGCGAGCCTCCGATCGCGGCTCGCAGGCTAAATCCCCACTGTTTACATCATACGGCGCTGCCGCGCAGCAGCGCCGTAAAGGAGATTGGCGATCCCCGGCCTCTAAATGGTCGGGGATCGCCGGCATCTGATAGGCTGAAGCCTATCAGAGGCGGCGCAGGACGGATTGCTGTCCTGTGCCGCCCATAGGAAGGAGGGGAGGGAGGGAAGGGGAAGGAGGCAGAAAATCGCTGCGGAGGGGGGCTTTGAGGAGCCCCCCCGCTGAACGAAAATAGCCGGCGACGATCAGACCCCCCCCCAGCAGGACATCCCCCTAGTGGGGAAAAAAAGGGGGTAAGTCTGGTCGCCCTGGCTGCTTGCTGATCTGTGCTGTGGGCTGGAGAGCCCATGCAGCACAGATCTGCGCAAACAAGCCCGGTCCTTAAGGGGTTAAAGAGACACCCTAGTGACATATAGTAGAATATAATACAGGTAGTCCCAGACTTAAAAACGCCTGACTTACGAACGACCCGCCGATACAAATGACATGAATTCTGTGTTTCCATGGGAACAAGTCAAAATGTTTTTTTTTAAATTGGACTTGTAGTTTTTGAGAAAATCGATTTTTAAAAAATCCAAAGAGAAAATGGCTTTTAAACGTGTATAAGCAGGCACAGAGGGCAGAGGTGACACAGAGGGGGACACTGGAGGCACAGGGGGGCACAAAGGAGGTACAGGGGACCGAGATAGCACAATGTTCCAACTTATGAACAGATTCAGGTTAAGAACGAACCTACAGTCCCTATCTCGTTTGTTAACCGGGGACTACTTGTATATGAATCACTTTTATGTTAGCTAACCTGGTATCACTTTCAGAAACGTTATTAAGCTATATATTGCTGTATATTGGTATGTAACCCCGCTCTTACAGCAATGCTTAGTTTAGGCTATGATGTGACTGCATTCTGCCCTAGAGCATTCTGGGAGACCAGGTTTTGCTTCTAATTACATAACAATAAACAACATCTCACGGTGATGCTTGTTACCAGCAGTAAATATGTCACCATCTGTGATAAATTCAAGAATATTATTCAGGGTGAAAAAAGATTTTAGAATAGGCAAACATTGATTAAAAGATACCCAAGGTGAGAGGGAAACGGAGGCTGCCATATTTATTTCCTATTAAACAATACCAGTTGCCTGGCAGTCCTCCTGACCCTGTGTCTCTAATACCTTTAGCCATAGACCCTGAACAGGTATGCTGCAGATCAGGGACTCTGACTCAGCTGATGTTCTGGATAAGCCATATGCTTGTTCCAGGGTTTTGACTCAGACACTACTTATGCCAAAAGATCAATAGGACTTCCAGGCAACTGGCATTGTTTACAAGGAAATAAATATGGCATAAATATATCCCTCCCACCTCGGGTTCCCTTTAAATCATTTATAAAGTAATATATTAAAAACACTTTTTTATTATTCATTAAGTTATATTCACTAAAGTGTCTCTTTAAGCCCCAGCAGGATGAGCATGACTATCCTTGTTTGAGTTTATCCGTGGACTAACTGAACCCTAACACCAAATAGAACTGCAATAATTGTGTTCTTTATTTAATCTAGTTAACGCCTGAACTAATAATACTTAGCAGCATTTTAACCTAAAGAGACACTGTAGAGGTTTATAGTAAAATGCAGTATTATTTAGGATACCCACTTTAACAGTAATTTTTACTGGTTTCAGCATCAGAAACTTCCTTTATATATTGCTGTGCATTGGTATGTAGTCCCGCCCTCCTAGTGATGCTTAGCCTAGGCTGTTTAGCTATGCAGAATTCTCCTCCTAGAGGATTCTGGGAGGCCAGGTATATTTTGCACTGGCTTCAGAACTGTCAGAAAAAAACATTCTGCAGAAACCACCTGACGGGAGTAAAGATGCCGCCACCTGTTATAAATTTCAGAATTTCAATCTGGTGAGGAAGGATTTTACAATGGGCAAACACTGAATAAATAATTTATCAATGAATATTGTAAATAAATAAATAAAAAATAAGCAGTTTTAATCATTATGTTTTTTCACTTCAGTTCCTCTTTAAAATGGTTATATCAGACATTCCACACCAAAATGAACAGGTGTCAAATGAAAAATATTTTCTAGTTTATAGTAAACAAGCATTATATAACCCCCTTTGTTTATAAAATTGTTGCTATGGTAAACATCTAATATGCCTTATAAATCATGTATTTGTTTCCTATATACGGTTATTATTGCCATATATTTTCAGTCTCAAGTGCTCTACTTGCAGCGCATCCACTCCCAACAGGAAGTCCAGACAGGCTGCAAACACTTTCTTATCAGCTTTATTAATGTGTGTGCCTTTTGATAATGCAGCATATTGCACGCCTCCTGATTATGCAATGTCAGCTCCGTAATGCTACTTTTATGTCATGCCACTGAATTGATGAGTAAGGCGGCTGTTGTTGGTGTCTGAACTCTTTATGATAAAATCTCCACCAATTCCTTTATTAAAAAAAAAAAAAAAAGAAATATTTTTAATAGCGTCCTGAATGAGGGGATTATCCTCTTGTGCTGTTTTGGAGGTCGGCTGTGAGATTGCGGGCAGTTACACAGCTAATTACTTTCACTTATCAGCTGTTGTCCTTTAGTGGAATGAATGTGGGCCGGAGCTGGGAGTGCAGCCAGGCTAGAGACTTTGCTGTCACCGTGTTAGTTCATTTAGAAGTAAATAAATAAATAATAAATAAATACACATTAGGGATATAACCTTGGACAATGCAGTAACTTGCCCAACGTATTTATCATGTGGCTGTGGTAAGGAGCTGCAGCATTGAATTATATACGTACTCCTGAAGGAGAATTTCAGGTTCCATTCTTTCATTCTTGATAGGGCATGAGTGGGATGATTAAGGCCCCTGCACTATGACGTTGTGGTAAGCTATTTTACCGCAAGGGGCCGATAAGTTAGTGAAAGTCTATGGAGACTTTCACACTTATGCGATGCGGTGGAAGTAGTTCATTCGCTGCATAGCCCCTACAAAGTGTGCATTACCACATGATCCGTACCTACCACATGGATTATGCAGCAATGCAAGTCTGTGGTGACGCATTCAAGTGTAAATGATGGAACCCAGTGGAGCGTACATGGGCAGACCAACGGGAATCCCAGTGATGTACTACCTGTCCAGCAGGAAGTACGTCCTTGTGCCGATCCTCGTGTACTTCTATATTCACACACAGCCAGTATCCCTCACTCACTGTTAGGTCTCCCTGTCCTGCCAAATTCCTTTTCATCTCTGAATGCATCATTAGCTTGCTTCAGAGCTGTAAACACAGCAGGGAGGAGCAGATCAGGCTACAGTATATTAACCTTTCTCTGCTCTTCCTTACAACTAAGTGTCAATATCTACACACTAGTGGAATCACATGTACAAATGTGAAAAAAGCTAGCACACAGAAGTTACAAGTGGAGAGCTTATCCTCTGCCAACAGTCTCAAAACTGTACGTGAGGAGGGGAGGTGACATAACTGAATAATGATGAAAAGATGCCCTCAAACAGGGGCATCAGGAGGTCTCTGTGAGAGACAGCAATGTCGGTGTGCTTGCTATGCTGGTGCTATTATTGAATGACAATCAGAATCTACTGTATATCATACAAGCAAGCACCCCCCCCCCCCCCCCCACCAACTTGCAGCTCTGATCAAGTGCCTAATAAGTGCCAGTATGTGCTTCACTTTGCTTCATTGTAGGGTCCTCCTGGCCCTAGAATCCCTCAGGCTCCATGCACTTCTCTCCCCTGTAATGCCCTATAAGCGGCCCTAGTGGCCCAGGCCTACCCCAATCCCTTTTGACCACATGTTATTTAATGTTTTGTTTGGGGCTTTAAAATACCTAATAACTTAAAGTTAGTGAAAATACACTATAGAGTTCTTTAAAACCTGTAATGGATAGCTGTTCTTAAAAACATAAGTAGTTAAGTATCTACCCAACAACACCCTCCCTCTGCACTTTTTCCCATTTCCTCCCCTGCTCTAGAAATATCCTTTAGGCTATCTGCCACTGTTTGGCACAGTCAGAATGAAACAGTGATGCCTCTCCCTCTTCTACAAAAGTTAGTGAGGAGATATGTTCAGAGCAGATATTTTGTTGTTACGTATGTGAAAAACAGCTGTAGCACCACCATTCCTACCTCTTGGCTTGCCCCCTTGCTGATCACCATAGATAAAGGGTTTAGATATCGCTGCTTGGTTGTAATTGATGGCAGAAATAGGCTACAGCGTACCATTGTGTTAACTGCAGAAATAACATGAGCAGTGGCGTTTAACCTTAATGAGAATTGTGGAGGGACATCTATAATAATTTAGCAATTTTAATTGTCTTCTACATTAAACTTAGAGTGAGAGAAATATGGTGGGCATCTTTTCTGACTTCTTTTTTAGGCCGGTTTTAATGTTGAGGTGTGCATTGCAGTGTAATGCTCCCATCGCACCACAACACACAAAATCACAAACATATGACCCTGTGGCAGAGTACGCTGAGAGGGTCATATGCATAGTGCTGATGTATTGGACAGGAAGTACATCACTGGGATTCCTGGGGATCCCCGTCATATGTCCGTCATTCCACGCATGCGCGCCGCAACGCAGCTGCCAACCGTTTTAAAAGGTATGTGTCACCTATTGACTTACATTGCTTCCACTGCCGCGGTAGTCTGGAGGTAACATGCTGTTACCCTGCGTTGGCGAAACGAGTCCTTCTGGTGCAACGAAATGCTGTAAGTGTGCTAGGCCCCATTACCTTGCCTTGCTGTAGTGTTACCCTGTGGTGAAACAAGGGAACGCAACACACACTTGAAATACAAGTGTAAAAGGAGCCTCAAAGTTTTACCAATTTACTTTACCTGCTGACTAATAGTTATATTTTCTGAATCACAGATCTAGAATGAGGATGTAATTTTTTTTTAACAATAAAGTTTATCAAACAATAGATGATGAATAGAAAGAGTATAAAAAATGAAACAAAATCAGATCATAAGTTTCAACAGCAGCTGCACCAATTACATTCTTGGTATGAAAGTGAATATAATAAAATACAACAATGAGCACAATTCTTAATGGATTAAGATCATCAGGTTCACATGTAGAAATAGTAGGGGAGGATAAAGCTCCACAAGTTAAGCGGTGACAAATAACCAGAAATAAAGAGTGTGCATTAAAGCGGAATATAACCCTGCATTTCAACTTTGCTCTAAAACATTATTTACAGCATATTATATGCAAAAAGCATTTTTTTTTTACTAGACCAGCATTGGAAGGGTTAAACACAGAGGTTTTAAGTTCCGAGCAGACGTTCAGATAGTTACATTCTATTTAGTTATATGTATGTATTTAGAAATGTTACACACTCTTTGGCTTTCCTCCAACTCCTTCTCCGTGAGAGAGATGAGTCACAATAAACACTTAGATTCATTTGTGTAAACAAAAAGTATCTAACTCAAGTTCGGATGCGTCTGCAAAAATCTCCAGGGACTTTAAAGCCCTGTGTAACCCTTCCAATGCTGGTCTAGTAAAAAAAAAATGCTGGTTGCATATAATATACTGTAAATAATGTTTTAGAGCAAAGTTGAAATGCAGGGTTATATTCCGCTTTAAGTCTCACTGGTGCCAACATAAAAAAGCATCCAAACAGTAACAATATAAAATCTTTGTATTTTATTTGAGTCAATATTTGAGTCAAATATTGAGAGTACTACCTAGCAAATGCTTAGCAAGAGCCAATAGGCGTGAGTACACAAGAAATGGAGAGCTAAAGATGTAGTCTGGAAAAGGAGAGAGAAGCAAGGAAGAAGAAAGAAGGAAAGGGTGAGGGATGTAGGGAAGGAGAGGAAGAGGTTGATCCTGGTCTTGGCCAATAGGATTCCCAGCAAGTAACATAAGCAACCAAAGTTGCCACACAATGGCAGGAGGAAAAGTTGCTTTTATATGAGGGGAAGGGAGGGCAGTGTTAATGGATCAAGGATTGACTTAACCCCCCTGGCGGTATGAAAAATTCCGCCAGGGGGCAGCGCAGCAGGTTTTTTTTAAATCATGTAGCGAGCCCAGGGCGTCGTGACATCATTGGGAGTCCCGATCCACCCCTCGGCGCTGCCTGGCACTGATTGGCCAGGCAGCGCACGGGGTCTGGGGGGGCCCGTGCGCCGCAACGGATAGCGGCGATCGGGCGCGGGCCGGCGGCGATCAGTGTGCTGGCGCAGCTAGCAAAGTACTAGCTGCGTCCAGCAAAAAAAAAATTATATAAATCGGCCCAGCAGGGCCTGAGCGGCACCCTCCGGCGGCTTACCCCGTGTCACACACGGGGTTACCGCTAAGGAGGTTAAGGATACTTGGGCACAGTAACAACCTAATCAGTAATTTTATGATGATGTCTGAGGTGTTCCAGCAAGTTCAATGAGGCCAAAAAAAGCATTTTGGGGGTTAAAGGACCTGGAAAATCAGTCACCGCCTGAACTGCTTCTCCTATATCCTATAGTATATTTATCCTATATATCGTGCTAGTGATTAGTGAGTTAGGACACGACCAATGGGATGACAAGAAGGTTTGGGTCACCCTCCCTGAGCTGCTTGGTTACTCTTTTACTCATTGTGTATAAACAAAATATGGCCAGCCGCCCATAGAATGATCTCACCTCCCAAAGTTGCTGGAGAGAACTCATACGGCTGCACCAGCAGGTTTCTGTCCCACTTGCAAAGTGGCCTTGTTAGTAGGTTGGGTGGGCAGGAACTCTATGGACATGTTGCAAGTGTGTGAAAATTAAGACACTGTAGTACTGTGTGAAGTAAAGTTATTGTTTATTTAAGCATTAATGAACTAACTAATTAGGACACAACCGAAACAGATACCCAAATTTACCTGTTGCTTTATCACATCTCGTACAAAGGGGTGGAAGAGAGGGATTGATTTTATGTATGTATGCGGTGATTGAATAATTTTGATAGAAATTGATGATGTACACTTATGCCATGACACCAAGACAACTGACTTTTTTAAAAGGGATTAAAAATGGCAGCCTCTTTGATCCCATCGATTCAAGTGGAGTTATGAGCTGCAAAAGTCTAACGAGAAGAGGAATAAATCTGCATCATTCAGTGCTTGGCTGTGCCCAGTGGTTTGCTAAAATGACCTCATTGCTTTCGTTCTAGTAGAAATCTTAAGATTCTGTGAATGTCATCACTACCGCATTTGCGTTTGATTTATACCATTCATACTTTTTGTAATACAGTTTTCATATTGTACCATATTTACTGCACAGAATCGACATTATCCTGCCAGTTTACTGTGTATATTTTTCAAACCCCGTGCTCTACAAATCTACAGCATAGATAATTTATAGGCTATATTTTACAAATGTATAATTTATATAATTGATACACCATGTTCTACCAGTCTGCGATTTAGATAATTCATTTGTTATGTTCTACGGTGCTGTCTCAAGACTTTGCACTTCTGCATTCTCTGCTGAGAAATCGCTCCTTTATCTTGTTGGAAAGAATTATAGTGAGGGATTTTTCCTCCTCCTCTGCATGTTCTATGAAAAGTATTTTCATCTATTATGCGCATACTGTAGCTGAAGCTGACTACCTCTGCTGTTTTCTGCAGCATGAGTTAATATCGCATGTGCCCTGCCCTGCAGCAGGAAGCAGAAATGGCTCGCCAAATTTTTCCAGGAGAACTGATTGCGTGACTTTGCAGGAACAGAACTCATAGCATTAAGGAGATTTAAACCAGTAGTGTTGGTGTTTGTTCCTCTCTAACCTTCACTGTAAAATAGACAAAGATCAAATAAATAAACTTGTAGGCCAATGAAAAGGGTCTGCATTTGTTAGACAGCCTTAGCTGTAAAGAAATTCTGGTATGTATCCATTAAGTTGCAGCAGAACACGTAAATTGAAGTCAAGCAGGTCATCAGACTTCTGCGTGTCGGCTATGAATGTTCCGCACTATCATTCGATTAATCCTAAAACTCAGATCCAGGCAAAGAAAAAATTATATCTATACGTGTATATACTGTATATTTCCTCCTTAGAACAGTTTTGATATGCTTTAAATATTAAAAAAAAATGGGTTAGCTGTACTGTCCATTGTCCAGCTGTACTGTTCTTAGGTTTGGCTTCATTCCATGTTTTATAACATGCATAAATCCTCTCTATGCCTTACTTGTGACTAAGCTTGCAACCAATGGATGGTGTTTACCCATGGTTCTCCTTGAGTGGAGGAGTGAATAAGGAGACTGCCTTTCATTCCTATCATTCACCCTAGCCATTGAACCTTTAAGGTATGTACGCATGCACAATAACATAGGGCTCAGGACTTGATCAACAGGTCAGGGTTGCGTGCTGTGCAGACACACTGCTAAGCTACAGCATTGCAATGCTTTCTGTTGCAATGGAAAGGGGAGGAGGGACAATGGTGTGGCTTATGCTGGAACGATTCCGAAGCGTGGTGTAAGAAGGTAAACAACGTTCTCAACCGAAATGATTCAGCACGTTTGAGCATTCGGTGATGCTATAGGGCAGTGGTTCCCAACCTTTTCCGGCCCGGGGAACACTTTCTGACCATATTTTTCTCCGGGGAACGACGGGGGGGGGGGGGGGGGGGTGTTTGCGCGACCTAGTGGACAGTGCCATGCTAGGGGGGGGCTGGGGTGCGGATGCATAGCTAGCATAGTTGCCCCAGTATAGGGAGTTTAGTTGCCCCAGTATGGTTAGTATAGTTACCCCAGTATAGTGCCCCAGTATAGCTAGTATAGTGCCCCAGTATAGGTAGTATAGTCCCAGTGCGTACGTTAAAAAGGGGCGCTGGGAAAAAAGGGCGCCGGGTTTTTAACGATAAGCATGGATAACGTTTAAAAATGTATTGTACTGTATTTCGTTTAAAATTAATGTTTTATAAAGTTATAAATCATTAAATAATGTGCATTAAATCGGCAATTGTAAAAACGTTAATCTTTCGTTTAAATAGTGAAACGTATAATAGCGTTTAAAAAAAAAAATTACTAAGTAACCCTCCCTGTACCTACCCCTAACCCCTAGACCCCCCTGTTGATGCCTAAACCTAAGACCCCCCCTGTTGGTGCCTAAGTAACCCTCCCTGTACCTACCCCTAACCCCTAGACCCCCCTGTTAGTGCCTAAACCTAAGACCCCCCTGTTGGTGCCTAAACCTAAGACCCCCCTGTTAGTGCCTAAACCTAAGACCCCCCTGTTGGTGCCTAAACCTAAGACCCCCCTGTTGGTGCCTAAACCTAAGACCCCCTGTTGGTGCCTAAACCTAAGACCCCCCTGTTGGTGCCTAAACCTAAGACCCCCCTTTTGGTGCCTAAACCTAAGACCCCCTGTTGGTGCCTAAACCTAAGACCCCCCTGTTGGTGCCTAAACCTAAGACCCCCCTGTTGGTGCCTAAACCTAAGACCCCCCTGTTGGTTTTTTCGTTTAAAAATAATTTTAAAAAAAAAATGTACTGTTTTTCGTTTAAAAATAATGTTTGAAAAAAATATTGTACTGTTTTTCGTTTAAAAATAATATTTAAAAATGTATAAATCATTAAATAATGTGTAATCATGAGAAGCAGTAATAAAACATTAAGTCTCCGGGCGCCGCTTTTAAAACGTTATTTTTCTCCGGCGCCCTTTTTTCCTATCGGGCGCCCATTAAACGATATTTATTATAGGAGTGAATGGTGGCGCCCGATTTGTCCACTAGCCTCAGGCGCCCGAATTTACTGTTCCCATGCACCACATCTAAAACATTAATGTAACAGATATAAATTTAATACAGAGCAAAGGATAAAGGAGGCGTGCCCATTCAGAACTCAAATTGTATAAATACTTTATTTTAACACAGCATACAAATTGCATTAAAAACTATGGCTGAAAAAAAATAAAATAAAAAAACCTCTACCTAATGAAACCCTGAAATAACTTTATTTATCGATAAAAACTGAACAGTCAATTAATGAAAAGTCAATTAGACAAAAGAAAAAGAAATATCATTTAATTTGAAATATCCCAAAAAATAAATATATGCTGTATTTGTGAAAAAATGCTCCTATAAGTCACAGGAAAAATGATGTGTATATAAAAATAATGATCTAAAAATTAAAGAGCATCAGGTCATCTACTCTCCTACCTATGTACATATATGCAGGGCAGCAGAGCACACATACCAAATCCATCTTTTGTTGATTATTTGATAATTTTACCTGGATTTTCAGAAAAAAATTGACCATTTGTTTATGGTTCCTCTGCCCGATTTTTTGAATGATTCAATCAAGTGGAATAATGGAACTTAGTTTTCTGATAAAAAAAAATTTGAACCAGGTATGGGCTCCCTTAAGACATTTACATGTCAGCATATGGGCCCGCCTTTGTTTATTGTCAAAGGGACTGACGCACTAACTAGCGGTAATATTTGTGCAAAGATAGCTCACGGCAATATTACCGATACTACCGCAGCAGTGTACAGCGAGTTAGGCCCGGTTCACATTAGCGGTTGTTTGCCAAACGGACCGGATGACCTGACCGGATCCGGACCGGATCCGGATCGGCACCGTACGGTTCTGATCCGGATCCGATCCGGATCCGGTCAGGTTGCATCAGGTGGTAATCAGGATGCGATCCGGATCCGTTTGGCAAAGTTAACGTAAAAAAAAAAAAAAATGTTGGGGTCTGGGAGGTCAGCAGAAGGGGGACCTGTGGAATCAGGCCCTCTGCTGTTTAGCACTCACCTCCACCTCCGACATGCTGCCAACATCCTGCCAACACCTCCAGCTCGTGCTGCTCCACTCCAAAATGCTTGCCCATGTGTCCCCAGCCAATATCGCCGCAAAAATCCGCATAGGAAGTGGGGTAGAACATCCGGATTTCTCAGCCAGTGTGTTGTGCGGCCTCCGGTTCCCATTTGTTTGTATTGGCCGGATGGTGCAGTCCGGCTCCGCCCCGGATACGGCTGCCGGAGGGGCCGGATGAAAAAATAGCGCATGTTGGAACGGAGGCCGGAGTCCGGATCCGGCCCGGATCCGGTCCGGCTCCGGTTCTGCAGAACGGACCCATGTGAACGGACGCATAGGCTTTAATTGCTATGCCGTGCGTCCGTTCCGTCCGTTCTGCAGGCGGTGCGGCTCCGGCACGGCGATTCCGGAGGGCCACCGCAAGTGTGAACCGGGCCTTACGCTATAAATGTGGCTCCCGGTACTCCAGTAACGCAAGTGCCGCTACTGTAACAAGTAGATTGCACTAATAGCATAACTCACGGGACACTGCATGTGGTAGAACTGGTGATATTGCTGTGCTAGTTAGCACATCAGGCCCATAGTTATTTAGAATGCTAGGAAAGTGCGGTCTGAGCTTCTATATTCAAGGTTATCCTACTGGGGCAGTTGAGAATTGAGCACTACCCAGTAGTAAGCTGCCAGGAGATGCACCAAGAAGACAAATTATACAAGTAAGCATCCAATTTTCTGTTCGCTGTAACAATGTGTGCTTTGAGCCAGGCCAGTTTATATTTTTCTTCGATACTTCTATACTTGAAAAGCTCATCTATTAAAGAAAAAAAAGACTAGAGGAAAATGGAATCTATGGCATCCAGTCAGTGTCCAGTAGCCCCTCTCTTGCAAAATGAAAACAAATAAATTTTAGCTAATGGAAAACACTACTATCATTTTCTGAAGCTTGTATGAATGAGTACAATGCTGCATGGCTTTCTCTCTTGCCCCACATCTGCACTTTCTGTGCTTCTTATGCATCTAGTATGGACAGTTTACTAAGAGTGTCTGAAGTGGAGAGATAGAGAGCTGTCCAACTCAAGCTTAACAGGCTTGCCAAATACATTAGCATGCTGTTTCTGCTATTCATCTCATAGGAATTTACTTTGTGTACCATAAATATACAAAGTATTAGCTTAATGAAAAAGGTGTAGAAATCATTCAGTATTCCAGCAAAAATGTAGCAAAGAGACCTACAATTAGTCCTTAGGAAATGCTCTTCTAAAGTAAAGTAAACTAAAGTAAAGACATAGGGATAAGGATATGGAGGCTGTCATATTTTCACCTTGTAAAAAGAAATGCCATTTACATTGCTAACATGATGATACTCTATTGTGTTTTGAGTTACTGATCCAATTTTTTAAATTGTTATTTATATAGTGCTGGCATCTTCTTGAGCTTAAAGTGGAATGAAACCCAACATTTCTTCTTTGCTCTAAAAAAATATTCACAGCATATTATATACAACCAGCATTTTTTTTTTACTAGAACAGCATTCAAAGGGTTACACACAGGGCTGGAAAGTTCAGTGCAGAGAAATGTGGATGCATCCAAAGTGTAGATAATGTTATCTTGTGTTTACTTAAATGTATCAAGTTAAGAATGTGACACATTCTCTGACTGTGGAGAAGCTCCTGGACACAGACAGAAACTCAAAGCATTTCTGCCCTCAATACATGATGACAAAAAACAGTTATGATAAAATGCAAAGTCCGCTCACAAAGCAAAAAACTGTACTTTTGGGAACACATAATTTCTAAATGAATTGCACAAATGCAAATATGATAACTGTATGGCATATAAAAAGTAGGAAAACATGTTTTTATTGAATATTATGTCAGAGTTTTATACTGCTTTAAGCTTATAAAAATCTGTAGGTTTTTGGGATGTGGAAACTGGAGTACCAGGAGGAAACCCACACAGACACAGGGAGAACATACAAACTCCTTGCAGATAGTGCCCTGGCTGGGATTCGAAAAGGGAACCCAGCGCTGCAAAAGCGCTATCCACTGTGCAAATTAACCACCCGTCAGCTGCCCATCTGAAAAAGTCCTAAGAAAGAAAAGCAACACAAATCACCCACCAAATGCATAAAAGCATCTTCCTATTGTTCAGGCAGATTATTTTGCAGCAACGTGTGATTTAGAATTTGCACAGGTATTGCAAGTGTTAATAAAACAATTGAATTCGCCGTTAAACAGTGTGGGATATGAGAATAAATTAAAAATGTAATAAAAATGAGATGATAGCTGCTTAGTGTTCCCCCTAGAGGTCATCTGATTACTAAGGTGCCATCCACAGGGAATTATAGCAATCATCACTTGAAGTGGCTATGTTCAAATGAGGTGTTTCAGTTATGATGTTTCACATCATAGTTTTATAATGAATATCACATCTTTTAGACATTGAAGCAGTAAAGCTGGGATTTTGGAAACCTAAAAGCTGGAGATGTAGCATTATCTTCAACAGCTCCCTAGAACTGACTTGTCATATTGAGTTTTGTACATATGAGATTTCAAGTGGAAGCATGTGATCATTTTGTTCAGCCTGTAGATTTGCCAGGCTCTGATTTGCTGTGATCACCTGGGCAGCACGGTGGTGTAGTGGTTAGTCCTCTCGCCTTGCAGTGCTGGGTCCCTGGATCAAATCCCAGCCAGGTCAACATCTGCAAGGAGATTGTATGTTCTCCCCATGTTAGTTGTTTCTTCCAGACACGCCTGATTCCTCCCACATCCCAAAGACATACAGATAAGTTAATTGGCTTCCCCCTAAATTGGCCCTAGAATAATACATACACCACACAATACATACATAGACATATGACTACGGTGGGGACTAGATTGTGAGCCCCTCTGAGGGACACTTAGTGACAAGGCAATATATGCTCTATACAGCGCTGCATAATATGTCAGCAATATGTAATTACTTAAATAAATCACCTCCTGGCTTAGTGCAGCGCTTTGACCAGCAAATCAGAGCCGTGCACATCCATCACCTAATCTAATAAAACCATTCCATGCTTATCCATGCATACATTCAAAAAGGGAGTGAGATAATGCCGATAGTAAAATATTAGTAATTTTACCAATAGCTTACTATCCTCGATACGTAATAGTAGAATATCAGTAATTATTCCGATATACAATTATCCCTCTCTGCAACCTAATTACCACACGAACACCTCCCCTATCTACACCTAACACTAACCTCCACCATCTACTATTAACACAAGCCTGCCCCTACATAAGCCTAACACTACCCCCCACATACTCCTAACACTAACTTCCCACCTGTACATACCTAACAGTAACCCAATAACCCGGCACCACTAAATTACTATAACCTGGCTCCTACACAAAAACCCTGCACCTAAATAACCCATTTGGCAGTAGTAAATATTATAGCTGTGAAGGGCCTCCCTGTGCCCAGCATTATTGTCATTGTTGCAAATCATGGCTTTTGATGCCTAACAGTAACCCCCCCCCCCCCCCCCATGTTGTCTAACCCTTAACCTTTCCCGACTACAAAATGAAAAAGAAGAACCCAAGGGCAGGTTTGCATGCATAGTACAAAAATATCTTTTTTGTGAGCGGCTTATATAAAAATGTGCATGAGAACTTGACCCATAAATGTAAAAACACCCATAAAAACAGACCAGCACAACATGAGCATCAAAATGTTTGGCTGTGTGTGAATCCTCCACTTGTCATGCAATAAGCCAACCATTTTGATGCCAGCTAAGGGCTCATTCACACCTAGGACATTTTCTGCATTTTTTCAAACGCAGGCGATTTTCAAAATCGCCCTAAAAATGCTTGTGCAATGATTCCCTAAGAGAGAGCACATCTGAGCGATTTGTTTCCGATCCGCTCAGCAAAGCAATGCCTGTACCATTTTTAAGGCGATTTTGCCTCAATGGAAGGCATTGGAAAAAAGCAAAATGCTAACAAAATCACTTTGGGCACAAAATCGCAAAATGCTTGCGTTTGCGATTTCCATTTTAGATGTGAACAGAGCCTTTGCTTCCCTGAATGCATCTGGAGTTGTGAGTGTAAAGGGGAATGTATCCACTCAATCTGCTTGCTACCACCTCCTGCAGACTTTATACACTTGGTGCAGCCTAGTGATTATTTTGAAACAGTGGTCCTTGTTTGGCACCCTATCACAACAACAATTGCTTGTTTTGCATCCATATAGCTCTGGGGGTGTTTTTGGACCATTAAAGTGGACCCAAATTAAAAATACAAGATTTCAGAAATAAAATCTATTTTCTAAATTATAATAATAAATAGCAGCTTTTTTTCAGTTGCATGATGACAAATATAAAATATTTTACATTTATTGTAGTAACCCCTCCCTTCCTTTCAAATTGCCGGACAAAATCCGGCAAACTGGTGGAGTAGGTAGTGTCCGGCAATGGAGGAATTGCTAATGGCTGCCACCTGTATAACCCTAGTTATTAAAAGAGAAGGCTGAAAAGCATGCACTGAAATGCTCATTGGTTTGAAGGAGTGTTTATTTATCTTTGTATGTGTTAGAGTGGTGCAACTAAAAATTTTTAATTTAAAAAAATGTTTGGTTTGGGTCCGCTTTAATTGATACACAGATGTTTTGACACTATTACACTGCCGGCAGGTGTAGTTCATACAACACACTGGACTGCAGAGTATGGGCCTGATTCACAAAGCGGTGCAAAGTGTTTGCATGCCAGTGAAAAGCCCTTTATCACGTCTAAACTCAGTTTAGGCATGATAAGAAGTTATGCGCGCGATAAAGAGCACAAATCGGTGCTAACTCAGCGGTGCAAAGCTTATCATGCCTAAAGTCTTTTAGGCGTGATAACTGAGTTATCACCGCTTTGTGAATCAGGCCCAATGAGTGAATGATACACAGGCCTCTGGTGTGTGCCAGCGGTGGGCCCATGAACAGGGGTTGACATATGGTGGTTGACCAGATCTGCATAGGCCTTTGGCCGGGCAATCGGGCAAGACCTATGCCGTGTTCACTTCATGTGGGTTACATTACATTCAGGCCCTAACCTCTGATTTTCGGTTCGTGAACCGGGTTCACGAACCTCCCGCGAAAGTTCGGTTCGCGTGAACTTTCGCGAACCGCAATAGACTTCAATGGGGAGGCGAATTTTGAAAAATAAAAAAAAATATGCTGGCCACAAAAGTGATGGAAAAGATGTTTCAAGGGGCCTAACACCTGGAGGGGGGGGGGCATGTCGGAGTGGGATACATGCCAAAAGTCCCCGGGAAAAATCAGGATTGGACGCAAAGCAGCATTTTAAGGGCAGAAATCACATTGCATGCTAAATTGCAGGCCTAACGTGCTTTAAAACATCTTGCCATATGTATACATCAATCAGGGAGTGTAATTAGAGTACTACTGCTTCACACTGACACACCAAACTCACTGTGTAACGCACCGCAATCAGCTGTTTGTGTAGTGATGGCTGTGCTGGACTGGTGCACACCATGGCCAGAGTGCAGGCGATAGCGGTTTTCAAGCCCATATGGTAGTTAGGCATAGGTAGGTGTCCCAGTAGTTAGCTAGGCATAGATAGGTGTTCCCGTATAGGGAGTTAGGTGCCCCAGTAGTTAGCTAGGCATAGGTAGGTGTTCCCGTATAGGTAGGTGGGTGCCCCAGTAGTTAGCTAGGCATAGGTAGGTGTTCCCGTATAGGTAGGTAGGTGCCCCAGTAGTTAGCTAGGCATAGGTAGGTGTTCCCGTATAGGTAGGTGGGTGCTCCAGTAGTTAGCTAGGCATAGGTCGGGGTTCCCGTATAGGTAGGTAGGTGCCCCAGTAGTTAGCTAGGCATAGGTAGATGTTCCCATATAGGTAGGTGGGTGCCCCAGTAGTTAGCTAGGCATAGGTAGGTGTTCCCGTATAGGTAGGTGGGTGCCCCAATAGTTTGCTAGGCATTGGTAGGTATTCCTGTATAGGTAGGTGGGTGCCCCAGTAGTTAGCTAGGCATAGGTAGGTGTTCCCGTATAGGTAGGTAGGTGCCCCAGTAGTTAGCTAGGCAAAGGTAGGTGTTCCTGTATAGGTAGGTGGGTGCCCCAGTAGTTAGCTAGGCATAGGTAGGTGTCCCAGTATAGATAGACAGGGCCTGGCACAGTATAGCGATTACCAAGGTCCAGCTGCAACAGATAGGGCTGTATAATGCAGTGTCAGTGGGCAACACAACAAAAAAAATAGATCACAAGAATAAGATTAGCTCTCAAAAGAGCTGTTGTGAGGTGCTATTTTAGCAATAAGAATCAGCAAGGAGCAAGTTAACAAGCCTACAAGAGCCTAACTAATCTTTCCCTATGAGAGAGTCTACAGCAGCTGTCCCTTCTCTATTTACTGCAGGCACACGAGTGAGTCCAAAGCCTGACGCTGCCTGCCTTTTATAAGGGGGGAAGTGGCTCCAGGAGAGAGTGTAGCCTTATTGGCTACAATGTGCCTGCTGACTGTGATGTAGAGGGTCAAAGTTGACCCAAATGGTGCATTATGGGGGCGAACCGAACTTCCGCAAAAGTTTGCGGTTCTCAGCAAATGCGAACCACCGGAAGTTCGCCGGCGAGCTGTTCGGGCCATCTCTAATTACATTGTGCTCATGTTGTGCTGGTATGTTTTTTATGGGTGTTTTTAAATTTATGGAGCCAAGTTCCCATGCACAGTTTTTTTTATATAAGCCGCTCACAATAAATATGTTTTTGTACTATGCACTATGCCCTTGGGTTCTTCTTTGTAATTTTGTAGTCGGTACTGTGTACCAGAGCAGCTCCTCTATTTTGAGTAGTGCAGTACTTTGAAGGGGTGGCCACTTATTGATTTTTGTTGTCCTTAACCTTTTTCCCCTGGTGGCCCCTAACCCCCCTCCCCCACCCCGGTGGTTCCTTAACCTAAACCTCCCCTCAGCTGCGGAGCTACAATTTGCAGCAATGAGAGTAAATTTGGGCGCAGGGAGATGCTCAATAAAATATCAAGTGCCAGGTCTACCCACTATGCAAATTTGCATAGTGGGAAGACTTGTTGCCCACTATTTTCTTCGGTACCTTCCAGCGCCCAAATTTCCTCCCATTGCTGCAAATTGTGGCTTTTATGGGAACCTATAGTGGCATCTTTTTTTCAAGGCGCCTTCTGTGCCCTTTTTTTCCTGTTTCCAATTTGCCGGGGGTAGTTTGCTAAAATGGGCACAACAATGTTAATTGTGGCTGTAGTGGTGCCCAGGAGGTAATTTTGGCCCTTGCGGCTCTCAATACATTTTGCTTTTATGCGTCATGGATATTGGCAGTGGGGGCCTTTAGCCGCAAAGTCTGCCCAGTTACCAACAGGAAGTGCAGTTAAAGGGGAGGGGGGGGGTATGGTTGAATCAATAGAGGGAGGTTTCAAGTAAAAGAAAAGATAGGTTTATCAATGCTGACTATCCATAAAAAAGACTGATATTCTACTATCGTATTACTAATTGCCCTGCTTCACTGCTTTAGAAGTACAGAAATAAAAGAGAATAAAATATTACTATAATAAAAATAATCATCATCTTAACAAACTAAATCTGGCAACTAAGATTGTTTTCACACAATAAGTACACTGTATATACGTTAAAACAAAATTGCTTTTATTTAACAGCTCATTTTGGGTTTGCAGTAGCCACATTTGGCAGTGTGCTATGCCAGCATAGGAAACTTTATCTTTTCATGTGGGACCCGGCCATTCATCAGAATTTCCCATTTGCATTCAGCACAGGGTTGCAATTTTCCAACTAATTCCCATGAGTATTACACGCTGGAGAGTAAAATTGATATTGATGATCTCCAATTTGTGGCTTTATTTTTAATAAAAATATAATCTGCACAAAATCTGTCATGAAAGGAGTCTCAGGACTGTAGAATACAGAAAAATATTGCAAAGTTTTTCCCTAGTTGTTATGCAATCAGCATTGTATTCAAGGACTCAGACTTTAGTGTTTAATAGTGCAGCCTTGTGTGTTATGAAATATGAATTTGTCTTTACAATACCTACATCTGAAAACTACAATCTAATGCTTAAAGAACACAAGTCACAAATAGATTTATGTAATAGCTTAAGATTCTGCAGTGAAAAGTTTTGTTAGAGTGAAGTTTTAACCCTCCTGGCGGTCTATTAGAAACCGCCAGGGGCAGAGCAGCACTATTTAAAAAAAAAATTTAAATCATGTAGCGAGCCTACAGCGGCATCCCCCTGCCCGCTTCGATCGCCTTCAGCGATCTTTGATCAGGAAATCCCGTTCAAAGAACGGGATTTCCTGAAGGGCTTCCTCCATCGCCACGGCGACGGGGTGGGATGACGTCACCGACGTCAAGGACGTCGTAACGTTTAAGGGAGTCCCGATCCACCCCTCAGCGCTGCCTGCCACTGATTGGCCAGGCAGCGCACAGGGTCTGGGGGGGGGGGGGGGCGGCACGGCGCGGCGATTAGCAGCGATTCAGTGAGGACCGGCGGTGATCGGAATGCACACGCAGCTAGCAAAGTGCTAGCTGCGTGTTGCAAAAAAAAAAGTAAGAAAATCGGCCCAGCAGGGCCTGAGAAATCCTCCTGCGCGGCATAGCCCGAGCTCAGCTCGGGCTTACCGCCAGGAAGGTTAAAGGGAATCTGAAGTAAAAATAAACCAATGAGATAATTAATGTATACTGCACTGTACTGCACATACAGCTAATTATATCATTCTTTTCTTTTTTTGCTTCAGTGTCACTTTAACCACTTAAGCCTATCTGGACGAACATTCTCGTCCAGATAGGCTACGCACACTCCCACTGCCGGCCGTTAGCCCAGCGATCAATGAATGGGATTATAGATCCCATCATTGATCAAAGTCCCCCGCAGAAAAACTGACAGCCTCTTATCAGAGGCTGCGGTCTTTCTGAGTAAAAAAAAAGTTTCCCGTCCTCATTCTTGTTCCTGGATGCGAGGTCGATTGCTTCCAGGACTTTTTGACTGTGGCCATCTTGTGGCCAAAGAGTAAAACTACACCCACATCCATTTTTTATTAAATAAATACATTATTTTACATGTAAAATTAGCTGTTTACCTCCCACACCAAAAAATACCCAAATAACATTTTTAATAAAAAAAAATTACAATTTAAAAAAAAACAAAAAAACATAAATAGTTACTTAAGGGACTGAACTTTTTAAATATGCATGTCAAATGAGTATATTAATATAATTTTTTAAATTATAGGCTTGTAAATTGTGATGGACGCATATTGAAAAAATGCACCCTTATTTCCAAATAAAATATCGGTGCCATACAGAGAAATAATGATTTTTTTTTCCATTTCTTTCTTAATATTTCAGTTAAAATTGGTTTAAAATAAAATAATTCTTAGCAAAATGTATCACCCAAAGAACGCCCAAACAAGATATAGATCAATTCATTGTGATGAGTAGTGATAAAGTTATTGGCAAATGAATGGGAGGTGAAAGTTGCTCAGATGCAAAAAATTAACAACCCTGTGGGCTGAAGTGGTTAAAGGATGGCTGGCCTAATGGTGGCCATACACTCGTTAGATTAGCAGCAGATAGATCATCAGATAGATTTTCTGATCTATCTGATGTGTTTAGAATCATTTTATACTAGGAACAGATTTCCAATAGATTTCAGTATGAAATCTATTGAAAATCGATCTGATGGCATTTCTTTGCCATCAGATTTCCATTAGGTCCCATACAAATTGATAAGCAATCTTTTTAGATCGACCTAGATTTTCCATCATGTCAGATCGATTGAAATCGATCAAAATCAATCAAAAGCTGCCACAAATTGATCCATCGGGCAATCGATTTGCGATCGATCGATCAGCCGAAAATCGACTGAGTGTATGGGCCCCTTAAGAGGGATATGGAGGCTGCCATATTTGTTTATTTTTACGTTTTTCAGGACCAGCATCTAAACCCCCCCATAAGAACCAGGGCATTTTGCCATTTTTGGTGTCCCCAGTTTAGATAGCCAGGCAGAGGTATCCCCACCCAGTATAGATAGCTAGGTATGGGTGACACCGGTATAGATAGGTGTCCCCAGTATGGGCAGCAGCCATTGCTCACCTCCCCAGGTCCAGAAATGAGCAGCTCTAACCGCCTCCTCTCTCACCTCCATCCAGCCTGACACTGCTGCTAAGTTCTGGGTCCCAGCTTGATGATGTCATCAAGCCGGGACCCAACACTAGAGATGGCCCGAACGGTTCGCCGGCGAACGGTTCCCGGCAAAATTCCGTGGTTCACGATCGCGGAGAACCTCAAACTTTTCCGGAAGTTAGGTTCGCCCCCATAGTGCATCATGAGGGTCAACTTTGACCCTCTACATTACAGTCAGCAGGCATATTGTATCCAATTAGGTTACACTCCCTTCTGGAGCCCCCCCCCTTTTAAAAGGCAGACAGCGTCAGGCTTTTCACTCACTCATGTGCCTGCAGTAATTAGTGAAGGGATAGCTGCTGCAGACTCTCATAGGGAAAGCTTAGTTGGGCTCTTGTAGGCTTCTTAGCTTGCTCCTTGCTGATTCGTATTGCTAAAAAAAAGCACCCCACAACAGATATTTTGAGAGCTAATCTTGTTCTTGTGATCTATTTTTTTTTTGTATGTGTGTCCCACTGACACTTGTGTTGCATAGACAGCCTTGGTCATTCCTACTGTGTGTGCCACTGCCAGGTCCAGCACATTTAGTAACTACTACCTGTGTGTGTGACAGGTGCACATTGTAATACCCACTGCATATACCTACCTGTTGCTTACAGTGCACCCACCCACCTACGTGAGCGCACGCAGTGTCACTGTGCCTGTCCGGTACCTGTCTGTTGTGTGGGACAGGTAGGTATATACTGTTCACCCACCCACCTACATGAGCGCACGCAGTGTCATTGTGCCTGTCCGGTACCTGTCTGTGTGTGACAGGTGCACATTGTAATACCCACTGCCGCCCCCCCCCCCCCCCCAGACCCCTTGCGCAGCCTGGCCAATCACCGCCAGGCAGCGCTAAGGGGTGAATCGGGACTCCCTCCGACGCCATGACGGGGATGATGTCGATGACGTCATCCCGATCGTCGCCATGGCGACGGGGGAAGTCAAACAGGAAATCCCGTTCTGAACGGGATTTCCTGTTTGCTCTGATTGCCGGAGGCGATCGGAAGGGGAGGGGGGATGCCGCTGCACAGCGGCTATCATGTAGCTAGCGCTAGGCTAGCTACAAAATTTAAAAAAAAGTGCTGCGCCGCTCCCCTGGCGATTTTATTGTAACGCCAGAGGGGTTAAGTCATCATTGGTGCTACATATTACTTCTATAGACAGAGAATGTAAAGTAAAAAATAAATAAATAAATAAAATACTTTAATGCTGCTCTCAGCACTCACTATAGGCAGCAGATGGTCAAATTAATCCAGCATGATGAAAGCGGACCTGAACTCAGAACTTCCTCTCTGCTCTAAAAGATACACTACAACATAATAACCTTTAACCTCCTTGCCGGTTATCCCGAGCTCAGCTCGGGGTAACCTGCGCAGGAGGATTTCTCAGGCCCCGCTGGGCCGATTTGCATAATTTTTTTTCCTACACGCAGCTACCACTTTGCGTGCTGTGTGTAGTACGCGATCGCCGCTGCGCCGCCCCCCCCCCTTCCAGACCCCTGCGCAGCCTGGCCAATTAGGGCCAGGCAGCACTGAGGGGTGGATCGGGATTCCCTATGACGTCCCGACGTCGATGACGTCGGTGACGTCATCCCGCCATGGCGACCGGGGAACCCAGCAGGAAATCCCGTTCTGAACGGGATTTCCTGCTTACTCCGATCGCCGGAAGCGATCGGAGTGGCTGCAGAGCTGCCGCTGCTCAGCGGCTATCATCTAGCAAGCCCTGGGCTCGCTACATGATTTAAAAAAAAAATGTAAAAAAAAGTTCTGCGCTGCCTTCTTGCCGGGGGAATTAGACCGGCAAGGAGGTTAAAGAAAAAAAAATCTTTGTTACAGCTGATACGAATCCTGCAATTAATCTGCAGTGTGTCTTCTTCCTGTTTTCATGGAAGCAGACATAGGATTGATATCATGGGCAGTCAGCTGACACAGCTGAGGGATCAAATTACAGTTGCGGTTAGTCACAGATGAGAGGGAATTAGAAAGTCTAAACTCTTTAAATACACACAGGGTGCATTTCTCTATGTATTCTATTTGTCCTGTGCAAGAGTTCAGGTCTACTTTAAAAAGTAAATATAGCACTCCCATATCCACTTGTGTGATGGAAAAGGCTTTTCCTCTAGACTGTACTATTCTTGTCGCTAATATCCCCAAAGACGTATTTGTTTTAGTTTTTATGGCAGCTTATCTGAAACAATATAAACTGAGATGATATATGATGACTAAATGCAGTACTTAAATAATTTTTCATACCTATTTATTTACATATTTCAGTTTGTTGCTAGTGGAGTGTAATAGAGTTCCCCTTTTGTTTTAGCATCACCTAAAGGCTTATCAAAGCCAGCTAGAGATGGCTCGAACCTTTCGATTTTCGGATTCGCGAACCTCAAATGCGAACTTCCGCAAAAGTTTGGGTTCGCGTGAACTTGCGAACCACTAATAGACTTCAATGGGGAGGCGAACTTTGAAAATTACAAATATTTATGCGGGCCGCAAAAGTGATGGAAAAGATGTTTCAAGGGGTCTAACACCAGGAGGGGGGCATGGCGGAGTGGGGAAAAATCCAGATTTTACGTACAGCAGGGTTTAAGAGCAGAAATCAAATTTTATTGCTAAATTGGAGGCTTAAAGTGCTTTAAAACATCTTGCATGTGTATATATCAATCAGGTAGTGTAATTAGTGTACTGGTTCACACTGAAAGAGTAAACTCACTGTGTAACGCAGCACAAACAGCTATTTGTGTAGTGACGGCCGTGCTGGACTGGTGTGCACCATGGTTAGAGTGCAGGCGATGGCGGTTTTCAAGCTCATATGGTCGGGCTGAGGTAGCTGAATAACAGAACAACAGTGACTGAGTGTCCAGCTGATCGAATTTGGTCTGTCCACAATGAAGCAACAACCTTATTATCTATCTTCTTGGGTCAGGTGTGCCCCCCAACCCCAACACACTCATTTAGCCGGTCATTGCTTCATTGTGATACGCAAGCCCCTTCACCGCGGCAAGGTAGCGATCACGAAGGGGAATTGACACATGTACATGCCTTTTGTTTTGTTAGCAGTGGCCTAAAAAATTCAGGAATCCACCTGGAGTCCTGGACCCTGTTGGTGGTGGCGGAGAAGGCAGTCACGCGGCCTAAAGGCAGAGATGCTGTGTGTGGAGCGACTTAGTCTTGGGGCAGGCAGTCACATGGTATGCAGACAGAGATGCTGAGTTTGGGGACTGACTTAGTCTTCGGGCAGGCCTGACCGTGCTTTGCAGACCAGGCACCCTTGACCCAACGCTGTGTGCCGGAGATGACATCACTTGCCTTTCAACATCACGGTACAGTTTGGGTATCGCTTTTTTTGAGAAATAATTTTGTGATGGTATCTTACACTGCGGTGCGTGGCTTTGCTTTTGTGTGCTGCTTTTCCTCAGGTGATCTTCCCATTGCAATGTGTGCTTTGTAATCATGTGCCTTTGTAAGGTAGTTGTCCCTATGCGGGTCTTGGTCTTTCCACGGCTCAATTTTTGGTGGCAAAGAGTACAGATGGCATTGCTCTCATCTGAGGCAGACACACAAAAAAATGTCCACACGCTGAGCCTTGGGATGATGGCACTTTGGTGATGGCTGCCGACAGAGTGTTAAGTGGTGTGCCAGAATCAGAGCAGGAGGAGGAAGATATGTCACACTTCCGAGGTGTTCTGTGTTAAATAGTCAACTACGCCCTGACAATGTTTGGGGGTTGATGGCACGTGCCTTCTTCTGAACACTGTACTTTGGTTGAGGGCCACACGAAATCACAACAGCGAGACTTTGAACAGACCTGCCAGGTGGCCTGCCTCTGGCTCGGCCTCTTTTTTTGTCCATATTGGGGGGGATGAAGTGAGAGGTATGCACTGACTTGACTAATACAATGTGCGGTTACACAGGTGCAATAAAAAGATTGAAGTGACTGCTGGTACAACAATGTGCTGTTAAACAGGTGCAGTTAACAGATATGCACAGACTGGTATATAAAACAGTGTGCGGTCACACAGGTGCAGTGGGCAGGTATGCAGTGACTGGTATTACAAATGTGCAGCTTTCACACACACAGGTACCCTGAACAGGTATGCAGTGACTAGTATTACAAATGTGCAGCTGTCACACACACAGGTACCGTGAACAGGTATGCAATGACTGGTATTTAATATAACACTGTGTGCGGTCACGTAGGTGCACTGAACAGTGACTGGTATTTAATATAACACTGTGGGCGGTCACGTAGGTGCACTGAACAGGTATGCAGTGTCTGGTATCAACACAATGTGCAGCTGTCACACACACAGGTACCGTGAACAGGTGCAGTGACTGGTATTTAACACTGTGTGCTTCTGTCACGCTGGTGCAGTAAACATGAACAGGTATGCAGTGATTGGTATTACAAATGTGCAGCTGTCACACACACAGGTACCATGAACAGGTGCAGTGACTGGTATATAACACTGCGTGCTTCTGTCATGCAGGTGCAATAAACATGAACAGGTATGCAGTGATTGGTATTACAAATGTGCAGCTGTCACACACACAGGTACCATGAACAGGTGCAGTGACTGGTATATAACACTGCGTGATTCTGTCACGCAGGTGCAGTAAACATGAACAGGTATGCAGTGATTGGTATTACAAATGTGCAGCTGCCTGTCACACACGTGCAGTGAAAAGATAGTCACTGAATGTGCTGGGCCTGGCAGTGGCACAGTTGGAATTAGCAAGGGGCCAAGGGCCAGCTGTGACTGTCTGACAGGGCTGTATATACAAGTGTCAGTGGGACACACACAAAAAAAATAGATCACAAGAACAACATTAGCTCTCAAAAGAGCTGTTGAGGGGTGCTTCTTAGCAATAAGTATCAGCAAGGAGCAAGCTAACAAGCCTGACAAGAGCCTAACTAATCTTTCCCTATGTCTACAGCAGGTTCCTCTCTCTTCTCTAATTACTGCAGCCACACGAGTGAGGGAAATGGCTGACGCTGCCTGCCTTTTATAAGGACGGGGGCTCCAGGAGGGAGTGTAGCCTGATTGGCTACCATGTGTCTGCTGACTGTGATGTAGAGGGTCAAAGTTGAGCCTAATAATGTAGTGTAGGGTGCGGGTGGAACTTGCATATAGTTCGCGGTTCACCGCGAACTAGAACCACTGAAGTTCGAGGGAATTGTTTCATATGAAGCGAATATTGATTTCGAAGCCGTAGTTTGGTGAAGCGTAATTGCGTAAAACTACGCATAGTTCCAGCGTAGCTGAACTATGCATAGTTTTACACTGAAATGATCTATATCTTGTTTTTTTCCGTCACCACTTAGGCTTTCTTTGGGTGGTACATTTTGCTAAGAATTATTTTATTCTAAATTCATTTTAACAGGAAGATTGAGAAAAAAATAGAAAAAAAATCATTATTTCTCCGTTTTAGCCATTATAGTTTGAAATTAATACATGCTACCTTAATTAAAACCCATGTATTGTATTTGCCCATTTGTCCCGGTTATTACACCATTTAAATTATGTCCCTATCACAATGTATGGCACCAATACTTTATTTGTAAATAAAGGTGCATTTTTTCAATTTGCGTCCATCACTATTTACAAGCCTATAATTTAAAAAATTATAGTAATATACTCTCTTGACATGCATATTAAAAAAGTTCAGACCCTTAGGTAACTGTTTATGTTGCTTTTTATTTTTTTAATTGTAATTTTTTTTATTTTATTAAAAATTTTATTTGGGTAAGTTTTGGTAAACAGTTCATTTTAAATATAATAATATGTGTTTATTTACAAAAAAATGATGTGGATGTAGTTTTACTATTTTTTAAATTTAAAAAAAATGTAATTTTTTTTAATTTGATATACATAGATTGTGAACTTTTTGATATTTGAATGAATTAAAGTGATATATGCCTAGACTCAGGGCTCCCAATTTCCTTTCCTTTGTATAGTTTTACTATTTGGCCACAAGATGGCCACAAGGGAACAACTTTTTTTTTTTGTCCTAGAAGTGAACGTTTTCATTTCCTGGAACCATAAAGAGGACAGGAAACTTTTTTTTGTGCAGAAAGGCCGCGGCCTCTGATAAGAAGGCCATTGGCTTTTCTGCCGGGGACTTAGATCAATGAATGGGAACCATGTTCCCATTCATTGATCTCGGGGCTAATGGAAGGCGGCGGGAGTGCAGCGGAAGCAGGGCAAGCTATCTGGACGGATATACCCATCCAGATAGACCTAAGTGGGTAAAGTAGCGCAAGTAGCACAACACGCGTTACCCTAGCAATGGGCTACACTAATTGTGTTACATTGTTATTGTTAATAATGGTAAACTCGCTGTGTGCTCCCTGTGCATGGCTACTTTACCACACTTTTGTGCATATGCCCTACAGTGTGGGCTGCAATTTATTAATTCTCAATCTAAAAACTAGATATTTTTTTAAGAAATATTTGAATCTTGCCAATGTAAGAAACGCATAAGAGATCTATATATTCTATATATTCCCCATAACAATGGGGGGGGGGGGGGGGGGGATTTATGTATAAAATAGGCAAGTTTTTTTCTTCAAAGTTTCATGATAATAAGCAGGTTTCCCTAGATTCTGTTTTTACCATTTTCTCTAAGACTTTGGGCACATTTTTTCCATATAAAAGATGTGATGACCTGCCACTTGCAGTGGATGGGGTTGTTAGTCTGCACATTCATATCAGTCTGTGTAGTAAAGTCTGCCAGAGGGAAAATAAAATATCACTGATTTGCAGCATGGAAGACAAGGAATTACATTCAGAATTACCAGAGTGTACGTAGAGCAGTTCTATGGCATTTTTAAGACAGTTAAACAGCTGAAGGATTTTGCTTCTGCAGTATATCTTGAGGGAAACAAGAGTGGACAATCCCCCTGCTGCTGTGTCTGTAGACAGTTATTTTATTTCATCTAAACTCTTTTATCTAAGATGTGTAATTTTTTTTTTAAAGCAAACCTGAACTGAAAATTCAAAGTCAAAATAATCATACACATGTCATACTTACCTCCTGCATAGTTTACTCATCAATCTCTTTCTCCTCTCTTGCCTCCATTTTGTCTGCTGTAATTAATGGAATTCTCTGTCCTCCATTTTGAAAATGGCCATCATAACAGCTTTTTGGTCAGCACACTTACATGTTAAACTGTAATATTGCCAACTTGGGCCATAGGGAAACATGGACATTACCTTGCTCATTATTTGTCCTTTCGGGTATAACTGACAGCAACTGATATGAAACTGGCAGCAACCAATATATTTCAGTTCTGACAAAATCTAGTCAGAACTGAAAGGAATCATTGTAAGAAGAAAATAGTGAGCTTCTGAGAGGAGCTGATGAGGAGGTAAGTTTGTAATATTCATTTTCAGGTTCATCATGTGTTTATTTTTAATAATTTTACTTGGTTCAGGTTCACGTTAAGTTTATAAACCATAATGGTAAAGCGACATTAGCATATGAAAAGTGTCCTAAAGGGTGTCCTTCTTCAGTGCAAAATCTGTATAGCAAACATCATCTCTACATAAATCGTTTTAGTGCTATCAAATATTATCATTCAGCTCCAGTGTGCATTTGTTACTACCTCTTTTAGCAACCATGGCAACAACATACACGTTTTTGTTATATATAACCCAGAATTCTTCTCTCCCCTATTTGTCATATTGGTACATAAGTCTGCACAAAGCAGAAGAAAAAAACATTTTCTATGCATTTGCAATGTGACTGCTTTGCTGGCTTTGCTGCACTGGCACATTCAGTTCATAGGAAAGAGGAATACTATATATCTTCAGCAATGCTGGCACTGTGCTGGGTATGCATAGCTTGGAGTAATTACTCCCATCTCCCTGAAGGCCCAAACACATGCTTGATTGATGTCACCTGACGGAGATCAGGACCCATTCTCTTGGCAGATATTGCTGGGTTGAGGCTGTACAGAGGCATATTCAGCCTACAAGCTGGGTCGGAGGTAGCACAAAAGGGACGTCAACGGTCAACAAATGGGACGGTGGGGCAAATGGTCAGATCAAAGCTAATGGCCCCCGCTTGACCCAGTTGATCCACCTGGTAGATAACTGGCCAAGTGGCCAGGCATCGGCCGAGGGCTGATGTACACACTGGTAGTATAACCAGAGGGAAGTTTTTATACTACAATTTGTTAAAGTATTTGATCTATATAGAGATGATATGATCAGAATTACTTTTTTGTCCGATTGGAAAGTGAAGATATGCTTTTAAAACTTTATAGACTTTTGTTTTGTCCCTGTTTCTCCTTTCTAGAGGATGAGCCTGCTAGCTTATGATGTGTCTTGATTCTTGAACTCCCTTTTAACACAGTGTCAGCAAAGCATCATCTTGCTTTAGATTGCCCTGTGTTATTCTGGAATATTTGTAGCAACACAAATATGCTCAGGATAGAAACAACACTGCACATTGGTGGGATAATGCTGCAGGATAAATATCTAAATGTCAATGAAAACAGGTTTTTTTAAGCATTTTACCAGACACTCAATTGGGATTCAACAAATGTATTCCAGAAAGTAATGTCCATTCACAGTTTTTCAGTAGTAAGAAAATACATGTACAAGAAGATGCCAAAGATGGCAGGGACCCAAACATCTAATGGGCTCAGCATTAAAATTGTTTCAAAATTAGTCAACTATGATAAAAACAACTAGTAAACACTGCAGACAGTATAGTCTTTCCTGGCAGAATACAAGTTCTGAGAGCAGAGGGAGATAGGAAAAGGTCAATAGGTCATGTATTTTCATTTAGGGACACTTAAAAGGCTGACACTGAGCAGAGATAACAAAACATTGAATGAACACTAGGGAGGCTCACCGCGTTTCGCGGAATTCATTTTTCCGCGATTCCGGACGGAATTTGGTGATTCCGTCGCATCGGAACGGAATTGCCTTAGCACTGTAGCGGAAATTCCACGGAACGGTGCGTAATTCCGGCGGAATGCGGAATTTTGTAAGCCAATCACAAGGAAGCCCCTAGAAGAAGTTTAAAGTGAAAACAACAGGATTTCTTCATGAAAATAGGAATTTCTGCACCAATCAGAGGCTTACAAAAACCACCCAAACGGATTTCTGCATGAAAATCAGAATTATTTCAGCACCAATTACAGTGTTAACAAAAGCCAATCAATCCTATGTTAGCAACCAGCTCCCTAGCTATCTCACCTGTCCCAACCATTTTGTATAGGTCCCAAAGCTTACATGACACCTCCTGTGGCGCAAAAACCACCGCCATGGAACCACCGCCAGGTCCCAAAGCTTACGTGACACCTCCTGCTGCGCCAAAACCACCGCCATGGGACCACCGCCAGGTCCCATAGCTTACGCGACACCTCCTGCGGCACCAAAATTACCGCCATGGGACCACTGCTAGGTCCCATGGCGTAAGTGACACCTCCTGCGGTGCCAAAACGACCACCATGGGACCACCGCCAGGTCCCATAGCTTACATGACACCTCCTGCGCGCCAAAATGACCGCCATGGAACCACCGCCAGGTCCCATAGCTTACGCGACACCTCCTGCGGCACCAAAATGACTGTCATGGAACCACCGCAAGGTCCCATGGCGTAAGCGACACCTCCTGCGGCACCAAAACCACCGCCACGGGACCACCGCTAGGTCCCATGGCTTAAGCGACACCTCCTGCAGCGCCAAATTAACCACCATGGGACCACCGATAGGTCCTATGGCTTAAGCGACACCTCCTGCGGCGCCAAACAGACCGCCATGGGACCACCGCTAGGTCCTATGGCTTAACGACACCTCCTGTGGCGCCAAAATGACCGCCATGGGACCACCGCTAGGTCCCATGGCTTAAGCGGCACCTCAAGACAAATCAATACAAAAAAAAGATGACCTGGGGAATAGCCACTAGGTCCCATGGGCTACCATTTAGCATAAACAAGGTTTCATTTGCGATTACTTTAATTTTTCCGCCAGAATGCGGAATTCCGCGGAAATTCCGGCGGGACGGAATTTGTTCATTCCGATCATCCCTAATGAACACTATCGATTAACTTGTTTTTTTCAATTGAGATAGGAAATGTTTGGGAAGTACCGCTAAGTACTGGTGTATACATTTGAATCCGTATCCCTTTGTTTACTGTTATCTAATTCCTTTCACACTTTTCTGACTGCAATTCTGAGGGCAGACTGCACCATGAGGATAAATACAGTTCTACACTATTATTATTATTTCACAAGTGAGTTACATGGACAAACAAGGGCAATACAGATAACACAGTATAGCTCACCTATTTCTGAAAATACACACTGTTCATTGACAGTATTAAAACCAATGGTAGGTTAAGTAAATATCATTAATTATCTGCTTACAATAACACAATAACACTGCTTACAATAACACAATAACACTGCTTACAATAACACATTTCAAGAAGTTTGCTAAAGCAGGCAACAAGTGAACAATCAATTTGTAAAGATGACGTGTTTAAAGTAGAAAAAGGGCAAAGGTGTGGATTTGAAAGGGACAAATTGGGATGGTTGGATAACTGAGTCAGAGTGTTCCCAAAATGGCAGTTCCTGTGGGGTCTTCACGATATGCAGTGTAGGGAACACCTTGTAAAAAGAAGGACACCTGATAAACCAGCAACAAGTTTCATTGATGTGTGGCAAACTGGCACATGAGAGGCAAATTGTCTTACCCAATCCAACTGAATAGATATTATTGCAAGAACTGCTGAAAAGCGCAATATGGCCATAGGAGAAAGGAGTCAGAACATTAGCAGCTTCATAGCTGCAGACCAGTCAAAGTCCACCTAGCAGCACTAGGGACCCAGGTCTGTGCCTCGGCCTAGACACTATCTGCATGGAGTTTTTATGTTTTCTCTATGTTCTCATGGGATTCCTCCTATATGCTAAAAACTAGATGATAGATTGGTTTCAGACACTTGCACCTTGTACATACAGACGAGTACTATCAACTGCGGGATTGGGACTTGATCTCTCAGGTGACAGTTTGAGGCTGAATGGTGTACAAATATTTCACTAGCCTAGAGGCTAGCAATGCATCTGTTACTATGGAATGAGGAAGAGTGATGAGGCACACTGCATAATGGCACAGTTTGCGGTGGTCAGGATGAGGAGAAGAACACTGTGCTTGGGGTCAGTCGAATGTCAGTAAAGATCTGGCATGCTGGATCTTTAAGGGACTGTAGGGGGGCTCCTGTACACGTTACACTCTCAGCTGAAACGTTTGTTGACGGCCGGCCATAACCACAGTTACAGCAGTTGACCCTCTCAGAACTGACGCAAGTGAAATCTACATCCCGTTCGTGGCTGTCAGTCTCTGACATGATGTAGATCTTACCTGTTCCTGTCGCACACTCCCGCTATGATCACCAATGTCATTGCTCTGTCACCGCTGCACGCCACTCGCTCAGCTATGAGCCAATCACAGTGATTACAGCTCTAACATAAATTAAAAAAAAGGCTCCTCAAAGGTTCAGAGCCACACAGTCCCGAAAGGGCTAAATAAATTGTCTTGAATAGTATAATAACTGTTAATTGTTGAGAATAAGAAATGATTTCTTAAATTATGTGGCGTTTTAATTAGACTGATATTCCCAGGCCAGAACACAAGCCAAGCATAAATCAAGAACCTCATTGTTTTCACTTGATGAGTTAATCCCTACTACTTAGGGGAGGTAACCCTGCTCTGCCTTGTCTAGTATTCTGTGAGATGTAGAGGTAGCAGCCTTTAGTGGTTACGTGTTAAAGACTCCGTAGTCTTGCCCTGTGTTTACAGTCTAGTCGTGTTGAGCGTAATCCCTTTAACGTGTAGCTCTTCAGTGATATTTTATTTTACCTCAGGCACACTTTCTACGCTAGCTGAAAATAAATATGCCAGCCTAACAACCCCGTGTGCCGAAAAAGGACCGTTCATCTCGGGGATACAGAACCTTGTTACAGTCTCTCCTTAGTTGAATTTTATTTGAATTGAATTACGTTGCCAAGTAGATATTACTTGCTATGTGTGATTAAAATTCTAAAGCTGTCTTTCATATGCAGCTCGCGAAGTATGAGTGAGGTATGTCAGCCCTCATTGCAGGTGAATTCCTTTGAAATCTCATTTAATTCTTGTTATGGATCTTGTGTTTTGAGTATAATTTATTTTTTAATAGCTTATGTAATTGCATTTGGGGACCGTGGGTATTCATCATGAGAAAAAGCCTTTCCATTATCCTCTGCAGCACACATAAATAATAAAAACCATTACGGTAACCCGCAGTATTCTAACACTGTTGCTTCATTATTTAACTTTATTTAAGTATTAACAGAAATGAGATTTGGAATAATAGTGTGCTTTTTCTTCAGCTACGTCTCAGGAATTTAATTTTTTTTCTCTCTCGCAACTCTATTCTATTGAATTTGTGTTGATGTGGAGAGGAAGGGGGAGTTTTCAGTGTCCTGTGGAAGGTTTCCCTGTGGCTATGCAGACACTCTGGGCATCTTAACTAAATAAACCGTTGACAGACTGGAATTGCTTCTGCTGAACTCTTCATAGCATTAATTACAAAGTCTAGTCTAGGTAAGCGTGCATACTAACTGGCGCTCAAGGCGCTGCGCCAACTAAGTCCAACTGCTCATCCTACTGTCAGCGTGTTGCACGGCATAACTATGCAGAAATACTTTTTCTACATGGTGGTGATTGTGGGGAGCTTTGGTATAGCCATAAGGAATGACATAGCAGCTGTGTGGCACACACATTTTGTCTTGAGTAAGCAATGCTCTTATGTCTGTTTCCCTTTAGCAGACACCAGCGTCAACATTCTTTTGTTGGGAAAAGAATGCTCATTTGGTACCTTTGGTGTTTGTGTGTAGTCCACCCAATTTTCCTCTTTTCAGCATCGGAAACACTAATACTAAAGCTGTATATTGCTGTATATTGTATGTAACCTCACCCTCCCAGGCTGATTAGATAAGCGGGATTCTCCCTCCAAAAGCATTCTGGGAGACCAGGTGTACTGGCTTTAGAATTCTTAGAGACAAACATTCTGCAGAGATCACATGCCAGTGCTGAAGATGTTGCCGCCTAATTTATAAAGCAATATTGTATAAATTGTTTTTACAGTTCCTCTTTGAGCATATCCGTTTGTAATGTAGCCGATAACAAGAATGCCCGGCATTCTTCTTATACATTAAACTGCCCTCCACCATCTTTAGGCAGCTGTACATGTACCTGTTGTAAACATATTGGAAAAGTTGGAAGCAGGTTCTTGGACTTATTAAGCAGATTTCTACCTTCAAATTCCTTTATTTATTGTAACTCACTGTCTCCTGAAACTTATAAGAAGTTTGTGGTGATTCATATTACTAAATGTAGCCTGTGAACTGGTTCCCCTCCATTGGAAGAGTTGCAGTCTAAACATGATTCAATATTGTTTTGCCCATGTTAACAGAATCAGGATCGCTGATCTTCAGGAGGTTATTTTAGCCTTCCAGGATAGGATAGAGCAATATATCATTTTATGGGTGCAGTGGGTGGAGTTTTAAGACTGAGATGCAAAAGAATTACCAATCTACAGTTAGTTAAGACAGGCACATTCTAGTCTCTCTCTGGCTTTCTGTTTTCTTTTCTTCTCTTACTCTCTTACTCTCTTCTAAGCTAGGTTCTTTAATAATTTTGGTTAATCTTTGTATCATTTTGTTACAAACTGATGCACCTTCATGTTAATATCCTACCTAATAAAAGGCAAGTGTCGCTGCGTCCCATGTCCATCTGTCAGTGCTTTTTGTGCACTGACCATGTGCAGTGATGCAGAGACACTGCCGAGAGCTGAAGGAGGACGGGGCCAGAAGGGGTGGGCATGTATGCGTCGCGCGCGGTGGGCGAGCGCACGACGGGTGTGCGGCGTGCGCGCGGATGTGCGCGACTCATTAGGGACAGACCTAGCCTGTTTTTCAATGGGCTAAGTCACTAGTATCTCTAAATTTTTCTAGATTGTTATGTGCCTACTATACTATTGATGGTGCTGTATGTGTATGTTGGCAATCTCTGTTGCCAGGTGCGTAACTACGGGGTAGCAGCCTCTTTGGTCACAGTGGAGCTCAGAGCTATAAGGGGGGGGGGGTCCCAATTACTACTTCACTCCCTCTGATAAAGGAGTCGATCTTTCAGATCAGGTGTTTTTGCCGTTGCACTTGTTGTGGGTGTGAAGATTACAGTGTAAA